>NC_053021.2:3116236-3739483 GCF_016746245.2 Drosophila santomea
GAGCCAGATAAAGACCACTTTAAAGTGGCTGCCACCAGCTCCCGGAAAGGTCAACAATGACGGAATGACAATGACGGAATGACTGAATGTCTGAATGACAAACGAAGAAACCGAACCGAGGAACCACACAAAGGGAGCGGAATGACAAATAAACAGATGTAAAGTGTGAAAATTTAACAAATTAAGTGCGTGTAACTCTCGGATACAATTGCGTTTGCGATGTGTGCGAGTGTGAGTGTGGGTGTTGTTGATGTGTGTGTGCTCGTGGAAAATGTGTGGAAAATGTGCGGAAAGGAGATGGGCAATTCAGGTGAAAATTGTGCGGGGGCGTGGCTTTTTGGAAGGGCAACTGAGCATAAGCTAGTAAGAATGTTAAAGTTACTATAATGTTTATATCTCAAGTAGTTTTCAAAAGTAATCAGAATATGGCACTATAAAATATTGAATTTGGACTAACTATGTATGCATATACTTTCCAAATTGTACGTTCTAAAATGATGTATGTAGATGTACGTATAATTCAATGTTCCATTACCGAATTCACCGGAGCTTTAATTTCATTCAATGAAGCTCCACTGGCTATCGCATTTTGATGGATGCTCGTGCCAACTGGAGTTTGCTAATTTCACTGAAAATTATTCGCTTAATTAGCGATACACACACACTCTTACACACACAGAGGCACCGAAATCGTGGCTCGAGTGAAGTGTGTGTGAGATTTCACACTTTGCTGACAGGACGGCTGCTGCTCACAAAACGCCCCTGTCCGCCGCCCCTTGCCCCTGCCACGCCCCCCTGTCTATTCCTCCCTCATTCTTTGGCGTACACTGGGAAAAAACCATTTGTGATTTTATTATGGAAATCATAAGGTTCTCGCCGAAATGGTTAGATCTATATTTACTTTCTGCAAATAACACTTTATGTTTTAATACCAATGCAAATATTTCTTTACGATTACATCATAGGTAAATTAATTTGTATTCTGATCCGATTGAAAGAATAGCGTAGATTTCACTTCAGAGTTCCATTCTTTGTGCTTAAGAAATGAATGAATCTTTAAACTTTTCTGCGCTCCATATTCCATTGTCAATTGGTTTTTTTGCAAGTGCACGAGTGTTATTAATAAGCTCGGACCCCCGCCACCTCCCCTACGCCAGCATACTCGTTCTTTGTCCTGTGCTTAATCGTGTCGCTTCATTGTTTTAACTCCGATGAGGACGCAACTCGATTGCCAACCCCTTTGAGCTTATTAGTTGCGCCTACGGGTGGGCAAAAAGGATGCAGGACGACGGATTCGGGGCACGGAGTGCGAAGTGCGGAATGCAGGAGACAGATGCGGTTGCCACTTGGCTGCACCCGTACAGCAGATGCAACAGAGTGTTCCATGCCACATACGCAGCTCCTTGCCCCGCACTCCCCCTAATTAGCCACCTAACTTCACCGCTGTACCCCCGTTGAATTTGAATTTGAAGTAACCGACTGGCAAAGTGCAAGTGGAATATGTTTTTTGCTAGATTATCGATCGCAGCAAAGGGAATTCACTAAACACTGAATTGTTTATAAAGTATTCATTGGCAGTTCTTTGCTTAAGAAAGGTATTGCCAAAATATATCGCCAACCTTATCAGAAAGTTTGCGGCAAATGAAATAATATGATTGTATAGATATAATCTATTTTAGCGAAACGCAATGCTCATCAGAAGCACTCTGGCCCACGAATCCTCGTTGAATATATAGGAATAAGTTTAATTTCCAAGCACTGAGCACATCCATTGAAGTGAATGATAAGCCAGCAATAGTAATTGGCCAGTCAATCAGTCAATCGGGAAACGCCACTCACCTGCAAACTGAGCGCCGAAGTGCTGCTGGAAGTGGCCCCGGAACTCGTGGGGCGTGCTGAATCCGGGCGGCAGGAATCCCCGGAGATAGGCGGCCGCCGCCAGGGTGGTCATGTGGTGGTGGTGGGCGGCGGCCGCGTTGCCCGGATCCGCTGCAGCGGCATAGCCGGCGGCGGCATAGAAGTTGGCCGGATTGAAGACGGGCAGTTGGCAGTGGGCGGCAGCCGCTGCTGCCGCTGCTGCAGCGGCCGAGAGTCTGGAGACATCCGGCGATATGGATCTGGATTCGCGGAGGCTGTCGATCGCCTGCTGTTGTTGCTGCTGCAGCTGTTGCTGTTGCTGCTGCTGCTGTTGCTGTTGCTGCTGTCCGGCGGATAGCGAGCCATTTGCCGGCGTACTCGCTGTGGGCGGGGGCGTGGCTGCCGGCGAGGGCGGCGCCTCCGAGGGCGTGGCACTGGCACTGCCCTGCTGCTGATAGGCGCCCAGTCCCAGGATCTCCTGAATGGCAAACGGAGTACGCATCTTGGTGGCCTGCATGTTTGCCGACGGTACTTTCGATTATTGGTGGTACACTTGTGGGCGATACCCTCTTTAGGTTGTCAGTTCAGTTTGTTTTCGGAAAAACGTTTTGGAGTTCCCAAGTTTCTATTTATTGCACACTCTCATGGCAGCTGCGGAAAAGCACACGCACACGTACACAGGAAAAAATAGGTTCACTCACGCACTTGTGTGGGTTGCAATTGTGGATTGGATTTGCTTTTATTGTTTTTATCTAATTGTGTGTGTTTTTGAGCGCTGGAGCGTTCGGTGCGGCGTTCGAAAACGAACTGAAATTAAAAAGCGAACTGCACGCCAGCAAAAGCGTCGCTTTGAACGCCGCTGCCGGCGTCGACTGTGCTGCCGGCGTCGCTGCCCGCTCCCACACACACAGGCTGACTGGGCACAAACAACTTGCAGCGCCATCTTTGCGAGCGAAAACGGGATGGCACGAGCGGCAGCGCTGCAGTCGTCTCGCTCACTCACCAGCGAACTTCCAATGCAGAGGGGATATCGTCCACCCTTCTCGCTCTCACGCTAGCAAATCGAATGGCGTGCTCTCTTTCTTGCCTGGAAGTCCTTCACACGTACACTGTACACACTGTGCGTGTGAGGGTTGCTTGTGTGCGTGTTAATTACACGGGATTTCATTTCACACCGAGTTTTTTGGTTCTTCGAGTTCAGTTTGTTTTGCGACGCCAATGATGCTATATGTCCTTATCTATATGTTTATATTTGTACATGTATATATATCTATTTCTACATCTGTGTGAGTGTGAGCGAGTGCGTGTGTAATTGGAATTATCTTTTTCTACGTTTTTTCTTGTTTTTTGTTTAGTTAATAAATAAACACGGATCAAGGCAAAGATTGGAAGTGTTGCCCTTTGTAAACCACAAGCAATTTTATATAAAAATCACTATATAAAAGCACCTTCAAAGATTTTCTACCGAATAGTTCCCGCCAAAAATTATAGGGCTCACAAAATGTTAGTAAGGTTCTAAAACTAAATAACCAATTTAAGTATGAGGTCTTTTTAATAAAATTATAACAATAGCATATTAACTTGATCTCCCTTTTTTTAATTTTAATTTGACTTATTTACAATTTTATCATTACTTATAAAATGAACAGCTTGGGGCTCTTTAAACAAGTTCTTATAATTAAACCTTTTTTTGTTATATTTTTGTAACACGAAATAAAATCGGTTGGCCTGCAAATCAAATTGGAACCTCTCCAAAAAATGCCTTCATTCTCTTAAACTTTTCACACTTTTCCCGCTCTCGCTCTCTCTCTCTCTCTCTCTAGGTTCTCTCTCTGAATGTAAAGTTTTTCCTGGAAGTTTTAAGTCCCCTGCGCTTTTCCGCTTCCGTTTTCCACGTTTTTCCTCAAATTGCGAGCATTGTTCAGGCCAAAGTTGGTCATGTTAATTAAGCTTCGCTCGCCCCGTCTCTTTTCTGCTGGGTATACCCGTCTCTCTCCTATCGATTAGCTGCGACAGCCGCCGCCTCTCTCCTACCCACCTCTGCCCACCTTTTTCGCGCCAGATTGCACTTGCAAACAATAATTAGTCGCATTACATAACAATTGCATAATCAATATGCCATTTCAATTAACTGCTTGGTTAGCAATTAGTCAGCCCACAAAACCGCCCTTCCTTTTCGCTGGTTTTTTGGTCCTGTCAGCCGGATATTTTGAGTAATTAGCACTCAGTAACTAAAACTACACAGTGAAAAAGCTGTGGGAGATGACTTAGAGTGGGTATTTTGGAAATTTTAAGCCATATATCCTCCAAAACGTAATGGTTTATTGGGAAATGAAGTTGGATTGAAAACTAATTGGTAATTTAATATTTAATGGTTATTTCATATACGTACTCTATTATTACATTTGATAGTACTTGATATTCGTACAATTTCAATATCTACAGCTAAAAGTTATCGGATTTAAAGTTAATGGGTGACAACGTAATTACGTTTTTATTTTACTATTGATTTACCTTTTTAAGTTCACTTGACCCTTGAAATGGTTCTATTTTGTTAGCCAACCCCAACCCAATATAAGATGAGTACTTTATCATCAACCATTTCCCATCGCCATTAATAAAACCCATTAAAACTGACAATTTGGATACCATCTAAATGGAATTTTTCGCTTTAATCTTCGCATTTGCTGTCTCAAGTGGCATTGTAAAAGTACACATGAAACAAATCCAATTGAACGATGAAAAGTGCGTAATTAAAGGAATTACCAAATTCAAGAATGCGAACGACAATATGAATATGTTTTGAAATATATATTTAAAGTGACTTTCTTTCAAATGCACCACACAAATGTGTAAGTAAAGCCTTTAAACACCATTTTATTAGTTTACACGCGTAATCCAGATGCGCAAACAATTGATTCCTTTGGGATAAAAGGCCCAACGTTGTTTTTTGTTTTTGTTTGGGGCCCAATCCCCCCGTAATTGGTTCGCAGCCATCCTCACATGACTTTGCAGTGAAACAGAAGTGGTCAGGACACAAAAGTTCGATAAAAGGAGTTTCCGTTTCGCATTGTCCTCGAGGACCCGAGCATTATTTCATATTTATAATGTAATCTGCACTTGAGCCTCAAAGAGACGGAGCATAAATCACGAATACAAATGGAGACGGACTTGGAGACTATTCTGTGGATATATGTATTTCTACATATGTATATATATATTTATAAATATGTATATACATATATATTTCAGATTCCATATGCAGAACGTCCACTTCATGGGCTAAAAGCCTTTGTATGCGGCTCTTTATTTCCCATTTTTTCAGCGCCGCCTTTTTTTGTTTGATGTTCGACGGCCACTCGAGATGCATTTGGAATAAGTCGTTTTCATATATATTCTTATATTCGGCGCGGGTGTGGGCGCAGCAGTTGCTTGAGCTCTTCGGCTTTTGTTGAATGCAAATGGGAAACTCACATCGATTCGATTATTGGTTGATTGATCCTTTGATCCCACGATCTTGAGACATCAACGACATCAACGACATCAGCAACGACAGCAACCAAACTTCGGCACCCCGAACCGCCACTCATTAGGCTAAAAGCCTCGCTGGCCCAACTAATTAAGCGAGTAGGTGAAAGGAACATCTGCCATCGATTGCAACGCTTTTGGCTTTTTGTTTTTGCTCACTTTGACTGGGTCCCCGGGGAATTGCGATTGAGTTTGACTGAATTGGATTGGAACTGGAACTGAAACTGAAACTGGAATCGCTCGGCATTATCCACATCCAACCGCATATTAGCCCCCGTAATGCCCCCGATTTTCGCTTTTGTTGTTGCTTAACCAGATAGGAAACCTTGGATGCCATTTGACTAATGACAAAACCACAATCACTCCATGGGACCTGTGTTGAAAGGGTTTTGGGGGCATTGGTTGCGAGCTAGAAAATTTCATCCTTGAACACCGATATCCTGCTGCGGTATTTGCGTCGAGTCTGTGAAAAGTGTGCTTTTGAGTGGTTTCCTTACATTCAGATTATAGGTTCGTATGAGTGTTGTTTTTCTAAGCCTAGGAAATTGAAACCTACACTCTAATATGTTTATCTTTTTAATGTATTAATCTTATGTGAGCTCTTGAAAGCATTAGCTTTACACTTTTAAAAGCCTGATTATCCTTGAAATATGTAATCCTGAAACGACTCATTTATTTATTAGCAACTAGCTGTAGCTAATCAGCGGAAGGGGTTTGCAACATTTGAGATGTCGCTCAAGAGACAGACTGTACCCCAAAAACCTACACTTCTGTATCCTTACGCCACATTATCCTGGCCATTGTTCTGCACTTCCATTTCGTTATCCTGGTTGACTGGCTGACTGGTTGACTGGCTGACACGCTCCCAAATGGCGACGTCGCTTTGAGCCACTTGGAAATCGTTAATTTCATAATTACATGTTTCATGCACACGCTACGAACTCCGAACTCCAAAATGGGGAAGTCCGGGCTGTATATGTATATTCATATATATGTATATGCGTTTATTTACATATGTCTCTGTTTCGTTGCGGACGTTTGTGGATGTGTGAGTGGCACATAAGTGGCAGCCAGCCAGAAAGCCAACACCATTTTGGCCATAATTTAGTTTTGCCCGTCCATTAGCAGTTCAGGCCACACGAACTGGGCGGCGGAGCGGGGGGCGTGGCCTTTGTTGCAATGCCACTCAGCGGGAAATCAGCACCAGGATTCGCATGGAGTGAGCTGGACTGGTGGACTAGTGGACTGGTGGACTGGTGGCCAGGGAGCGCCTCGATGTGGACGAAGTGGCCTCGAAGGAGCGGCCACAACATGCCAGCTACACGCAGCGAAATGTACGAAAAACTTTCCCAAGAAGTCTTATTATACTTTTACTTTTATCTCCAGAATTTATTTTGAGATAATTACTGATCTTAATAGCTGTAATCATAACAGTTTCCACTTGGTACTGCTAACATTCATATTTAAGTAGATTTTTATACAGCACAGTATTTAAAACCTAGTTCGATAATGCTGATTTCTCTCAGTGCTGCAAGTGTGGGAGAGAGAGGGAAGCAGTGGTAGAAAGAGGCAGAAACAGGGGCAGCGGCAACAGAAGAAGCAAAAGAAGGACGAGTGGATAATTATTAATAATTATCGCATTGACGTGTTTTCGCTCTCGGTTTTTTTTTTTTTTTTTCATTTTTTTACACTGCGAGGGTGTGTGCGTGTGCGTCTGTGTGTGTATGTGTGTGTGTGAGGTACACATATGTAACAGTGGTGTAAGTGGTTTACATAATTGGTCAACTTCTGCTCCATTCCTTTCGAAAAAGCCCCTTCTTCTTGTCCACTTGGCTTCCTCCTCTTGCATTTTTAGATTTCCTTGGCTCGAAGGGTTGGTATCAAAAAAAAAAAAAAAAAGTGGGAAGGGGTTAAGAAAAAGGAGCAGGGGGTTAAGAAGTAATGTATTATTTTCTAGTGCGCGATATGCTTGTAAATCCAATTAATTTGTTAAATATTCTATATATTATTTCTAAAATTGTTAGAGCTGGAGAATAATTTGTGTCGTTCTGTTCAGGTAGAAAATGTATAAATTTGAATTCGCTTTTATTCTTGGATCATAAGCATTTTCCCCCATGCCCCTGGTCTAATCAGCTGCATACTGCCAGAAGAGAATGGGGAACCGTCAGTGATGGACCTTCACCCCTTGGAAAACCCCCATTGAACCCCACCCATGAATCTGTTTTGCTGCGAGCTCATTAAGCCGCCGGCGTATTAAGCGAATTCCGCTTTTTTCAATTATATCAGCAGAAACAACATTCAAATGGAATTCAAAAACGCTCACAATTCAAAATTAATCCCAACATGGGGCGTTTTGTTTGGGGGGAGGTTGTCTTTGGATTCTTTGTGGACATTGCGCCTAAATGAGCAGCAGCTCACTCTTCACAGGCGATTTAAATGAATGCGAATCTGAATCTGAATCGCAGACTTAAAAAGCAAGCGAGTTAGGGGGTGAAAAGCGGCATTTTCTTTCACTTTCTGCCGACGTGGCCTTTTCTTTTTGACCATTTAAGTCGGCAGTACCCCCTACACGGAAAGCACAGCAATGAGAGTAAACGCTTCTTTCAAATGGGTTGTCTGTGTTTGAAATGTATCTAAAGGTTTATTTTCTTAATTACGCAGCTCAAAATGCTGTCGCTCCATCTGACGGCCAATGGCTTCGCAATTATGTGATTTCAGAATTTTTCAATTAAAAGAGTTGAAAGACAAGTCTGCAGTAGTAGACATTTGCTGACATTTTGTACAGAGTTTTGCGCTGTATTAAATTAATTTATTTTTTTTCAGGGATTAGCGCAGCTGAGGTTGTCTAAAAACAAACTCGGAAAAACCAGTTGTGCAGTTTTCTGCCCGCCCAAAAAAAGTGTAATCAAAAGCGTAAATGACAAAGTGACGAAGAACATATAAAGTTCTGAGTTCCTGGCGAAATATTCCTCAAACCCTCTTTCACATATTTATAGCACGTTTATGGCAAATGCAATCGGACCACGATAGATGGCGCCACGCAAAAGGACGAGAGTCCTTTCGAGCTTAAAATAACTTTGCGGTTGGTGCCTCAGCTGAAAGCCCAAAAAAGCTTGCCTGCCAATTTGGCGAGGCTTTATATCAGGAATTGGATGTTTGGATAATTTATAAAATAATCACGTTTTTTTAGCAGTTAAATTATAACTAGCACTCTTTTCTAATGTCTGCTTATTTAGAGATGTTTTTGCAATCGCGAAACTCCTGTGGTCTCAAATTTTCCTTGTTTTTCAAATAGTTTTGTTTGCTATGAATGCATGTCCTTTCTCACATGAATGTGCTATCAAATTTTTTTTGCCAATCACAATTGCATTGATATTCAATAATATTCAATGGAGGTGGGACTTCTGAAGTCCTTTAAACTGGCAACCCAATTAGGCAAAAACGAGATACAGTAACTACTGCATTTGCGTCCTTCAGCCGGAAACTTAAATTGGTTAATTTTCAGAGGGCTTTCGAAGGGAGGTGGGAAGTGCGAACTTGATATCCGATGTAAGACATCCGACAGTGAATGGATTGGATGGATGCGTGACAGTTGGAGCACTACAAACACCCGCAAACACACACGCAGTGCCATACCCAGTGCCACATTCACATTCACATCCACATCCACATCCATGCCAGTATCTGATTGAATCAACTTTATTTCAAAATGATGCCACTTAAGGACAACCCGACGTGTGTGTGTGTGTGTGTGTGTGCGTGTGTATCTGTGTGTTGGATTCAGCTTTGCATGCACAAACTTACACACACACACGCAGAACTCAACCGAATCCGTAGCATACTTTTTGGCATGTGCAACGTGCCGACCGAAATAAACTTGATAACAAGCAATTTCTCACGTCTCTCGTTGCCATTTTTGGTTGCCAGCGATGCTTTTGTTGCCATTTCTGATTTTCAGAACGATGATGAGGGCACACACTAACAGTTACGTATGCAGGCATCACAATCTGCAGGAATACACTGCTAAAAATAATTGAATACGTATGTATCTAGACAAATGAAAAGCAACCGAAAAACAGTTTTCGTATATTTCTTATAAATTGAAATATTGAAATATTAGCAAATAGAAAACCTAGCAGCAGATATTGTTGTATACATTTGGTAATTTTGGTGACTCATTAGTTTTTTTTTTTTACCGTGCAGATGCTTTTTGCTCCTCTACATTTGGCTTCATGTTTTGACTTTCGACGCGTTCCGTTTCGTTCCGATCCGTTGCTCGTTTTGCTTATCATTAGTTTAATTGGTGGCATGACGACATCATTGACATCTATGCCGCCCTTCGCCCGCCCCCCGATTTTCCCGCTTTTCCGCCTTTCAGTCTTTCGGCATTTAATTGGACGTTGGCAGTCGCAGGCGCAGCAGGTGGTGAAAAAAGGATGGGCACAAATGAGGGGGGTGAGTAGGATTAAGTAGGGGGAGTTGCTTCTATTTTGACATTTGACACAATTTGGATGGCTCGCAGCGGCATCAACAAACCTCCTCCCGAAAATGCCAACACCCCCGAAGCCGCCCTCACTGTTGGACTTTTAATTTGTCACTAATTTTCCACGTCTCGTCAAATTTCATTCCTCATTAACGCCTAACGGACGCGAAAAAAATATGATTCTAATTTCGCCAACTTAATGAAAGTGTCAACTTTAACGAGCCTCAAATTGTTTTCATTTTCACTTGGCAATAATAGCAGCAATGTAATAAAAATAATAATAATAATAATAACAATAACAACGAAGCGGGCAGAGACTTCCCATTGATTGCTTCATCAGCGCCACATTTCATTTCCTGGGAGCTGGAGCTTTGTCATTTGATTGATTGGAAAAATCATTCAATCTGGCCTACGGGCTTTCTTTGTTATTTGGATAAGGGGGGCTTGTGCGCTTAGATTGGGCTAAAGTTGATGCTTTTCGATATAAGTTGATTACTGATAATGATTACCCAATGGGGCTCTGACTTCAATTAACATTGCATATCAGCTAAGAACACAAATCAGTACTGTGTACTTTGTGTAGTTATCCTAGTGCGTCGAAACAGCTGAACTACTAAGCTTGGTGATTCTATTGATTGTTGACGAACCTACAGCAGTTATGTTGTAGTTGGGAATGTGGATTCCCAGAACCTCTGCAGGATACCTGATGAGCAGCCGGTGAGAAAAAAAGGATGCTGGGCAAAAGCTGCCTATTTGGACAATCGCTGTCAAAACATTTGGTAATTGATACCAGGACCTTCGTCCTCAACCTCGGCACACAAATAAATAAATTGGAGGAAACACGGCAAGTTGATTAAATTGCGTGAAGAGCTAAACGACAACCGCCAGGATAATAGCAGAAAGGATTGCCCGTGTCATGACGATCGGGTTTCGATTACAAAAAGGAAATGGCCCCCCACTCCACATGTATTTGCTTAAAATGCCAAAATGCCGCTTCCTGGCGCAAATGTCATTCGTCCAAGGATCTCCACAAAGGATACCAAAGGGGACCTCGCTTGAAGAATGAATTGTTACCCCCGCCAAATTTCGTTTCGCAATAAGCAAAATGGAAATTAAATGCGCCATCTTGCAGGTTTCCCTGCATCCGCATCTCTGGTGACATTTATCGCGTGTTTTGACAATCAGAATCCGAATTGAAATCAAAATCCAACCCCCCAACCTGCGGCTAAAAAAAAACTCATTGACATTTCCACTTCCCTTGGGGCATTGGTAAAAAAGGGGGAACTCTTAAGGAACACCACCGCAAAATGGCGCCTTTCGTCCAGCATTTGGTTATCCAGCAGAAACCAATTTGAAATTGCATTCGATATAGGAAATACTTAATTTTGAAAATATTTTTAAGAGAATTGCGAATATTTTTTCAGTGAACCAGCACTTTCGGTTTCCAATTCGAATTCGAATTTAAATTCCACCCCCACACCAGCGGACACAAAGGAAATCCTCGTTTTTCACTCGAATTGAGCCGCAGTTTCTCCTCCTACTCGTGTTTTTTTTTTCTTTTTTTCCCACCTCAACCGCATTATGCAATCATTATATTTTTCTGCCTATTAACGAATAAATAAGTACACAGAAATTTGCATAAATATTGTGCAGGTGATTTGGTCAATGGAGTGTGCGGCGTGTGGGTCTCCGATTACGATTACGATTGAATGGTTTAAGATTAAGTGAATGAATTGACTACTCAATCGGAATGGGTGCAGGAAAACAATGGAGCTACCGTTTCTTCAGAGCAGAGGATTTCGTTAATTCATATGAATAGTGAATACAAATAGAACCGTTTACGATATAATATCTAATACATCTTAGAGTGAATGGAATTAAGTATTTGAAGTGGTCCAACCAATCGAATGTATAAAACCAATCACAATTTCCTCGATTTCGACAATAAGTGTCCGGTGAATAAGCGAATAAATCGAGTTGTCACTCACTTAGCCATGAACAGCATTTTGCCCTCACCATTTTCCCATTATTTTTTCCAACAGCTGAGGCACCTTTTCGCATATGTCCTTCCGCTTCTTTGTTGCTCGATTTGTGTCTCAATTTGCCCATTTATTCCCATACACTTGGCTTGCCATTTTCACACTTGTTGGCCAGAAGGATGAGGACAAATTGAGTTGACAGGACGCAGGAAGTACTCAGGAAAATCTAAACATTCTATTCATGAATAAATGTGTCAATTTCTTGTTACCTATTTCGAATCGAGTAAATCCTCTTTGAAAGTCAAGAAATCCATATAGTCATAGAAATCTAAATTAGTCAAAATGAAATGTTAAAAATAGTTTCTAAATTCCGCCAAGCAATGTTTTCAGCATTTTTCGATTGGAGTTAAGTTTTGAATACCATTAAACTTTAGTTTTTGTCGGTGTCGAGAAAAGCGGAATGGTGTGGAAAACTCAATTGCAGTTCACATGACGGGACAATTGGAGTGCTGGGATGAGTCCAATATCATTATCATCTTGATTACACCTGCCGCTCCCATCGCTTTTTCCTGACTAATTGCTGCCTGCTCTTTGCCGTCGAGCGAAAGTTTCTCCCGCGGAAAAGCGGGGAAAGTCAGCCGTGAAATTTTAATGATTCGTAAGTTGATACGCCTTGTAAGGAGGAGAGAAGAAGAAAATTGTGAACGAGGGCGGAATGGTGAAATGGTGGGAAATGCAAATTAAGTGAGTTTCTCGGCTTTGTCAACCTTCCACTAATCCTGTAAAGGACAATTTCTTATTGAGTATCAAAGGCGAAAAGCGGGGGAAAACTCAAGAGCACTGAAACAGAAAAAGGTGGCGAGCAGCCGAATGCTGAAGATAAAAAAAAACGAAGCGAAGAAAAACCGTCCTGGAAAAATGCGAACAAATGAGGTGCGGGGTGCATGTCAAAAGATTATGACAATTTTCCCACCACAAATGAACATGAAAATCCGACAGGCGACAACGACAGCAAAAGGAGCAACAGCCCAGGACCTCGAACCATTGTTAGCTGCTGTTGACAAGGATTAAGGACATCCATGGAAAATAAGAAAATGACAAAATTCACAAAGGCGCAAAAAATCTGTGCGCGGCAAAACGAAAGAAAAGCCCGAACAGACAGTAATCAATGCGAGAGGAAAATTGCGAAAATTATGATTGATGTCGATTGTTTGATTGGGTCTAGAGAGATTGGAAACCTGAGGAGGGCACCGAATGGCCTTCCCACTAAAGTTGTCGTCGGGGTCACCATTTTGTGAAAGTACAAAATACTTTCCTAAGAAAACATTGCAACATTGCCAAGTTTCTAAGTTGCGAAGCAGAGTTTCCTACTCAAATTGCAGCTGATGAAAGTGTTGCTTCGGGGCTAACCTAATAAAAGTTTATTTTAGGGTCACCATTTTGTTAGAGTTTAAAAAACGTTTGCAAAGAAATAGGGAGACTTTGAACTGTAGCATTGCTAAGCCGCGCACATTTTTGTTAAACAAATTAACAAGTTTTTCCCTGAGTTTGCAACTTGAAGTGCAACTGAGACGAAGTGGAGTGGCGGCGTTGCCACCCGGGGGGCGTTGCCACTTGAGCGCGGCGACGGTAACCCTTTTTCTCATTAAAAATCATTTAGGAAACACTTTTTTTGCGCCAAGTATAATTTCAACAATGTCCTCAAAAGTTCCCAGCCACGCAGGACTTCTTAAGGGTTAGACGACGGCAACGAGGCTGACGTCGTCATCGACGCGGGGCGTTAACCCAAAATGGAAGATGGGGGCTGACGGCTGCGAGTGCGAACGCGAGTGCATCGAGGAGGCTAGGATGCTGGAGCTCCTTTTGATCGAATTAAGACGCCCAGCATGGCGTCCAAATATGGCCAACTTGTACTTGTCACTTGCCCCCGGAGGCTGGTGCACCCAAAAAAAAAAAACCCACCCACGATTCACATCCCAATTCACCCACTGCAACCACCCAGTTCCACCTGCCTCGTGCTCGAGTGCAGTTTATTGTTTGATTTCGCTCTTTGTGCATTTGCTCGCCCTTTGAAATTCAAATTGAGACTCAAATTAAAATCAAGAGTGAGCAAAGCATTCGCCATCATTCCATGTCGGCCATCATGGTTCTCTTTTTCTTGTATTTTTCGTATTTTTCATTTGAAAATCTTTGGTATCCGCCCAATTCGCGGACATCAAAGTGGAGCTTCCCATGTGAAATGGGGAAATGTGGAAATTTACCGAAAGCTCCCCCTTTTGTGATTGTGCAGCTTGGCTTGCAGTCGCGCCCCTGGAAAACAAATGGGCATAAAGACAGCGAATAAAGGGCCTTTTTAAGAGGTCTGAAAGGTTTCACGCTCCAGTGCGGTGCTAAATGAAACTTTTGCCAGTTGGGCAGATTCTGAAAAAAATAAAACTTTCAAAGTAAGCCTTTTTTTTTGTTGTTGCAAATTTTGATGATGGTACCCCTTACAAAAAATGCGAAAATTGACGCAAAAATCCGTCATAGGGTTCGTTAGCATTGGTAATTAGCTGCTCAATACAGTTGTTCTTACATCTGTATGACAATTTTTAGCCAAGTTATGATTAAAAAGACCATTAAAATTTGTTTCATTTTTGCCAAAAGTCGTTTTTCGAATTTCGGTCAAAAAAAAAACAAATTTTTTGCCACAACTTTAAAAATAATTCTCTGAATATGGAATGGCATACCTCGTTGAGTTCGTATTTTAATTCCCAATCGAACGGTGTGCTAAAAAGGCAATTCTATTTTCTAGCCATTTTTTGCCAATTTAGATGATGGTACCCCTTACCAAAAATGCAAAAAATTGAAAAAAAATGAAATTTTCCCAAGTCCGTCAAAAAGTGACAGAAATCGTTAGTATTGGTAATTTACTGCTTAAAACAGTTATTCTTTTATGTTTGTGATAATTTTTAGCCAAGTTATGGTTAAAATGCCCATTAAAAATTTGTTTAATTTATGCCAAAAGCCATTTTTCCGAACTTCAGTCACAAAATAGTCCGTTTTTTGGCCATAACATTTAAAATAGTTGTCTGAATATGGAATGGCATACCTCGTTGAGTTCGTATTTAAATTCCCAATTGAGCGGTGTCCATAAAAGGCAATTCTATTTTTTAGCATTTTTTGCAAATTTTGATGATGTTACCCCTGACAAAAAATGCGAAAATTTGTGAAAATTTTTTTATCCCAAAACCATAAAAGTAGTGATAGGGATAGTTAGTTATGTTTATTAGCAACCCAAAACAGTCTTCATTTTATCTTTGACACCTTTTTTGGCCATGTTATGGCGAATACGCCGATTGAAAATATCACATTTTTGTCAACATTTTTTTTATTATTTTTTGATAAAAAAAATCAGTATATTATAGATTTATAGGCATAGGCACGTTTAAAGGTTGCAACTCATTATTCATTTAATTGAATCTTCAATGAATATATTTCTTATATTATAATGGCATTGTTATAAAAATTATTTCCCAAGGAAAAATATATTATATGCATTTATGATGTGCATTTGTATTGCTGAACTGCAGGATGTTATGTATGCTGAAACCCTTTTAGCAATTTTCATTCACCTTTTTGAATCGCCGATGGGCAGATTAAATGCATTGGTAAAATGCAAAAAAAAAAAATGCAGACGCAAAAAGTGCAATAAGATCCTTTGTGGCACACGTGTTTCGTGTCCCCGAAGGACGGCCGTCCGTCAAAGGGATATCGCACCTCAAAGCGAAATGCAAAATAATTGTTTATGGTCTTTTAACAATTTGCACGAACGAAAAGAAATCTCGGAGAAATGCAAGCATATAACAATTATGAGCCAAGGCATAAGGAGCATTATGCAAAGCAGCCAAGGATATCCGCGGGATATGGAAAAATGCGTCTCATTACAGAGCCATCAGGTTGATATATGTATGTATGTATGTATACACACACGGCACCCACACATACACACACACGCACAACCTCTCGAGGACGACGTCGTTATCCTTAATTTATAAAAGTGTGCGTTGCCGCTGTCGTCATCTTGTGAATATGCATGAAACTGGAAGGAATTAAATTTCCGACTTACCAGCGACACGTAGCGAAAATAGCTGCAAATAAGACAGTATTCAAATGCTGTTGTTTACCCAATTTCCATATAGAAAAATACTTTGCAAATTCCATTTAAGCTAACAAAACAAATCTAAGCTAAAGATGCTCTTAACAATTTTAATTTGCAGCTTCAGCAATAAGTTCTTCCGGTGTATCTCTGAAATGAAATGTAATGCAATGTAACCGAATAACGAACCAACCAAGCGAAACCGCCGGCACCACTGAGCCACCCACCGCGCCACATGATCCCACACCAACGCACCACATCATCACCTGCAGGCTGCAGTTTTCCTTTTGTGCCCATCCTTCAGTAATTTGCATATGCATTAATATGCTTCAAGTATCCCATATCCGCATATCCATGCACATCCTTAAGTCCTGCCATCGCAATATGAATAACTTCGTGGTGCTTTGGCTTTTGTGCACTTGTGCGGAATCAAAGAGTATCCGAATGATGAGGCTCCATAGACCACCGATTTTATGTGGTAAAGTTCAGGTCGTGTCCTTTTTATCCTAGTCAAGTCCATCTCAGTCATTACTGGCAATTAATTAATGCAATTATTTGCATAAGCAAAACAGTTTCTTTTCAGGCAATGGCACTGACTTTACCCAAAACTGTTTTTCTCATTTTTCGGCAAAATATAATTAGTTATTTGTCAAAAGTATGTAAAATAATTGTCCCAACGTGGAATGGCAAACCTTGTTGTGCTTAGGACTACAGTCCCAATTTGTATTCATAGTGGCAAATGTAATTTGTTTTACAACTTTCAAACATGTTAATGTTGCTAGCACGTAGTTTTGACAATGTTTGTATTTTCCATTTTCCGTCATAAAACAATCAGTTTTTTCACCAAAACTTAAAAAATAATTGTCTGATTTGGAATGGCATACCTCGTTGAGTTCGTATTTAAATTCCCAATCGAACGGTGTGCTAAAAAGGCAATTCTATTTCTAGCCATTTTTTGAAAATTTGGATGATGGTACCCCTTACCAAAAATGCAAAGTAGTAATTTTTTTTGTTAGCCATTTTTTTAAATTTTAATGAAATTGGAGATGGTAATTTTCTTTATTAATAAATTGTATCTAAAAGCTCTTGGCGAATGTTAAAAGTCGCGTTTTGTTCGTTTTTTGTCAGAAAAATTTGAATTATCGACAAAAAAATGTCTGCCTCCCTTATGAGCTTTCTGTTTTCATTCTGATGCTATGGCTATATTATGCAATGGGGCTTTGTAAGATTTGCGATTTCCAAAATTAGTTTCCTGGTTAGTTAGGCGATTGTTGGCCACAAGTAACCACCGATTACCAAAAGGGGTTGCCGAATCCAAGTCGTAATCAGCGTTTTAATAAACGCCTTTCCCAACCCCTCGACGAAGGAAAATGTATAATGGCTTCCTCTACTGAGGCCACCTATGTAGGGGTGGGAACGAGAGAGGGCTACCACAACGGAGAGAGATGGCTGTATGGCGAGTGAGAGAGTGAGGGCGAGTGGTGTGTGCGCAGGTCGCACGAGTGCGAGCGAGAGGGCGCGAGGGAGAGAGCGCAAATGCAATTCATAAAATGAAAATGAATAAATGAGGCCACAGAAAAATGGGCGTGCGACAGAGAGGGCACCATGGCGAGCAAAAGAGAGGGCCGAACAAATTAACTGGGAGGGGCATGGAACATGGAACTCCTGTCAAGGATGATTGCGAAAGTCAGAACAAGGCGCAAAAAAAAAAATCGAGGGTTGCTCTGGGCCACTCTATAAGCCACCCATCCATAAGCCCACCCAACGCAAAACCAACCACCCCCCGCCGCCCCGCCCGTTCAGCAGGTAAGAAACAACCACCAGTGGGTCGTCGTGGGTTAAACAGAGATAGCCAGCCCTCAGAGTCCGGAACCCTTGGACCTTGGCGCCAGTTTGGGTCCTGGTTGGTCGGCTGTCCGCATTTCAGGGGGGCCAGCGTTTGCCGGATATTAGATTGGAAATCTCGTATCCACGTAATCACCGATTGTGATGCTGATGACTTGATGATCTGGGCGGTAAACACTTGACGAACTCGAATTTCGATTGCATCGAATCAACAATTATGCAGACCCTTCTGAATCCGGCCCTTCCGTATCCGGATCGCTCCTAATGAGGCATATCATGACGACTCCTTTTTAATGAGGCCTGGCGGCAATTGGACTGGTTGCGGCTAAGGGCAGTCACTTAATGGCAGGCTTAGTCACAGGGATTAAGTTGCACCTGGTTAACCACACGAGTTCATCAGAACACAAGGAAACGCAGATTGGTGGCAGAGGTTGACTCCTAAGTATTACAAGCTTAAATAATACTATAATTATTCATTTATTAAAACTTATTACATATTATTGAAAACTACAGTTTTTATTATAAATGAGTGCAGTTTCTCAATTGCGCTTCTAGGTAACAGCAATTTAAAGGTGTCTAGTTAAAGTACACAAAGTTCATATATATAAAGTAATTAATACATTGATCAGCGCCCAAAGCTCTTGGTAATGATACATGGCCTAAACACCCCCTTCACACAACTCCTACCAA
Source organism: Drosophila santomea (assembly GCF_016746245.2). Taxonomy (NCBI): domain Eukaryota; kingdom Metazoa; phylum Arthropoda; class Insecta; order Diptera; family Drosophilidae; genus Drosophila; species Drosophila santomea. Next base: position 3,134,757 of record NC_053021.2, read on the forward strand.
CTATATTTCACCACCAATCAGTGCCACATAGCCCATACTGGATGTTCCGCTTCATTTGCTTTGCTGATTTCCAAGTTTTTCCCATATTTCAATGCAATTTTCGTTCTTAATTTCGGAGCAAGAATCCTGAGTTCGTCTTCGCCGTCAGTTGATTATGTCGCTGTGGGAATTGAGTTTATGATGGCAAACCACTCGCATCCATATGCAAATCTCGTTAGTTGAGTCCCATTCCTGCGCAAATCGTTAGCGTATCTCGAATGCGGGAAAATCGAGGTGGAAATTGAATTTCGCAACTTTTTATTTGGCCCCAAACACACCTCCACAATGGCATATTAATTTCAGATGTGAAATTTCAGAACGCTTGCCAGCAAGGCTTTTCAAAGCAGTGTACATCCATCCAAGGGTCCTTTTTCGCCCCCCACACTCACTCTTTATGTTTTATGGCCTAACGAGTTGCAGCATCTCATTCATTATACAACGATTTGCAGTATTATGGCCTCGTTTGCTGCCCCAACCCTTGGGGTTTTTCTTACGGGGCTGTACTGGGAGAAAAACTTGGGGGATTGCCATCAGGTTCAGTCATTTTCCCCCTAGAACAACGAATGGTCTTTCAGTTAATATTTTGGTAAGAAAGAAGAACCAAATCATAATCACAGTTAAGAAACTAGAATTCTATTTTATCTTATTGATTGTAAGTTGATTTAATTCGAAACTGACTTAGTTATGAAATGATTAATATATATTCTGCTTATATTTCATCTATATTTCTTTCTTTTGCCCTGTGTGGTGGAACTCATCAATTTATGAAATCTTTTTTTTTTTTTTTGCTTGTCCGGATGAAAATTTGCATTAAGTGAAGTAGTCATCAGTTATCAGCATCAGCAGCAAAATCGTCGTTATTATCATCGTCATCATCGTGATTATCGTGGGGCCACGCAGCGAATTTTGAATTGAATAGATGGGCGCAGTCTTGGGCTGCTCATGGGGTTTTTCCCAATAAGGGGGCACTGGGTGGTTCAGTGGTTGGGTGGGTGAGTGGGTGAGTGGGTAGGTGGTTGGGTGGGTGGTGCGGCATTGTTTGCGCCAACGGATCTCAAAACCAAACCTCATTTGGAGCAGAAATATGCCAACCGTCCTCGACATCCCCCCAGCACTCGGAATAATAGAACAAACTTTAGAATCGCGAAAAAAAATGCAATGGATATACATATATATATGGGTATGGGAAAAAAAAGGGGTAAGGCTTGGGGTTATGTTGCGCGCTTCAGTTGCCTGTTAGTTTCAACGCAAAATCAGCAACATTATAATCGTCCTCATTAACGGGCGTCCTCGTTGGCGCTGTCGTTAATATCCTGGAAAACCTACCTCGTCAACTCATCAGCGTCATTAGCGAGGAGCAGCGGAAGGAAAGAAAAATCGGGCCAGCAACTGTGCGCATATATAGTCGACTGGCGCATGCCCTATGGCGACCCTCTAATTCTAATTCATTAATCAATTGAAAAGGAGTAGAAAGAGTATGCTGAAGACAAGAGCTGATATCAAATTTTTCATTAGATGTGTCATTGTAATTCTTTCAGTTCGGTTTTCCCTATCAGTGCTAAGAACTTCACTTGCATCGGTTGTCCAATCAGTTGTTATGCCTTTTCGTATATGTAGGGTATAGTTATAGCACCTCCACTAGACAGCGATTTCTACAGCTGCCGACAACTTAACCGACCACGTCAAATCAATCCATTTCAATCCAATCCAATTCACTGCTACCTGGCAAGTTCGTTGAGTTTTCAATTGATAATACACTTGACTGAATCCAGCACATCGCCCAACCTCCTTTTAGGATACATTCCATCTTTCAGGATCCATTCAATGCCCGTTCAGACAACTGCACAGCCCAACGCAAGCTCACTGGAAGAAACTAGTTTTGTTTGCAGATCAAATATTATGGTAAAGATGACCTAAGTTGGTGATAATTTTATGATAATAGTTAGAGTATAGTTATGTTACTACTTCAGCTAAGTAACTAATTAAGTATACGTATAACATGTTGAATGGCACATATTTTTTCGGTGTAGCCGAATCGCAATTCCGCAGTCAGACAGTCAGTCGATTTGTCAATCAGTCAGTCAATTGGGGAACGCAATTTTCTATTGGCAGTCAGTGACAGGAAGCCAGGATGCCAAAGGACGAAGGACTAAGAAGGAAGCGGTTAGGGGCGAAGGGAAAATAATATTTCAGCATTTTTACGCTTCCATTTATTATTATATTGTAGCTCTTAAGTGCACTTTCAAGGGGTTGTGTAAATTATTCAGCTTAATTCGGTGTTCGGTGTTCGGTGTTCGCTGTTCGGTAACTTAACCCTCATGCAATCGGACAATCCACCCTATGCATTTGATGTATTTTTTCTTTGCAATTTTTCCTTTGACTCGTTGCGATTCGCTCTGGGTGCTCTTATTATATTTGTCATCGTTCTATGTTTTCTCATATTTCGCTAATGGCTGCCTGGCAGGACTTTTTTTTTTTTTTTGTGGGCTGAACGCGGTGCATTGCGCACAGGATGTCATTATGGCGCACAATTGCAATGGGGAATTATGTTGGCTGTTGTCCTCGACTTTCCATCCTCTTCCTTTTTCCGCAAAATTGAATGATATAGAATTTGTGATTTCGCCATTTCTGCAGGCCACATTTAATGGATTGCTTCGAACCAATTATTGGTATGCAAGTACTTAGCGATGCATCAGTTAGAAGGAATTTGCTGTTTAGAAGATGTTTCCAGATGTTTAAAATGAACATGCTTAAACGACAACAGGTATATTTCTGCCTGGAAAATCACATTTCGCATTTTCCATTATCGTGCGACAATGGCTTGTTGCATGCCAAATATTGGCAGCTAGCTGCAAAGGGTGAAAGGCGAAAAGTTGGCCAAAAGCGGGTGGCATTGGGTGTAGTTGTGCGGTGCCGTGTCAAAAGCAGTTAACAGGAAACGATTTAAGTGAGCCGTACTAACGTACTTACACACTGGCGCATTTGTGTGCGTGTGACGCAAGTTATTAAATCGAATCAAGTCGCAGGTGCCGGCGTCATATTTATTGTGCAATCATCATAACAAAAGCGAATTCTCGATTCCGATTGCGATTCCGGCTCGGATTGGGAATTGCAATCGGATTTAACAGCCAACTCCTTCGACTGCCGCTGACAGTCCTTGTGCTAAACGAATTGCAACTAAACGAATATATATATTTCTATTACTATTTCCATTTGGCATGTTGACACTTTAACTGTTGGCATTGCACTCGGCTTACTTGGTCTTGGCGACTTTTTGGAAGTACAGTAGTCTATGGCATTCGAAAATCGTTATCAACATATAACATTCGATATAAGGTTTGTTTTATACTCAAAAGCTCAATTAAAAAGGGGGCAAATAATGTATAAAATATCATACAATTAGGTAAATTATTACGCTATACAATACATAGATTATGCTTTTATAGATGCAGTTACTTACAGCTAAAGATTGGCATCCGTTAGGTTTGAAAACTAAGCAGATGCCCCTAGAATTTGTATAATAATAACGATGAACCGATGATGACAGACCGCAAACATCAGCGCTACCCCCGAATTCGGAGTTTTTCCCCGGGTTTTCCCACTTCAGAGGCGACTTGTCAGAATTGGTTGACATGTTTGTCCTTCGTCCTGCCGACGGTGACGTGAAATGTTTGCACTTCATCCTTTTGTCAGCGCGATGGCAGCGATGGCAGCAATGATAAAAAGGCCCATTGTGCGCGGTATCTATCAGATACGCTTCCTTTTGCCCCTTAATTTATTTGCTCACACGACAGATGTTGCATTCGATACATTTCCGCATAACATAATAATATCTGCCTCGATTCGTGGAATAGCAAATTGTTTAATTTCATTTTTATTTATACACCAGGTAGAGAGCACTTCTAGGTGCTCCAGGTGCCTTTGCTCCATCAGCGAAAATGTGAAAATATGCGTGGCTTGAAAATATGCTTCTCATTTGCATGGCAAAAGCGTAGAGAGACCAAAGAAAAAAATCACCATCAAAGACATTTTCCATTTCCCATCGTAATCCGGCATTAATTCATTTACGAAATAAGAAATTTCCATTTGTGCGTCGAAGGGTGAAAATTGCCGTTAAGCAATTTCTTTTCCTTTCATATGCAAAGAAATTGTGTGCTTTGTATCGTTTTTTTTTTTTAGCTGAAGCTTGGGGCGGAAGTGGGCGTGGTTGGGTCAGGTGGAGCGGATGCAAGTTAGTAGAAGATAGTTAAAGTGGAGAGATACTCTAAAAATTGGAAATATTACTACGTAGGAAATCTCTTGGTCTTCGAAGCGATTGAGTCATTGCCAACTAATTGATTGAATACATTACATACAGCATTTGGCATCAACTGAAATGATTTAGCACACAAAAGGCTGTGGCAACAACCGCATGACAATCGAGATCCCCACACACATTGCCACACACGAAATCCACAACTCCACCACCAGAAAATCCCCCTAATGCCCCCCACGTAGAATGCGGTATATCCATTCTGGACAGCCTTGTTGACTGCGTTTGACTGGACCGCAATGAGTGTAAACAGAGCCGAAGGGAAAATGCTTTGGGTTTTTCCGAGCGTCCGCCGGATTACACTGGGCACAAGGAAAAGGCAAAGGAAAATCGAAAGGAGCAAGGAGCAGGCGGACAGGCGGGCAAGGATAACAACTTGGCCCATTGTCAAGAGGGTTCTAAAGCTTTTAGCTTAAATACACTTTGGGCCAACTACTTGGCGGTGGATTTTTTGGGGGGATTTTTCTTCGTCCTGCCATTGACATATTTGGCCGGCCTCGTCCTGCGCCGGCTGTAATTTAATTTATCGCTCTTATTGTGTATCGAGCAAATTGCAATGAACGACAATCGACATTAAATGCAACTTAACGAAATTGCCAACAAATCACTCGTCTACCGCCCCCATTTATTTCTGGAGAGCAGCGTTTAATCGACGGAAATTAAATCAAATCGCTACGCGGCGTGACGCATACGCAGCGTGGTCCAAAGGACATGGGCAGGCGCAATGGCCACACACATACACATACACACACACACACATACGCACACACCAGCAAGGTGATTCATTAGCACCAATACTCGTGAGGTAAATTAAACAACAAGCAACCCTTTTGCGAGTGTGCAAAAAGCTCCTCTTCCCTCCTTTCCTGTTGAACCCTTAAAAGCTGCCAATTTGTGCAAACTTTTCAGTGTCCTTTTAGTCGGGACACGAACCTAGGGCTAGAGTATCCTGAAATTCGGGCACCTCCATACTTATGGCTAAGCAATATTACCTGAATGGCTATTTATCAAGACTGTGCCACAAATCTATACAGTCTTAAAAACTGTGCTGTGCAAAATGCTGATTAATACTGAAGACCTTTGGTTTGAGCTAAAAAAATCGACTAGTTTTGTGTAACTACATTCAAGTGCACAGGCTTAAGAATATGCGAACTATTCTATTTAAAATTAAGAAATTAAATACCTTGAAATAGCCATAGCCAAATTGAAAAGGATTACATTTTCTATTGCCAAAAAGCCATTTGCCAAGTGTTTTTTATAAAAATTTTTGATTACATTGTAAGACTCAACTATTATTACTTCCTGCTCACAGATGATGATATTATATAAAGCAAAACAGTACACTTAAATAGGTTTTAAATTGATAACTAGCCATTAAAAGAGGATATAAATCAGTCGCCGATACAGTTTCATTTAAATCAATGACAAAATAATATGTTTTAGTCATAAAATGAATTATTACGTTTAAATACGAAAAGTTATATGAATTGTCTCAATATTGAATACTAAATAGCTATTCAAGGGGACACTCACTATTTAGTTTCATAAGCAAAGTTGCTTACATCGAATGCTTGAATCCAATTTTTGGCAGAATGAATCAATTCTTAAAGCCAAAGCCCTGAGTTATTAGGCATTGCAAAAGGCCATTGAAGTCAATCAGCCTGAGTGGGATTACCTTGATTGTCGCGGAAAAGGACGAAGGATATGGATATGGCATAAGGATATGTTCGGCTAGGTGTGGGGTCCTTTTCGTCTCGAGTGCTCAACCACTTCAAAGTGCAAATGCCGAAATGCACTTGAAGCCACCGAATCGCTTGATTACTTATTTAGCATTTAGCATTTACAATTTACAATTTACACCAATTTCCATCGCGCCTTCGACAATTGTCTAATTGCAATCCGTGGATTGTGGAAATGCCTATTATGCAATCAGCGCTGCATCTGCATCTGCATCTGCAACCCAATCTGAATATGATTTTCCATTCAGTCGGCTGTTCACGCCACTTGCGCATTATTCAAATTTTGCAATTTTCAAATGAAAAAACAAAAGCAAGGCGCTCTATTCAAAAATGCAAAGAAAAAACACACGCAAAAAAACATACAGAAAAGAAAAGGAAAAGAAAAGAAAAGGATTGAAATGGTATGGCGAACAGTCGCCGTTGCCGCAAATCCTTTTATGATAATTTCTCAAGAGTGTCGTCCTTTGATCAAGCAAGTGCCCATTCAAGCATGAATGTGAATATGATTTCCAACCACACACACCCATGAGGATTTCATAATTCGCTAAGCGAGATTAAAATTGCCAACTGCAGCCAAACGTTCGCCAACCATGGGCACAAATGAGAATACCCAAGTAAAAGGGCAGAAATTTACAACAAATTGTCCAACAAAGACAGTGTGTTAAACTTAATTTAAATACATAAACTGACTCATTTAGTTTATAGTTGCGTTATAAGTGTTAATTCATGAATTGGCCATCCAAAGCAACGCTCCTTACATGCAGTATATAAAATAATACATACATTCTGAATATCCTTTAGAGCGTTGATTTATCAATGGCATTTTTGTCCACTGTTCCTCGGAATCACCTGCCCATATCGAGGACTCGTTAGTAGTAGGATTTAGTTTTTGTACAAATATGCAAAACCGCTTGAGAAAAACCCCCCTCGTTTCCCCCCATTCCAATTTTCGCTGGCTCTTTTTTTTTGTATTAATTTTTTCCTGTTTCTGCACCGTGTCCGTGGCTCGTTTCCTGGGAAATCACTGCAATTAAAGCGTAATTGTTTTTACGCATTTGTCCACTCCACTCCGATCCCATTCTGCACCGACTGCTTAGCCCGGCTCGTGTCTTTTTTGAAGAGGCCTTCGGGGCGTTGGAAGAAAAGTATATGGCTGAAATGAATTTACAACATTCATAATGCACCGCCTGCGCTTAATTTTCGCGCATTTTGTGGGTGTGGCGCTGAAGGAGCGAAGAGCCTCCTCGCAATTTCCCAGCGAATGCGAACGTACGAATTCATTTGCATAATTTTTTAATACTCCATTTCGCCATTTCGGGCGGAGCATCGTTAGCTAACGAGGTGAGGATGTGGTGAGTCCTGGGTACTGGGTACTTTGTACTGGGTACTGGGTTATGGCTCCTCGGCGTCCTGGAGTCCTGGAGTCCTACTCGTAGAGCCCTAGAGACCTGGTGGGTGTCCTCATTATTATATTTCCCCGCCTCGTCGAGCACACACGCGTTTTGTAATGCCTCCATTTCCACTTCCATTCCCATTTCCAGTCGCATTCTCTCACTCTACTCACGGGATTTTTAACTCGTTTTGCCCTCTGCGAGAACAAAAACCAGACCATCCAAATTAATGCAAAAATATGTTGATTTCCTTTGAGAAAAGCATTTGTTCGCTTTTTACTTTCTGCTTTCTCGCATTATTTTTTTCAGTTTTGCCCATGTTAGCTACCAATTAGAATGCAGAAGGTGTGGATGTCCTGCAGCCGAGTTGTGCCATTAATATTTGTAAAGATAATCTAAATGCATTTTATTTATTTATGCGTTTTTTTAGTAGAAGCCCCTTACCAAATCCAAGAATACTCAGCTTTCAGCGTTTGGGTAACATTTTAAATACATATATTACCAACGTTTTGACTGATTCGATTCGTGCAATTAGCCAGCGGACTTGAAGCTCGCTGGTTCGTTCATCCATTATACATTATCCATTATCCAAAATCCCAATATCCCAATATCCAATAAATCAAGCGCTACCAACTACAGTTTACACATCATTATGGACAATTATCCAATCAAAGAGGCGTGTGCAAATTGCTACCCAAAACGCATCAAATGAATTAATTCGATTGAGACCCATCTCCGCAGCAGGGGCGTATCATCCATGGCATATTCTAAAAATTTAATTGGTTCCAGCGAAGGAGAAAAAATAAAAGCGGGCCAGACCCTCGAGAGGCACTTTCGCCCATCGTCGCTGCCTCGTTAAAAAAGGTGAAAAACTGTTGTAATTGTTTTTACAGAAGCGGCGGAAAAAGCGGTCAGGCAAGTGTGTGCATATGGGTACGAGTGTGAATATGGGTGCGAGTGTGAATGTGAGTGTGGTATGTAATTGGTTCTGACGGCTAAATGAACCATTTACCAATTAAACCCGATTGCCAGCCAAAGAACTGAGAACTCGACAACTTGAGAGCCATGTGTGAGTTTTTCACCTGGCCTAGAGAGGAGATGGCTTTGGGCCAGGTCAACATGCCGATAGTCGTGAATGGCTAAAAAGAGTAGAAAAATATGAAGCTAAACAAATGCACTATATTTGCTCTTAATTCAAAACGGGGGATATCAAATGTGTAGAGAAACTTCGTACCTGATTAACCCATAAGAAATCCTAGAAGAATCACGTTACCTTCTCTGAAAATTGCGCTCGTTAGCAGCCTTTTGGAGAAACGCTTTAGTCACGCTTGAGAACGCGGCGGTGGGGGAGAAAATGTAGAATTGGTTCAGAAATGGAGGAAAAAACAAGGCTCTTTGAGGAGTTGTGTGTAAACGTTGCCAGTTTGCTGGAAAATCGCTGGGAAAAGCCGGAAAGCATTCGCAAAAGTTGCTGAGCCATCGGACGAGTGGAAAAGCACCTGTGCCTTCTGCTCCTGCTGGCTGTTTTTTTTTTTTTTCATTTTTTGAGTTAGCTGAGAGGAGGAACTCAAGTGGCCGAGGATCCTTTGTGTTGAATGGCAGATTGGCGTTAATCATGCAATTAATTGGGCTATAAGTCAGCCTCCGATAGTCCGGGATAATGGATAATGACGGGCAGGTTGGTATCAAGTGGAAAAGGTGTCTAAGTGGCGTAGTTCTTGGCAAGTCATTACACATTATGTGAGAGCGATGCAAATGCAATTCGGAATAAAATTGGACTGCAACGTAAAAATATAACAATTTGCGGCATGAAATGTCATAAGAAATATTAAAGCCCAAATTTTTTAAAAGTTCTACAGAATAGATAAAGAATTATTGCATTTAATTATCAGTAAACGAATGTAGCACACTTTATTTTCTGTTAATAATGGAAATATTTTAATTGGGTGTGTTGTTTCGCATTCTTAGAAACATCTACTTCGTCTATTGTTTTACAAGACATTACCAACATTACTATTTAATTCCACACACACGAATTCCTCTTGAAACGCCTTCAGCTGTTGCTGCCTGATTTTTCTGATTTTTTTGTGGTCAAAATCAATGTCATGGCCATTGTTTGTCCTGGGCCAACTGTTGCTACCGAGTATTGTTGTGTTTTGCCCCTCGGTTGCCCAGGTTGCCCAGGTTGCCCAGGATTGCCAGGATGCTCGATCACACCTTCGCCGGCGAAAGGTCAATGCTAATCCCTAATCCCGTTCGACCCTCTTCGCACCTCTCCTGCAAAACGGCCTATTTACATTGGCACTTCTCTGGATGGACTATTATTATAATTACTCGGCATCCTGCCGAGTTGGTACCAGTGTTTGTTCTGCAGATAATATAATTACAAGTAATTTCTGCTGCCCATCGCTGCTGGCGATGTGATCACGATGAGCCGAGCCCATTCTGCGGCAGGACAATGGCGCACTGGAATGTCCTGCCAAGTCCTGCCAAGCGACCTGACAGCCCGACAACTGTTGTGTCAATATTTTGACAGAAGAATGCCAAATGGAGAGTGCTTCTTTTTTGCACAAAGCAGGAAGAGCCGCAGGAAGATGGGGAACAGGTCTGAAGGATCAACGATCAAGGATCAAGGATCGCTCGCTGGATGAGTCAGCTGGGAAATATGCAGACTGGTTATGGCAAATTGTGGGGATCGCCGTCTGAAATCTTAGCGACACTTAAAATAATCAAGTGCAGTTTCGAAATAATATGTTTCCAGCAGTAGCATTGGATTATGCGTATTAATTTTGTAATAACTGAAGGAAAGGATGTGGAGAAGTATCCTTAAAAGTTAATGGAAGAACCCATTAATGACAATATCTCACTGTACCATGGCATTCTTCCACTGAAAACAATCGGAGCACACACACATGCACTTATAAAGTGTCCAGGCACACATACACAGACGTTTGCATGAAAAGACGATATAAGCAGCAAACTAAAATAGAAATTAAGAGAAATGGCGAGAGAGGATGGGGAAAAATACGAAAAAAAAAAACATAAACACAAAGTGCAACTCAGATGGCGGAAATGAAAAGAAATTGCATATACATAAATGTGTCTGTGTGTGTGTGTGATGCATTTTCCAACGTATATATGTGTGTGTACATAATGAAAAAGTACTTCATTAAAAATCAAGTATGTGTTGATTTCCATATGAAAAACAACAACAGAGGCATAAACCGACCGAGGAAATGCTAAGTACACGTACGTAATGCACTAGTGGGAGGTGGGCGGTAGGTGCCACGCCCCCTTACCCCCCATCGAAGGAGGGGCGGTGGCCATTGTCACAGGAAATGAGTTGAGCCATAATGGAGGCAAGAAACGGAGGGACGGAGAAACGGAAGCAGGGGGGAGAAATGGAGAAATGGAGAAAGCCCTAGACTTTGACTCAGAATTGAAATTAAAAATGTGTAAATGAAAAAATGAATAAATATGCACGATGGTGGGTGATGATGACGATGATGATGGTGGATGCAAGAATATAATTGCTACATTTCGAATTAAGCACCCACTCCCGAACATGAATACCCCCCCTACTTCTAGCCACCCACCAACCACCCACTTCCGCTGCTGGGCAAATGGCAACAATTGAAAACTTTCTTTGATCTTTCGCATGGAAATTAATTTCTTGCGCCTTTTTGTTGTTGCTCAGCAATTATTATTCGTATTATTCGTATTACTCGCAATGAGCCAGGCGCTTTCGTGGGTGAGAAAGGGCTTTCGATAATGGAAGATTGGAGCACTCGATGCTGTTGGGAAATGCGATATAAATCAGAAATGTATGCTCTCCAAATAGAAGTAAGCACTCTAGTACTTGTAAATATATATGAGGGATTTGTATAAGTTACTTTATGCAGAGGAAATTGCAAATTTGAAGAAAAATGTATAGAAACACATGACAAAACGTAGCCATTTCCACGTGTCTTCCAGCGCTTCCATAATGATAATGATAATGATGAGGCTGATTTGCCCAGACCACAGGCAACTTTTATATAGACATCCGCTCGTCGGGTGTGGGTTTTCATTACAATTATGCCTTGCTTTTCTTCGTGGCCTAAACCACGCCATTTTGTGAAACAATGGAAAATGCAGCCAGAAACCGCAGCAATTTGTGGCTTCAACTGTGAAGCCAGTGATACGGTGAAAATCTCGCATGCGGATTCGTATAAAATCCCCCTGAGTTGCACTGAGAACAAAAGAGTTCACTTACTAAAGCGTGGCAAGTATGCACACATTATTATTCAGTTACATCAATTTTATATATTATCATCAACTTTATATATTATAGATTTACAGAAAGCGGTTTTTTTTTGTTTTTGAAGAAAAACCAAATAAGTTGTAAAGGTACCAAGTATTTTCTAGCAGTGTTGCTCCTTGTTCTGCAGCCGCGAAATTTTGCAATTTGCGCATAATAATCATGATAATAATAATCGCACCCACACATGGTATTTTTTCTTTTTTTTTTACCTCGGGCCAGGGCGTTGGCGCTTGCCGGAGAAATTCCACAAAAAATGTGGAAAAACCACGGAAAAGGGGAAAATAATTCTAATGGGGGCGTTGTAGGCGTGGCATAGCGTGCATGTGTGGGAGTGTCATTCGCCTGGTTAATTGTGGTGGAAAAGCAGGAGGAGGAGCATGGGAGCATGGGGCATGTGCTCTGTTTCCCACTTGTGAGAATTGCGCAATTTTCAATTATTTCCTGGGGAAAAAATTATGTGGGGGAACAGAATGTGTAAAAAACGTGGGGTAGCTGGGGGCTGGGGGGCGGGCTTGCATAGGTGGGCGTGTCATTGCAGACTTTTGCATAATTATAAGCTGCGATTCACCAGCAGCTTGCAAATTATAATTAATGTAAGCCATAGTGTGAGTGCCGCCTTTTTCAAATGTCCGCGTGTGGGGCAAAAATTATGCAATGGTCTGATTATGCAACTGCAAGAAAAGTGCTCAAAACCATTCGTTTTAAAGTCCCTTTCCTCAAGGATAAGTGCTTAAAATCAGAAGTATTTGTTGCAAGTCATATTTCTCATCTAATTTCATCCCGAAAATCATTTTTAGCTTACACTTTAGTCCTCTTTATTGCAAAAGTTGTTTTCATAACAAATTCCCATTGTGATCTGCTGAATTTCATATATTCTCATATAATTTCCAGCTATATTGGTATAGGCTGAGACCTGGATTTTTGCATTCAGCAGATTTATTCATTGTCCTTCGCCCTTGAAATCCTCGCAGGCTCCTTTGCGATTGAGTTTCCCATAAATCCAATTCAGTTCCTTTGATTGCGAATGCGTGAATATTGAACAAACGAAAACAACAAACAAAAAAAAGGCGGCTGAAACAGAAAATTAATCAAAATTCGTGACGAAAATTGGGAGTTGCATTCGGAGGCAGGTTGATTGAAAGCGCCTAGTGGGTGGTTTTTAATCTCTGGACTTTAGAATGCGATTCATGCACTTTCTGCACAAACAATCAAACGCATTGCAATTTTGGTTTTGTTTTCATTGGGCTCGTTTCTGTCAATTGCCAACTGATTTCCTTTTTTGTCCTTCGCCAGATGGTAGGATCAAGAAAGAAATCCAAATTCAAGAAAAAATTTACATTTTTGTTTTGATACTCATTGCAATTCAAAGGTAAAAAGGTCCGTGGTTCTTTAGTGTATTTGGTAATCCCTTTTATTGAAAACATTTAATGCGCTTACAGATAGGCAAATTTCCAATTTGCAAATACCAATTACTGGACACTTGAAGTTCCCATTTCACGGACTTCACTCTCTTACTTCAAATCCGGAATATTTCATTACTTGCATTCAATTTCGATTCGCTCGTCCCGTATGCAAATCGCGCTTTCAATGGCTCATTAGCAGCAACCAGATTCTAACAAAAGAATTTTCTCTCTCCCAAAAAAAAGGGAAAAAACAAAAAAATCAAAAATACAAAATACGAAATACGAAATGTGAATGAAAAAAGCAATGGAGAGAAATGTTGGCAACTCTTGCCAAACTCCATGGGTCACAGCTTGAAGGCGAAATAATCAAATTTGCACGCGACTCTGATTTAAGAATTAACAAATAAAATGCCAGCGAAATATATTCAGGGTGAGGGCAGAGCTCGAATAATAAGTAATGATGGCAGCGGCGGAAACGCCTGCAATTTGCCACAATTGAAAGTGGCTGCCTTCCCCTTTTTTTTGTCCGCTCTTTTTCTGTTTTTTTTTTGTGCGCCCAGCAAGCTGCCATGTTTTCTGTGCTCTGAACATTTTTCACTCGTTTTCATTATAACACCGTGTTGTACACCCATTTTCAGGCGAATTGCGCCCCTTTTGGTTGGCTGCCAAGTACCGCCACCATCGAGAACATCAAAAACCAGGCGTCTAATTGAAGTCATTCCCACTTCCACTTCCACGTCGCACTTCCACATCCCACTTCCCACTTCCCACTTCCACTACCATAGCCCAGTCCACTCCCATTTAACACTCCCTTGCCCCCGGCGGCTGCTTTGCATAGCTGAAATGCTGAAGTCCCGCTCATACAATTTGATTAACCCATAAACGAGACGCGGGACCTTCCATCATCATTAGCGACCCGTCGACAGCGAGCTACACTGAGCCAATTGGGGGTATTTTAACCCCTTTTTGCAATCCCAATTAGTTGTGAAATGCTATTTTTGCCATGCGAATTTTATGCTTGATTGAATGGCTTTGCACCCAGCACAGACATTAAAAGCTAACTAACCCATTTCGGTTTAAAAAAACAATCTTTATAATGACAAATTTAATTAAACAAAGTGTTTATTTCTGATCGATGATGGAACAGCCAAATGCTTTCAGATGGGCATGCATTTTGTTGCACCACTGCGTTTCTCTCAGTGTGTCGGCCATCGGGGGTACGCGTACATTTTTGAACACCACTGCAAACTCAGCGGCCAGCCACTTCTGCTGTTACACTTCAATTGAAGTTCGGCCATTTTGGTTTTCGAATTTCACACCCCTCGCCGCTGCCTTATTTTCGTTATTATTATTGTTATTGTGTTTTTTGTGCAGCTACTAATTTGTTTTGGCTCGTATTTGGCGTATTTCTCTGTTGCCTATTTTCCAATTTGAGGCTACAACCACCGACGATGGACAGAGTTGCCACCACCCCTAATCACACCCTCCAGCACCCCTACCCCTTGCCCCCTCACCATTCCTCATTCCGGTTGGGTTGTGTGAGTGTGTGTGTGTAGTGCAGTGTTTGCCTTTCGGTTTACTCAAGTGCCAACTCGAAGGCCTGTCCCATAAATTGGTTCGTCGTCATTGTCGAGCACACACTTCGGCCACTTCGGTAGCTCACACAGCCAGATAAAGGCAGGTACACTGAAAGAAACGGTTTCTAGCGGTCAAACGGGTGAGATTCACGTGCAATTTGAAGGCACAAAGACCGCGTTTCATGGCTTGCAAGCTGATAAAAATGATGAAAATAACAAAACATACACTTCTGTAACATTCATAAGTTGGTTACCTTTAACGAGGTCCTGCTTTTTTTCTTGGTGTACCTTGAGAACATAAGCCGAAAGCAACCCAGCCCAGTCGAAGAACTAGCGCCTGTCAGCGAGCATCCTCACTCTCGAGTGCCCTCGAATGATAAATCATTTTTCCCGACGCTCACACAAATGATGATCGAGTATTTCCAACTTCAGTTCGTCTGTTACATTTCGCTGGGCGGAAATTAGTGCAGATAATCCCATTAAAGGACGTACATACATATATCGTTTTGTTCATATAAGATAGAGGTGCGGCGGATATGAGTAAAATATACCTCTGAAAGAAGATTCTGTTGGCTTATTTCGTATGCATATTTTTTGTAATATATGTGATAAAATAATCGAGGTAAAAACTAGGTGGCATTCGACTAATTAAATAATTTGCGCAAACTTTCACTAATTAGCGAAGACACAAACCGACCGCAAAACAAGGACTCGCTGATTGGCTTTGGTGCAAAATTAGCCATAAACGCAGCAGTGGCGCCCTCTGTGGGCAGCGACCGCAAACTTCGTTTTTTGTTCCCAAAGGCAAAAATTCATTTTCTCACGTTACCCATGCGAAATAAACAATTAAATAATTGAAAAACTAAATTCGAAATAAGCAGCAAAAGCAACAATGGCCAGAGTCACAGAAATAGCAGCCACAATAACAATAATAAATAATAGTAATATGATAATGACGATTATAATTCACGGCTAATACCAAATGCCTCCACTTGTACGGTAAATGCAATTAGTATGCTCTATAAATTGTTTCGGGGGCAACGAAAATGTTAAAAATGCATGGCTAACCAATTACTTTTCAATAGTTGTCTACTTCTTTTCTTATTGTTATAGTAATATAGTAACAATAATACAATTTTCTAAGTTAGAAAAAGTCTTTTCTAGAGAAAGAACAAAACCAAGAAGATTTCGTGAAAATGTTTGTGAGAATAATAACTTATTAGTATGTATATTTATAGCACAGCTTTGAAGAGTATTTAAATTTCGCCTATATGGCAATAAGCAAAAACCTTCGCTCCGAAATTTTTCTCTGCTTTTCGGGCCATTATCGTTGTTATTATGCCATTGTGGCGCAATTAAAGTTTCAACTAATCACACGGCAACAATTGTGTGACAATAATATTGTCTAAAGCCCCTTGAAAAAAACAAAAAAAAAACACCCCCGTTTCCCCGCGAAGATTTACCGAGATTTGTTCACACTTAACAACTTAATTACACAACAATGTGCTTGTTGTTATTTATGCCATTTGATTTATTATTATTTATTACTGCTTTTATCATTCGACCAGTTTTGGTTTTGGCTAGCCTTATACCGCCTGTCAGTCGGCCATCACTTCGAAAATAATCGAGAAACTCGCTGGGGGAAGCCTACACAAAAAGTAACTGAACTTTAATTGTTCATAATTAAGTTTGTTCGATTTCGATTGTGTGGCGTGCATTGTGTGTGTGTGTGCCAAGACAATAATAGTTAGGTAAATAAATCTCGACACATAATTGACAATCGATTTTGGTAAACTTTCGCACTTGAGATCATAATTAAATCATTTGGCGGGCCACGTCAACTACCAGAAATGTGAAGAGCAACTTGAGACGAAATAAGGCACCCGGTATCAAAGTATTCAAATTTATGGTATATGTGAACATCTGAATATATATTTATACACATATGCATATATAAATATATAGCCGGACTATGGCCAGGTAGTCGGGTTGTCAGTCCTTCGTTGGCACGTCAAAATATTTGCAAAACAAAAGCGCACAGGTCCGAGTTCTTGGAAACTTGAAGGACATGCCAGAGGACCCAGTAAAAAAAAAGTGGGGAAATAAAACATGAAATCGCCAACATTGAAATGTAACCAATGGATAATGGCCAGGTGAAAACTAGATGGTTCTCCAGCGAAATGGAGAGAAACTATATTCCTCAATATCGAATTACCCATAATAATCGCATCGGCGAAATTCAATATTTATTTTGACAGGATCCCCCAGCGATTGTAATTGCAAGTTAATTAACAATCAAATTCCAGTAAATATACGAATTTCGCCTTGAGAACTCAACTCAACTCGCATACCCAATGAATGAATCATATCCATTCGGGGGCAACCTGCTTAAGAAAATATCGAATTACCCGCGAAATTCTTCTAGCACGCACTCCTCGTTCGCTGCCTTCCTTTCTTCTGCCTGCAGCCATCTCTCTCGCACGGCCGTGCTGCCTCTCTTTCTTTCATTTCTAAATGCCAGACTGCGTGGCCCGACGGATATGCACCATACATACTCATGTACATACATACATATGTACTTATGATGATGTGATCGGTGCTATAGCTTTCCGTTCCGTTCCGTTCCGTTCCGTTTTCGATCCGCTCCGATTTCGCTGCGATGGCCGTGTGAGCGTTGGCATTTCAATTGTCTAATTGCCGCGTGGGTTTCTCCATAGCGGGAGCCCACTGTGGGGGCGTGAGAAAAGCCTCACAACACCCAGCCACCGATCGTGGCTTTCCAATTACCGGTGTCCACTGCATAATTTGGTTTAAATAGAAATTAGTGAATAAGTGTGTGTGTATAGAGAATGGAATCGAAATGTATCAAAATACACAAAACTTTTTCTCATAACTTAAAATATAGAACTAGTATTAGTAAACGTTTTTTCTATCTGTGTATGGGCCTGGCAGGAGATTCCTTTCGGGGCCGAGATAATTGTAAGTCCCTCAATTGCCTAGCAGTAATTTGCAAGTCCATTACAAGCTCTACTTTTCCACTACCGAAATCAAGCCGAATCATTTGCCGAATTTCGGGACAACAACTGCCGTGGAAGGCCGAGTTCCCTGAGAACAATAACCCACATACGACCCCAAAATCACTCGGAATCCAGCAATACTGCGCAGCAAGGACTCTCCCGCTAGCACACACACACACACACACGCACACACACGAGACGTGGTGTAAATGCTAATTTACGCATTTCAATAGTACAAGTTTTTGGCGAAAATTTTAATTAGACTGCTTTTTTTTTGGAAAGGGAAGGAAAGGGCATTGTTAGGCGGCCGACAAGTGAGTAGTTTCTACAGCTGGAAACCGAATGGTGGCTCGTTTTTTGGGCCATAAATTGGCGTCCTTCATCGAACGGCGAGCAGTTGGAGTTCCGAGTTCGAGTTCGGGTCTGCGAAATAGTTTTTTGTTTTTTTTTTTTTATTATTTTGCCTTTTTACGGCACCCCATCCCTGCTGCCCGCGCCCTCGCCCTCTCCCGCTCTTTGGCTCTTTGGCTCTCTTTCACTCACACAAAATGGGCGCCGCACACTGTGGCAATCGGGCACTAACACAACGATGAGCAGCGCACCAATACACATATGTTTCGGCCAGAACTGGAAGTTTGCGGGAAAACTGGAAGGCAGTGCGTGTGCGAGAGCAGCACGGCTAGCTGCTGCTTGGAAGGCACTTGCGGCTCTCCTCACTCTCACGCCGAATGGATGTTGCACATGCGCCATGTTGCCGAGGGGAAGGCCCACATGCTGCCGACTCTCTCGCACTCGCTGAGCGGCGAAGAGTGCGGCTAGCGTGCGACAGAGACCGCCCCTGAATATTTACCGTTGCCGGGCAGCGCAGTCGACGCGGGCGTCGCTGCCCGGCGCTCTGCTGTTGCCGCCGTTACTGCTGTTGCTGCTGCTGTTGCTGCTGCTGCTGCAGATGTTGCTGCTGCGTTTGCCATGATTTGAGGTCCTCGGAAGAGCAAAGCTCCGCTGGCCGTTTACCGTTTGTTAGCTGAATGCCTCCTTGGCCAAATCCAAAGCGAAATGCAAAGCCAAGTCGAAAGCCAACCACCAGCAGCAACATAACGGCAGCAACAGCAACAGCAACAGCAAACAGAAACAGCAACTGCGACGACAAAACTCCTGGTGCACATTAACGCAGGCAACAGTTTAACGTGGAAATTATTGCGAATTTGTTGTGTGTTTTCCTGCGACGCGTGCCAGCTCAAAATCTCAACTCTCAAATCGCAAATCGCAAATTGCATTTCGCGTAGTCCTACGTCTTACGTCTTACAACATTGCCAACTTGCCATTGTTTCCCTATATATATATATATAGTTTTTTGTTTTTTTTTTTTGCTTTGCCATTGGGGTAGCACGATGTCTTCAATCAGTTTTTGTTGACAACGGCAATAGCTAGATCGACATAGGCAATTGATCGAAATATTTGCAATTGAAAATGCCGCAGCGCTCGCCCTTCGCCATTCAGGAGCTGCTGGGCTTGGCGGTGGCAGCGGCCACAGAAGCGCCAACCGATCTGACGACAACTGCCGGTGCAACAACAACAGTGGCAAAAGAGCGTCAAACGCCAACGCCGCCAAAGACAACAAATGCCACAATAACAGCAGCAACATCAGCAACATCAGCAGCAGCAACAGCAACAAATGCGGCCGAGGGCAATTTAACGAACGGTTTGGAGCCACAGCAGCAGCAACAACAACAGCAGCAGCACCACCAGCAGCAACAACAGCAGCAGCCGCACCACCATCAGTACAGGGAGCACCAACAAATGACCATGGCAGCCGCCTCGCGAATGGCCTACTTCAATGCCCATGCGGCGGTGGCAGCCGCCTTTATGCCCCACCAACTAGCCGCGGCGGTGCACCACCATCATCAACATCAGCACCAGCACCAGCACCACCCCCACCACCACCCGCACCATCCACACGGAGCCGTTGGAGGGCCACCGCCACCGCCGCCGTTGCAGCACCACCACCCCCACCATCCGCACCACCCGCTGCTGCACGCGCAGGGTAAGCCACTGTCCCCACAATCGACGAACAATCGTCCACCCAACCACCCAATCACTCGAATTGCAATTAATAGCTCGCAAATCACAGATCTTAATTGAATTTATATATATATGTATATAAAGTTAACATTCTTTATTGAAAAGTGCCTTGGCTCACGAATAATTCCCCATAGCGATTTGAAAAATGTTTTGTTCGATGTGTCCCATGCACATTTACAATGACAATCAAAGCTTAAACGCAATTAGCAATCGCAACTGGTTTTGTCACCTGCCAGACGCACCAACACAGGCGCACGGATACAGATACAGATTTAGATACAGATACAGATACAGATACAGATACAGATTCAGATTCAGATTCAGATTCAGATACAGATTCAGATACAGATACACATATACGATTCACACGCACACGCAGACACAGTGGGGCGAATCGGTGTCTGAAGTGCCGCTTAGTTAGCATAAAAAAGGAATTAATCAGCGGTCCATCGTCCGCCAAATCAGCTTTAGCCCCACTGCAAACGACACACCGCCCTCAACCGATCCACCGATCCACCGATCCACCAATCCGCCTCCGAAACCACTTCACTCCAGAGCACCACCACTCAAGTTGAGCTGCTAATTGCACTGTGTGTGTGAGTGTGTGTGTGTGGTGCGAAGTGGTGCACTTTGGTTTAAACATCGCAGAAACTGCGCTCCACAATAGTTGCGATGTGTCATCTATAGTCATCTATATGATTCAAAAAGTATCCCAGTTACTGTTAAAAAACGTTGGAAATTGAAATCAATTTATAAGAAGCTTTTTGCATAGGTTTTGGGCGATGCGGTGCCACTGTAGGTGCGCCTTTGTTCGGCGATCGGCGCAGGCAATGACACACGCACACTGAAAGAAAAACCCACACACTCGCCGTAAACTCGAGTCGACCTGCTGTCTCTCGATTCAAAGCTCATTTGCAAGTGGCAATATCGAAGTCGAAGTCGGAGCGACGACAGCGAACGCAGATAAACAGAAATGAAACCGGCATGAGAAGCTGTGGAAGCAGGGATTGCTACACGGTAAAAAAAAACTAGGAACTTCTATTTAGCAAATGAGGTTTCGCAGCAAGCAGTTGAATAACAGCATTTCAACGGGGATAAGTTTAACACGTTCAGTTTATTTGATGAATTATATCTTGGATCTCATAAACCCATAAACAGAAAACCGAATCCCAAACGGTCGCCCAATTTCTTGCTGTGTGAGAAAAGAGCGAGGCCCTCCGATAATCTTGCAGATTCAAGTGGCAGCTGTTATTATTGTTATTATTATTTTAATTAGCGTTGAAATATCATCGTCATCGTCGCCGATTTCCATTGCTCTGCACTGATTCACTGTGCCAATTTCACTGTCGCACTCACTCAACTCATGTATGCATATGTATATTATATCGAATCTGATTTCTTGATTTCAAATCTGTTTACCCCTACACTTCCGGACCCTTTTCAGGGGTTTTATTATTTTGATTTCGCATGTTGTGCGGCTTTCATTTTGGCTCGCAGTTGTCTGTGTTATTTTAATTACAATACTCCTTTCCGTTTATCGCCCATTTCCACGGCTTCGTCGTAATTTGCGTTTAATAAATGTGGGAAAGAGCACTGAATAGTTGTGCTAAGGGTAGCATGGACTTGCAGATTGGTATGACATTTTAATGGGTATACCATTAATAACCTAATAACTGGTCGATGAACTGCGATGGTAGAAAAAGTGGCTGTCCTCTGGCAGAGGTTTACAATTTAGGGTATGTTATAGTCGTGCTCATTGGTTTAGCCCCAATATTCTTAGCACCTCGTTCTGTTATGTTTAGCATTACTTTCTGCTTTTCATTCGCGTCATCCTATTTAATTTTGCATATTTTCAACTCGTTCCGCATGTCGTACGAATATTTCGGGTATCCGTTGTTGATTTTATACTTTTATAACCATTTGCGTGGCCAGCTCGTCAATTAAAAAATCGCATCAGGTTTGCTTTGGATTTTCGCTTGGCTTTCTGGCGGATTTCCTGTCCAGAGCGGTGTATTTGGCGCCTTCCATTAAGTGCCTTTGATCTTTTACCAGAAGGGAAACCCAAATCGGAAAATTGGTTGCCCAACGACAATAAGAAAAGCGATTTTTCTTCGCTTTCGCTGTTCGCTCTTTCCCCCCACATTTAATTGACAATTTTCACTTTGGCTCCTCGCGTCGCTTTGTTGTGACAGTCGTTTTGATGTGTTTGCACACCGCCACACACACATACACACAGATACATACACACACGGATTGTACATTTCACGTGTATTGGTGCACTTGTGTTGCAAACATTTTGGCAATTCACTCGCCTCTCGAAATTAACCATTTAGGATTTTCAGTTTTTTAGCTTTTCAGCTTTTCAGCTCGGCATGCCAAAAATGTATACAGATAATGAGTAAGTAACTTGGTACGGGTTCGAAAATTAAAGCTAGCTAAATTGTTGCATGAGCTTGAGGCAGTAATAATTATTAAGTTTAAATGCAGTTACGGATTGAATATTCTACTTGCTGTATCATAACTTCCCTTTGATTAATAAGTCAATAAGCGCGCACAGGAGTCAACTGGTTGTTGAGCTGCACGTAATGATCGTTTCCAGTGGCAACGGATGTGTTGCAATGCCTCAATGGCTCAATGACTCCAGAACTGCTAATTGCTGCCTGTCAGTTTGCCGAAAACTCTGCCCATCTCCATCTCCATTCAACATGCAACATCCAACATTCAATATCCAAGTATCTGTATGCGCCGCCCTTTGATATTTGAGCCACTTTGCTAATAGCCAGCCCCATTATATACCTACATATATACACATGTATATATATACATATATATATATAGATATATATACGCATGCAGCGGTGTCTCCTTGGCTGATAAAAATATTCTTAATTGTAGTTTGTAGCCTCGGACATTGTGTGCGGTCGTCTTTTGACTTTGCTTTGATTTTGCGTTGACGTAAATTAGAAAAAAGAACGTGTGAAGAATGTGGGAGAAGTTCGGAAAAGTGTCGACAAACGCCCTTCGTTTTTTGAGTATTTCTCTTTCTAAATTTTTTTTTACATTTTTTCTTTTTTTACTTGCTATATTTTCAGAGCGGTCCACCCCCTGCTTAACCCCTGGAAGCCCCGCAATTTCTGCATTCCGCATTGTCCGAGGTGTGAAAATGTTCGGCGTCAGCGTTGCACGAGTGCAGTTATTGTTTCAGTCGTTGTTGGCTGCACTTTACCGCCTCCCCCGCCTACCCCCGCCTCCCGGAACAAACGCCACTTATATGCTTTACATTCTTGTTTTTGGCACTTTGTCACACTTTTTCGCTTTGATTTTTTGCAAATTTAAAAGTCAATTAAAGCAACTTGACGAACGAAGTGCCGAGTGCCACTCAAGGGTTAATTTGTCCGTGCCAGTGTGAGTGTGAGTTCGATCGTGAGTGTGAGTGCGAGTGTGAGTGTGAGTGCAATGGTGAGCGATTGTGCGGGTGTGGGTGCCAGTTGATTCACAGCAGTTCGCATCAAGCGGAATTAGCCGCAATAATTTCGAATTTTCCCAAACGGAACGCCATGCAATTCATTCACGATAATCACAAATTACACTTGCAATAAATGCGTTAATTACGTTCGTGAATACTAGTTTATATTATATGTACTTTGAAAAGCTGCAAAACTTGCATACTGCTGAAAAACACATGTAAATGAATGCTGATAATTGCCCGATAATATATAGCAGACATTCGTATTCGAGTCTCGTTGGCCAGTGTATTCGCATTCGTATTCATGTATTCATAAGCTGGATTTTGTGCCCCGTCACATGGCAATCAGAGCCGGGCAATTCGTGCCCCAAAAGCTCGACTCACTTTGACTGCACAGCCAGCGACTTACAGGAGCGCCATTTCAGGGGGGTTCTTTTTCGGGGGGATTTAGGGGGATTTGTGGGAGCAACGATCGAGTATGTGAACCCCTTGGCGGACGCCTCTGCACTGCGCTAATTTTATAACGCAAATAAACACGATTTGGCACTTGAGTTTCCTCGGCGGCCGCTTTGCTTCTTCAGCGGCTCGAAAGTGGGATTCCGGTACGGATTTGGATTTTGATTTGGATTTTGATTTGAATTCGAACTCGAAATTTGGCTGCTTTCACTGTCCAACAGCAGCAACTCAACTCGAAACAGCAACAATCAACAACTACGAACTACGACTGCTAATTATTCATGGCATGGCCATCTATCTGGCTATTTGGAGTGGCTACTCAGCACTTTTTCGACTGAAAATTGTTTCAATTGTGGCCACGAAGTGATTCACCTGGCCGAAAGCACTCGGCTCACATAAGCGATGGTTGAACGTTTGCCTATTCACTTGCTGCTTTTTTTTTGGGCTAATTGAGCTTACAGCTTGCTTCAATAGAAAACAGATGGAAACTGCACTTTTTAGCTCATATTTGAAATACGATAGTATTCAATTTGACACAAATTCCGTGCTTTGAATTGCTCGCCTTA
This sequence comes from Drosophila santomea, assembly GCF_016746245.2. Taxonomy (NCBI): domain Eukaryota; kingdom Metazoa; phylum Arthropoda; class Insecta; order Diptera; family Drosophilidae; genus Drosophila; species Drosophila santomea. The sequence goes on from NC_053021.2 coordinate 3,159,108, forward strand.
ATTAATTCACTTGATTTTCACTCACGACGTTCGAGTGTATATGGCGATTATATAGATGGACACCGAATCGGCTATTTTGCATCATGAACTCCGGCGGATTGCGGCGGATGCTCACGACCCACACGCTCCACGATCGCCTTGTGCGGTCCGCCGTTGGCTCCCCAATTCCCTGAATCCCTCAATCCCCGTTTTCCCGATTCCCTGGTATTTTCCCATATTTTTCCCATATCTACCCCAATGTTTGCAGTTTGCATTGCGACCCATATCAGCTATTGTCGAGCGTTAATCAGTTTATAAATACTTCGTCACTTGCAGTTTCCCACTTTGTTTTTTTGCCTTGTTTTTGTTCCAGCAATTCTTCAGAGAAGTAATATCGAATTTCATCGGCAACTGGTATTTCTCAACTGGTAGAGAGCTAATAAATGCGGCTTGATTGTCGACATAATAATCACCATCATCATCACCATCCTCACCATCATCGTTATTATTGTTGGCATATGTCGAGGTCTCATTGTGTTCTCGATTGCGATTGCGAATGCGAATGCGAATGCGTCACCGTAAAAAACAATTGACGTATTCAGTTAGCGTCCCAATTTCAGTTCCAAGTTCGCCATCCAAATCCCAATCCCAATCCCGATCCCTTTCCCTTTCCCAATTCCGATTCCGATTCCCCTTCTGGAGCCACGAAACAAAGCCAAAAGCAAACCAAAACCAAAAGCAAACCACAACGAACTCGAACGAGACGAACGCCTTGAAACAATGAAACATCGAGCAGAAATTAGCGCGGTTGTCTGTCAAATTTGATTTTGCTTTGATATGTCACTCGCTCACTGCAAGGGGGGGTGCGAGGTGTGGGGTTCAGAGGGGTTGGCAGGGCCAGATAGGGGTTAAGACTGCAAGGAGTGCCTGCCTCGTTTTCGACATCGAGGTCGCCGATTTGCATTTCTGAGTGCCAGCAGCGCACCGAGAGAAAAGTCAAAACTTTAAGCCTTACATTTTCTATCAAAAAGTGATTGCCTTAGTGTCAGTCTGTCTGTGCTAACAAGTTAATAATATATTCTTTCACACCATTTCTTACTATACTTTACTGATTTGGCCCAAGTTGTTTTCCTCAGTGCATGCGCACAAACTCAAAATGTCATGTGCTTGCAACGCTCGGCTTCTCAATTCTTTAAGTGTTAATTCGAAGGCTCTTGTCGGGCTAATAAATGCAAAAATACCAACGCGACTGCTGCTTGTATGTACAGTACATACTCGCTGTAAAGGCCTTGATCGATATCGAAAGTAGAACCGCACTACAATTGTAGAACACTCACTCACTAACTGGTTTTCCATTTCATTGCAGGATTTCCGCAGCTTAAAAGCTTCGCCGCAGGAGCCGGAACTTGTTTGCCCGGTAAGTTCACATGCTTGATTGCAATCGCCGGGGATAATCAAATTTTGGGGGGAAGCCTAAAGGTAGGCCATATATCCTGGACGACTCCTCGGACTGCCATCCCTCTTGCGCAATCCTGCGCAAAAACGAAAGCCAAATAAAAGGCTGAATATCCTTTGACCAACAGAGGGCGTCAGACGCGCGCTTCGTCCTAATTAATGGGCATTCCTGTGCTTCAATTTGAGTCATGGATGCCGCCGGATGCTTCAGGTCCTGCGGCCCGGGGGCGTGGCCAGGGGGCAGTGGGCAGTGTCAAGGGGTTAGGGGCAAGGAGCAGGGGAGCAAGGGAGGCAAAGGGTGAAGCGCAAATTTCACATGTCGCGCACATAAATTCTCCAAATTGCTAATAAAATAAACAATTTAGCTAACGAAAAAACGAGGAAAACACACACACATACACACACACGCACACACATGCGAGGGACAAAAGTCAAATAATGAAATTTCCATTTTCATTTTGTTGCATTCGTAACGGGCAATAAATATTTTCAACATACGCTTTTATACGCAATTTGCACGCGCATACATCTCTCCTCACATCCTCGCCACCTCACACGTCCTGTCACCCCTCTCTTTCGCTCTTAACTCGTGCCGTCTCTGTCCGCCTTAACCCTTTCGACGGCAGCACACACGAACACAAACACAAACACAAACGCAGGGGGAATCCCAGAACAAAAGGCGAAAGAAATGCGAAGCGCACACATAAACTTGTCTAATAAGAAAGGATCCTGGAAACTGGTTCGAAGGATGGCCAGGAATTCGAAGGGGCAGGGGGGGGAGAAGCGGGAAAAGGGCTTCCAATAAATTGAAAGACACTGAAAGTTCGCACATTGGCACAAATTGATCAAGTACCTAAATCGGAAGCATCCCAACAAGTTTCGAAATATTTCATCTGCCTTTAAACTGTTTTTTCTTTCGAAACTAAAACCCAAAGTGGAAGGCTTAGTCGCAGCTTAAATGCAAGACATCCTATGATTGTTTGCTTCATCCGAGGCTCCACTTGGTGGCTCTTAACTCTTTTTGCCGAGATCTTGGGCCTACTTAATTGCCCTTTTGTCGCTGTGGCTGTTGTTGCTGCTACTGAAGTTGAATGAAGTTGAAGTTGATGTTGCTTCCACTGCTGCTGTTGCTGCTGCTGCTGTTGCATGTTGCTGCTGCGATGTTGCTGCCGCGCAGTGGGCTCTTCTAAGACTCTAATCTCTGACTGGGCCAGGCAACACGAACTTGGCCACTTGGCCGCGCATTCTTTCCATTCTGTTTTTATGGGCGAAGTGCCCTGCTTAAGTCTTCCACTCGACGCCTGCATTCTTCCAAAGGAAAAGTGGTGGGGATGGTGCGATGGCGGGAGGGAAAATGCGAAGAAAAGCGGGCCGGCGGTGGCAGGCACTTTTGAGCCATTTGCTGCGAGCAGATTGCAAGACAAGATTACACAAAAGCCAAGGAAAAAGCGAAGAAGCCAAGAGACTGACAAGTAGGGCAATTTGCCTTGAAAAATGGGAGATTGCTGTTGCTTGGATGGAAAAGTGGGAAGTGGGAAAGTGGAAGGTGGAAAGTGGAAAGCGGTGGCTGTTGCACCATCGTGTTGCACTTGTCATTGCTAAGATTTTAATTGGCATTTTTTCCCCCTTCGTGGCATTGCGTTACCCCCACACAATCCACAATCCTTTTCTTTCGAGCGTGTCTAAGTTTTATTTGCTGGCCATGTCGAAAGCAAAGGCCCCCGAGAAAATTCTACGGCTTAATTGAAACACGCAAGACAAACAACGACAAAAAAAAAAACAAACAAAAACCAACACACATTCAGCACACATGTGTGAGGCAAAACCAATCGCAATTCACATCGCACCAGTTGACTGAATAGGTGAATATGTCAGGGTGATAAAACGCGCAAGATGGGCTAACACACACACGTATGTATGTACATGTTCATGGGTTTGGGGTGGTGGCAAAGGGTTAAGGATCAGCCGGTGAATAAAGTGAATTAGTCACAGAATCAATGAAGATATCTGTTTCCTCGGAAAATAGGCAGCTAGTTGTAACAAACTGGTTTCTATTTAACCATTTGCTTAATTCAGCCCAGGTATTTCACATATTGATTTCGATTAATTATTTTATAATGCGAAATATATTCTTCATGTGTAAGGTAATGCAAATTTCGGGCACTTGTGGCCCAAAAAGTCGATGACTTTGGCTGGAATTCACTGCGGAAACTCGCTCTGACATTGTCCGGCATTCGTGGCCGTCTAATTGCTCCTGTCTGCGTGCCTGCTCCCTCTACGGCCCTGTTGCCATCTCTTTCGGCCACTGCTAGTGCCGTCTCTTTCTATCAGTGCCGTCGGCCTGCCGGTTTGCTTCGCTTTCTGTGCCTGTTCCTCGTAATTTGCTCACTCAATGGAAAATTGTTAATTAGATTCCTTGCTTGTCGTCGAGTGACTGCTGCTTCTGCTTCTTCGGCATTGCACTGCATTGTTTCGCCAGTTTCACCAGTGGGAAAATCCACCCACTCTTCTTCATCCTCAATGCCACCATTTAAAAGCAGGCGCACTGGTAGTTAACCCCCCACCCCCCACCCCTCTTGGGCGGCAGCGCTTTAGCCAGCTTTGTGTCAAAGTTGGTTAACGCGACGGCTGCTGCCCCCAATTTTTCGCAGTGCTGTCGGCTTTGGCTAAAAATTAGGCATGGCAAATACCCGAAAATACCTGTAAAGGTGTCTTATTCACTATTTATTTGAAGCATACAAGTAAATAACTATGAGTTACAAGTATAATAACTCTATATAATGTTTCAGTAATTACTGCTTAAAAATATATGTTCAAAAGTGCTGAAAATCTTAAAAAAAGCTGCACAATTCTTTGTGAAATGAGTGTAAGGATTAACTTAGAAATAGCCAAGTTGATGGCACAGCCTCCTAACCCTTTCCTCGTTTTTGGCCACACTTTAGGCCACCTTGCCTTTCTTTTCTTCTTTCCACTTCGCCAACCCCAGCGAACTCAACGAACTTTAAGTGCAAAGCGCTTTTCCTTTTTTCCTTTTTTACACAGTGACAACAATATGGAAAAACAGTAGTGGCAACAACAGCAACAATACTGCCACTAAAACTTCTCGCTCTTTCACTTTTCCACAGAGCACGTGAAAATTGTGCTTTATTTTTGCAGCGTTAACGAAGTGCAGGAAATTCAGCGGATGCGATGATAGCGAAAAAGTTAGATATGGGTTAATAGAAGGAAACTGCAAAGTTCGCGTACAATTTGCATTATTTTCTCCACTATAATTGCCTGCGGTAATCAGATATTCTTGGAAAACACACTGAAATGAGGGGGGAAATCCCATTAGAAATAAAGGTCATGCGAATGTATCATTGCACATGCGATGTACTCATTTGCATTGCACTTCGTGTGACACTGATGTGTGATTTAATTAGTAGACATATATTTTACCTACTTCATAAAATTCATAAAATGGAATGCACTGATAATGAGGCTGATGATCAAGTAACTTGTTCACCGGCAGGCTGAAATTAACCCAACGGCATCAAAAAGCAAAGCTACCAAAGCTGTTAATTGGAGCATTTACTGGTCCACTCACCGTAGCCTCTTTTCTGATTTTTTGCGTTTTGTGGCTTCTGTTTGATTCCTCAAGCAAATAATTCAATTTCGTTTCTAATTAGTACGAAAAAAGCGTACGAAAATAAGCGAATATCCGAATGGAGTTCACAGGACACTCACATTCACATTCACACTCACACCCATACACATACTCACATACACACTCACACTGCCAGCGAAATCCACACACATGCACAAAAACGCAGCCACTTTGGGTGCTAATGCAAATTGCGGATTGCGAATGCCCCTTCAACGATGACGTCGTCGTCGCTGCCACCGCCTCTGCCGGCGTCGACTGCGCAGCTGCGCCGCTGCCGCGTTGCCAACAACTCAGCCACTTTATTAGCGTATTTTGCCATGCAACTGTTTATGCGACACACACGCACACACACTAACACACTCACACACTCACACACTAGCGCACACGCAACCGCTGCACACCAACACAGAGACGAGGAATTAGTCATTTTGTTGGTTACTTGATGCATGGCATGGAAATGGGGAAAGTGCGCGGCAAAGTGGGCGGGCGGGCAGAGGGGTGAAAATTGGGCGGAAGAAGCAGGAACAGAAACAGAAACAGGAGCAGGAGCGAAAAGGGGGGGGAACAGGGTTCTGCAGAGGAAAAGCCACACCGGAAACATTGTTGGGTACTTTTTCAGCAGACTCTCAATGTCACAGAAATCATTACGATTTGCAAATGACTTGTGTAGGTGTCGAAAAGTATGCAGCTATATATTTATCAATATCTTTCTCAATATTTCACTGGAATATTTCAATGGAATAGAAGCACTTTCCACACTTACAGAAAGTGAAAAATAATACTTCTAATGAGCACATTATGGGCACATTTTTCTTCCAGTAACTTTAGCTAGCCAACAAAATGAACAAGTCAGAGAAACGCCGTGGCATAAAACGGAAACGGAAAGGGAAATGGGGATAGAGATGGTGAAATTTCGGCGGGATTGGGGGCGAAAGTCAAACCCCTCCCCAACCTCCCCCCCCCCCCCCTACTCCCACCTTTTGGAAGCGACAACATTTTTTATGCGCTTTTGAGCAAATTAGATTTCCTAATTAAATTTTCTAGTGAAATGCGCATAAATTTCATAAAACTCACTTGCCACGCAAGAAAGAGAGGGCGCAACTTTCTTTGTGCGGCTAAGTGAGTGGGCAAGAAAAAGAGAGAGAGAGGACGCCAAGTGGAGCGAGAGCGAGAGAGATGGAGGAATGTTGTCGCCTTTCATTTGGATGGCGACATTTTTTTGCTCTGGCATTTTTCCCAGCTGACGTCGCCGACATCCTTTCGTCCTTCATCCTTCGTCGTCGTCTGCTTAAAGTAATTAACTAAGAAAATTTTAATTGCTAATATGTTGTGATGCATGTGTGTGTGAGTGCATGTTGGCATGTGGGGTTTTCCAGTCTGCGCGTGGGTGTGTGTGTGCGTGTGTGCATGAGCTCATTAAAAGCTAGCAAGAAATTCGACGTTGCCTACTTTTGTGCGCTTCCAAATTAACTTATTCCTAACATTTGTTATGGATATTCATACGTATAATATTTAGAAATATTAAAGCCAATTATTATATCGCTAGTGATTTGAAAGTGGTTATTTACACCTATAATAAGAGCAGGTGTATTGGATCAATTAAATACTGACCGTGAAATACACACTTGAATCGATTTCGTTGCAACAAACAGCCACAACAATTACATTTCCCTCAACACACCTTGAATTCTTGAATTCTTCTAGTGAATTGCATTTTTGCGCGGTAATTCAAGATGCAATTTTCAGCATTCATTACACGCATTTTCACCAGCAGCAACGCAGATATTTTTCACGCACATTTAGTGGGAAAAACGGGCGGGAAGTGGAACGTTAATGGGAATGAAAATGAGGATGAGGATGCGGATGAGAGTTCACTTGAACAACTCGTCAGCCGCCACAACAGTCTGCTTCTACTTCATTCTTCATATCGAATTTCAATGCGAAATGTTTTTTCCCTGCTTTTTTTTTTGGTTTGTTTTTCTTTTCCTTTTCTGGCTGCACGAATGCCGTTGGTCGTGTGTGTTTTGTTTTCCATACTTTTCCATACTTTTCCGTACTTTCCAAACTGCGGAGTGGTCCAGACCACTCGATCACCGAACTGTGCATTTATGTTTTCCGGGTGCTTCGGGCTCCAAGTTCGTTTTTTGGGCAAAACAAGCCCTCGAAGCACTCGGTTTCTCAATCCGCCAAGTGGCTTCGATCCCCAGTCTTCGGCTCATCTTCAATTTTCAATCTTCAATCCCCAGACTCATCAGCATCCTCAACTCGTTTGCAGGTCGCTCAACTTTGTGTGCACACAAGAAAATGTGTATGATAAAATCGCTTGGTAATACCTTTTCTGTATTGCGAACATTGGCTTACCTTTCCGAAGTTATACATATTTTGGTTTAACTGCAGTATTTAAATCACTAATGAATGTTACTCACTTTTTTCACTGTGCAAAAACTCGACTGCCACTCATCGAAAACTCAAATCGCGCCTGTCAGCGGCTGTCAGCTCCTTCCTTCGATCCGAAAACGAATCGGGATGCCCAAACCAGTGCCATCCTCCTTCGACGCTTTCACTTTTCCACTCCCCGCTTTTCACAGCCTTCACAGCCTTCACAGCCTCAAGTGGGATTTTCCTTGGAACAAAAGATGATGTGTGTGACAAGAGATAAACTGCAGACAAGTGGGAAACTAGATACAATTATTAAATATTAAAACAACAAGCCACCAAAACCACTTCAAGTCGCGCTTCAGCGCCACATGTTTTCCGGCATCGGGTCGTGGGATTCTCGTCAACTAATTTGACAAGAATATATTATTAGATATTTGGGAGAAGGGAGCGCGCATACTGTAAGTAGCTGCTGGTGTTTTGGGGAAAGTAAAAAACCCGAGAACAGATTCTAATTCTTTGAATTTCATTTCTTGCAGGCTCCCTGGCGCCCAAGGACTTTGGCATGGAGGGCTTGAATGGCTTCGGAGTGGGAGCGAATAGCAAAAAGAAGAAAAAGAAGCGGCGACACAGCCGCACCATATTCACCAGCTACCAACTGGAGAAACTGGAGGAGGCCTTCAAGGAAGCCCATTATCCCGACGTCTATGCCCGCGAAATGCTGTCTCTGAAGACCGAACTGCCCGAGGATCGCATACAGGTGAGTCAGCATCGTTTGTCCGCGTAATCCGATATGCGGGCATTGTCTTCCGTCTCTCGTCTCTTGTCTCTCGTCTTTCGATAATTCAGTCCTTCCATTTCCATTTCGACTGCCACTACCACTCCATGCTCGCATTATTCCCCTAATGAATTAACAAACTAATTACATCCGCCGCCGAGTAGGTGTTTGCTGTTGGCAAAACAGAAAGGCGGCCACAAGCAATTTGCATTTCCTTTGTCTTTTCAATTCGCATACTCTTGTTTGGATGTCTCCGCCCTGATTTTTTCTGATTTTTTCTGATTTTTCACACCTCCTTCAGCTGCTGTGTGTGTGTGCAGCGTCATCAGAGCCATAAGCGGCAACCGGGAGGGGAATCTCAAGTGCAGCTCCTTCGATCGGATGCTCTCCACTTATTCACTTCTCCACTTCTTTACTCTCTATATGCCCAAGGGTATACATAGTTGGTCTGCCTTAAAGCTCTTCTGACACTGAGATAGAGCTCCATCGGTAGTTATTGCTGTGCAGAGATAATCGATAGTATTGCGATATTTTCGATAGAATAAACGATTCTTGGCTAACAGTTAAGGCCAAGGTAAAAGTCACTGAAAAAATTGCATTTCAATGGAAAGGACAGTGTGCTATACACACACATGCATAGGTAGAAGTGTGTGTGCACAGCTTTGCGAACAACGCAAAATCCGGAAATCATTTAACGTTCGCTTCACGCTGGGCAAGTGAGACGGCGATAGGGTGTGAGTGAGACGGCTGGCAGGGGGGAAAAACGTAGAAATTTTCAGCAACGTTTGCGAATTTATAATTAAGCATTTTAATGGCCGTTATTGTTCTAAGTCCCTCGCCCGCGCGAGTGAGCGAGATGGACTCTACACTGTGTGTATGTGTGTGCGTGCATCGAGTGAGCTTCAGTTGTGCCAAATTGCCACCCTTAAAAGGCAAACCCCAAAAGGACTATGAGTGTGTATGTGTGTTTAATTAGCAAAGAAAAAAAAAAGAGTAATTATGGCGCGATTTCTTGGCGAATTTGCCCTTTTTTAACCACTCACCTCGCTCACTCAATTGCTTTAGGTACGGAATCGTGGAACGGATGGTTTCGAAATCGCTAATTTTATCGCGCATTTTCGCCGGTTTGCTAATGGCAGACTCTTCAAACCATTCCCGGCCATTAAGTATTAGCAAACAAGCAATCGGCCGAAGGATTTTCGGAAAACAAGTGTAATAAATTGGGAAGAAAGTTATAAAAGTGAACGATTTGTTGGCATTGGAAAAATGTAAAAAGTGACCATTGGCAACAGCTAAATTAAAGTGTACTTACATATATTAGAGAGCAGCTGCAAACAGAATTATTATGATCGCTGCCAATTAAAATATATATCGCTGGCACGTAATTAACCCACTGATGCCCCCCGGCCTATTATCCGCATATCGACTGGCATTTCAGCATTTCAACTGGCATGCTGCATGCTGCTGTTGAAATTGATGTTCGAGTGTGTAAAATTTTCCAATTATAGACTTTCGAGAAGGACTCTCACACCCACACAAACACACATACATATATATGTATGTAGAGCACTTTGAAGAAGCTCTGGCTTTGGGATTGGGATTGGGTCCTCGGGATCGAGATTGCTTGGGGGCACATGAAGCGTTGCTAAAAGCGAGTCCAATTAGTAGCATTACTACTAACACTTCAATTCTGGCCACTGGAGCTGCCCGACCCTTCGCCCCGCCCCCACCCCGCCCCTCCTCTCGTCCTCGCCGCTTTGGGGTTTTCCGTCTCTCTTCAACTTGGCAATAACGGCAATAGTCAACAAGAACAGCAAGAACAGCAAGGAGTCAGGAGCGAAGGACAACTGGAGTGAAGCAATGGCGCCAAAGCACGGCCATTTTGTGTGCACAGCTGTGTGTTTTAGTGGGGGGAAAATGGGTGGAAAACCCAAGAAGGGAGGGGGGTGGATACCCAGAAAGGGGTGTGGGCGCTACGCTAGTTGTACGCCAGTTTGTGGCAGGAGCGTAAATTTGCATTTAACGTTGTTTGCGGTGCCCACAAATGGAGTCTATCCTTGACTGTCCCCCTCACCCCTCTCCACATCCACAAGCCCAGTGTGTGTGTGTGTGCGAGTGTGTGTGGGTGGGTGAGTGTGTATGTGTGCAGGGGGCAAGGACTCAACAGTTAGACGGCCAAAAAATACTGGATAAGAACGAAACAACCGCAAAACGATGCACAAGTACAAGAACGATGAGGGAAGTCAGCAACACAGAGAGAGAAAAATGTGGTAATTTATATCTCTTAAGTTAGCAAGTCAACGCCAGAGGTGTCGAAGAGTATGCGATGAAAAGAAAACCAGCTGTCGAATTTAAAACTTGGTTTGCATAAATATGGTGGTTTTTCTTCCAGTGCAACGAACACACACACAGACAGTGTCATTGAAACTAACAGCACTATTTGAGCCAAAAAAGCTTTAGAATTTTACTCCAGCGTGATGACAGCAGCGGCGCCCGAAAAACTAACATCACATACATAAACAAACATAAACATACACCCTTACAAGCGCACACACACATATGCAGCTGCTATCTTCCACACACATACACACGTAGAGACACACACACACAAGCAAAGTTGGCTCGTCGAATGCGTTGCATATTTTCAGGCACTTAAGCTATTTTCATGAAGTGCACACACACACACACCCACACACCCGCACACAGGCACGTATGCAGATTACCCTGGCAGCAGAACCACGCCCACTTTTGCGCCCCTTAACCCCACAATGCCCACCTTAGCCCTGCGAGGCGAAAAAGGAAACTACGGCTACAAGTACACACTCCGTATTGATTTTAATTGAAAAATTGTTAATTTTCCATGCCAGTAGCAGCAGCCCCGTCTGCCACGCCCACCCATCTCCAACCGCCCACTTTTTCCAGCCTTTCTACCCGCTTCTTCCCCACCTTCGCCCCGAACTTTTCCTCAACTGCTCCTCGCTCGCAGCAAAGAGAGACGAACTTGAAGTGAACTTTTTGTGCTGCCAATTTTCGAGGTATGTGTGTGTGTGCGTAAGTGTTTGGCCTTGTGTTAGTGAGTCTCTGTGTGTGTGTGTGTGAGAGAGTGTGTGCATTGCTGATTCTGCTGTGTTTTGTGTCTGGGTAATTACACGTTTCTGTGTGAATAAATTTCCAACCCCGCAAGAATTTCGAGGCGAAATTATACATTCGCTTTTTGAGTTGACTTTGAAAGCCCTTGATGGGTTTTTGCCGTCTTATTGGATCGAATATATATATGTATGTATGCATATATAGACGGTTTTCAGATCGAGCAACTATAATTGGCACCAGATTGTGGCTTCGATTTTTCTTCAAGTGTTCGGTGGAAATGCCGCTTAGTGTGGGCCTTGGTGGGTCTTGGAAGTTCTACGAAACTAATTTACTGAAGTGTCGACGCTTCCAAGTGAAGAATGTCTGAATAGAGAGGGCCGCCGAATGGAAATGAATGCGAATGCGAGTCAGATTGTGGAGTCATCGGAGTAGCCGCAGTCCTCCAATTGGCACACACACCTACATATAAGATCGCCGCATTTCAAGCCTGGGAACCCGAAAATGAGGGGCCCAAAGAGCTGGCAACTCGGCAGACTTGTGGCAGACAGGTCGACTGGCCGATGCTGCCACTTGACGCAATACCGTCCGCGTTGCCGCCGTCTGAGATGCCCAACCAGATCTGGCGAAAGATCAGCAAAAGTAGCCAAATCCTCTCTAAAATCTACAAACTATGTATATCCATAAAAGATACCACCTAAAGCATAGATCTCTAAACTAGCGAAGCAAAATTCAAAATTTCGGTATAACTTGGCTGGAAATGGTCAGAATGCGAAAAGAATTACAGTTTTTTACTCCTAATTACCAATACTAACCAACCAAATCACTTTTTGACCGACTCTGTGAAAATATTTTTTGGCCAAATTTTCGCATTTTTTGTAAGGGGTACCATCATCAAAATTTGCGAAAAATGGCTAAAAAATAGAATCGCCTTTTGAGGACACCGTTCGATTGGATTTATTATTTATTACGATTTTATTACGAACTCAACGAGGTATGACACTCAATATTTGGACCACTATTTCGATTGTTGTGATCAAAATACCGATAATTATTGACGCAAAAAAAACGAAAACCAAAATTTCAATACATACGATTGGTATTTTCGGTATAACTTGCCAGTTGTTGCATACTTCTATAGACTTTCAGACAAACTCTACAAATATCTCGAGTTAAGAAATCGCAAGCTGGCGTTGAAAAATCCATCTCAGCAGCTCTGATTACCTACCTCAGTTCTCATTTGGGTGCATTCTTCGTTCTCCATTCTCCATTCTTCGCTCTCCGTTCTTCGTTCTCCATTCTGCGTTCCCCATTCCCCATTCTTCAGTCCCCGTAGTCTGCAGTCTTCGTAGGGGACTCTCGCCTCATTCTCATGATCTTCATTTTGTTGACTCTGTGCCGAGTACCAATTCGTTTAAAATGGTATCAGTTCCAAGAAAAATATTATTTTTTCATAATTTCTGGAGTGCCTTAATCTGTTGCCAGCAGTTCGATGTGCATAATCACGACGATCGGGCGAGAGTAGTACCCAGTTCTGGATTTTTGGATTTTGGCTTTGGCTTTCTTGAGTGAAAACAGGCGGTCTGGAGATGAGTTGCTGAGTTGGTTGCATTGGATCTTGGTTCTGGGATCGCGATGCCCGTGGCCCCTTAACCCCTCGATGGGCAGCGGGGTGTTGACGTGCCCCGCCGCACAAAATGAAACGTCAATTTCAAGAGTTTTTCCTGGTAATAATTAGTAGCTGAGGTGGGCATTTAAATACTCGTCGTTCCCGTCGTCGTCATCCATTTTTCTCCAGTGATTCTCGCAGGCCCCCAGACCATCGGCATATTCTGCGTATTCGTGTACAAAAATACACTCGCCCAGCAGCCGAATAATAATGCATATAATTGCATTTTAAGTAGTTGCTGCCTGGAGTATTGTGTTACCTTCGAGCTCATGTCAACCCTGACATCGTGTGTGCGTATGCCTGGTATTTTGTATTTTTTCATTTTGTTTCTTATACTTACATATATATTTTTTATATTGTTTCTCTTTTATTTCTTGTGGCCCTTGGGGTTTGGGCTTGTGGATGGGTGAGTGAATTTTAATTTTCCACACTCGAGGTTTCCAGGAAAACGCAACGGAAACGCAACCAGCAAGTGGGTGGCGAACGACGCAGCGAAAGAGTGACCTATTAAAGGGTTTTTAGTATTAAATATTCATATTTGTGTAATTAGTAAGCCATTACTACACATTGCCCACACCGCCAGCAAGCAATTGATAAACGGCTGGTAATCCCAGGCTTATGTGTGTCCTTCTAAGGGGTATTTTATTTTTTGGTTTGCTGTTTGCTGGGCGGCGGAATAGCATTGCCCTCACCCTTGCCCCGAAAGTCAATGGCAACAATGTGCCATTGTGGTTAGTCCGAAGGTCCTTTCCCTTTTGGAATCCGGAATACAGAATCCCTTGGGAGGAACGCGTTGGGCCAACATTTCCGGGGGGTGAAAAATCCTGAGAGCAAGTGCGTAGCGTGTTCCCGCGATTTTCGGATGGACAGCGGATAACGGATGATGATGCTGCGATGACACGTGTAAGTGCAGCCACATTGTCGCAATTACACTTATTTCTGTGTCGAGTGGTGCGGGTTCCTTTGCCATTGTTGTTGCTTGTTGGTTGTTGCTTGTTGTTTATGCCGGGCGGTGCCCCACCCACCGAACACCACCCACGGCGCGAAAACGTGACCTTCGCCGGTTTTCCCACTTCAACGGCGGATGGTAATGATTCGTCTTGCACGCACTCACCATTACCATCAGCATCACCATTACCATCCGCATTGTAGATATCATCGAACTTATTAGTGCGAAATGAGCACGCTGCTCGCTCATTTGTCCATTTGTCCAGCCCACGAAAAAGCCCAGATTTTCCAACCCATTCAACCGGTATTCTATCCACTCGATCTGCTAATTGGCCCCTCTGCACTCGAATGTAACTAATTGGGTGACTAATTTTCTAGTTTCACTATTATTTATGATAAACTATTGCAGTCACATGAATAGTCAGGTATATGTGGTAAAACTAGAGACGATAATCGCTCCAAAAGTGAAAAACAACTTGATTTTATCACGAGCCCAATTGAATCAGCAACTTAAACGGACGCTGGATAATTGAAACACTTCTCCACATTAACTGCCCCACTGGAGCCAAATCAAAACTCATCCAACAATTAGGCGCAGTCCAACGATTTTCTGCGGCTGTCATCGGCCAAAGTAGATCAGTTGGAGATCCCAAATAAAAAATAGAAAAAAAAAACAACAATCCAAACCAAGTCCAAATCCAAGGAAGAGGGCAATCTGTTGGAGCTCTCGAACGCCTCGATTGAATGAGGCCTATTATCGCGTTTTGAAAGGCGTAATTATCGCATGACAATTCAAACGGAATGTGTTAACTCGCATTTGTATTTACTCAATAAACATTATCGTCGATCGTCGATCGTCGATCGTCCAGATTGGGCAACCAGTCTAATTTCCAGCTCCCACACATAAAACTCGTTATTGCAGACCGATTGGACTTATCGAGAAGTGTACACTATAGTGTACATATGCACATACAATTGTATATATATTTATATATTTTTGAGAGAAGAGTGAGTGTGAGAAACGGCTGTGTTTGTACATCGGAAAATTAGTCATTTGGAAATTGTTTTCATTTGCGGCAATTTCCTGTTTGCCTCCAAGTAAGGTGGGAATATGCCCTCTTTTATAGCACAGCTTGTAGATTGTTTTGGAATGAATAGCTCTGATATAATTAAGATACTCAATATGCTAAATCCTATCATATATATTTCAATCATTTTTCTAATATCTCACGGTGTCAAAGGTGCGACACTGCCCCGCCAAAAAGCCCCAAAAAAAGGGGAGGCATACGAATCGTAATTGGCGTCTCTATAAATACCCTAGGGGGAAATCCATAAACGAACAGTTGCCATAAGAGGTAGAGCCACTCGGCAGTGCATTCAACTCGAAAAAAAAGGGAAAAAACGGCGTAACTCAGGTGGAAAGAGCGAATGTGGTGTGAGTCACGAGGCCTGGTCACACTAATCACCATCGTAGATTGCCCTGATCACTCTAATTCCGCAACTATGGCAAATTTTGGTTAATTTGCACCTCACCTGAAATGTTGCCTTTCACTTTTATTTTTTGCAGCAGCAGCAGCAGCATTGTCTGTAGTCCGAACAGAGGGCACTGAGAAAAAAGGGGTAGGTGAAGGGGAAGACAAATATAATTAAAAAGGTGTTATTATATTTTCACGCCTCGACTGCGCGGAAAAGTTAACAGACTAAGTCCGCTGGGGCGGCGAGTGGTTAAAGTTAAACAAAAAACGTCAACGACTCCTACGAATTATTTGCAGAATCATCAAATTAAAGGTTTGATGTTGATTTCAACAAGCCCCACAGCACGAGGATGAAGACGGCGTTGCATGTTGTATGCCACACATCTATGTATACTTGTATTATGTACTCACACATCTCATATATCTCTGTATATGTACATATACATAAGTGTGTACATATGGGCTGAGAAACTGAATAGTCATGGTCTGCAACTGGGCCCCCTTGCGATCGAGTGTCTGTATAATTTTCGTTCGTTCTCTCGAATTGGCTGTCATAAGTTTTGAGTAGAAAATTGGTGTGCAACAGGCAACAAATCCGATTTCATCTGGCTGGGCAAACAATAATGTTGTTGTTGCTGCTGTTGTTGCTGTAGCTGGCAAGGATTTCTGCGTTTTTTGCTTGCGATAATGAGTTATACTTAATTTCCTCGCATCGAAAGTACTGCAGGCCACTTGAGAAGCCAACCAAAAAAAATAAGCGAGTGAGTGAGTGAATCCCTGCCAAGGCTAAGGGATGTATCGGTTTTGGAATCTTGAGTTGTCTTGATTGAGAGTTTCGAAATGATGGATTTCAGTATCGCAACACAAGCTAACCACTTGCGTTGCAACTAGATTGTTTAGCTAACTGGAAATTAGTATGGCACATTAGTGCCCCAAAAAAAGAGCCAACTAATTTCCTTCCTGCCATTTGTTAAAAAAGCAACGGCAAAGTTTTGACACTTTCATTGTTTGGTGTCCAGAAAGCTGTGAAAAAGGGTTGCTACCTGGCTGGAAAATTAGGCGCGGCTCTGTGCAATTAGGGCAAATAGTTTTCACGGACCTTCTCCACAGAACTCGTTCCTTGATTGATGGTCATTCGCAACCACGCAACTGGCTGCCATTGATTGATGTTGTTGCTTCGCAGGACTTTGTAAAATGTGTCGCTTCTTTTGCCCCGCTGACATTTTCCATTTGTGGGGCCCACTAATCCGCACTTTCATCTCCTTTGGCAGCGAATATTTTCCAATTTTCCGAGCCCAAACCCCAGACATGAGAATGAAACTGAAACGAGATCCAAACACAATTGACAATTGACAATATTAATCGCGTTTCACGCTAATTTGCAACAACAAGTGGATTAAACGGCAAAATATTTTACAATTCAAGCTTCGTGTTCCCCTGGGGAATTGCGACCGTCGACCGTCGATTGGCGACCGGCAAACAGCAAACAAAACAAAAACCACTTGCAGAACGAGAGGAGAGGTTTTGAGAAAATTAATTTTATAGATTGAAAACATGCCCCGTTTGTGTTCTGTTCTGTTTCTGTTTCTGTTTCTGTTCCGAGCTCCCGAGGGGTGTAAAATGCGACAGAGGCGTTCGAAATCGAAAACGGGGGCAATGAGCCTCGTCATCCCCCGACTTGCCAACTTGTTAACTTGCCAACTTACCAGTTTGCCAGTTTACCAGTTTACCAGTTTACCAGTTTACCAATTCACCAGCTTACCACCTTTCCACGTAATTGAGGAATTGTCAGCGAATTATGGCCGCATAATGGACGTGGACTTGTGGGGCTGCGCAGCATGATCCAGACTATTTATATATGGCCATGGCGCAACTTAACACGCACCCACAAGTTGTGCACTTTATCAACTGTTGCAATTCCAGGGGTTAAGAGGGGGGCGTGGCGCCACGCGGCGATTCCTTCTGCCGATGACACTCCAATTGGTTTGACGCAATGCAAAATAAATTCACAAAAAATTACTAGAGCCACTGGGCATAGGCGAACAAGGATTGCTCTTCAACTTTCTGCAGTGATATATGATAATTCTACATCCCAGAAAACCATATATACATAGTATTCTCTACCGATAATTGAAGGTAATACAATATTAAGGAATCTAAGATGGATAGATAGAGATATTGTATCTATGTATCTGCAGGGTACCTGTGGGTTGGTTAGAGTGTTTTCTGTGGGTGGTGCGTGAGGTGTGCGCCAAAACAACAAATAACATGGGGGTGTGTCGGGTAAGGGGGCGTTGGGGGTTTGCAGAGGTGGGCGTGACATGGCGCCTGCCACGATTCAACTTTGGTTTGGCACACGCAAATCAGACAATTTGTATCCAGCGGCGAATATAATTGAAAAATGATTGGTTTACCATTAATGAAAATGATGATGACAACGGCAACAACAACAACAACAGCAGCAGCAACAACATCAGCAACAGCAACAACAATAACAACAACGTCGACTGCTGTCATCGACAGACACCTGCAGTTGCGTCTTCGATTGTTGGGTCAATCGGCCATCGAGCGCCTTGTTAATCGAGATGGCAGCGATAATGACGACGATAATCGCGATAATGGCGATAAAGTACCCGCTGACAGGCAGCAATGTGCGATTTAAACACGAAGTGAATAGCTGTTGAGTGAATGCATTTTATTCATGTGCCACATTAGCTGCCAGATGAATGTTCTTATATGTACATATATTGTATATCTGATTTGGGAATTTCACAGGCAAACAAATCGAGTTTGGGGCAACTTTAAGCCAAAGGAAAATGCAGAGCAAGAAAGGGAAAAGGAGAAGGAAAAGAAAAGAAAAGAAAAAAAGGAAACGGAAAAGCTAACCCACTCGGTTGCCTCGTAATCTGTGTCACAGGACTCGGTCGCATTGGCGCACGTCCGGCGAGGAATTCCTATTTTGAGGAACTCGAGGAACGCGGCACTTATTAACATTAAATCGCCGGCAGCTGCCTGTCGCCGCAAATTGGAAATTCCATCATTAATTCTAATAAGATTATTAGTTCCCCGATCGACTGATTCGATTCGGGCGCGGGGATTTTTGTATCCCGACACCTCGAAGTCAAGTCCAATCAGCCGGCCGCAAACTTCGCGTAGCTGCGTACCCACGGTTAATGATTGCGGTCGCCGGTCGTGTGAATTCAGGACTCGTCGTCTCGTCCTGCAGATACCTACTTAGTTGGTCCACCCCAAAAACACGGTAGTCCAGCAGCCCAGTAGTCCGGAAACCACCACCCATTTCCAGCGATTTCCCTGACAACAACGCTCGAGTAAATCCAATAAGCATAAGTGTGCACCAAAATCCCGAGAGAGAGCCGAGGCCATTGAGTGCGAAATGAATGAAATTAGCGCGCGTTAATCATAAACAAACGAGCGAATAAGGGCTTTTCCGGGGCAAGCGGGTGGAGTTTCCTGCCCTCTCCACCCACAGAAACCCTTTGCCAGGGATTGAAGCAGAATAGAAGAGCAAAGACTGGAAAACAAACAAACAAATTGCTACAGTTCTCACAGCGAAGGGCAACCTGCTGCGATGACACGCGTTCCACGTGCACTTGCCAATTTGCGATGATGATGATAACTACTCAACTGGGAAACCGAAGCTTGTGGCAGCACGTTTTTGGTTCACTTTTCGTTGAGATTCCTCCCAGTGGCAGAGATTTATGTGTTTTTTTAATGGCAAGTTTGCCCAAAATGACAACTTCAACGTTCCGAAAAAGTCGCCACCATGCTCAGCAAATAAAATGAAAGCCAAATTAAACTCAAGCTAACGAACTATCAAGTATAACACATCTTTTTGGTGTTTGTTTTGGGAAAATCTTCAATGGCAATAGCAGTTACTTCGATGGGGATTTTCCCAATTAAAACAAGCACTTAGGGCCATTCGTTGGGTAAACAAATAAACTACCCGGATTACTTAATGCATACCCTAATTGTTTCGTAATTGTTTAAGTCGAGTTTTGGCATTGCACCACGCCCCCCGCCCCCTTTCGGAAAGCCCATTCCGCGTGTAGCGTAATTAGAAAATCGGTTCATTAATCATTAGGCATTTAAAACATCGTTTGCTCGTAATTAATAGTTCAACGGCAATGGCCATCGCACTGCCAGCTCAATGTCGAGTAAAGGTCATTAATACGAGTCCGACTCACATGTGCACTCTTCCCCTGGAAATCTTCCTTTTACCCCCCTTGTAGCGGCAAAAGCAAAGTCAAGCCTTTAGTTCCGTTTGCGCAAATTAATACTCGACCTACGAAACGGGAATAAGCCAAAAAATCATTTCGCATTTACATATCTTAATCCGGATCCGGATCCGGATACGAATGCGGATGCGGATGCGGAAAACTGAAAAGTCCGCTGCCTCTTCTCTTTCATCGAGTGAAATGGCGAAAAAGTTCGCGAGCGTTAAACTCATATGAAAGTTGGAAATTGAAGTTCCAGCGGAAAAAATGGGAAGATGCCGGAGACAAAAGGCGCTGAAAAGCGAGGAAAACTGGCGAAAGACGCAAAGCACACCGCGAATACTCTGCCAAATGTATGGCAAATGTAAAGCGCAGGAAATGGACAAGAAAACTGAGAATATGGCAGGGAATATTTAATTGCCTGCTCTTGTGAATGAGCATGAACTTCACCATTGTACTTACTAGCTGTTTGTATATATCTGTGTACTAACTTTATCTAAAAACTGACGTACCCCCTTGGCACGGCGTTTGAAAACCAAATTCCGCGAATGTCAATTGAATATTGCATATAAACTGCGGACTGTCGTTATGGAATTTCCACACGCCTCGCCGCGCTGACTGACTCGCAACCACTTGGCAGTGGAAGTACTCGCCCCACAACCACCCACAACCACCCACAACCATCCACACTCATTTACACCCATCTACACCCACTGCCAGCCCACTGCACCCATCGATGCCCCAGCGAAGCACCCGTAAGCCACCCAACCACTCAGTCGTTCGAGTTGATGAAGTAAACCAATAAAGGCCGCACACGAACTCAAAGGCAAATTCCCGCCCGAATGCAGGGCAAAATCGAATGCACAGGTGCACATGTCACCTGAAAAGGACGACGACTGCGAGTCCTGCGACCCGTTGCCGTTGCCATTGCCATTGCCATTGCCATTGCCATTGCATATGCAATTTGCAATTCGCAATTTTGCAGCACCAGTGAGCAAATATTCGCCACCCACAAGTCCGCAATCCGCACCCATAACACCAACACAGTACAGGCAACCTGAAAATCCGTTTTCATTTTGATTTCGATGGGTGCAGGCAGGGAAACACCAGGCCAACACCATTGAGAATCTTTGATTGGTTACCAATATTTTAATTATGCCAGCCAACGGCCAGCAGGCCCGTCCTTTGGTCCTTTTGTCCTTTTGTCCTTTTGACCTTTTGTGCGAGTGCAGTGGACCTGCGGCGTTTCGTCGAATTGGTTTGACAATTGCGAGTGTGTGATGCACCGCATCAACTGCAAAAAGTGGGTGCTCCACTCTGCCGAAAGCAGAAACTGCAAGGTGGAAAACATAAATGAAAAACATATATGGATTAATACATGGATCCATAGTTAAGCGCTCCTGAGAAATCACTATTGCCATCGGTCAATTTCGGTTGGGCAGCCAGCGGAGTAAAATGTTCGATAAATCAAAAGCCGTTTCCACCAACCGGACAAGGGGGCGTGGCCCCTTCGGTTGCGCCCCATAAAAACTGTCCTTCGAACTACTACTCACCTCTTCCTAGACAACCCGACCACGCCCCCACTCCCGCTGCTGCCCACCTCCCTTCCTGCAAGGATAATAATAAATTTTCAATCAGCAAATTGATGTCGTGATTCGCAGCGTATTGGAATCGAAGTTGAGATGGGAATGGTCAAGTAATCATTTAGCGGCAGATTGTCCAAGCTGTTATCTATATTAAAGTGATTGCCATTATCTCCCCTGCTGATTACTTGCCATTGTTCGGTGGATGTTTTGCGTTCGCATTGCATCTATTGACTAAAACTGCGATTAGGGCTCGAACGATTCGCAGTTGATTTACTGCACTCTGCTGTGATGTGATGTGTTGTGATTTTGTTGGAAAGTGAAGTTTCTTCTTATCGCTGGTATAAAAACGCCTTTTAATTTGTATTCATTTAAAGTGTTTATTGATTTAAAAACACCACTTAAAACATATGTACATATGTATAGTATATATAGTTTATTTGCTTATTGAGTTGCTGTTTAGGGCTGTTGGTTTGTAGGCTCCAACACGGCGAGTGGGTTGCGTGGTTTCCGTTTTTGGAAATTTATGGCATTTCCCTCTTTGATTTCCGCACTCAAAGAGCCCTACCGAAACTGCCGGCCCCGCTTTTCCGGTCGCCACTCCCCGGTATCATAATGACTGAATGATTGGTTCTCTGTATTCGTATCTGTATCTCTATCTGTATCGGGATCTGGAGCTGGAGCTGGAGCTGAAACTGGATCTGGATGGGATGGATGGGATGTTGATGTTGATGTTGATGTTGCCGGGCCTCCAAATTGCAAAATGATATAATTCAATGAGAGTTGATTAAATTATCAGACGAGCCACTGGCCTCCGGACCTGCAAGTTGCTGTCGTGCTTCCATGTTGCTGCTACTGCTGCTGCTACTGCTGCTACTGCTGCCTGTGTGCCTTGTTAATGAAATTTTCCGCTCCTTTGGCAGAGGCTCTCGTATCTGTGTGCCAGTGCGCCTGTGTGTGTGTGTGCGTATTGTTTACACCCGGGCGCCTGTGTGTGTGCCACTGTGTGTGTGTGTGCTGCCATTTATTATTGCAAAATGCTGCTGGAGCCGCTGCTGCTGCAGCAGCCCTTTTGTCTGTTGTTGTAGCTGATGATGGTGACGTTGACGTTGCATGATGAAATAACAAACCGGATTAATTTGATTTTGCAGCCAGAAAAGGGCCAAGATCCCGATTGCCAAGGCTTTCAAGCTCCCGAGCTCCCGAGCTGCCAAGTTTCCCAGTTTGCGAGCTGCCGAGCCGCAGGGTCCAAATTCGGAGGCTGATCCTTGCCAGGAGCAAAGTATCCGGGTGTGTGTGTGAGTGTGTGCGTAAGTGTGTGTGGAAATTAATTTGACATCCGCTGGCGGCACTCCGGTGCACAGTGGAGGGTAATTTCGGGGACCGGATATCGGATTTATTTGCAGCTCCACGCCCGAGTAATCCAACTAAATCGCACGCTGAGTCACGGGTCACACTCGGTACAGTGCGAGTCAGTGCTGTAAGTGCATTGCGGCGCCGGTAGCTGCTATTCTGACTCATGATCGTTTACGACTAATAATAAACTTAGACATAGGTAATGAATCATTGGAATCGAACAGCCTAGACATCCTTAGAGCAAGTTGCTTAACAACTGAACTTAAACTGCTGAAACGTAGTGTAGCCAAAAAGGCGGCACTTTGCCAAAAAGAACTCCGCGACGAGCTGCACATTTTCCGGGCTGCAACGTAACGCACTGAGTGGCTGCCTTGGAAAATATATGCATTTAGTTTCGGAAGTCAGAATTCGGCTCTGCCAATTTCTCAGCAAGTGCATGTCCAGGATTTATGGGGCTCCTGGTAGGCAAGCAGGACTTGGTGACAGAGCCCCAAGCCAAATCACTTTATCTTCGTTCCACGGCGAACTTGTTTTTCCATTTTTCCATTTTTCCATTTTTTTCCTTTCTGGTGATTTTCTTTTGGGTGAAATGCCACGCCCAGTTGCCCACTTAACCCGCGATTTGCACAATCCGTGAGGTTAAGGCTGGGATTTGGAACTCGGAACTTGGAAGTTGGCTGGTCTTCCTGGTTCCTGGCCTCTCGGTGCCTGATTCTTGGCCAACGAATTCCTTTTAGCACCCCCTTAGTTTTCCATTTTGCCCACTCTGCTGCCTGCTTTGCCTACTTTGCATATATTGCTTTTTTATTATAAATCTTCCTGCTGCTGCCACTTCCAAGAGCCACTTCAGTTCGGGGCTCTTTAGCTTCGTCCTCGTCCTCGTCGTCGATTTCACATTGCTGGTGGGCAATCTTTGGTGTCTTTCACCCCCTGCCACCCCCTGTCAGCAAACCGCCCCCTTTTGCGTACATGACTAATAGCAGAACTAAACGATTTGATGGACCAGAAAAATGATGACTTCTTTTTCAGTGCAGAGGGTCCGGATACCGAGATACCGGGATACAGGGATACAGGGCAAGGATACAGGCATTCCGAGGGTGGCTGCGAGCTGAATTTGAATCCTTTGGCCGCTCGTCTGTGTGGCAAATCCTTTTATTGTGACAGTTGTTGTTGCTGGTTGTCTGGTTGGTCTGCTTGGTCTGCTTGGTCTGGTTGCCTTTTGTGAACAACATTTAATGTTTTCATATTATTATCTTTGTTGTTGCCGGCCGAGAATCGGTTTAATGTTTCGGAAGATAATCTAATTTGGTCACTTATATGCGAATATGTATATCATTTGCCATTATGTGTGTAGTGGCAGCGAGTGGGATGTGGAACGCCGCATGTGTGTGGGATGTCGATGGTGTCGCATTGATGTTGCCAACCATCGCTGGTTCTCCTGATTTTAGGGGATCTACTGATAATATATAATTCATTAATAAAGTTCCTACTGAACATTGTTCTCTTTGGAGAATCTGACAGTAATAATACTTGGTAAGGACCAAATAAAAGTTCAATAGTGAATAGAAGACCCCTTTTCTACGTGTTAACCACACCACTGCCTCACAGGTTCGACTTCAAGGATGTACATACAAGTTTATATGTATGTATATATAAGTATTTGGGGCAGCCGAGAGGTTTATGGTCCAAGTATTAGCATTTAAAAAACATTCCATTTACATTTTTTCAATTTGAATGAGCTTTTTTATTTAATAATTCGCAATTTGCATTGCATTTGCCCAACGACTAGAGTTGATAGCCATTGGCCACTGAGGAGGTCGCTGTCCATATGGCGAGACACTTTATGCGAATGAATAATACGCGCAGCGAAAAATGTATGTCCTACTTGTCATAAGCAACATGTTTAATTTGTGCTTTAACTTTGCAGGTGTGGTTCCAGAATCGACGCGCCAAGTGGCGCAAGACGGAGAAAGTCTGGGGCGGCAGCACAATAATGGCCGAGTACGGACTCTACGGGGCCATGGTGCGGCACTCGCTTCCCCTGCCGGACACGATCCTCAAGTCGGCCAAGGACAACGACGCGGTGGCGCCCTGGCTACTAGGTATGGAGCAGAAATGTAAATGCAACAATCATATCGAAACTACCAATCTATCAATCTACCAAACTATAGAATAGCTATATCTCGAAGCCTTTTTCCCCTTTGGTTTTCCTTTTCATATGATTTATTTACTGCGCACTATATGATGTTTAAAGTTGGTTTCAATGCTGAAAGCTTCAGTGTTCATTGATAGTCGCGCTTTATGAGCGAATCTATTTTATTCGCCAGTCTTTTCACTTGAATTCAGTGTTCTATAGATCGCACACATATGTATCTGTATCTGTATCTGTATCTGTGTATCTGTGTATCTGTGTATCTGCGAGCCTTGAGGAGGGTTTAATTAAATTTCGAGCCGCACAAAGGAGCACGGTTCGGGGATTATAAACTCGGATAGATAGATAGCGGACGGGCCGAGAATTGTGAGCATATTTGGCGAGCATGTCCAACGACGCTTTTCCGCTGCCATTGCCGTCATATGTTGCGCACATTTCCCGGGAATGACTTTGCGGATTATCCGGGTATTCCCTGGTATTCCCCAGTACAACCCAGCACAAGTGTCGCTGGTTCGGGGTGACTGGGCTCCTTTATTCGTTAATAATCGCTTAATAAATGCAAAATGCACACGCGACAAGGACGAAGGACGCAGAACGCAGGATGAGGGTTCGCCACCGAATTCCCGCTTTATTTGGCATTTATCGTTTATCTATTTCCATTGCTGCTGGGGTGGCGCATCGACGACTGGGTTGGGTGGGTTTTGTGTGCCTCAGCGCACTTTACGAGCCGTCTGACTCGATAATTAATTCCCAAGTAGCCGTGGCCAAAGGTTTGCTCGAACTTAAGTGGCTTATCGAGGACTTAGCGGCTCCTTGGCCGGGGGAATCAGCGCAATTGGGACTGGAATAGTTTTTAATTAAGTCGATATGTCAAATTAGTTGGCAATTGATGGGGCCGCAAGCGTGCGACATTGAGCCCTCAATTGATATTAACTGCAATATTTTGGCAGCACATTCATTTTGATTTACCGGTAGCGAGCTAAACATTTAAGTTTTTCCACATGCCACAGATACTTGTATAGAATATCACAAGCCTTTATTTCGTGCCAACCAACATTATTTATGAGATAATCCCAACTTCCCCCTGAACCTGAAAGTGCTCACCACTGACTTATGTACGTACTTACTCTTCCGCCGCAGGCATGCATCGCAAGTCGATCGAGGCGCAGTCGGCGCTGAAGGACGACTCGGGGGTGAGCGACCACGAGGACTCGGCGGGCTCGAAATCGGCCCACTCGGAGGACCTATCCCGCTCCCGCTGCCGCACCCTCAGCTCCTCCACCGAATCGCTGAACGTCGTCAGTCCAGCGCCCAGCAGCTGCCCCACCTCCGCCTCCACCTCGGCGCCGCCCACTTCGACCAGCGGCTATGCGGGCGCAGCCTCCTCCGCGGCCACCACGCCCACCGGGGCGTCCACCACCAACAGCTCCGGCAGTCCCCACATCGAGCTGGGCTCCCCCTCGCCGCAGCAGCAGCAGCAGCTGCAACTGCAGCAGCAGCAGCAGCAGCAACAGGCATCGCTCTACTTGGGCGGCGGCGCGGGGGTTAGTGGCTGTGCTCCGCCCAGCTATCATCCGCTGCTGGACGCCGCCAATGCCGCTGGTGCCGGAGCGGCGGCCTCCAGCAAGGACTTCCACATGATCATGAACACCGCCGTGGCGGCTGCAGCAGCAGCTGCGCAGCAGCAACATCAGCAACATCAGCAACAGCAGCAACAGCAGCATCAGCAGCATCAGCAGCAACAGCAGCAGCAGCAGGTTACGGCGGCAGCACCTGGATTGCATGCCCACAACTTGGCCGCCGCCCTCATGGAACACGATCCGGATGCCTTCAGGTGACACATAGTGCTCGGACACCAGGGTGTACTTCTGGACAATGCAACAACATTATTTGTTTTTTATTTGTTTTGTTTTGTTTTGTTTTTTTATTTGGTAAATGTACTGAATGTGCTGCATACTCGAGATTTACTTTACCCTCCACCGAAAAGTGCGTGAATTTGTATTGAAATACGGCATTATCATTTGCAGAAACAACTCAATCGCCTGTTTGAGGGCCAAGGCGCAGGAGCACCAGGCACGACTCCTGAACAACGGTGGCCTCTTCCTGCAGGTGCGCCGGTTTGCCCAGGGTCAGGCGCAGCTCCAGGACCCAAGTGATATGCTCAAGCTCAGCGAGGAGTACAACAACAACAACAACAACAACAACAACAGCCCCATGCCCATTTCGCCCGCCCACTCGACTGCCACTACGCGAGCCAATGTGAAAATGGAGCTGACCGCCAATGGAGGATCGATGAAAAACTGCGAGGACGCCTAACGGAAGCGCCAAGTTCGCTTCATCTAAGCTGCCCAATTGCAAATGCTATGACCCCAAAGTGCACCAAAACCAAAAATGAGAAGTAACCCTTTTTTTTACTAGACCTAAGAAGCATTTACGTCTGTAGATCTGTAATCGAAATAGTAGTTTTAAACAGCAGCACTGGCTGGCTTAAGGTGTAAAAATACGAAATCGGAATATTTTAATATTAATTCATCAGCGAAAATATTTTTTTATTTTCCAACATCAATTTGGGCACCAACAAATATATATAATAGTTAACCGATATGGCTGAAATAAAAGTTCGAATATGTGACAAATATTCTGGCATTCTTTGTTTTCGTTCAATGGTGTAGAATGTACAAATGTAATGTAATAAGTAAGACGACAGTCGAATGTATAGTACATGTACGATGTAAGGAAGTCAACAAATTGTCGAACATTTAAGATTTGTGTAGAACGAACACTCCGTGTAGAATGTGTGCGACATGTAAATTAAGTGCAAACGTAAGGTCGCTCTACATCGCTCAAAATCGACAAAATGTAGTTTAAAAATATATACGCCTTGGGGGTAAGGCGCCATCTAGCGTTGGTGCGAGTCGTCGGCAAAGCAGTGCATTGATCAGAGTGCGCCCGGCGTCGGCAAGTAAGTGTCGCCAATCTATTCTAGTTAATTCGGAAGTCTGGAATGGCTCAGCGCACTAAATTGCCGTCGATGTCATCCGCACATAGAACCCGAGTGTGAAGGGCCAGGTTCAAGTCCCATCTTGAGTCCTTTACAGGAACGCGCTTTTAACTGTGGGTGATAAAAACTTACAAACACAAACACAATAGACAAACATGAAAAATAAAAGCTTTTAAAATTCATTTCCCCTCTGTTTCCGCCACGCGATATTGTCTAAATTTAAAATGACAGTTATACGCGCCGAGTGAGGGGGAAGATTAAAAAGTTCTCTGATAGGAAGCTGATCAAAGTCGATTGAGTATTAATATTCTAGACATCAGTGCCAATGACGAGAAACAAAAACAAACCTCTTTTTTTAATCGAAATTATTATTATTATAATCGAATAATTAAAAAAGTATTTTATTTATTTGCTATCCATCTGGTTAAGGAGAAAGCTAGTTCTCCGCTAAAAGCGTAGATCTTAGGATCAGCGTGCCCATCAATTATTTTCGCACGTTCGCAGGAATCTTTGATTAATACATTTAATTGAATTTTAAACCTAACTTAAATATTTTATAGTTTGCATTTGAATTTTCTAATATCTTCTTTGCTTTTCAGGTCGTAGGCTGCGCGAAAATTTATCAGTACTTACCATAAATATCTGTACTTACCATAAACATTAAATACATACCTGTAAACAATGCATGAAATAAAATATTTTATTGAACAAAAAAAGTTTTTTTTTGGGGCTTACAATTTGCCTGAAAGTATGCAGCGTTTTTCTTACATATTTTAAGCAATACACAAAGTTTAGACATTATCCGTTGCATACTTTCAGGGTGCTGATTTCAAGCGTTAAAGTGTGTTGCATACTTTTGGGCTGCGACATTTATGGTTGTCAGCTGCTGGAAAACAACCGTTAGGTTGCACCATCGAACTGATCGCCGGTCACCTACTGACATTTCTGTTCGCCTGGTACTTCAAATCGAAAAATCACCAATTTTCTTCATCGCTGGAGCC
The DNA here is from genome assembly GCF_016746245.2 of Drosophila santomea. Taxonomy (NCBI): domain Eukaryota; kingdom Metazoa; phylum Arthropoda; class Insecta; order Diptera; family Drosophilidae; genus Drosophila; species Drosophila santomea. The sequence goes on from NC_053021.2 coordinate 3,187,849, forward strand.
GCCACAACCAGTTTTTTCGCCCAAAATTGCCAGTTTTACCGATGCTGAATACCAGGCGAACAGAAACAGATAGCAGGTCGCCGTCGATTGCTCCGAGTAATTCTAATCAGCTGTTCTAGGCTGCTCTCCTAGAGATGGGCGATGGCGCTGTTCTTGTGCACGTGTCACGAGCTTTGATCCGATAGACACGAAAGCTCCCAGTGCATTTGAATCGCCCATCCCTAAGTAAGCTTTAGTTTCAGCGATCAGCTGTTCGTTTCCACCTGCTATTCGATTCTGTTCGCCTGGTACTTCAAATCGAAAAATAACCAATTTCCTTCATCTCGGAGCGCCAAAACCATTTTTCTTCGGTCAAAATTGTCAGTTTTACCGATGCTGAATACCAGGCGAACAGAAACAGATAGCAGGTCGATTGCTCCGAGTAATTCTAATCAGCTGTTCTAGGCTGCTCTCCTAGAGATGGGCGATCGCGCTGTTCTTGTGCACGTGTCACGAGCTTTGATCCGATAGACACGAAAGCTCCCAGTGCATTTGAATCGCCCATCCCTAAGTAAGCTTTAGTTTCAGCGATCAGCTGTTCGTTTCCACCTGCTATTCGATTCTGTTCGCCTGGTACTTCAAATCGAAAAATAACCAATTTCCTTCATCTCGGAGCGCCAAAACCATTTTTCTTCGGTCAAAATTGTCAGTTTTACCGATGCTGAATACCAGGCGAACAGAAACAGGTAGTAGGTGGTAAACGAACAGCTGATCGCTGAAAGTAAAGCTTACTTAGGGATGGGCGATTCAAATGAATCGTTCGTTCTTGTGCACGTGTCACGAGCTTTGATCCGATAGACACGAAAGCTCCCCGTTCATTTGAATCGCCCATCCCTAAGTAAGGTTTAGTTTCAGCGATCAGCTGTTCGTTTCCACCTGCTATTCGATTCTGTTCGCCTGGTACTTCAAATCGAAAAATAACCAATTTCCTTCATCTCGGAGCGCCAAAACAAACCATTTTTCTTCGGTCAAAATTGTCAGTTTTACCGATGCTGAATACCAGGCGAACAGAAACAGGTAGTAGGTGGTAAACGAACAGCTGATCGCTGAAAGTAAAGCTTACTTAGGGATGGGCGATTCAAATGAATCGTTCGTTCTTGTGCACGTGTCACGAGCTTTGATCCGATAGACACGAAAGCTCCCCGTTCATTTGAATCGCCCATCCCTAAGTAAGGTTTAGTTTCAGCGATCAGCTGTTCGTTTCCACCTGCTATTCGATTCTGTTCGCCTGGTACTTCAAATCGAAAAATCACCAATTTGCTTCATCTAGGAGCGCCACAACCAATTTCTTCGGCCAAAATTGTCAGTTTTACCGATGATGAATACCAGGCGAACAGAAACAGGTAGTAGGTGGTAAACGAACAGCTGATCGCTGAAAGTAAAGCTTATTTAGGGATGGGCGATTCAAATGAATCGTTCGTTCTTGTGCACGTGTCACGAGCTTTGATCCGATAGACACGAAAGCTCCCCGTTCATTTGAATCGCCCATCCCTAAGTAAGCTTTACTTTCAGCGATCAGCTGTTCGTTTCCACGTGCTATTCAATTCTGTTCGCCTGGTAGCTGAAATTCAGAAACTTCGCCATGCGGCAGTTTTTCGGCCCGCTGAAAAAGAAAACAACAACAACTACGCATGCAAATGAAACCAGGTTATGTTTGTTTTTGTCTCAATATAAATTTATTGATCTTGTTGCTCATCTAAAAAAAAATACAATACAATAAAGTAAAATAAATGCTAATAATAACTTTAACTGTACAATTGCTAATGCTGCTTCGAACAGAGCCGATGGAATCGCTTGGTTATTTCGCGACCTTTATCCCCCGGCGATCCTTCGGCGATCCTTCGGCGATCCTTCGGCGATCCTTCGGCGATCCTCCGCAGAATAAGGGCAGGGCAACAAACTCAACTCATCTCTTTAAAATTTCAGCCGCCAGGATATTATTTTCGCTGCTAAATCGGCCAGTTTTTCGTTTCGCACACCAGGCGAACAGAAATCTCAGCAGGTGACGGCAAGTCCCAGCAGATATCATAGAACGAGACAACTAGCTTATATTTCCATGATGGCTGTCCCTTTCATCTCAGCAGGTGACGGCAAGTCCCAGCAGATATCATAGAACGAGACAACTATCTGATATTTCCATGATTGCCATCCCTTGCATGCTTTCAGGCTCTAAAGAGAAATGCCGTTACTTTGCAACGGAACTCAGATCAGAGATGCGCAGTCACATTGTGCACTTGGTGCTTCACGCGTTTATCACGAGATTTGCACGACAATCACGATATAATTAAAATGTCTCATGTGGTTGTTGGGAGCGTGACAAGAAATCAGTTACACGCGAGCATCTCTATTTTAGGCAAAAAAAAGAGTCGTTGGCTACCTACTATGATTTTTGTTCGCCTAGTACTTAAAATCGGAAATCTCTTAAATTTCTTTAAAATTTCAGCCGCCCGGATATTATTTTCGTTGCTAAATCGGCCAGTTTTTCGTTTCGCACACCAGGCGAACAGAAATCTCAGCAGGTAACGGCAGGTGCCAGCAGATATCATAGAACGAGACAACTAGCTTATATTTCCATGATGGCTGTCCCTTTCATCTCAGCAGGTGACGGCAAGTCCCAGCAGATATCATAGAACGAGACAACTATCTGATATTTCCATGATTGCCATCCCTTGCATGCTTTCAGGCTCTAAAGAGAAATGCCGTTACTTTGCAACGGAACTCAGATCAGAGATGCGCAGTCACATTGTGCACTTGGTGCTTCACGCGTTTATCACGAGATTTGCACGACAATCACGATATAATTAAAATGTCTCATGTGGTTGTTGGGAGCGTGACAAGAAATCAGTTACACGCGAGCATCTCTATTTTAGGCAAAAAAAAGAGTCGTTGGCTACCTACTATGATTTTTGTTCGCCTAGTACTTAAAATCGGAAATCTCTTAAATTTCTTTAAAATTTCAGCCGCCCGGATATTATTTTCGTTGCTAAATCGGCCAGTTTTTCGTTTCGCACACCAGGCGAACAGAAATCTCAGCAGGTAACGGCAGGTGCCAGCAGATATCATAGAACGAGACAACTAGCTTATATTTCCATGTTGGCCGTCCCTTGCATGCTTTCAGGCGCCCGTTGACCAATAAGGAAAAAGCTCTAAGGAGAAATGCCGTTACTTTGCAACGGAACGCAGATCAGAGATGCGCAGTCACATTGTGCAGTTGGTGCTTCACGCGTTTATCACGAGATTTGCACGACAATCACGATATAATTAAAATGTCCCATGTGGTTGTTGGGAGCGTGAGAAGAAATCAGTTACACGAGAGCCTCTCTATGCCAGCAGGTATCATAGAACGAGACAACTATCTGATATTTCCATGATGGCCGTCATTTGCATGCTTTCAGGCAGGAGCAAAGCCGTAACTTGGCCGCACAGCTAAATTAAAGACTGTTTTGTGATGCTAATAAACATTACTAACTATCCCTATCACTACTTTTTTGATTTAAAATGTCAAAAAAATAGAATCCTTATATTAGACTTTATTTATTTATTTAGACTTTAGACAATTATAAAAAATGCGAAAATAACTAAAAATTGTGGTATCGGGTGTTTTAAAGGCAAGGACGACAATTACCGGCTGCCCCAGAGATAAAATACGGACGCTGAAAATGAAAAGTAATGCCAGAAACGAAGAGCAGAATACAAAAACGAAATAAAGCAACAGCCGATGAAAGATGAAGGCGGCAAGAAAACGGCCGAAGATGCCTTCATGCCATCATTTATTTTGGCCGCATTAGCATCCCAAAGCGTTTGCATAGCTGTGGTAAAGGGGGGATGGCAACGGGGGGTTCGAAAGTGGGCCAAAACCTGGCCAAGGGGGTGGGAATGGGTGCTAGGCCCGCATTTCAGCGCGTCATTTGGCCACCGCAGTGTTTGGCCTGAATGGAATGGATTGGCAATGCCGCAAAAGCGTCCAAAGAAAAGCGTAACAAATTAAAAAATATCCTCCTTACAACAATGTTAATTTGCCCCAGCCAAAGTATACACTAATATTTAAATCGTTTCACATTAAGTATAGATCAGCGATAGTAACCAGTAATATATATATATTTGCTGAAAGTGAAATGGAACTCAAGAACTAAAAAACTACTATGGAATATATGACGTATTTTTAGAGAATTTGGTTGACCTTTGCTTTGGGATTATGCAATTTGGACCACAAAATTTTGCCAAGTGCAGGACCAAGACAGATAAATTGCACAAAGAACGGCGACTTGACTTTGATTAAATGCGCGTTTGATTTGAGAATGATTTCATTAATTAAGGACGCTGCTCCCCCGAACCCACTTAAGTACGATTTGTAATTTGGGCAACAGTTATCATTTGAGCCAGATCCTGTGATGATTACGGCCTTTATGCGCAACTTTATTCACTTGCCATCCATTAATGTTTCATCGCAGATATGTATGTATGTTCGCAGCTAATTAGGCCAGAAGGGAATTATGAAACAGCCCAGCATTGCCATGGCACACTTTCCAATTGAACTGCAAACCACGAACCTATGAATGGAAAAAGAAAATGTTTTAAGCTAGTTGACTTCCAAATTGCCGGCTGCATAAATCATTTGCGGGCAGGAAGTGCGGACCCTCGACATTTCCACAAATTCAATATGAACTCGGTCCACACGATTGCATTTCAATCACTCAAGGATTGACCCCTTGCCTCGCTTTTCCGCTTCCCCGCTTTTTCGCTTTTCCACTTTTCCACTTACCCGTCTTGCCCGCCTTAACCGCCTTACCAGCCGGCCGAAAGGAGGCTGACTAACTGGCAAACAAGACTAATTAATTTCACTTTACGTGACTTGCATGGCCGAGAGCGTCGATGGCGGGGCAGAAATTATGGCACATTAGGTATGGGAAGTGTATGGGAAGTGCTAAGAGCTGGCGACGGAGAAATAATTAAATGATCATTTGGCTAAGAGGGCGAGGAAGCAGCGCAAAAAATTATCTACTTACACCAAGCGTGGGCCAAGACCTTCATAGATATATCAATTAAATGGAGCTCGTATGGCAAACAAATTACCCTTTAAAGGACATGCCATTCACTGTGCAAATAGCCAATAAGTACACAAGGCAACACTCGCAGCACTTTTCAGGGTTGCCAACTGCACTTGCAAAGCGACAGTGTGGGAAATCCCTCTATTATGCCTGCAATGCGGCTCCGTTTATAAACATTTATTATGTTTTTTTTTTGACGTAAAAGACATGAATATATTTAGCGCTCTTCATTACGGTGTTAAGCGTACTTGGCTGAAAATTTGCTTTTGCTCGGCGAACAACTAACTATGAATAAATCGTGGCAGAAATAGACAAGAATGGTGGCAAAAACTTCACCAAACTGGCAACAAAAGTAATAATAATGAGGCGAGAGCCCCCAAAAACAACACCAACAAAAGACGAGCCAAGTGCTTTTTGTGGGCGTTGGGCGGTGCTTGCTGCTTGGTGGGTTGTAGGTGGTGGGTGGTGGTTAGGTACTTGGTGGGTGGTTGAAAAGATTTGAAAAGGCAACAATGGCAACCGCTTACAGAGCACCGAAACCAAAACGAAAATGAAAACAAAATCAGAAACAGATAGGGGGGCACCATAGTGTTGTACCTGTTTATTTTCAGTTTCAATGCGGATAAGGTAAACAAAGGTGTGCAGGTTGGCGATATCTTTTTCATGGAGCGCCGCTTGCAAAAATTCTATTCGGCTGAATGTTTGCTGAAAATAGCCTGTTGTGCAAGCAAACATGGTCACATGGTGGTTCCGAGTAGTAAATAAATAAATAAGTAATAGCCTCGGGTAAATGACCTTTTGCGAAAATGAAACCGTATACAATGTACATGTTCGCTTGCACGATCAACTCTTTATTAAACAATTGAAATTCAAATTCAATTTAAGCATATGAATAAAGTGTTATCGTTACAAAAAAAACAAACCACTTCGTTTACACATTACATTTAGGTATTTTTTATTCTTCCAATGCAAAACATTTAGATGTCTATTAATACAACAATTCAGTGGTCATGAAAAAAGCATTGTGCTGCGGATCGATATTAAACTAACAACTTCACTTGTGACACGCATATATTATGCACTTAATAGAGGTAAAAAAAATCTGTACAAATATATATAGTATATATACACAACTATGTATGCTGGTTGTATATACATATGTATATTCACATATATTCACGCTTTGTTAACCAGTTATCAGAGGAAGGGAAGAAGCAGAGCCAGAAGGCACAATACAACTTATCTCTTTGGAATTTGCTCTCTTGTTATTGTTAGTGGCTTCTCTCGCCTTCTGCTCGCTATTATATCTAGGTTATTGCTCCGATCGACTGGCTTTATCTTCTTCACTTCTTGACCTATATCTAGCGACTATATTAGATAACACATACGGTAACTGTGCTGTTCCCGCGACAAAAGCTTGCCACAATTCCAAACTTCAGACTTAAATGCTCCAAGCAAACGCAAGCGATACTCGCTCTCTCAAACTCACACACACATACGCACACGCGCTCACAGATACGCGTTCGCACACAGATACTCGCTCTCTCACAAATACACATACACACACACACACACACTTAGTAAGCCTAACGCAGAAAGAGCCACCAAAAGCTGAAGCCAAGTCTATATCGTCTGGGTGGCCACCTCCCGCTGGCGACTGCGCCTATAGTTTCCATAGGCCTCCAGTCCGTTGATGCAAAATGCTGTCAGGCCGAAGAACTGCAAGGTAGTCAGAGAATAGAGGGTATTAGTCGGGTCTACAGGGAGTTACTCGCAGCGAGTGGGTGAATCAGATGGTGGTGGCCCAGTGTTCGAGGTATCTAATAGATATTTGCTGGAACACTGAGCCAACCACTGAGTTACTGAGCTACTGAGTTACTGAGTTACTGAGTAACCACTCACCGCCGCCGCCGTGTAGGCGCCAATGTCCAGGGAGAGGACGAGTCCGGAGGCCGCGAAGTAGGCCAGGGCCAGTGAGGAGTGCACCGCCAGGGACCAGAGTGTGTGATCGCAGCGGCAGAACTGGCGCTGCCACAGCCGCAGGTATCTGGCCAGGAGCAGGCAGCCGGTGGCCACGAATCCGATGGTGACCACCGCCAGGTAGAAGCTGCCGCGGAAATTGCTCACGCGCACCGGTCCGCAGATGATGCACAGCATTCCAACAAAGCTGCACAGCTGAAACACACGCACACACATACATGCATAAGTTGGGAGGGGTGGGGGTTGGGGGTTGGGGGTTGGATACACAATGGCACATGTGTGTAAGGCTAATTACCAAACAGGCCAGCTTGCACAGGCCCGGCATGCTGAGCAGGTACTTGCGATCGTAGTCCTGGGTTCCCGTGAGCGACATCGTGGCAGCTATGGATACAAGCGATTCGGATGCAGTTACTCCAGATTCTTCAGCCGGATGGATGCCACTGAATCGAGCAAATATACCGAAAATACAGTCAATATAGCGAATATAGCGATTATAGCGAAGCGCCGCTGACTAATTCATATTGCGCTCGCCAGCACGCACAGAATGCCACTGAAGTAATACAAACAACACTGCTCGCAAACACTCAGCATTCTCCCATCTCCCATCGTTACACTCGGCGAATAAAACAGCGCGAGAGAGAGAGAGAGAGAGAGGGAGAGAGTGAGAGAGTAAGAGAGTGAGAGAGAGCAACACATGGCACAGTGGGACGGGAGTGGTCAATAAATCTAGTAGATACTAACTTGAAATTACACATATTTAAGACACAATTTTGTAAGATAGCTTTAATCGCTTTACCACAAATTTAGTTATTTTAGGAATTTTAATATTTTCAATACACGAATAAACTACATGGCTGCGTCCTAATTACTGTGGATTCCAGCTGTGTGTGTGTGGCACAGGTGAAGTTCATTTGAGTGGCCACTGGCCACACATCTTCGTTACATTATACTAATTTTCGTTGGAGGATGTTGAGGGGTGAAGAGCACGGCGTGACTCACTGACCTCCAGGGATATACTAAATACGAATACGAGTTTATGAGTATGTATATTCATCAGGCAAGGTGACGGTTACTGGGTGACGCTAAGCTTTTCATTCGTGTGATGTGATGTGCCGAGCTTTCATTTGTGGGGCATTACTTTGACAAATGTAAATTGGTTGCAAGGTTGTGCCCTTACCACTGTGCATTCGATTTTCCATCGCTATGTTGTTGCCAGCATCATTGCATTGTGCCACTCAAAACGGATTTGTTATCGTCTATGACCGAATCGCTTCTGGTTATTTCAATCGGAATAGCAATTAGCCATTGATAAAGTTACTAAGCGGATAAATCGCTGCACAAATCCGAATGCAGAATGCAAATGCGAGCCTCCCAAAATCAAATGCAATTTCGTCGTGATTCACATCGCAAAACGCAAACTGCCCACATCACATATCATATCACACCAAACGGAATACGTAAATACACAATCAATTGAGGGGCCAAAAAAAGTTTGACGAACTATGAACACTCTGCTCCACACGAAAATACTGAGCTGCACATACAACTGTTTCGTATATAATTTGTATGCATTTTTCGATTAATTCTCACTACTCACATTAAATCGTAAAAGCTCGAGCGTCTTTAAGATTCATAGACTCTTTTATAGGGTAGCAGTTGAAACATTCTGGCCCGACATCAAATTGAGTTATATTAATTGACATGAGCATGAGCATGAGCTCAGGAGAGCTGGCTCGTTTACGAAATGGGCGCATGGGTGGCCACCTCCACCCCCACCCCCCTGGCCAAGGTCACTTGCACAATCGCCTCGTCTGACTAACTGACTGAGATTCCGACACACTCACACACTCACACACTCACACTCACACACTCACACTTTCTAATGCTGAGCGGAAAATGCTGAATGCTGAGTGAGATTTCTATGCGACGGAAATCGGCCACAACAAGCGGAAATGGGCACGAAAAACATAAATGAACTGCACTTGAGCAATTTAACCGATAAAGTGCAGTTTCCATCTCGAGGGTAGCAAACAGTCATACGATTTCCATGATTTCCACAAGCACTTGCATATACAAGTATACACATACAAATATAAGAGGCATCAGTTTCGCGCTCATTGATGAGCATCGAATCATCAGGGAAACTGGAAAACTGGGAAACTGTGAAAATGTGCGGGGGAGAAGCGAAGAAAATTGGCTGGAGTGCGAGTCTCAATGGCAGAAAATTATGATTACCTATGGACATTTCTTTGATTTCCTTTGGACTTTGAATTCAAAAAGTGCACAGAAGACTTCATAAATGTCGCCCTTAAATTACTGAGCACTCATCTGAATATTAGCAAGAAATACCTAAATGGTTTTTAACTAGATATTGCAGAGAGTGCATTGTTTAGTGATATATCTCGCCTACGATTCATGCACATGGCTGCGCTTTCGCTTACGCATTCACGCATTTTCCATCGCTTTTCCAGCCATGCTATGCATGTGGAAGCGGTGCGGGGAGGGTTGGGGAAATGTGGGCGCATCTAATTAGAAAAGCATTCGCTGTAATTGCCAGCTGCTGCATCAGCGCGATTTTGTTTGCTTTTGGCGGCAGGAAAATGTGGAGCAGGACCAAAGGAGCGACATGTGAGCCATTAAGGAGCTATGCTCTGGCTTCAAAGCTCCAGATTCAGATTCATGTGGAGCTCTTTAATGATGACAAACTTGGCTATAAGTTGACCAATTAGTGCGAAGTTGGAGTAACCGTTTGCGAGCAGGCAGATAATTAGTTGCAGGCACTTTCGAGGAAGTTCGAAAGAAAGCGGCAAGTTGGGCCGGAGCCATTTCTCAACCTCAGCATAGAAGTGCGCCAGCTGGGTATCTGTCAGATACAGATACTCAGTTGCCCAGATACACGGCTCGATTTGAATGCAAATTTCGTGCAGTGGCTGTCAGACTCTGCAGCTGACGTGACAAGACCAAGAGGCCCCAAACCCCCAAACCCCCAAATACCCCAAAATAGCAACGACCTCAGCATATCTGCCAAGTGAATTTGAATCTGATATTCCCTTCATCTTTGGGTGCTTTTCACCCGGCAGCCAACGCCATCTGACAACCATCCCCAGTTTTTCCCCCCCTGGATTTTCCAGTTTTTCCCCCAGGCAGCTGAACATTTATGCGCCTTATAAATGATTATCGTGTGCACTCAAGTGCCAACGTCATCAATCAAATGGGCCAAGTGCAACAGGATGTCCTTGCCTCCATTCTTTGAATATCCTTTATTTGCTATCTGTATCTCATTGTCTGGCGGCTCATCGCGTATTTGTAAGCTTACTGTCATCCCAGACACAGCTGAGATGCATATTCTTCGACAGCTTTCAATGTAAATGCGTTGTAAACGAATTTACTTGAAATAAAAATTATTATTTAAAACGTGAAGCATAACTGGATTCGGGGGCATTAAACTTACGCTGGTGGGAGTCCCATTTTAAACTCGGTTTCTGCGGGTAATTTATGCTAATGAATTGCCAATCAATCCGTCAATCAATCAACGAAAATACATTTTCCTATAGACCTCATTAATGACCTACCCGTGTATACGAGTATATGGAGAAAAAAAGAAGAAGAAAAACGTGGAGTTTCAAATCAATTTAATTGGCATTTCATTGGCCCCCGCTTTCCCTGAATTGTGCTCACTTTTCACAAGCACCCTGCGATTTGCGATTGCGATTTTTCCACTTCATCTTCGGTATCTGCTCATCGCCAAATTCAGCTGGCGCTGCACATTTTAAAGCAATTTTCTCTGCGTGATTTTTGATCCATTTATTTGGCCAGGTGGTCCAGGGAACACCGAACTCGCCTCGAACTCGATTTACCACGATTTACGACTCCTTGCCACTACTTGCCACTTATGTAAACGCTTCGCTCTGCTGGCGCTGCTCTGAAAAGTTGTCTGCCACTGCGGAAAAGCCAGTTACAGGTGCAGGGTTCCCGGTGTGCTGTGGCACCCCAATTGTTTTTCACTGAGTGTGTGTGTGTGTGTGTGCTTTTCCTCTGTTTTCCGTGTTTTTTGTTGTTGTTTTTTTTGCATTTCAATGTCGGCAAACTGGAATTGAAAGCGTGCCAAGGAAAAGCCACAGTCAATGTGCCGAGGAAATTGGATTGGCACGTAGACCAATGACCACGTAGTCAAAAAGCCAAGGAAATTTACGTTTGCATACGGTATCGGTGATAACTCAAGTACATGTATGTATAAATAATATATATATATAGTGCATGCACACACACACGACATGGAAACCGGAGTGCATTCGTTTAACAAAAGGCGAGGCCATCTTCGTTTCGGTTTCGCTTTCGGTTTCGGTTTCGGTTGGCTGGGTCCTAATTGTGGTTTTCCTTCTTGCTAACAAGCCAGGGCCAGGAAAAGGTACTTGGCGCTTTCTATATTATTTTCTCTATCAATCAAATCGATGTGACAAATAATGAATAAGTATGTTCGTTTTGTGTGTGAATTTCGAATGCAGCAATTAGGGCGCCCGAAAGTATGCTACAGAATATTCCGCATCACGTGCAAATAATGCAAATGCGAAGACTCCAATTTATCTCCAGTTTATCTTTTATGAAATGAGCGTAGTTTCTGTTGTCTTTTGCTTGCTACCGTTTGCAAATTAGACATCATTTGGGAAAAAGTTATTTCTAATCAAACAATTTCTCTCCCTATCAGAATTTCCCGTTCCTCCTGCGCCAATGCAATTACGCAATTTATGAAATTACGACAGCACAAGTGGCTTTAGCAACAATTTTCGATCTATCTAAAAGCAGAGCACACATAGACATCGCATATCACACACACACACACACACATACACAGACAGGGAGAGAGGAAATTGCTACTTACACACACATTGGTAGATGCACATATCTGTGGCACCCAAGGCAGCAAGCGGGAAAAATGGAAATCCAAGCTGATGATTGGCCACACCCACACACTCAAGCGCACACAAGCCACACACACACACACATGCATCCATGCACACATGCATACAGCATCCCGCTGCATATTACATATGATAATCAAATTATCAGTTAGCAGTTGCCAACTGGCTGCCTTCCCTTTTCGCCGCGGGCTCAAACTAACGAGGTGCCCTGATCAAATCAGGAACGACATTAAGAGTTTTCAATTTGCCGCTGCGCACACAGATAGTAAGTGCTACAAAAAAAAAAGTGTGCGGAGATTTCCCGGAAAGGAAGCGATGAAAATTTGCCTCAAGTGCTGGCAAATGCGTGGGTGTTTCGCATTATGCGCAGCATAATTATAATTCAATTGCGGAAACGTTAAGGGCAACTTTGTAGCGGCTTTAAGAACTCAATGATGATGGTTTTAGCGATGAAAAGCGTTGGGTGCATCACAAATGGCATTATGCCGGCATAAACTCGATGCAATCACTTTTCGCACAGGTGGGTGGCTAGCTGAGCTGCATTCACTACTTTGTTGCCAATAACCTCTACTTATCATAACGTGCAGCTGCTTCCTCGTCGCACAATGTAGTCGTAGTCGAAATGTATCTCAGATCGGGGCATTGCACAACTTAGATACATTTGAGTGCCCACACAGACGCACACTGAAGTCGGCAGGACACGTGCAACGGATTTCCCTTGTCTTGCATCCTGGAAAAGCCTTTCGTCATAAGCATAAAACATTGCCGAGCACTTTATTTTGGCACACTTCTGCTAGCCGGATTTCCAGGCCAATTGCGGTTATGGAAGCTCTGGAGAAACCAAGTTACCATTTCATTATCAGTCCTTACATACAATCAAAATATGTAATTTCTTGTGGATATTAAGATTAAATAATAAAAAGTACGCCTTGTCCGATTCGCCCTGGCTAGCCGTCAGTGGATATAGACACTTGAGTGTTTTTATTTATTTTATTTCGCTTTTTATGGCCGACTCATTCGTGTGTCTGTGATACTTTGATTGCAGCAAAACGGGATCGTTAAATCAAAACAACGATTCCCGCACGCGTTCGCCTATTACCATGATAAATGGCCAAGTCGAGGGCCAAGGACCAAGGACACGGGCAATCCTCTCCGGAGATGGAGATGGAGAGCAGTAGGGCAGTAGGGCAGTAGGAGGATTCATACTTGCGACTTGAACTCGGGCGGGGCACGTCCGTTCCACTTCTGTCTGCATTTGATTGGCATTTCGGCATAATTGTATGTTAATAGCCGGCGCGAAGCGATGACCAAGTGGCTCAACAGCTGCTGGCTGCAGGCGGGGAAGTGGCTAATGCCGAATTTATTTCCTACACTGAGAGCAACCCAAGCCGAGTTATCAATGGAGGTGGTATCTAAAAGTGGGCACTGAAAAATGAGCTAAGATTTAAGCACGAACGTAGTGAGTCTATCATTTAAATAGTGCAAACAATAGATAGATAGATAGATAGATAGACAGATAGACAGATAGATAGATAGATAGATACTTTATCTCCTTGTGCACTCGCACAACCACACACACACTGAGACACACACACACTCACACTCACACTCACACGCACCCGCAGCCTAATGCTGTTGTCATACGCGCTTATGAGCTTGACCTTGACATTGGCAGTGAAAACGCTGATAAACTAAGCCCTAATCCACTGGCATTATGTACATTCGGCACTTTGCCACCAGACAACCGAAACCAGAGTCAGAGCCAAACAAAACAAAACAGAAAAAAAAACTAAAGCCGAAAGCCGAAAGCCCAGCCAGCTGTGCTTTCATAAAAGTCCTGCCAAGGACGATGGGCGGCGGTTTAGTGGGTGGTGCTGGCCGGCAGTCCAGGCCAAAACAATGGGCAAGTGAAAGAAGTAGAAAAAAATAGAAAAAAAGAAAGGAAAGAAAGTAAAGAAGCCGCCGCGGCGGAGATGGGAAAGCGGGAAAAACACCGACAGCCAGCGAAATAAAATCAATTTTCATTGTAATTGGCAACTTAAAGGCTTAAGACATGGTTATTTCTATTACTGAACTGGTCGATTCCGACGGGATTTTCCCAGCTTAAATGCCGGTGAAGGGCGAGCAGACTGTCTGGCAAGGGAAGCTCAAACGGCAAAGGTATCTCGCAGATAAATAAATTGCAAGTTACTTGCAGCTTTCTCTCTTACCAACTTTACTTCAATATGACCCACATACTGGAGATTGAGAGAAAAAAAGCGAGCAAGTTGTGGATGCACTTTACCTGCACTTAATTTCACTTTGGGCCACGAGCCATCGCCTTGGCTCAGACAACTTGGCTTTTCCCACTAATTTATGGCTGTGCGTCTTTCGTCCTGCGTCCTGCGTCCTGCGTCCTCCGTCTTGTGTCCTGCCTGAGATCCTTTAACGCATTATCCGCGCTTATTGTCGTATATCAAATTTAATGGCTCTGCTTGCCAGCAACTTCCTGAGCGACTTTAATGGCGTTCGCATGTCTCGAATGAGTGCTTTAAAGGGTCAGAGTCCGTCGATTCGGGAAGGGACCATCTATCTACGAGTGTGCTCCCAAAAGATCTCCATTGTGTGTGTTGCGAATGGCAGACGGCAGCTGGGTGCCCATATGCTGAGCATATACTCATTCAATACTGCGGGGGAATGGGATGTGGAGTCACCTGTTCATCAATCAACATTTAAATGGCGAGATGTCTTTCCCAAACACGCTTAGGCTATTAACTACAGTGCATTAGGCGGCATGCTAGCAGCCTAAAATATTAAAAGTATTCACTTTATTTTGTCTCAATATCCAGAAGTTATTGACAACCACAAGCATACCGCATAGACACCTTTAGTAGTTTATAGAAGAGTTTGCTTGCAAAGGACACCGAAAGTGGTCTTGATTTCCCTTCAGGTTCAATGACCCACATTTACATTTATTAAAGTTGCTTCGCCTCAGCCTTTCATCTGTCACTTGCCAACGTCGATGGGTTTTTCAGTTTGGGGGGCGAAATACAAAATGAAGTTGTCGCGCGTCGCGATTGCTGGTGATGAAATGTCGGCAATGGAGGGCGCCGAAAATGAAAGCGAAAACGAAAACGCTGAACGACACGATGATTCAAAAATATTTTCCACCGAAAATTGAACAATTTTCTCGCAAGATTGAAAATGCCATCTCCGCCAGTTCGTCCTGCACCTCGAAATGTCCTTGGCAACACGCTCACACATCGAATTATGCTAATCAGGTGACGACTGCGACTAAGGCGCGTAATCGATTACTTTTGAGTTTGAATTTAGTTCACGCACACGCACACCCACACCCACACAATACACTCAATATGTGCGAGTAGCAATAAAAGAAAAAAGGATACACAACACAAAAACTGTGCGATTTACAAGGACACAAAGTGGCGTCGCGTCTAAAACAATTTGCTGCAGCGCATAAAAGTATGCCACGGAAAAAAGCAGTCGAAATGAAGAGCAATATCCCTGTAAAACATCATGAGCGATTCGATTGCGTATGTCTCGAATCAAGGAGATTTTTTGGGGCAACTCCCCACCAAATTGGCTGGTAATCTCCGGCATAACACGGCAACAATGAACTGGAAAATCACATTCATTTGTACTGTGCCCATTCTCAAGGGTAACACTTTTAAGTTACTACACCCAACTCGTTTTGGAAGCACTAATAAAACTGACAAATATTTGAATTCCACTTCCCTCGAAACCCCAGAGAAGGAGTCACTTGTAAGCGAGAACACTGTCCAAGCCAACAGGATGTTGGCCGCAAAGTCATGTCATCCGAACGGCGGCAAGTGGAAAACACAAGCCGGACTTCTTTAGAGCATTGCCAAGTCATGTGCACAGTTTCCATGTCGATGATGATGATGATGATGATGATGATGATGATGATGATGATGATGGCAGCTGGAGCTGTAGGAGCAGCAGGAGCAGCAATCGTATTTTTACTCCTATTCACCAATGTTTCGCACAAACAGCGAGGGACGAGGGGCGAGGGGAAGAGCTCGTACATTGATGATGTGCAAATGCCATGTACACAAATTCACATAAACAAAGCGTGTAATAAAAGTAAAATTTGTCAAGAGGATTGACTGCATTTTTATGTCAAGCATCAGCCATTGAGCAGTGGCTCACAGCAAAGTTGTTGCGGGGGGCTAAACAATGTTCTGAGATGCTTAAATTGTGGATAGAATACCTCACCAAAGCAAGGCAATAATATAGATATTCCATAAAGTATTTCATATACTTTTGACCACCTCTGTGGGAGATTGCGATGGCCCCCGTAAAAGGAAAAACTCACCCTGCCATCCTGCTGAGCGTGGAAAACAGGAATTTATGCGAGGCCAGCCGCAGATAAAGCATGAAAATGTCATTGCAATGCATCACCCAGGGGGATGGGCTCACTGTATGTGGATGTGGATGTGGTTCAGTGGGCGGTGTGGAGTGAGAGATTCGTCATGTGGCGGCAAGTGGGCGGGGCAGCAGCCCCACAATCATGCCCCACATGTCTGCGTGCAACGGGCGCCCATCCAAATTGACAGTGTCATCAGTTTTGAAGTGCTGCCTCGCTCCGGCGTTGGAACGGGTGGTGCTCCTGGTGGGCGGTTTTCCCAGAGGCTGGGGGTCATGTTTCAAAATTGCCAGCAATTTGTATTACGCACTCCGGACACCGAACGCCGAACTCCAAACTCCGAACTTCGCCAGTCGCGACAACTTGAGCTGAATGAAGATGAGCAGCGGACCGCTTTTCTGGCCCTTTGGGGCATACACATAAGGTGGGACACATATGTCAACCGATCCTAATGGACAGCACTCACATATCAGCCAAGCAGCCTGATGATGCCCCATTTTGGGGCATTAATTTTAAACGCAGGAACAAGCAGCATGCCTCACACTTTAAGTTCAAGTTAAGTTAGGATGCCCATCATTTCAGAGATAAGCGTCCATATTATTTGCCCAATTAGTATTAAAAACGGGCAGTCATGAATGAAACTAGTTCTCTCTTTAAAAACTCCACTTAATGGTGGATTCCAACCAAGTGGACCATTCCGCGAAAAGTCGGAAAGTCTGGAAGTCTGAAAGTCTGAAAGGCTGGCCTGCGGCGCGGAAAGGGCAGAAATAGATTTTAAACATGGCCCCCATTTTCATCCCCAAACCATTTCCTCTTGATTACCCGGCCATTTTCCGTGGGTTTTCCAGGTAATTACTTAATGTAAATGAAAGCCTCGAGCCCAATTTCACGTGGACCTGGACTACAAATTGCATTCATTTGGCCGCGCGACCCACTAAAACTGAAACTGAAACAGAAACAGAAACAGTTGTCTCGCAGCAAGTTTAACGCTAAATTGGCGGAGTGAGAAGTTTGTTGACATACTTTAGTCTCGGCCATGAATGGCAATAATCGTGGGTTAAGCGCATGCCACTCCCCCCGCGCTGCTGAATTTCCCAAGAAAAGCACTTAGAACGTTGAGTAATGATGCGGCCGCAAAAATCACGCACGCCTATTGCCAAAACAAAGGTTTTTTTCTGCTTTCTTTATGGCCTGTGGCTGGGGAGGATTAGGAGCACGACTTTGGGCGTCGTGGGGGTCCCCATCCTGCTCATCCTGGCTACTGGTAGCCATGTATGCATTCCGGATTTCAAATTCCGGACCCTCATGACACGTCAGCGGCAGCGTCTCGAGCTCCATTTGCAGGCATTTATATGTGTCAGCGTGTCAGGGCCGTCATCAATCACATTTTGAGTTATTTGTCAGTCGAATAAATACACTCGACGAACCAAAGTTAAGAACTTAGCTCACTTCACATCTGCCACTACTTTACACTTCAAGTAACTGTATCTATTTCAATTAAAAGTGAAATGGCTGGCAAATTTGCATGGGTTCAGTGGGTTTTCTTTCAGTGCACGGCTGGCTGCTCGCAAGTGTGTGTATTCGCATGATTTTGGGTCTAAGAAGCTCCTGACATTTATGACTTGCCACTAGGAACCAGCGCCCTTCCATCTGTTATCCTGATGTGCCGATCTCCTGGTGTCCTGGTGTTCTGGTGTCCTGGTGTTCTGGTGTTCTGGTGTCCTGGTGGGGTCCATTTGGCCAGAATCGTGCTGCATTTCCCCTTTAGGCCACTTTTAACTGCAGTCCACTTTAACCATTTGTCTTGCTCACAGGAAGCGAGACAGAAATTGAAGAACAAAAGGGTTTTTTCGCCAACCTTAAGGAAGAAGTCGAGTTTATGGGGGATGTGGGGGGTGGGGGTGCTTTCTTCATGGGATCGATTTCAAAAGCGTAGAATAATCAGAGGCGCCTTTGTTGGCCGCCAACCCTTATTGTTAACACGTTATTTTTAGCCGAACGAGTAAATTAAAAAATTATGCAAAAATGTTTTTCTCTGGCTCTGGTTGTGGTTGTGGTTGTGGTTCTGGTATTGTTTTTTGTTATACGAGTATATATATATATATATTTTTCTTTTTGCGGTAGCTTCTGTTTTTCGTTTTCGGTTTTTGTTCAGCGAACGGGGACAGCGGCGAAAGCAAACACGAGCACCACTAAGTAAATAAACAAAGAATTTTGTAAAAAGTTTTAAATATATGCAGATGCACGCACGCCCATTCCAAAGAAAAAAAAACAAAAAAAAAAGGGAACTTTGGGGCGAGGGATTGAGACACTCTTTGCATATGGAAATGAGTTTTGTTTGTTTTCATAATACCACTTCTGCACTTGATTATTTTGCCCATCGTTTTTCATGCAAACCGCACGCAGGCCGCCAATTAATCCAATTAAAGGAAACAAATCGAACTATTAAAACGCATTACGAAGCCACATTTGACATTTGGATGGGCAGCGCTTACATAGTTGCAAAAACACAGGGAAAACAGAAAAAACTACCCATTTCTGAGTATGTCAACGATGTAATACCCTTTTCTACAAGGAAGATAATATGTCATTTTATTATGTTATTTTCGGTTCATTCCATAAATATTTGGGGTTTTACTATTAGAGTTGTGTATTTCTTCCATTTTATAAGTGGAATGTTGCGACTTCTGCTCGTGCAGCAATTGACATTTGATTACACTTTAATTAAAACACAAACCTTTTTTTGTGTAATGTGTAAGCATAATTTTAGCAAAGAAGTCACTTACTGGAGTGCGGAGAAATGTGCGGCTGGTTGAAAAATGTTTATTTAAGTGTCGAATGTATGCTTGATTTACGGCGAAATTATCTAGCTTTTTGTAGGGCGCATAATTAGCAGCCGAACTCATTTGCAAGTAATTAAATTCGGGCGACAATTTGTCAGCAAGTTTTCCCAGTCGGGTCACATACAACTTTTCAGTGACAAGTCATTAGGAGAGCGTGGAAATGGGCGCATTGGCCAGATGTTTTTCTTCTCGACTTTCATTTTCACACTCACTCTCACACTCACTTTCACATTCACTTTCGCTTTAAGCCTCGTGCTCATCTAATTTCATTTCCGTGGCGCAATCAGCGGACGTAGTTTTCCAGCATCCTGCAGTTTGTTTGTAGTGCGTCCTGTGTCCTGCGTCCTGTGTCCTGCGTCCCGTGTCCTGTGTCCCGTGTCCTGTGTCCCGTGTCCTGCGCTAGGAAATTAAATTGCGAACACTATCCGGAATCGGAGACGCCGGGGGCATTACAGTTTTTGGGTCTATGTCGTCTCGGCGGCGCTGTTGCCCCTCAATTTCCGCTGGGCGCAGCAATTTATAATTATGTGAATATGTGTCTAAAGGCCATGCATGCCAGCGAACCAGCGTGCACAGTCAGAAAAGTAGGCGCATCTTTTTATACTAGCTAAATGTCCTCCCAACTAACTGGTTATTCACGACGGCTTTTTCGCCCAGTGCATCGCATTTAGACAGCCCGACGAACACTTTGGCCTTCATCTGCGCCCGTGTCCTTGCCGAGTCCCTTTTTTCAGATTCCCGCGGCCATCAGTTGGCGCGTGTGTCGAAGGGGTTAAAGGTTAACATGAGCTTGGTTTAACCTGTTAGCCGACGAAAAGTTCTCGGCTTAGTCGCTGCAAAATGAAGAGCCTGTTAATTGAGTTGCCGCACCGCAGAGCGAGTCGATATTTGCACTTAGCGCCACTTCTCCACGCTGCCGCATGAAACTTTCAAATGCGAAACGTATAGCAACTATACAGGAATCCAACGGATCCTACAGCAAATTAAGCACTGCTTTTCATACTTTTCAAACCAAAAGTCAGAAGTTTTCAAGCCATCAAAGAAATCTGTGTTTAAATGCACCCATCGATATTGTTCATTGTTTACGAGCGGGGCAACTTGAATCCGCTGTCAGCCACTCGACTTACATTCCTCTGCAGTAAACGGCGAAAGACCCTCCTCGTCCCTCTAAAACTGTGATAATATGTCAGCAACGCGCTTTTCCACACCGCGCCACAGAACTCGTTAACCCTCCTTGCCCCCGTTTTGCCCCCGTTTTGCCACGCTTTTCCAGCGACATTTTCCCCCGGCTTACGTTAAGTGAAGCACGAGAAGTTGTGCTTTGTGCTGCCCACTCGTAGTGGGCGGGAAAAGTGGAAAAGCGGAAGGCGGTGCCCCTTCACCCGGCTTAAGTACACGCGGGACGCCCATGCACCACAGTGCACCACTCTGCACCACTCTGCACCACTTCGCACCACTCGGCAACACCCACAAACGGTTATTCTTGTCCTTTGAAATGGTGCACTGCGCGCAAAGTCTACTCACCTCATGCTGGCCATACAATATGTAACTATTTTGCATTCACTTTATTCACTACTCACTTTAAAGCCCGTCAAATGCCTCCCACGTGCAGTGGCTGTGATATTCTAGAGAAAGGATTATGATTCCACGGCTTTTTCTACCCGTGCAGCTGCGCCACCTGCTGTCGCTGTGGGTCCGTAAACAGGACATGGGGCCACTGGAACTCCATCCCCAGCCTACCACCATTCACCAGTTACCATTCCCATTTACCATTCAGCACTCCCAGTGTGGTGGTGCTGCGGTGCTGTGGTGGGCTCAGGCGAGTGTGGCGACCCAGGTAAGTGCAAATATGAAAACTACACCGCCACTTTGTGCTCAAATGCAAATTCATACGTACGCGTATATGCGCGCTAAGTGCGAATAATAAAATCGGAAAACATTAACACAGCTAACTGGACCTTTAACTAAATTAAGGCTCTGCTAAATGTTCACCGGCCATGGATTCAACGGGCGTGAAATTAAATAATGCCACTTTCTAGTCAAACATCTAGACGCATTTAAATATGCTAACTGTTGCCGTTCACAACACGCAAATGGCACAAATAGTCCTGCACACACACACACACACTAGTGTATTTAACTTGTTATCCCAGTTATTGCCACTGAAATATTCAAAATTGTGGCCCAGTTCATTTGGGCGCCATCACTTATCGATTCCATTTATGCCCTTTTGCCACTTGAATTTGTGCAGCTCACGAATGCATTTGGATAATAGCCATAAATCATTCATGCACTCAATATAAATTCCATAGGCCAAATAAAGTTGCTGTTTTGACTACTATTTTTGCGGGCGGAAAATCTAACTACAAAACTTTAACATTTGCCAAAAATACGATTTTTCGCATGATTTCTTATCATGACTTTGCTAAAAATGATCAAATTGCTTTAAGAATGACTGTTTTATACAGCCTATTACCAACAGTAATCGTTTCTGAACTTTTTTGAAGGACTAGCTAAAATTAATTTTTTGACAAATTTTCGCATTTTCGGTAAGGGGTACCATCATCAAAATTTGCAAAAAATGGCTAAAAAATAGATTTGCCTTTTGAGGACACCGTTCGATTGGAAATTGAAATACGAACTCAACGAGGTATGCCATTCCATATTCAGACAATTATTTTGAATGTTATGGCCAAAAAACTGATGATTTTATGAGGGAAATTCAGAAAATCGACTTTTGGCTAAAATTAAGATATTTTATGGTCATTTTGATCATAACTTGGCTAAAAATGATCATAGGGACGAAAGAATATCATTTTTGAGCAGCTCACTACCAATACTAACCATTTCTGTAAATTTTTGTGAATGCCAAGTCCAAGAGAAATTCCAGGACCAAGGAAAAAGAAGCAGTAGAGCTCGAATAGAACTAATTAAAATAAAAGTGGTTACCATTTGGAATGTGACTGAATTATTTATGTTTGTACGGTTATAATATAGGCAAAAAAGCCGAAAGAAGTTGGACAAAAAAAAAGTAGTATGTAAAAGCTAGAGGTCAATGCCAGGATTCAAGTCGGGAGCCGCGTGTAGAGCCAAAGTCGCAAGGAATCTCAATCCTTGATGATGATGGGCCTGGTGCGGCAGCGACGGATGCCACCGCCCACAACATTGCCCTGGCAGCTCCACTCGCTGGCCCTCACCCACTGGTTGAGCGGATTGCGGACGCAGTTCCTCCTCTGGGCCTCGCAGCGGGTCTGCAGGATGCAGGCGCCCTGCTGGTCCCTCCAGCAGCTGGCCAGCTTGTCATCCAGGCACACCCTCCTCTGGCACTCCCTGATGCGCTTTCCATCCGACTGGGGACGTGGACGCAGCCGGGTGGCGCACTGGCCGACGCCGCTGGTGCCGGGAACGTTGCGGCAGCGGGTGATGCACGTCTCACGGATGGGTTCCAGTCCACTGTCCCGACGGCGGCAGTTCTTCTCCCGCAGGCGACAGGCCGGCAGGCGGGTGCACACATTGGTTGCCTTGTTCCGGATGCACACGCTCTTGCCGGCGCTGGACAGTCCGGTGCAGCGACCCACACATGGACGACGATCGCCATCGGCGTGAATGGCGGCGATGGCCAGGACGACGAGGAGGAGGCAAATGCTGAACTTGCTCATGATTTCTCTGGTGGATCTGTGGATCTGTGGATCTGTGAATCTGGGATTTGCTGCTGTCAACTGTTGCTGGTTGATTGATACCTTTCCGTTGGCCAGGCCGTGTTTATATAGCAGCTATAGCAGCGTGGATACTACCGTATTTTTACTGCCATATTTTTGGGAACGCCATCTGTTCTCTTGTTTGCTGTTTTTTTTGTTTCCATTGAAAGCTTCTGTTTTATTTACATTTTAATGGGGTAATCTATGCATTCATAAATCCGTCCTTTGAGACTTTGACTTATATATTATAACTATCTGCAGGCCTTTGAAAATGTTCTCACAAATTTCAGTTGTTTGTACTCACTAATGCTATGCTTAATAATCTTTGCTAAATTAAGGTAAAAGTGAAGTGCAATGTAACTAGTCATCTACTAAAAAATGTTGTAACTATAATACTTATTACTTATTATTTATTACTGCATAACTGCATGCTTACATTACGGCATGTTATTGAAATACATCAAATTCTAGAATCAAGACTCCAGCGACATGTTTTTTCTGCAACAAAGCAGCGGCAAGTGCGCCGGGTAAATGGCTCTTAATATTTATTGATTAAATATAAACAAAATTAAATTAAACAAAACCCGAAAGCGGCGCGTGCCAAGGAGGAGGAATTGTCTTGGATTTGCTTCCGCGTAATTGTCAAGTTGCCAGTTGTCATATTGGTGGTATAAATACTCCGAAACATTGGCTAAAATGGCATCAGAAGTTTCGCCAACTCCTAGCAATCGTCATCTAGCAATATGCAACGCCATCAACTGACTTTGATGTTCGGTAGGCAAACGAACGCATAGCACTTAAGGCCACATCCTTTTTCACATCCAAATTCCCTCTTTCAGGCATGGCCCTCCTGTGGGCAGTGGCCAGCGGCACCACCCAACCGCCGAGCAGCAGGCGTCCTCCGCTCATAACCACCACCACCCCCCGCAACTGCCCGCTCGTGCCGCCGGTCTGCTCCAAGGCCAGTCCGCGTGTCTGCGGACGCACTCCGCGTGGCGAGTGCCAGCGCTTCGAGAACATCTGCCAGCTGATACGGGCCAATGGGCTGGGGCAGGTGGTGGGCGTGCGGCACACCCGCGACATCGATTGCCGCAACGTGAAGGGCATCGGTGCCGCCAATCGGCGACCCTGCTACAATCCCTGCCCCGCACGTCCCGTCGTCTGCAAGAGGTCGCCGCCCAGCCAGCACATCTGCGTGCGGAGCAGGAACGACAGGCAGTGCAAGGTGCTGGCCAACAGCTGCCAGCTGCGCAACCAGAACTGCCACAGCCAGCCCAGGAACAGTGAGTAGCCGTCGCCTACAAAGTCAGCACAGTTTTCTCCTAACTCCAACACCCGCAATTCCTTTTTTTTCCAATCCAGACTGGCTGAGCACCGACAGCCGGCGCTGTGGACAACTGCAGCTGGGCGATAAGCCGCAGGCTTGCATCCGGGTGCCAGTCCGGCCCAGAATCACCACTCGACGCACCTCCACCACTCGGCGCCGCACCACCAGCACCTCCAGCACCACCGCCACCACCACCGCCAGTTCGGCCTAAAGGATCCGAGACATTGGTAGCCACACATTTGCATTCTTTTTTTTTTCTTCTTCCAACAATAAAAATCACAAATAAACTGCAAGCCGCGCTTTAAGTCCGCTTTTCAACTGAGCTTACATGGGGGAAACAAGCGTGTAATTACAATCAGCCCACAGATTTTCTGTAAGTCTAAACCGACGATTAACTTTGGGCCAAACTTTGCGGCCAATTGGAAATTGGAAAGGCAATTGAAGTTGCAAGCTTGCAACTGAAGCAAACCAATTGATGATGACTCGTCATTTTATAAGCAAAACTTGAGGTATACTTTCCGTTTCGTCTCGATTGCAGGCTTCTCTGATCGTTGGACTTCAGGTAGTATTTCAGTAATTAACTGTTCAATGTCCTTTGGCAAAATCCCCGCTAATGACCATTGGCGTTTCGCAGTTCGCTTTTCCAGCTTTATTCCTACTTTTCCTACTTTTCCTACTTTTCCTACTTTGCCTACGATTTGCCATTGCCCAGACAACGACGACCAAAGTGTAGGGAGAAGTTGGGCAAGCAGCCCGAAGTAATAAGAACTCAAATTACAATTGCCAAGCCGAGTTTCACGTTGTTGTTTCGTATGAAATTCCAGCATGTCCAACTTTCTGGCGAGCACTAATTAATTGATAGATGGCCGGCCAAATTGACTGAAATTGCATATTCGAGTTGCTGCCTGCGCTTTAGTTTCCATTCCATTGCGGGTGGAAACGGAAAGTTTATTGAATTACACACATTACGCACATTACGCATACGCAGCGTTGGCCAAGTTTGGCAAGGCAACTACTCGAACTTGTCGCGAACTTCACTCGCATAACTTTTAGCTCCCCTCGAAGTCCTTAATCAACCCGAATTCAAATTCAAATTCAAATCCAAATCAAACACAACCAGTTTGCGGTGGGGTCTGCCAGTGGTTTCTATGGCTATTTGCAATGGACACATCCTTCTGGTTGTTAATGAAAAGTCCTTGTCGTTGGCAATGACGAGAAAAGAAGGTGCGGAGTTTCATGTTTATTTATATATTTATATATTTTGAATGGTAATGCTTACCAGCACATTGAAATCCAGCTTGCATACAAGTAAAATTGTACGTTTTTAATTATTACAAATGTTTTCTCCTTGCTAGTCAGATTATTGAATTTGATTTTTGAAGAGCTAGTTGCTCTGAGCCAACTTTATTTGGCCAGCAATTGTTTTCCCCAAGTTGTCGTATGTATATACTTGTATTTTCCCACTCAATTCAGTGTTATTGCCATCACTTTTGCCTTACCCGTATTTCTGCTCACAATTTGGGCTTCCCTTTCGCTTTCCCATTTGATTCCATTTTGTGGCCTCGAAATTTATGACAATCATCTACATCTGTTGAACATTGGCCGTCGGCAGAACCGTTTGTCATTTCGGGCCAACTTAATGAATGCGAATGAATGCCAAATGTTGAGTCAACATTTCGGCCACGCCCCCACACATGTACGTGTATATGTATGTGGCTGAGTGTGTGTCCAGCTAATTTGGGAACCGGCGAGGTTATTAAAGCTAATTGCGTTGATTCATAAATTAGAAACACCTTTGATTGCGGGTTCGTGACTATATCCACTATATCCACCACATCCACCATATCCACCCTGTGAATGCCTGTGAATGCCTGTGAATACCAGCTGAATATGGCTGAGTATCTGGCGTCCAGGGTGCTGGGTGCTAATGACTGGCCGCCACTCGTGATGTCCGAAATATTTGGAGACATTCACCTTCAAGCGCGGGCACTGCAAGAAAAACATTATAAAGTATTAACTCCATGGCAGTAACTAGACTTACAAACGAAGCTATGTCTCAGTGATTTGAGTACACTGAAAACCACTCATTTTAGTTGTCTCTGAGACTGATTTAAACTAATTAAACGCTGCATTTGCCAAGTGATTTCTCCCAGTGTTGGCCTAAATGAAGTCCCTAATTTATGAACCCTCTGAAAAAAGAGCGCAGCATAATTTGCCACTTGACCTGCCGCACGTGAACTTCTACTTTTTGGCTGGAGTGCGCAGAGTGCGAATGCAGAGTCATCGGTTGACACTCTCGGTGCAGGAATAGTCGATAGTCATGGCTATGGTCTATTTGGGGACAGGGACTACTTAAGGGTGATGAATGACCATGATTACACCTGCTCCTCTAAACTGCTCCCCCTGCACTTGCACAAAATTCGTGGGCTGCTAGTATATGCAACTAGTATAGCAACTCGTCAGTAGCAAGAATATTTCGTTTCGTTTTCTAAGAAATTGTACAATAAAAGGATATAAGCCCCACACAATTGGTCATCAGAGGAGATTTTAACGTCACAAAATGGACTAACCCTAAAACATGAACCAAGACAAAGTGCAACTATAAATACAAGTATAATACACTTTTTGTTCGCACTACTGTGGTTAGCAAATTGAATAAGGCGACGATTAATTGTTGGTCATTTCGGAAGGACATTTCGGAAGGACATTTCAGAAGGACATTTCAGGAACCGCAGACCATGGAAATTGCGGCTTTCCTTAGCAGCTGGCAGCAAATATCTGGAAAGTGCGGTCAATCCAGTTACCCAAACATGCGGATTTTCAAAACAAGTGTCAACCATTTGGGGACTACAACATCAGTTCATAATAGTAATTATCTTGTGCTGAAATAAGTTGGAAAAAAGCAAACATTTTATTTCCGTGCGCTGCCCAATAGTAGAATTTAGAAGAAAACCAATCAATGGATTACGTCTGCACTTTGCGGGTGTGCATAAATTATAATGAAAATTAATTAGCGATTGTCTGGAAAGCCTAATTGCCTTTGATAATACACATCCATCCATCGATACTCGGGCATTACGATGGGCTTACCCCCCATCGCAGCACGCACATGAGCTCATCCAGCAGATATACGAGATGTTTTGGGTGGGGCTATGGAATGTGGGATATGCGGCATATGGGGCATGTGGCATGTGGCATGGGGCATGGGGCATGGGATGGCGTAATAGAGGCGACTTAGACAGGCATAAGCCACACGCAGCATTAAATTGGCATTAGGTCAGGCCAGTGTGGACCAGCAGGCCTGCTCGCTTCTGGCCCAAAATCGGATTGAGCTCGACTTGTTTTTGCCGTTTTTCGGCCCTTGCCACAACCAGCAACCAGACATCCGAGGGGCATAAAAGGGGGAAGGGGGCTGGCTGGGTTCACAACATGCCACATTGTTGCTTTGACTTTTATTTATTTTGTTAGACGCATTTTGAAAAGCCAATAAGCAGCTTTCTGATTGATTATCTGCTGCCCGCTCATTGTCGCCGTGTTGATTTTAGCTGCAAAGCACACACTCACGCACAGTGGGGCCTCGCTAAGCGGTTCTCTTCTCTAGTTACACTCCCTTGGAAGAAGCAGTAAGTTAACTGATGTGCCCACTGTACCTCTATGCCTGTCCGTCACCAGGTCCTTTACGTGTATCTGCGTATCTGCGTATCTGCGTATCTACGTATCTGCGTATCTGTGTATCTATGTATCTATGTTGTGTGTGTGGAAGGCGTCAATCAATTTTGAGTGAAATAAATGAGGCTTATGCCGCCCTTTTGGGCCGCAAAAAGGCTTAAAATTGTAAATTCCTTTCAGACACATATTAACCCGTACCGCCTGTTATAAATTGCTGCTATCAGCTCTATCTCATGTGAAAACCTGAGTTGGGTCGTCGCCTGCAAGGTTCCTCAATTCAAATCAGATTGCCCAATTGCCCAGTCCTCGTCAGCAACTCGCAACACTTGCGAAAAGTTGCCGCAAATCCCATGACTTTGGATGAAAACTTTCAAGTGCACTGACATTTTGCCGACAGCCTTCCTTGTCTTCAACCCTTTGGCGTTCTTGCCACCAAATATCTAGGCACTTAGCCTGGCCAAAGTGCATTAAATATTAAAATGAGGAAGTTTCGTCACCTTATTTTAAACCTTTTTTGTGGCTCCGGAAAGTTGTGGTTTTTCCTGTGTGCTTCGCTAAGAGAAAGCGTGCAGTTTTCCAAATGCAAAATGCAAAATGCAAAGTGTTTTCCAGCGCTAAACTTGTGTTGCAGCTGTAGTTTGTGTGTTTTCAAATAAAATAAAAGCGTATTATTTACAAAGCTTTAACTCTTTCATTTGACGGGCAGCAAGGTGAGCTTTGTTTACTAAATAATAACAGAAGCTAATCTCTCGGCGATCGTCGTCTGGTCGAAGGTTTCTATGGAATTCCGTGATCCGCTGATGAGTCCAGTGATTTCAATCCGTAGAGATAACCCTCTGAGCTCTGAGTTGGTTTTGTTTGCAGCCTCGCACAGCCCATTCAGTCATGCATTTCAAACGGAGAGTGGAGGTGCTCATCGTGGGCTTACTCCTAGTGCAGGTGAAGTCGCATCCGCAGGCAGATCCCTGCCAGAATTTCTATGGGGTGGCGTGCGGCAACTGGTCCTCCATTCATGCGAGCGATTCGTACCAGAGTTTTCTGGGCCAGCTGGACTACAATTACCAGGCGAAGTTGGCCGACCTGCTGGATACTGAGTAATTTGCAAGGCAAAACGAGGAAATTGCAACTGTATACTTGATGACTGAATCTATTGCAGCGGAGGGGACGATGAGCCGCACTCTGTGCAGCAGCTGCGCTTCTTTTACACCGCCTGCCGACGTCCTTTGAGCCAGGATCAGGTACTGCGGAGCCTGGAGCAGCTGATCGCATTGGAGCACATCCAATTTGAAGAGATGACAGTGGGCCTGACCGCCGCCTTTCGTCTGGAAGTGCTCGCAAATATAAACCACTACAATAAGTATGAAATATGGAAGCTGTTGCTGGCGCGCCAGGAGCACTGGGATCCAAATACGACGAATAGGGAGTCCCTAACTCGCGACCAGTTCGATGAGTTATGGGTGAGGATGCCGAAAATACCCTTTCCGGAAAAGGAGGACTTCTGGTACCAGGTGAGCCAGCTGGAAGCCGAACTTACGAGCATTGGGAGCGAGAAGGATGAAGTTCCGCGCGATGAGCTGGTTACCTGGACACCAAGCTTTTGGATGCTGCCCTGGCCAAATCGGCATCTCACCTACAGAGATCTCTACTCGGTGGCCCGTTTGCTGGCGCTAAGAACGCCCCAGTTTATGCTCACATACATGTATCTGAGACTGAAGCTACTTCCAGAGGGACTCTCGAAGGACACCTGGCTGATGGACCGCGACCAGTGCGCCGAGCAGTCCAGACAGATCCTCAGCCATCCCGCTGTGTGGTTGATAGAGCAGAATCATCCCAGGCTGCAGGAGGAGCCGGTGCTGCAGGACATTTTCGAGGAGCTGAAGCAGCGCTTTGGCCAGAAGCTGCGGGCGAACAGGAATAACTTCACACGCCGCACACAGCAGTTCCTTGTGCGCAAATTGAAGCGGATGCGGCTGCGATTGAGCATCCTGCCCAGAAACGCGTCGGCACTGTACATGGGGCAGCTCATCGATGGGCACTACAGGCACGTGCACATGAATGCCAGTGATTATTTTGGCAATCTGTACATCGGGCTCAATCACTCCAGACCGCAGCTCAACACGTTGCCATCAAGCCGATCCTCCAGAAGCGTTTTGTTGCCCATTCAAATGCACGAGTACGGCACCTTTGCCTCGCCGTTCTACATCACCGAGAAGAATATGCTGATTGTGCCACTATCGCTCCTCGAACCGCCGCTCTACGCACACGATCAGCCGCCAATACTAACCTACAGTTCACTGGGCTTTATCCTGGCCCATGAGCTCTCCCACGGCTTCGATTCCGAGGGCGTGACCTACTCCGCCGACGGAGTGGTGAGTCGCGCCGTGCACAGGGAGATCGGACGGAATCCGCGGTTTCAGCACGAGCTCAGCTGCCTGGACAGGAAGTTCGGGAGCAGAAGGTACGAGAAGTTCGCGGACGCCAGTGGCCTGGAACTGGCCTATTCCGCCTACTTTGATACCGCACAAACGGATCGCAAACGACATCGAAGTACCGACAATTTGTTGTCGCAGCAGCAGCAGTTCTTCCTCAACTTTGCCCAGTTCTTCTGCTCCGATGGCGAGCTTTCGGAGGAGAGCGATCATGGCAGCGATAGGAAGAGGGTCAACGATGCCGTTGCCCACTTCAAACCCTTTCGGGAGGCCTTCCACTGTGGCACCTCGCACAGGCGACGGCACTGTCGATTGTTTTAATAGATTCCTGGATCAACGAACTCGTAAAGCGAGCGATAAATAAACTAGAACTTATTCCCCTAAAATACTTACGAGTGTTTGCTCAATGCAGCCGAGATGAGACTCAATACGCAGCTGTGTGACATTTAATTAGTTTATTTATTCATTTTGGATCCACCCGACGAAATATATATGTACAAAATCAGGTCTTAATCGTAATCGTATTCAAAATCAGATGAAACGAAAGCGGAAACGGAAACCGAATCTGTTGTCACCAAAACATACAAATAGTTAACACATTCCATTCAGACAGACAACTTTCAGCTATGGTTATGGTTATAGTTCATAGTTGTGTAGTTGCAATTTAAGTTGTAGTATTAGCTTTAGCCATAGTTGTATGCTTAGTCACCTAGCTTGTTGTGTACACTGAAAACATTTAAACCGGGAACTGCAATTGTATCTGTTAGTCGCGTGTCGCGTGTACACATATCAACAATGCACTACAATTGTTTATATTGTTGCTTACACTAGAAAAAAAAACGAACGTACGCGTAGCCTAGAAACATTGAGTTGAAATTCGTTACGACTGATTTGTTATGTACTTATGTTGTTTTGTGTGTTCTTAACTTGCATTTAAATCGGTAAACTCTGGGGCTCAAAAGGTTTACGAATTTAAACGAGTTTTCCATCCTACAGCTAACTACGCTAAGGAACCCTAGTTAGAATACAAAAATATTTTACAAATTGGCGCACAAAACATTTGCTTTTAAATAAACATGTTTACACACAGGTCTGTGGTTTCAAAATTTCGTAAATACCCTAGAATCTAACATTAATCGTCAATACTGTCGATTATCTCGATTAATTCAGTTTCGCTTTTCAATCCGATAGTTACGACTCTTGAGTTTCCTGTAAGTATTTCTCCTAACCCTACTGTAGTATTATGTTATTGTTGTTACCCTCACATTCCCCCACCACTATCACTTCCCCGCACCCCTCCTCGACTTAGACATAGTACACCCTTAGCCGTAAAAATAGCACATAGCATATACATGTATGGTCTTAGGAGCTAACATTTAATCTGAATATGACATCAACGCACAGAGAAATACACACATATTCGAATGGAGAAACTTGTGTCTTGTTCTGGGGAACAGACACTTAGTGTTCGGTATGGGTGTTACTCGTATTCGGTATGGGTTATACGCTAACATATCTATTTCTTAACCTTTTTCAACTGCAAATAGTTGTAGTAAATTTCAAAGTGAAAATCGCTCCATTACAAAATCCATCAAAATGCAGACTGCCGCTTTCCCAATCGTCTATTAATTTTAGTTATTCTGATATTGATATTAGTTGCACCTGTGTGCCTATGTAGTTTTCTCCTGAAACCTTACTTTTTTTGTTTTTTATGTTTTAGCTCTGTTTGGAAAACCATGGGTGTATTATAGTGGAGTTGTTTGATTTTTTTTGGTTTTTGCTGGTTTAGGTTAGTTGCAATTGCAAATTCTGACAAAAATTTCATGCTGAGTCCATTTACGAATGTAGAATTGTATTTTTAAATTGCGCTCTGTACTTTCAACAGTATATTGGGATCTCTGATTACCGATAGCCGTACCCAATCGATTGCGAACCCATCCATCCATTCATCCATCCATTCATCCATCCAACCAACCAGCTAACCAGCCATTATCCATCCATCCATACATCCAACCATCCATCCATCCTAACCATCCATCCTAACCATCCATCCTAACCATCCATCCCAACCATCCATCCCAACCATCCATCTATCCATCCATCCCAAGAATTGCACCCAGTTTACACAATCCGCTCTTCGGTGATGATGTCCATGGTGCTGACCCGCCGCTGCTGACTGTGCGTCTGTGAGTGGGTCTGCAGGTGGTGCGTTACCAGATGCTGGTGCTGCGCTGAGGCCTCACCACCGATGATCATTGACCCGCCACCAATGGTCTTTGTGGTGGTGGTGGTGGTGGTGCTGGTGGAGCTGCGACGGTGGTCGCTGCTGCCCCGCCGCGGCACCAACATCACCAATTACTAGAGGACCGTCTCGTTGGTGTTGGTGCATGTGCGGGCGCCATTGACGATCGAGTATTTGGTGGAGCTGTCCTTCTTGGCCATTAGCCGACCGAGGAATATCTCCTTGAAGGTCTCTCGAAACTGGCGCGACATGCCGCAGTAGATGCCAAAGTTGATCGGGTAGCTGAACACCAGGAAGAAGTTCGTCAGCATGATGCAGATGTTGGCCAGGCCGTAGTCCAGGAACTCGATAATCAGGCTGCTCACAATGTGCATGGCGGTGACCACGGCAATGGGTATCTCGGCCAGAAGGAACACGGACACCACCACGATGAGCATCAGTGTGGTGCAGTTGGTCTCCCGCAGTTTCTTGCACTCCTTCTTCCGGTTCTCGCGGAAGAGCAGCTTCCGGCGCTCCTGCGCCTGCCGCATTGCCGCGAACAGCAGTATGTTCAGTGTCACCAGGATGATGCAGGGCAGCAGGTGGACGAACAGCACCCGGAACAGATAGTAGCTCGTGTAGTACAGGTCCACGCCAATGTACTCGTGCACCCACTCCGACGTCTCCAGGTGGCACACCTCCGTTGGGCTCCCATTCCACTCGATCACCAGCGGCATGTACGTCCTGTCGAAGAACCTCGGCAACTGGTGCAGGATCGCCAGCAGGGCGATGTACGCCGTGCACCGCCTCACCCGCGGCATCGTGCACCATGTCCGGGCCATGGGGGCGTGGCACACGTAGATGTATCTGGGGAGTAAGGATTGCAGAAGGGATTAGGTGGGGATATGATTATCGAGCAATATCAAATAATTTGTATCAAAAAGCCATATTTGCAAATGGAACTTTTACCATAACTTAGCATTTTGTACCATAAATAACCGAAAAAATGTTGACAAAAATGCGATATTTTCAATCAGGGTTTTCGCCATAACTTGGCCAACGAAGGCGGCAGAGCTAAAATGAAGACTGTTTTGTGCTGCTAATAAACATAACTAACTATCCCTATCACTACTTTTTTGATTTTGGGGAAAAAAAATTGTTGCAAATTTTCGCATTTTTTGTAAGGGGTAACATCATCAAAATTTTCAAAAAATGGCTAAAAAATAGATTTGCTTTTTCATTGGTTCGTTCGATTGGGAATTGAAATACGAGCTCAACGACGTATGACATTCCACATTCAGACAACTGTTTTGAATGGTATGGCCAAAAAACGGACTATTTTGTGACTTTTTTCACTTTTGGACTTTTATTAGTTACAATGTTTGGACTTGAACAGCAATCGATTGCGAACTTTTGGGCGCTTTGCTTGCAAAACCAAAAGCAACCAACAAAAGTAAAGTATGCAAACAGAGGGCAATACCTATAGCTATTAAATATCAATGGACTTTATCTGATGGGCATTATTTGTCGACTTGAATGATGCGACTTTTTATCAAAAGCCGCTGCCAGCGATCCTGTCAGGACATTAAGTCCTGGTAACGAGCTCCAGCGTCTTAAACGCATTTGCCTAATATAATTTTATGGCAACGGCAACGGCAACAGCAACGTCAACGGAAGATAAACCAATTTCCCCAGGTGAGAATTTACGATGGCAATGTGGTGACAACGAATTGGCCAAATCCTAATTTCAGCCACGACTCCGCCACGCCGGCTTTGTAAGGGAAAAGGCGAAAAGAGGAGGGGCAATCAAAAGCCATCTGAAAAGCTAATCAAGTTGGCGCTTTGTAATTTCATAATTTGAGTAATTTGTCAGGGGTCGCGTGCTGTCAAAGAATACATTTTGCTTCCTGTGAAGATTTGGGCCAAAGTTGGCCGCTTTATAGTTGGCCTCCAAAATACCGCCCCATCGCCCCTTTAATTTTCCAATCCGCAGATGCGAACGAACTTTGATGGTGGAATGATGATTGGGTGGGGTGATGGGGCGATGGGATGATGGGATTGGTGTCGAAGGTCCTTGGTATTGGTCTAATTTATGCGCATAATTATGGCAACGCCCACTGCGCTGGCACTTGAAAATGCGTTTCAATCAATCTATCATTGAACCTTTGTCAAGCGGAGATTTCATTAAAGTTGAAAGCAACAGAGATGCTAACAAAAACGCCGAGCTCCAAGGACGAAGGACGAAAGCGATTGCCAGTCGTTTAGTCCGCAACGGAATTGATATTAATAAATGAATAACATTTAGCTAGCTTATGTTGTTCTGGGCCCCCCACCCCCCACCCACCACCACCTCATTCTCTGTGTCATCTTAACAATTTAGTTAATTTTCCCTAAAAGGTTCACAAAAAAAAAACGGTGAAAAAAACCCCCTGACAGAACAACCCTCAAACCTTAACCCATTTCGGAAAATAAAACGACACAATAAATCAATCAGGCAGAATATTTTGAAAGCGAGAGCTGAACGGCAATCTGCCATGGGAATCTGCTACTCAGCTGCAGATGAAAATGTTACGCGAAGGATAAATACTTTTAAAGAACAAAGGATATGCCTTTTTTGTTCGTGGGATTACCCCTTTGAGTGGATGAGTTTATTGTGATTGCAAAGTGACTTCTCAACTTTGCAAAAATGCGAGAAAAGCAGGGTACTTTAATGCACGAATGTGGTCAAGTCTTCTATTTCCGGTTCGCATTTAGTAAGTGATGAGTACTCGGCCATAAACCGACTTGCGGCACTCAACTAAAAGGGAAGACACTTGATATTTATAGGCCGAATAATATATTCACTACTTAATCAGCTCTGCGATTGCTGCACTCTTTTTAGCCAGTGGATTGCTGCAATCTCTTTGCGTTGAAGTATAGAAAAAAGGATGAAAAAGTATGAAAGAGTATGAAAAAGTATGAAAAAGTATGAAAAAGTGTGAAAAAGTATGCCAATAGGCCTCGTACTCAATAAAACAAAACAAAACAAAACAAAACAGGTACTGTGTTTCACACACACATCATACACTTTTGTTCTATGAAATTTTTATGGAGAGTGCCACTCACTCAGTTGGCACTTGCCCACTTCCTCACTTTTCCCCACTTTACCCCACTCGGCCCCACTTTGTCCCACTCTGCCCCCACTCTGCCCCTCTGCGCCCATCAGTAAGGGCCATAAAAACACTTGAAATACAATAAGTTGACAACAGGCACAGCAACAGCAACAGCAACAACAATAATAACAATAAACGCTGAATGTTTTTATCGCGCTATTTGTCCTCGGGCAATTTTCAACGCATTTTAGAGTGAGTCCTACCCCGCTACCCCGCTGCCCCTGCCCGCTGGTCCTTTTGTCATATGCACATACATACATATATGTATTATTTAGCTATTTGGTGGTACATAACCCATCCACATCCCGCCACTTGGCTGCGACCACTTGAAAACGGCCCAAAGTCGCATGATGGCCCAAATATTTATGACTATTTTTTTTGCTTCTCTTGGAGGAACTTCGGGCACCACTCCACTTTGCAAATTTATTTGCAAAGCTGTAAAATTTATGATCCCACACATGAGTTAATAGAACAAAGCGCCAGACCGACCCCCCATTATGCACCCCACATCATGCTCAGGCTTTCTGTGGACTCTTGAAGGCAATTATTATACGAAGACAGGGTGAAATTTATGTTGCCCATACAAAATTAGTTTATTGTTCACATTAGTGGTTATACTTTATGAGCTCGGTGGCTGAAACAGTGTGGTTTTAAAGGCCAATGTCAATGGCAATGCGAATGTGAATGTGAATGTGAATGTGAATGCTTTGTGGTGTTATGTTAAAGCGAATCGATTGAAGGTATAACTCGCATCACTCATACGCATCACTCATACGCATCACTCATACGCAGCGTTGACTTGGCTAAGGCATAAGGTAAGGCCATTTGTTTGTTGCTTTTCCCTCCGGGCATTGACATTTTATTTTTGCCCACACAAAAACTGATTTATTGCCGCCATTGACAAGTCGACGAGTCAGCCAGCCAGCCAGTCAGTCAGTCAGTCAGTCACTCTTTCAGTTACATCTCAAGCGGGAAAATGGAAAGGTGGAAAACGGGGAAAACGGGGAAAACTGTTTGAGGTGATCTCACTTTTATTGGCCCAATTGCATGCTTACCTTTGAACGGCGAGGGCCAGAGTCAGCCAAACGGAGATGGTGTGGCACATGGCTGGCATTATCTGTAAGTAAGAATACGGGAATATATGTTTTAGTATATAGTATATCGTATGGGTACAAATGTGGGATTACTGGGAGCAGCGGAAATTAGACGGTTGTGTGATTTGTAGCCTGCTGCTTAGCTACTTAACTTTACTGTTTTACTTGCACTTTGAGTTTTATAAAACAGATATTACAATCAATTTCATGCAACCGGTTCGCATGAGTACTGCTCGAAATCCTTTTATATTATGCCATTAAAAAATCAAACAAATCTCTTAATGTCCATCAAACGCGCCGCATACCCATGAGAATTCGGGAAAGATATATGTATGTATGTCTGCGATAGGTACATAAGTAAATCACCATTTGGCCCAAGGGCCCTGAAATTCATTCCTTAGCCTGCCTGCCAAATCGGATTTGTGGTACTCAACTGCATTAGCCGGCAGTAAGATGGAATGGAATGGAAATGGAAATGGAATGGTGTGGCGTGGCGTGCGGCATCTGAAATCCTGGTAACTGGTAGCCGGTAACTGGTAGCGGGTAACTGGTAACTGGCAAATGGTAACTGGCAAATGGTAGCTGGCAAATGGCCACCTGGACAGGTGTCTGCTCCATTTATGGGCCATTATGAGTGCGGCTCTGCGGCAGACAGGCGCTCCATGGGCAAGATTCTGTGGGCCTGACATCGGACTCTTGGCCATATAATGCACAATCTGTGGCCTAATCCGCTTTATGTGTATCCGACACTGTGCGTGCGTGTGTGTGTGTGTGTGTGTATCTGTGTGTATGTGTCTGGCTGGGCTGCAATTACAGCGACATGGCCAGATAAACTCGCCTGGATATTTTACAATGAAATGGTTACCCCCTTTTCCACATTAACATGGTCATTATGCGCACCACTCGCACTGGAAAGGGACTCGGAACGAAGACGGGATGGGGAGGGGGGGCCACAGGACGTGCTGCCGGCGAGCATATAAATTTTGGGGGAAATGAAAGGGAATCTTCAACTTTGAGGCTGCAATGGCCGCCTGGTGGTTATTACCAAAAACGACGAGTGCCGCCGCTCCGCCGAATGTGAGTTGAATTTTATGGCAGTCATACGCAGAGATAGTCTCGCTGTCAAAGGACCTTGCCAAGCAGCCCTCCGTCAATCCTTGGGCCCCCCTCCCGTCCCTTGGAATCCATCTAGACATGCAGCCCAGCATGGAATTTAGCTGGTACAAATCCCCGGAGAGTCCACTAACGGCACGTAGTTACAATGAGCCACGACAGTGGGGCAAAAGCGCTTGCAAACTAGTCATAATCCAAGTGCATCTTTGCTATTTAGCTATTTGTTTTTTGTTTATTTCAATTTTCCAACACTGATGATTTCTTTTAGTTGTATTGAAGCAGAATTAATTACTCAAATGGTTGGCACATTTTTCAAGGTAAAGGATTTGCCACCTTTGTTCTGGAAAATCCAACTCTGAAATGGATTAATTCCGCTCCGGACACCCGGACTTTTCCTTAGCCCTCTTCTTCTGATGCCGAATCACCATGCCTTTGGCTTTGCCGGAGGGGCGGAGGGCTTATGCTTATGGCCCAAAGGGGGTGGGCATTTTATCAGCTTGACACTACTCCATTGAAGTGAGTAAACAGTTTTGCTTTGCCAACCCCTAGAAGCCCCAGTACCCCGCAATCCCCCAACCCCCTCATTCCGCGCCCTTCGAGTGCCATAAATTGAAAATGTTGATTAATCAACGCAAACGTGCAAAGGGCAGGAAAAGCTGGGAAAGCTGGGAAAACCTGGAGTTTGCATGGTAATGGTGGAAAAACGCTCTCGAATGAATAAGTACTGTGAATGACTGAATGAATGGGTGGATGTGGATGTGGATGTGAGTGTGGATGTGGATGTGGATGTGAATGAGTGGGTGATTCCCCTGGATTCTACGGAATCTGAGGATTCCCCGGCTTCGCGGGGCAGCAGGTGGCAAATGGCAAGTGGCAAGTGGCACTAGCAGCGTTTTTCATTCTTTCATTATGCTGACAGAAATGACACACATAAAAGGGAAAATCACGGAAAATGGGCTAAATGTAACGTGGCAGCAAATGCGATAACGATAACGATAACGCGACGGGATCCAAAACAAAGCATCGTACATCAGACGAGGACAAAGAACCAACGCAAGAAAGAGAGGGGCAATTGGTTCGAGAAAGAGACGGGCACAAAAAGTTCCAGCCGAGCATTTTATTTAGGTCAATGAGCGTCGCGTCTTCCCTGAAAATGGGGAAAACGAGGAAAATTGGGGGAAAACGTCTTGGGTTGAGAGGTGGAAACGTGGCCAGAAGGCAAAACAAACAGTTTTTCGCTCTTCCCGCTTTTCGCCCAGCCTTGGCAATTAGTTTGTGTCAAGAAAATTCAACGCACACTCACAAAAATACATAAGAGTATATGTTACTACATAACTATCTTCCTTGTCAAAGGAAAATATCGAATAGTTTTTCTACTACTTAGTTATCTACCTGACAATACCCATTTGCTGGATAATTATCTTAGTTAAGCTGACTTCCAAGGCGGTATACGATTTTGCTGAGTGGAAGAGAAGTGATATGTTTGTGGACTTACCTCATTGAAAATGTTGTAGGCCAGACACATGGAGACCGGATGCAGTGGCTTATAATGATTGCCGAATGTGTACATATACCAGAGACCCGGTGCCGGAAATATAACCGTCAGCATATCGCATATAGCCATTCCTGCAGAGAAGGAGAAAGTCAAAATTGCATATTAGAAATGAGAAATGATGGTAATGCCTATGCAAATCAATTGCTATTTGCAATGTAAGCTGACTGTGTGATTGGGCATTACGCATGTCACATTACCGACGCACACATTTGGCATCGCATCTGTAATCTGATAATCTAATAATCTAATAATCAAATCGATGATCAATTATCTACGACTTCCTATGCCAAATGGGCTAAATTGGGAGTTGACTCGGCCGCAGTTCATGGTTCATTGGTGAGCAAAGAGTGGCCATCCGAAATCAAAATCAAAAGTTGTGCCATTTGATAGCGTATTAATTAAAATGCAAGCGCACTGGAATAAATGATTTACGAATTTATTTATGCGATAAATAAACTTGTCACACAATAATTAGTAATTCATTCTAGCAAAATTATGTTTATTTAGCACATCATACTAGTAGCAACAAATGTTGTGTAAAATCCCCAGTAATTTACCCATCCACTACCATCGACATTTGCTAGTTTTCAGCTTCTTTTTCTCGGCCCACTGACATTTGCACTGGTGACACACTGATGACCGCTGACCTGACCTTTCAAATGACAGTCCTCGATGGCCGTCTGGTTACAGAGAGCACAAATTGTAAGCCTTTCGCAAATAATTACTCTAACAACTTTGGCTTGGAAAGCAGCACATCTAATGGCTGCTTCTAAATGTGAAACGTAAGTCCCAAACTATGGCTTTTTCAGGTTAGTAATGCCATTAGTTTGCCGACTTGTGAGCTGGATGAACTTGATGGATGAACTAATGCAAGTAACTTATATTTTGGGCACACAATAAACACGAGTTGTTGGCCAAAACCAAATGGCAAATTGCGCTCATGTGCTCATGTGCTCATGTGCTTCATGTGCCATTTCTGTTGCGGTTGCCGCTGCTGCAGGGCCAAAGTTCATCTCACGTTTGCTCCGCTGTCACTTGAACCGAATGCGATTAGCCTTGGCCTGCGCTTGACACCCGCTGTGGGTGGTGGGTGGTTATGGATTTTAGTGGGTGGTTAAGTGGTGAGGGGTCAAAGGGTGACTCCCAACGCCCAACCCATTGATAGCCGGAAAGCTCGAGTGTATCAAAATGCTGAAGTTTAGCATCTGTGGCAGTGAATCAAATGCACAGCCCTTCAGCTATCATAAGGCATCTTCTTTTCAAGAACTCACCAGAAACTGCCTTCTTTTTTTCAAGAACTCACTTGAAACTCTAGAAACTCGCTTCACGAATGTCCGTGTTAGCCACGTTCAAATCCTAGTTTCATCTGCAGTCAGCCCTGTTTTCCCATCGCCATTAGCATTACACACGCTATTGGAATGTGTCAGCATTACGCGTTACAGGCGGCACCGGCTACGAGGGAACTGGGGGGGTATATGGATACGGAAGGGGCTCTGGGGAGCAAACGACGCACATCGCCAGCTATTTGAAATCTCACAAAACTTCTGCCTGATTTAACATTGTGGCACATTAAGCGCCCAAAAGGGGCGACGTGCCGAGGCAGCGGCATGAAATGACATGGAATAAAAATAAATAATAATCATAAAAGGCGGCGTCCGCAGAAAGGGGGAAATTCAAAATGGGCCTAATCTCTTGTTGAGGGGGGGGGAGGGACTATTAAAACAGTGAATTATTTCACTGAATTTGTTAGCTGCTTGCAAAACAAGCAGGCATAACAATTAAGTAACTGGTAAATGGAGTGACTTGCATGGGGCGCGATGGCGCAGTAAACGCTCGATATGAGATGCCCAACTAACTAACCCAACTAACCCAACTAACCCAACTCACCCATTAGCACAAAGTTGGTGGGCGTGGCCATGCTCTTCTTGCTCAGCACGAGCACGATGAGGGAGTTCGAGATGATGGTGGTGATCAGCAGGAAGGGCATGCAGTAGCCGTACAGCGGAATGGAGTACTCCAACGGTGAGTCGCAGGTGAGGTTCAAGTAGCTGATGTTGTTGTCCTCCATGCGGCACGGACCGCCGACCATCTGCTGGTAGTTGGGATAGTCCAGGCTCTCGTTGCCATAGTCGGGCATCTCCAGCTGCGACTCGTTGGCGGGCAGATGGAGACCGCGTCCCAGCTGGCGAGGATCTCCCAGCTCCATTTCCATTTCCATTTCCAATTCCGGACTGGCGGACGGGGCCAAGCGGTACTGGTACAGTACGTCCGTGTAGTTGTCCATCTCGTGGACGTGCGTTTCTCGACGGGATGCCCCTGGCGCTGCTCCTCAATTAGCGCGCATTCTGCAAAGAAATGGAAACGGGAATATGTTATTATTAGTATTATTTTAGTTTTATATCTCTATCTCACTATACATCTGGAAGCACAAAGTAACATGGTTTTAATGTTTACTTGTTAAGCCAAAGGCGTTTGCTCATCTCGTTTGGCTTTCTGCTTCCAGCCAAGTGCTTTCATTTGCTTTCGCCTACTTTGCACTCATCTCGAGTTTAGCTTTGTGCCAGTAATGTATACATTAAACAATATAGAACGTTCATAATTTTAATAACTGTTTTTGGCTTTTGCATTCAATATTTCAGCAATTTCTGCACACATTTAAGTACAATTGCAAAGTTCTTGTGCTGATTTGTTTGTTCCGGCTTGTTAGTCTTGGCAAAACTTTCGGCATTGTCCGCAACATTGTAAAGGAAAAATGCCATCGAAGGCCCAAAACGCTTCCGTTTGGGGAATAATTCAAACAAACGGGGCAAACTTTCATTTGTCTGAGCGATTTCGATTTGCTAAAAGGTTTGGAGGCCAGCGATTGTTTGTTTGCCAGCTGAGTGGAATATTCAGAAACGGTTATGAATCATTTAGTCATTCCAAAAGCATTGCATATTTTCAACTCTGCTCCCTCGGCGAAATTGCAAACTAAATGGCTATCTGTATCTATTTTTATACAACTCTTGTAATTTGATTGAGTAGTTTCCATTCGGAAATTGTCGTTGAACTGATTGATGCTCGTGTATGAACAACTTGATAGCATATGAACTTTAGGTTGAATAACTATAAGTGTGGGTCGTAAAAATTAGAAGATATGCCAACTTTTTGGCCATGATCTCAGCAGCCAACTAACAACAGAGCATTCCGCATGTTTATGTCATGTTTATGCTGCCTTTTTAATGGGTTTATTTTTCGCATTGGCCAACCGAGAAGTTTGCCAATATTTCCGACTTGCCGTTTGCTATTTTCCACTTCTTTTCTTTTTGTCATGGCCACATTGACCCACATAAGCGCAGGAAGAAGAACGGTCTCGGGGGGTCAGAGGTCACGGGGGTTGTGTCTCCCAAGAAGAAAATTGAATGTGACCGAGAGACCGAAAAACTCATTCATTCAGCATGTTCTACATGCCTAATGCGGTTTAAGTGGGCCATTTGAAGATTTGGAACGCCAGGAAAACCGGGGAAAATGGGAAAAACGGGAAAAAGTTGTTGATAAAATTCCAAAATTGGATTAACAACTTTCCCCATCATATAGGCCAATGATAATTTATTTACAGTGCTTTAAATCGCACTGCTGCACTTCGATGGCCGTTAGAGAATAAATCATGAAATACTCGTAAAAAAAAAAAAAAACTTAAAATACAATTTGCATTTGGCATTAATCATTAAAGCAAACATTTCTTGCCGAGCACACGAGCGGATTTACAAACTTAATTTATGCACAGAGTTGCTGGATCTGCAGTTTATTTCTTTTAGATTAAATTGTTGAGCTCATCAATAATGCGAGCACAATGCGTTTTGAACACAATTGAATGAATTATTAAATTAGTTCCGGCTATTTTGACGCGGATTGCTGGCCATTAAAAAAGGATCGCAAAATGCGGATGAAAGCGGATAAGCGGGAAAGCGGAAAGGCGGGAAAGCGGAAGAGTGGAAAACAGCCAAACGGAATAATCAACTGCCATTGATTGTTGGCTGCCAATCAACGCGAAATCGAATGTCGTGGGAACATGCAAAATGCAATCAAGGCGTCTGAAAAGCAAAGCCAAGCAAAGCGCTAACGAAAGGGAAATCTCGGGAAAATCCGATGAAAAACGCCGTCAGTTGCAGCCGCGAAACCGCAACGGAAATAACTCAAATCCCAGTTCATCTCCACTCGTTAAACCCACTGGCACGCCGAGTCCTTTAATTAGCCCTGGAAAAACTCACGCCGGGAAATCCCACTTCACTCTCGACTATCCGTCACTTTCCTCATTTGCCTCAAGGCTCTACTTCTCTGCTAGCTTTTCCTTGGCTTTTCCTAGCATTTCAAAACTATTTACAAGTTAACAAGCTACTTTCAAGGGCTACATTTACATATTGGCAAGCAAAACTGTTTTGGATTGAAAGGGCAAACATAGAAGTTGTTCCCCGCAAACCATTTTTCTGCAGATGAATGGCCGAAAGGCGTCTAATGTAAACCTAATCCCTTCGAAATTAACCCAATCTGTCAACTGTATTTATTTTGCCCGGTCTTAAGTGGGATTTTCCCCGGCTTCATCTCCATTTCCATTTCCATTTCCATCTCCATTTCCACTGCACTGATACGTGCCAACTGCTGTTGGCA
Source organism: Drosophila santomea (assembly GCF_016746245.2). Lineage (NCBI taxonomy): Eukaryota > Metazoa > Arthropoda > Insecta > Diptera > Drosophilidae > Drosophila > Drosophila santomea. Next base: position 3,231,970 of record NC_053021.2, read on the forward strand.
AATCCCAAAATTAAAGTCACTCGAGTTCGCAGATGGCGTCCGTTTAATTAACTTAGGTGTTGCATATCGATTTCCTCGACGGCGACGGCGGCACACTAATTATGCTCTCGCCTTGGCTTTTCTTTTGACACACGCTCTGATCTATTTTCCATCTTCCATTTTCCGCCTGCCGCCCATCGCTTTTCCGCCCGCCCTTTCACACAGACATTAGCCGCCATCTTTGATCCATTACTACGTGAGCGAGGAAAAGGCGAGGAAAACGTGGGGAAAAGACGAGAAGACGGTGATGGAAAACTTTAAGTAGGACAACGCAGATGCGAATCTCACTTGCAAACAACACGTGCACACTTACGAATGCACTGGCAGAAATTCGCAATATCAGGCGGAACTTAATAATACATTTGGAATAATACATCAGAACGCAATTTCTCGCTGTGTACACACGTACACTCACTGTTGCACGCTCACACACACTCACTGCATAGGCAAGTCATCATCATAAAGCGATTAGTGGAACTAAAACTGCCATTAAAATGCCTCTGTTTCTCCCTCTCTCTTTCGCCCACACTATCCTTGTCTCTTTCCTGCCCTGAGACTCGGACACTTCTGCCCGAAATGAATTTCCAATATATGTATATAGTATAGTTTCGTCCTTGTGCCCGAGGAGCTGGAGCCTTCGATGGCATCAATTGGGCATTACCTGCGAGCCGAGATGTTTACTAGTTTTGCGGCCAACTTGCTGCCATTGTGGGCTTATGCTGTAAGCTTTTCCGGAAAATCGTTGTGTGTATATTGTATAAGGGGCCAAGTTAATAGGCACATGAATCTGGTATAGAGCAAATAGTTCGCGTTGCGAAAAAGTGCGAATTGCAAGGTCGAATTGATGGCTTGCATCGATGCTTGTGCCATTTTTGGCACCATTTTCCGCAGCCCGGCCACGCCCACTCTGCCCGTGTGCCGCCCTCGCCTACAACAGCAGCAGTGGCACCACACACACAAAAAAATCGATCAAATAGAACGATGTCGTCGAAAAATCGACAGGAGCATGGGTATGCATGCTTTGCCTTTGGTAGATGAACTTAATTGTACTTTTTAGCTGGGCCAAAAACAAAAAAACACACAGAACAGAACAGGCAGGAAAAAAAGAGCAGAAAATGAAAAAAAAGAACTCCCCCAAAAGGCCCGAATGGCAGAGCGTGGGAAAATGGGGCGCAGGAAAAGTGGGCATGGCCGTTTCCCCAGGACAAGATGAATGAACGCGATGGAAGCCCTCGCCTTCGAATGGCTTAAGTAATTTTCCATTTTCCATTTACCATTTAGGCGACTCTCTTGGCATTTTTGTCTCTTGCCCCTAATTTTCTTGTAATGTTTGCTTACCATGGCTTATTCCTTTATTTTTTCTATTTTTTTTTCTTATTTTGTTTTTTTGGTGGGTGGTGCTCTTTGCTGGCATCTATTTAACGTTGTGTGTCTGTGTTGCAATGTAATGAATAAATTTCATAGCCAGCAGCCATATGAAAAACCATATTGTTTGCATCGGCAGCGACAAAAATCTGCAAAAATCCGCAGATCCTAATGATTATAAGCACTGTTCCCAGCTGACAGAACTTTCCGCATGAATAGCAAAGACCTTTTTTAGTTTTGCTGGCGCGTGCAAAGTGCATTTTATATCAGTTTTACTCTAGTTATTTGCACGCCAACTTTTTAGACTTAATCATTTGTAATCGCTTGGGGGATAAGAACTCCTGCTTTCCCCCACTCCGTGACTGTGAATTTTCCGCCACTCCACGATTTTGACACAGAAAGCAAAAAGAAAAAAGGAAACTTCTCAGACATGTTAAATTAGTATTTCACATACGCTTTTGCCACCGATTTTGCGCAGCTTTTCCAAGAAACGCTTAAAGCGTTTACAGTTTACTCTCCTAATCGCCAAGGCGAAACTTTTTCGATTTGGGAATTAAAATAAAAAGGCATCAGCAATAATAGCTGGATGGCCTCTGGCCAAGGAGGATTTTCTCTAGCCCCCCACCACACCGAATTTCCCAGCACCCCGCACTCGCTGAATTTTCCAGCTCCCTACGGCGATCGTCGCGCCGAAACTTTTCCCGGCCACTCGGCACGCATCGCTGAGGCTTTTCCCGCCACTTTCGACTTTAATGGGCAAAGCCATAACGTGTGCCACTTCCCCCTTCCCTTCCGCCACCCTCTACTACTTTCGGGAAAAGCCGCCTAGATAAGTGATAAGCCGCCACACACAAATTGGCAGCACCTTGCGTGTCTGTGGCACATAAAAAGGATTAGATGTCTGCCTCAACATGACAGGCCGCCAAAAAAAAAAAAAAAAAATTCTGCCAAACGGAGAAAATCTCAATCTGAATGGGGAACTCCGCTTTATTGGAGCCACATCCGGACACTTTACAGCCCCAGCTCCATTTTCCACTTTCCGCAGGGAAAAGCGCTTCTTACGACGCAGATTATGCGGCATTAACTGATTCATTTATCACAGGCACTCCAGATTCGTACTCAGCAGTAGCTTATTTTTATTAGCCTAGATTAGTGCTTTCTAAAAAATCAAATATTTGCTGCAAATGATAAAAGTGAGCTTGCATTGGCCACACTGCGTATGAGCAATCTGTATATCGCGCATACGCCCCGTTGCCCCGACGACGAATTTAGAAAGTGGCGCACCCTATGCTGCAGTTTGCCACGAAAAAATACAACTGAATCATCCAAATAGAATTGTATTTGTATTATTTAAGCAGCTGCTGCAGTGACAGTGAGACTGCCACTCCATGCCCACATTTTATTTGCAATTCAATTTGAATACCGCCGGCTAAGCCGTAAAATGGCTGCCATTCCGCATCCGCTTGGCTCTGCGCCGGAAATGAACTTCGAATAAGACTAAAAGAGAAAAAACCACACACACACAACACACGACAGGTTCAATGAACCCTAAATATATATATATACATATGTATATATATTTGAATATATATCGCGACGGTGCGTGTGGAATGCACTTCGTTATTTCGAATGGCTCGCATTTACATCGCGAAGCCGGCACAAATCCGCTTCGTCATTACGGTTACGGTTACGATTACGGTTAGCGCTACACTTACACCCAAAGGTGCCGTCGACGTTGGCCATAGCTTTACCGTTAGCAACTGCAAAATATGCAAATGTCCGCCCCAAAGGCGATGGGCGGTACCTGTGGCCCAAATGGAGCGCTACCGTGGGATAAAGGTGACATATAAACATATAATGGAAAGCAAACCAAATACTTGTATCGATTTTAAGCGCAGCCAGTTCTAGCAATGTTTAATGTTTAAGTTCGAACAATAACTGCAGCAATTTGTAAAACTGAACTTTCATCACTTATTAAAGAACATCCACACTCTGGGTCAGCATTTATGCAGAGCTTAGTTATCGATCAAGTTGCGAGTGTGTGAAACAAGAAATCCTTGGCAGCTCTTAATAATAAATGCGTAGCCCGAAAATGTAATTATACAATGAGAATATGAACGAAACACACAGAAAACACGGGGCCAAACGCAGTATGGCAGATTTATAAATCTATTTAAATAAAATGTGGCCTGCCGACTCAAATCGCTGCGGGTTGTTTGGTTTCCCCGACCAAGAAGACTGAGAAGACCAAGAAGACCAATTTAATGACCTCATCAGAAGTTGCTTTCAAGCTGCGCAAATTACTCAATTTCCTTGGAATTTTCCATTTGCAGCTTTTATTAAGCCAGGACTCGAGTATTTGAGTATTTCAGCAAGTAATTGCCGTTGTCTGAAAGTTTCCTCGCTGTTTGCCCAGCTTAAATCTATGTACTTATACTGTGCAGCTCCACACTATGCCCGAGTGTCTATTGCCTTCAATTTCCTGGTTGTTGTGGCGTTGTGCCTGCTGCCTCTCGTTGTTTTTACGTAACACAAGTTTAAAATCTATACTTATGGTAGGCAGTGTGCGGTGTGCGAGTGTGCGAGTGTGCGAGTGTCACGTGCTATGCTATGCTAACGAACAAGAAAGTGGAAGCGAAGTATCTCAGGCATGATCGACTACTGGTACGTATGAAATGTATACAAATGTATTTGGCCAACAGTTAGTAGCTTTTCCTACTGCAAAATGCTTACCAGTACACTAAGAACTGCACTGCATGCTGAACCCCTCACGTGGCCATCATACCCTTAACATTAGCGCCGAGTAAAGGGTATGGGAGCACAGGCAGCAGACGGATCCAAAGGCAAATGCGTCGTTAACATATGTTGTAGTCGAGTTTCGCAACCAAATTTATCCGCATATGTATTCCCACATGTGTGTGCGGGCTTTTTCTATAACAATTTGCCAAATGTTTGTAGAAAATGTACGAGTTTTTCATACCTTGGCAGACGGCCTGCGGCGACGGCGGGGGGAAGTGGGGGAAAATGGGGCATAATGTTAGCAGGAGCCAGGCTAAATCTTTTCGGCCGCCTCCATTGAAAAGTGGCTCAAGTGCTGGCCGCACTGGGTGCGCGGGAAAAGCGGAAAAAACGGAAAATGGCGGGAAAAGCGGAAAACCAGAGGAAAACACTCGCACAAGCCGCAAACATGTGTGCGAAAGTTAAACAAAAATTTAAAGCGGCACGCACGAGCCTGCGAAAATATATAATTTGTTGCCAACTCGATGAATTAAACTAAAAGTTGACAAACCACAACGGGAATAAAGGAAATATGTTTCATGTGTTTCACAAAACTTTTGGCCGGCAAACTTTTGTCGACTGCAAATAACTTCTAACAGCTAGTATTGACATTGCTCTCAACTTGATCAAATACTAAAATATTTGAACAGAAATTATACAATTGCAAACTGAATGCATAAATGATGGCATTTGAAATAAATTAAAATGCTGGCAGATTTATCCGTTTTTGAGTCAACGCTACTTTTTTTGATAGAAAAACGTAATCTTAATCAATTCTGCAAGTAAACATAAATATTTTCGCAATTTATGTACAGACATGCAAGATCTCGACCGATGACAGAATCGCACAATTAATCTGCACATAACAAGTGGAAAGTTGGAAGTTGGCAAAGCCCCAGAACCAAAGCCAAAAACTCGCCATAATCCTGGCAAACTTGTTCACAACAACTTTCGTTGCCCCTCGCTAGTTATGAATTGGGAATAGGAATACTAAGCCCACTCCTTAAATCTTCAATTCAGGGCTTTGTTAGCCACAGAAAAAAGCAGAGGCAGAAAAATATGCCCGAGATGGCTGCAAATCCAAATGTTTCACAAAATGTTTGGCTCTTGTCGCCAGCCACTAGGGGCTCAAAAAAAAAATACTTTTATATAGAAAAATATATATGGAGGTGAAGGTGAGCGGAGTGCAGACTCCAGACAGGGTTTAATGTGCTGGAAAGTCACTTGGCTGGCAAATTGAAATAGTTGCCAGTATCCCCGGTCACCTGTGCGATTTAACGCAAAATTAGGCAGCCAAAATAGGCGAATTGGCCCAAGGATGTGACCGCTAATTGAAAAACTGATCGCCGGCCATGAGATTTAATGGGCCGAGATTTATCAGTATTTAGCAAGGGTATATCTATCTATCTATCTATTTTATTTTGCTGCCACCTGGCATAGAATTTAATAACAACAGTGTCCATCAAACAAACGGACAGCGACCAAGATTACACGCCCAAAAAAAAAAGCGAAAAAAAACCACATAAAAACAAACAAAAACACACACATAGTCCTCTGAATTTTTGTGCGTCAATCACATTTGACAAGCATTTGATAGCAGACACTGGATGCACGAATGCTTGGTATTTATTTTCATCGTTTTTCATCGCACGAAATTACTAAATGAAATATTTTCCCCAACTTGGTCCCAATTAAGCTCGAAACCGCAGGCGAACAAAATCAATATGTAATAATTCTGCAACTTTGGCGCAAAAATGTTTTATTAAAAAAGTCAGCTATACATGCTATATATTATATATTTGGATCGAAGGAAACCAAACGAGTGAACTCAACAGAAGTGTGAAATTTGACATTTATAACAAAAACAAAATAAGGGGAAAGGTGCTTGTTTTAGTTTCATTGGGTAGTAATTTATGGAAATATAAATGCAAATATGTGAGAACTGACTGTGACTACTTTATGGGTACCCAGTGATTTATTCACTGTCCGCCACCCCAGTAATTTTTTTATTATTCCTCTTTTTTTTTTTTGTAGTAGTAAATGATTTATTTGCTTACGCCACTACGAAAGTATAGAGTTTAAGTCAAAAGCATGATACTTTTGGCAATCGTTGAGTAAACTTAGCTGAGTAAACTTGGCTGAGTAAACTTAGCTGACAATTTAGCTGATAATTTAGCTTTTTCCCTGTGGCCCAATTGAAAATGTTAGCCGGAAAATCCCTGACCGAACGTATTTATCCGCTTTGCTGCTGCAGTTGGGAAAATTCCCCCAGCTCGCCTGAAGCCAACATTTCAGTGGCATCATGTGGCATGCAGGGAAAACAATTGAATGCCATTGGCATGTTTGCTTGGCCACAACCTCTCGAATTTTCCTGGACAACCGCTGCTCCATGTCCCGGTTGCATATGTAAAATAAATGAAATTTGCCAAAAATATGAAAATTGCCAGCAGCTGAATGATGGGCATAGAGTTATCCGGATTTAAATATCACTGCACTGCAATGCTGTACAAAATTTCGGCGTAAAGAATTGGCTATTTATTTAACACTTTATTTCTACCAATTGAATTGCGTCAATGAGTTTAGTAAATCAATTTTAGGAGACGCAATTGGATAAACAAAAATATATACGTATCTGGGATAGGTGTTTTTAAGTATTTCAGCATTTCGAGGCCTGGCGGGCGGTCAATGTGGCAAGCGATTTACGATCTCGACGGAGATATATATGCCCGGGAGTCGGACTATATCTATATAATTTGATTTAATTAGTTTATGCCGGCGAGCGGGCTGCCAATTAGTCTTACTTCGCTGGCGTTCCAATTCTTTTTTTTTTTAACCACTCTTTGGCTGATTTTTTTGGCCCATTTGGACTTTATTTCATCTATTATTCGCCGCTGGCCAGCTGAGCTGTGGGCCAACTTTTGATTGACTTGGCCCCTTGTCGCCCTTTTTGGCCAAAAGCCGAAAGCCGAAAGCCGAAAGCAGAAAGCTGCGAACAAAAGCTGCAAGTTGTGCGCCCAATTGGATTTAATTATGCAAAGATATTTATCTAGCCCTCCCTCATCCCTCTCTCTTCCATTGGTGGGGGAAAACGGGGAAATGGGGGAAAATTGGGCAAAATGCGGTGGCTGTAGCGGAGAAAATTGAGCAGCAAAGACGGAAAATCCCTCAGAGGCGCGCAAGTTGCGATACAAAAAACATCTAAATCCACTGCAAGCTGTTGGATGTGCAGGAAAAACTTTTACTATAAATTGCCCCAACAAATTGGAGCACAGCAATCCCCGAAAGAAACTTAGGCAAAACAAAAAGACAAAAAGATTTTTGCTCTATTGTCTGATAGGGCGTAAATATGCTGCAAGTTCTTAATACTAAATGGGTGATTTAAAACGAGATATTTATTTGAATATTTCCACTTTATGCGTCTGCTTCAGAAGCAGAAGCAGAATCAGAAACAGAGGCTCGTGGCTCCTTCATCTTTCTCATTCAGTTCATTTTTTTCAGATCAAACTTGAAATGAGTTTAAATTAAAGAGCATCTCATTACGATTACGATTACGATGACGATTACGATAGAGAAACAGAAACAGATAAGAACCTACCTCCGAGGGCAATTGCTCCCAGCGGAGATGTAAAATTATGGTGAACACCACATCCAATGCATCCAATTTTGCTTCGCTTTTTTAAGCTTTTTTGTGTCCGAGGGCGAATCTCATTTCCATTGGCCGGCATTTTCCAAAGCGTATTTCACAGTCGAACACTCGCGTCGCCCGCGCTTCATTTATTATTCTTGTTCAGTTCATGAGTTCAGTTGCGCCAACTACAAGGACGACTGCGGGGTATATTTCCAAAAAGGAACATGAGCGGAACAAAGAGCAACTTGGAGGTCCTTCGACGAAGAATATTGTCACGAATTGTGGGCGAAATGAACTATAGTCTGGGCCACGTGTCTGCTTTTGGTGGGTGGGTGGGCTGGTAGGTCTGCTACCTAATTAAGTCAAAAGTAAACATGAAAAAGATGTCAGCCAAGTAGAAACGAATCAAAATGGCAGACAGCGTCCAATGAACTAAATGCTCTTCTACACACGAAGAAAAACCAGGCGCAGATTAAAAGTTTAGCCTGCGACCAAAATCAAAAAAAACATTAAGTGTAAATATTTTTCCATTTCAAGTATCATTTTGTATGTACAACACGGAGAGTTGAATACCTGCCAGGAGTATCAGCTAAAATAAGTATGACGAGAATAATAATAACAATAATAAAGAAGACACAGCTGGCCAACTCAACTGACCAACTGACTCAACTGACTCAACTGACCAAGGCCAAGAGCAGTGGACTCTTGTGGGACTTGGAACGAAATCACTTAAGTCTCGGCAAACAGCTCCCAGTGGCCACATAAATATGAGCTCGAAACCGAATGCGAAGACGGCCAAAAAACTGGCTAAAATAATAATGTGACATGCAGCCAGAATTGGAATAGAAAAGCCAAGTACCCTCTAAAGACAAGATTATACGCTACGATTGATTGCGATTAACTTGAACAATGGAAAGAAAAGCCCGCTTTTAACTATCATCTCCATGTTATGCATAGCAAGTAATGCTTACAGAATGCTCATGCCGCACCAATAGTCCAGCATACCCCACATCCTTAAGGCCATTTTAGGTTTCATGAACTCGCTTAGGCATAGTCGATATGGCTTGAATCGGGACATTGGGGACTTTTCGTAGCGGAAGTAACGTCTCCCACAGCTGGACAATTATTTCGCTCGCAATCTTAACTGGCTTCTCCTCGGGGAGTGTTTACGGCCAGATATTACAAGTAATATGCATGGAGAACGGCCCATGGAAACAGTGCAAAATTCAGGGCATACAAGCCCATAAAGATAATTAATATACAAGGCGTTTACAAATTTTAATTGCCGTAATACCCCACCCCTCCGAATACTCAGTTACTTAACGTAGCTGAGCATAATTACCGCCATAAAGTGACTGTCAAATTTCCAGATGGGGAATTGCCATTTAAGCTAAGCCATGAGCATTTCAAGAACTGTAATTAACCTAAAGTTTCGAATTCACAAAATGCAAATACACGTTTGCCAGCGATTTTGTAATCACTTATGTTTATCGCTGTCCAAAAATAAGCAACAATTGTGCTTGCGATTTCAGCGGCATTCCAATAAGACCCTTCGTTACAACAATAAATGGTTTTTGTTACATTTGGGGCTTTCCCTGGTGTTTTCCCCTCCATTCCGGAGACGTGCCACTCACTCGTACACCCACACATCATCGGAGTTTTCCTTAACTAGTTTGATGCCTCATAATGAGCATTTGTCGCAGGCCGCATGAGTACGTGGCAAACTGTGAGATGAGCAGATGAGCAGATGAGCAGCGGAAAAGTCGGAAAATTCGGGGAAAATTCGAGGAAAACTGGTAACCAGAGGACCGACCCAGCTGCTGACCAAAATCAATCGAAGTGAATCAATTACGCCATCCGTGCCGAGTTCGCTCCCTGCCCCTTGCTCCCTGCTCCCTGTTGCCGTCTCATTCGGCCAGCCCTTGTCCGTCTCTTTTACACACACACACCCACACACACTCACACACACTCGAAAGGGTCGACGGACGAGTCGGCCCAAAGTGAAGTGAATATCGCGTTTGGTAATCGTGACAAATTCCGTCGAATGATGCGCACACTTCATTGAAGCGTCGCCATCGATGCCATCAAGAGCATCGAATGCCGCGGCATCGATGCCAATTGCTCCTAATTATATGTACATGTATATATATATGCATATATATATCTATACGTGTATGTAGATGTACTTCTATATGTGTGCGTTGGGGAAAAAGGTCCACGAACTGTTAATTTCCATGGAAATGCCATTTGGTCCAGCAGCTGCCTCAGTCTTTGTCTCCGATTTTCACTCTCGCTGATTTGACTTTTGCCATGGGTTCACTAAAGCACTGAACAGCGTTTTGTTCGCTGGAAACATGGAAACATGGAAACATGGCTGCTTACCACAGCTATACTACTATATTTAATAATATATGGCGAATAAGAAATTGATTTGTAGGTAACTTGTAGTTGAAGCATTTTGCATGCCCTTTGCATGTACTTTTCATTTGCCATACTTTGCAACTTTTGTGGGGTTTTAATGGCCGTTGTTACTGTGTCTCTCATTTCTATTCTATTTTTTTCTACTTTTTCTCGTAGCCAACATTGCAGGGCTTCTATTTTTTTCTGCTGCTGTGGCTTTAGACTTCCTTCGTCTTTGCTTTTCTTTGCTTTTACGCTCTTTGGCTTATTTTCCACTGGATTTTTCCGAGAAACGCAACGCACGTCTGCCCTGCACAGCAATAAATTTGAAGTATTTGAAATCACTCATATACTCGTACTCGTACTCGTACTCGTATAGTCCGAAAACAAAAATAATTAGAAAATGAAAAACCCAAATCGTTCGCTAAAGTTTGTCTGCCAGAGCTCAAGCGCCCAAAAAGTATTTATTCATTTTAGCAAGAGATTTTCACTGGATGAGAGTACTTGCAGTACCTTAATGGGTTTTTCTGTGTGCCGCTGTGGCTGCTGCAGCTTTGATTGCACTTTCTGCACCCCCCTTTACCGCCCTTCCCACCCCTTAAAACCAGGCTAAGCTGCTTCTACACCAAAGCCCCCCACCCATCCCCATCCTATAGGCCAATACTAGAGATGATGTTATTGCGACCAGGAGCCCGAAGTTGTTCGCTCCGTTGAATGTTGTTGACAGGCTTTCAAGGGACTCCGAGACTTCGAGACCTCAAGCCAACACCCCCGTTTACATCGATATATATATAGATATATATATGTGGGTATATACTATATGTGGGGCAAAGTTGGCATCCATTAAATTGAGTTTTTATATTGAGACGCTTGGCAGACGTCGGCTCCAACGGTAATTGAATTAGAAGTCCCCCACTCGACCTGCTATCTAATATTTTTTCTTACTTACTTGCCGGCAATTATATGCAATTTATTAATATTTTCCATGGCATTTCAGTGCCTTGGCTGTATACTTTGCATTTGAGTGCTAGTACTTTAGGTGTTCTTTAGGTGTAAATAAACACTGTGGTGTCGTAAATCGCGCAGCATAGAGTTGTGAAAATGTGAAAATGCGAAAAAACCTCACTTGTCACAGCAATAAAGAAACCATAACTGAAATCCATTAAAGCACTGGAATCCAGCTCAAGTGCCGCGAGAAACTATTAAACAAGGAACTAGGAACAAGGAGAGTTCTGTAAAGACCTAATCTAAATATGGGGTAGCTTACATTTTTCTGGAATTGATGTAGACACGAGTTCCGTTGCAAAAACGAACTTCTTCATTCGACGAAAGCTGAAGCCCAACTGCATGCTAGGCAAAACTGCAGCTTAACATGACAACTTAAACGTACGTAATTAAAGTGAACGATCCAATATTTCCTTATCCTCCCAATTAAAAAAGATCAGTGCTAATTTAAGCCATGACGCCATGTTCATTATCCATTCACAGTCCTCACTTGGCGAGTGAAATTCTTTATGTGCAAATTCCAGCCGTTTGATTTACACCTTTCACCGCCTCAAATAGTCAAATAGTCTCTTCACTTGTGGATAGAAAACAAGCGATAAATATTCCACATACGCCGTGTTGTGCGACGTAAAAACAGGGTGAAATAACAGAGTGAAAAAAAAACACTAGCGAACTAGAAAAGCAAGTCAAGTGTGGGCCAGTATATCCGTGGGCAGTAAAGCAGTCACTTTTCAGCAATTTATTGTCGATGATATGCACAGACATCTCTATATTGAGCTCCATGTAGAACGTAGAACGTAGGTGTTGTTGGGTGAATTGTTTCGCTTTTTCTGGCCCTTTTGGTGTTGGAGTGTGGAGTGGCTCTCTGTTTTAGGTGAAACAAGTGGAACACATTTGAACACCACAAGAAATTGTACACTGGCACTGGAAAATGCGGAAAAGTGCATGGCCCTCGAACATATATGTATACTTTCTTTAAACTAAAAATTCCTAATAAATAATAATGAATGGAATGGCACACGTTTAATGCCTTTTAATATTTGATTGGCCTTTTTTGCGGCTTTTGTAGAGAAAATCCTTGCATTTTAGTTGACATTTTCCCGCTGCCAGTGCTAGGCAGCACCAAGTTGTCGGCCTATTTGTTATTGTTGACCGATTTTCCCCCCTCCTTTCTTTTTTGGAAAATGTCCCTGTCCAGAATGGACACTCAACAAATATGCAGGCTGTGCGGAAAAGATAGCAACGCAACATCGTGTGTTCTGTTGACGGATCCCAGGAAAAACAAGGGCGAGCATGGGAACAATGCGGCAGTATTGGATGTGCCACCCCCAGTTTCCAGTTCCGTTTTTCCCGCAACATTTTCACTGGCTCCTGTGGAATCTGTGCGGCGTGCATATGTGTGCGTGTATGTGTGTTTAGGAGGATTTGGTTTAATTAAATTCCGGAATAAAAGGATATTGGTCTGGCCAGCGCTTTAAGCTCGCCTTTATGTCTTTTGACAAAAGTCTTAGCGACTTATTCGAGTCAGCCTGCAGCTACAGATTTTAATTACGGCTATAAATCATAGGCAAGTCTACTGGTTGGTGGGTGGTGGGTGGGAAAACCCAACCCATATCACACACTCACCCTGTCATATTAATCGCAGTCGCATGGGAACTCTTATCGCATAGTTATCTCACATGTACGTACACGTGAAATACAAGTGAGGCGATTTTAAATGTGTGTGTACAAAGTAAGATATGTATTGAAATATTAAATTAAGTTTATTTAACCAGTCACTGCAATTACGCTCAGTGTAGCTGCGTAGTTCAGGGGATGTAAATGAACAGCCCAAATAACTGCAGTTTCATTGTTTCCCGGGGCACGCCAATCATTCTGATGCCTTCACAGTTCGTGGCCCAAATTTACAGCACACAAAAGTTGCGCATTAAAAAGTTCACCTAATAGTTGTTAGTTATCCCTTAACCAGCCCTTAACCGACTCCCTGCCCTGCCCTGCCCTCTGACCTCTGACCCCTAACCCCCCACCTCATAGAGAACGTGCTGCAGGGAATTCATCAGCTAGTTCATCAGCACTAGGCCTCCATCTGCTTCATTGTGGCCAAACTGGCATAATTATTGCAAACTTTTGCTGCTCGTGCGGCGGGCTTTTCATTTCGAATGGCTGCCACAGGGCTTTATCTAATGGACAAACGAGGGTAGCCAAAATAGTTACTGTGAATGGTATCCATCCGCAGTTGATCACGCCAAATGGGCTCATAAACTTGTGAGTGCAAAGTTGGCCGGAAGTTCGGTGGCTCTATTCACTCTGCTAGGTGTGTTTCAGCTAATAAGCAGAGATTGCTGCTCCCTTGCAAGCCAACAAACAAAAAGCAAAAAGGAAAAAGTAAAAAGGAACAGGTTCGATGTCCGAAGTGCGGGGCACATAAAACTGGTTGCTAATTGCATGCCAGGACCCACATCTTCGCACTTTACAACATTTTTAATGGCTGTCAGCGGAGACTGTGAGGAATCGCACACATATACGCGTTTATAGTACACATGGCATGTGGCATGTGGCATGTGGCATGGGGCATAGTGGCGAGTCGACTAAATGCCCTTTTGCGGGATTATCTGCGGCGACAGATCTTGGCCAGACTGGCGCGTGTTGCAAATAAATTCGTCGTTTTCGGCTTGGCCTTTGTTTTTGCTTATTTTATATTGCATATATATATATGTATTTATATATCTTAACATTTATATATATTTTATTTATATATACATATTTATCCCGGCAACACTTGCCACTTGTTTGCTGTACGTTTTAAAGTCGAAAAAAGGCGCTGCAAAGGTCACGGCGCCGTCTCGTCCATTGTCCACTCGTTACCACTCCAACACCGCCCACCGCCCACCGCCCACTGTCCACTGCCACGCCCACATCGGCCACATTCAAGGCGTTCGAGCAGAACGCACTAGTGGTCAAAAATCATGGCACCATCGGAACAAGCATTTGATTTATTATTTGGCCGAGATATCCCCTTCTATCTAGTACATATGTAGGTAGTTCTCTAGATGTTTAAGCTTGGAAATAACATTTTTTATTTCCCATATTGAATACGGTTTGTGTTTTTTTGTTTTGCTGTTTTTCTGTTTTTTGTGTTTGCACTACATGTTGCTATTGAGTTTCAAGTATTTCGCTCTGATTGAATTGAAGCTCTCCAATTTTTTTCAATGAATAAATAACCGTTGTGGACTTTGGTGTAACGGCAATATTGAATTTAATCTGCAGCGAAAGTAATCAATCTTTCATCAAAAGGTTCTATGGCAAATGGTGTTCGGTTAGTTTTCAACGTGATATGTTAAACGCTAAAATGTAATTTTAAATTTTTTTAATTGCTTAAATTTGTGGTTAAAGTAAACCGCCTTAAATACTTAAACTATTTTGTGGGCTTACCTTTTATAATTTTGACTGCTGTCAGTTTTTCCCACACGAATTCAGAGCTGCAATGAAAATGTGAACGAAGCGCTTTAGTTTCTCATTTGCAATTAAGCGGGGTCAAGTGCCATATATCACTCATACGCCCGGTAGGTTCAGTTCGGTCTGCTTGTCAGCTGATAAGGGCAGCTCCTCGAAATCGCCGGACAACTACAACTGGACAACGACCTCTCCGAGATCGGGACTCACTCCAGCACCCACTTTCGGATTCAAGTTCGTCCTTGATGAATCTGGGAATCGGGGAGTGTGGAATTCGAGGAATCTGGGAATCTGGGAATCTGGGGTCGATGACTAATGTCCTGCTCGCGGTTGATTTGTAATTTATTTTCGCATTTTCGGTTGCCCTAGGAGCAAATAAATTTTAAATAAGGTCAACAAAATACTTCGGGTCCTGCTAATTGCCACAAGCCTCGCCTTTTCCTTTGGCCCTACTTAAACACTCAAATGGCCATAAATTTGCCCCTCTTTCGGGCACAAGAAGGGTCAATGTGTGAACATGCAAAACACCAAAACAAAAAAAAACACACACAAAAAAACGAAAGGGAGCAAAGAATCGGTATCGGTGGAAAATCAACATCCACGTCCTGGGAAAATTCCGCTTCTCTGTTTGGTTACACTGTCCCGTCCATTCCCCCATTTCCCATCTCCATTTCCATCCATCCAAATTTTCCGCCGTCCGCTGGCTGTATTCATTTTATTTTTCGCTGTCATTTTCCCTGTCACTCTGGTAGCAGAAAAAAAGTGTTAATCGAACTACAGAAAAGGTTGAAAAAGCGTATTTATACTTATAAAAAGGTTAGCACTAGTGATCAAAATTTTGTTTAGCTGACAAAGTTTGCCAGTCTGCCCTTTGTGTGCACTAAATAAGTTTGTTTCTCTTCAAAAATCACCCATACGCCATGTGGTGCTTACGAATCGAAAGGGTTTTTTGCCAGGCAACCTCAGTTATCAAACGATACTTCATCAATATGGGTCACAACTCAAAGTTAGAGTAAGTTTAAGAAAGTTAGCGGAGTGTCAGCGGCCAACATTGATTTTCTCAGGCTTTCAGCCAAAAACTAAGGAAAAATTGGTCCAAATATTGAGTGTCATACCTCGTTAGACTCGTAATTGTATCCCCAATCGATCTGGACTCAAATTAGGAAATTTTTAGTTTTTGCCATTTTCGCAAATTTTGATGATGTTGGTCCCTTTCAAAAAATGCAAAAGTAACAGAAATGGTTAGTATTGGTAATTAGCTGCTCAAAACAGTTGTTCTTTCATCTTTATGACCATTTTTAGCCAAGTTATGATCAAAATTCCCATAAAATATCTTCAATTTAGCCAAAAGTCGTTTTTCTCAATTTCCCTTATAAAATAAGCCGTTTTTTTTGCCATAAAATTCAAAATAGTTGTCTGAATATGGAATGTCATACCTCGTTGAGCTCGTAATTAAATTCCCGATCGAACGGTGTCCTTAAAAGGCAAATCTATTTTTTACCCATTTTTTGCAAAATGCAAAAATTCGAAACATTTTTTTTTTCCCAAATCTACCAAAAAGTGATAGGGATCTTTAGCAATGGTAAATAGCAGTACAAAACGGGCATTCCTTAAGCTATACCACCATTTTTGACAAAGTTATGCCAAGTCATCCATTGCATCCATTTGACAAAAGTTAGTTTTCAAAAAGATGGGATTTGGAGCCGAAACTTGGGAAACAATAGTCCTAATATGAAGTGACATACCTTGTTGAGCTTGAAATTTAATCGTAATACAAATTGTAACCAAAATTGATTCTCTGAAAATCTACCAAAAAGTGATACGGGTCGTAAACTGCGGTTGTCAGCTGTGCAGGAAAGGCATTTCTTCAGCATGCTGAACCTTTTGTGCAGAGTTATGAGGAAAAACACCCGGAAAAGCGAATAGAACGACGATAATTCGACCATAACAACAAAAACGAGGAGTTATGCCTCGCTGAACTCACATGAATAATTCTAATCGATAACCCTTCACTTGCTGTCGCAGCTGACCAATGGATTTTCTCACATTTAAATACACAAAAGTGTCGGCTACAAACTTGCCATCAAGCTTGTCAAGTGCTCCATTGTTTGCATTTGCTGGGCGACTTTCATGGGGAAAACTATGCCATGGCCCGCATTTAATTGCTGTCCCAGCAATCAGAAAGTCGAGAGTGGAATGTCCGGAGACGTTCCTCGATTTCGCTAAGCGATTCCTCATTCCTCATTCCTTATTCCTCATGAAACATGAAAGTAATTGCACTTCTCTCGGCCCCGGGCGACATTGTTTCAAATTGAAACTGGCAGATGGACATCCAGACAGCAGCGAAGGAAAAGCGCATGGCAAGTGCCACTGGCAGTGGTAAGTTGGGAAGGAGACTCGTAGGAAAATCGGAGAAAAATCGAAGGAAATTGTGTGCGTGTCTGGGAGACTAATGTGCAGACACTGCGATTTGATCGGTCAGTCTGGGAATCCTTAAAATCCTTAGAATCCTGGGAATCCAGGGAATCCAGGGAATGCCGGGAGTAAGGTAAACAATTTGCATGACCGCCTTCAGAATCTGGGCGTATTAGCAACGTTTGACCAAACATTACTTTCGCATCTCAGATGTGTTAATAATACAATTTCATTTGTCTGCCAAGGAAGCTGGCGGAAAACTGGTAAAAAAAAAAAAATAAAAAAACGAGCGGAAAATTTACGATTTACGATATGTGTGTGTGCAGTGGGGACCTCAATGTGCTGCTGGACAACAAAGTACTGAGCAAAATTCTGCCGCCTCCGGTGGACTATTTTTGAAAAGGGTTTGACATTTAAAGCACATACGCACACACACATCGCCCCAAAAATGACAAAACGATGTCTAAACGAGCTCCAAACGAGCGGCAAAAAATACTTGCACACACAAGCCGTACACCTAAAATGAAATAAAATTTAATAAAATAAAATAATATGAATAGAATACAAAAAATGGAATAATATAAATAATAAAATGTAAATAAAATAAAATAAAGCAACATTTTTGGGGGGTGCGCAGCTGTTCGAAAAGGGGGGTAGGAAACTCGGCTGGGTGCTCCAAGGATATCACTTCCTTTGGCCAGTGCTTAACTCACACACGAACAGGCGGAAAAAGTAACAAAAAACACATCTCCATTTGTCCATTTGTCCATTTGTCCATTTGTCCATTTGTCCATTTGTCCATTTGCCCGTTTGTCCATTTGCCCGGCCAGCGTAGACAAAATTGAACACTAAAACTCAAACGAAAACCTTTTTCCTCAAGTATAAGGTATAATAATAGCACTACAGTGGTTGCAGCAGCCTAAAAAATTAGTTTATGAACATTATGAAAAAGGTTCAAAAACATTCCATATTGAATTGAATTCATGGGAATTTTACATATATTTATACATATAGTGGTATGCTTTGGAATAATTTTATAAGATTTTTGCCTGTCTTATTTTGCGTTCGAAATCTTTGAAATCAACTGCGCCACTGTTATTTTTATGGGGGGTAGGGGGAGTTCAAAGGATATGCAGAGCGGAGCGTGTTACACATTCATTACACACACACGCACACACACTCGCACACACACTCGCACACACACTCGCACACACACTCGCACACACACGGACGCACTGAAAAAGGTAAGCGGACCTTTTTGTTAAACGTCTCAATTGGAGCAGAAGTGGCGGGATGAGGGTCCGTTTGATGCTTAATGTGCTTAATGTTTTATGCAGGGCAGTCCGAACACAACAAAAAAAAAACAAACCAAAAGCACAAAAAACATAATAAAACGGTGCACAAGTGCCACAAGTAATACGTTTAATTTATTCATTTAAAGACTGACCTCCAGTCATTTCAAATGCGATGTGGGCAGCAGCATCTTTTTCAAATTTCAAATTTCGCGCGCAGTGCACGGCAAAAAAAAGACTGGTCAGCTTCACAGTCTCAAAAGTGCAACAGTGCAAGACTCAATATATTGCAATCATACATATAGCCATAGACTAGCGCCCATTTTCGTGCAGTGTACATAGTTTGCCGCTCGTGTGCGATATTGTCTCCTTTGATTCTTCTCGTTTCGCCTTCAATGCTGATTACATTATTTATTTGTGGCCACTGTGTGCAATCTTCTTTGAAGGGGGCCCCCCTTCGTTTTTCCTCACACAATCCTAGGTGATACAAGGGAAGGGGCGTGGCAACTGTGACAGCCCCAAATTACACAATTTTGAATTGAGCAATTTGTATGTGGTGGTCACTCGCTCGCTCGCTCGCTTGTTTCGCAATAATGCCAATATAATAACAATGGGCGCGTGTCTGTTTGTTTGCCACTTGATAAATGAGATGGCCATCAGGGGGTTAAGGTGGCAATGGGGGTGCGGCCTTGCCCCCGAAGGTGTTAGCCAGGGCTTTTCCTACGTTTCCTACATTTTCCCCGCATTCCTCTTCATTTTCCTCGCATTTTTTCGGCCTTCTGACCATGATTAAGCTATTGGGCGTGTTGCCCACGGCCAGCAGCTGCTCCTGGGCGTGGCCACTCCCCCGATCACTATGCTTTTCAGATATATACATATATATAGCGTTCACTATACATACTATATGTATGTATATGTAGGTCGCCTGGAGGCGGGCCACAAAACTATTAGGGAGACAACCGGCAATTTGAATTATGTGTATGACAAATGGATAGATAAATTTACTGACTGGCGCTGAGGGAATTATTTTCTGTATGTTTAGCAGAAGGGATTGTTCTTTTTCCTATGCGAGCAACTGCATTACTAAGAAATAAATAAAAATCTAGCAGTTCATCAAGCCAGCTTTTAAGTCGCCTTAAAGCTTCTCTCGTTTCCCCAACAGCAGCACGTATTTCCGGAAAAGCGGATGAAGCAAATGCTTTCCCTAATCCGATTGGAAAATTGGGAGGAGCACAGCAGCAAATATCTTGTTCGCAACTTGCTGATTTTGTACTTCGAACATAAAGCAAACCTTAAAGCCAAAAATTATGCCAAAACAAAAAATAGGCAATTGAGTGCGTTCTAATGGTAATTTGCTCTAGTTGGCCATTAAAATCTAGTGTCAGAGAAAACAGGATAAGCAGATTGCACTTAAACTCAATTTCATTTAGACGGCAATTGTGACAAGAGGCCCATTAGTCGAGGACATGCTAGTGAGTAGTAAGTAGTAAGTAGACATCGACTCAATGTCCTTTTGGGCGAATGAACGAATGAACGAATGGGCGAATCGATCGGAATAAATATGTAAATTCCAGGCAATAGCAATGGAAATATCCTGGCGATATCCAGTCGAAATCGAAATCCAAATCGGAGTTATGGAAGTGAGGTACGGGTATATGGAACAAGTGGTGCGTAAAACTGATGACTAGACACGTTGACAATCCAGTTTGCCAACGACGACAAGTTGGGCCATTAAAATGAACGGAGACTGGGGAATAAAAACAAAAAAAATACCAAAGGCAAAGGCAAATGAAGCCGCTGCCCTTGAATGTTTAATAATACGAGTATCGAGCAAAAAAAAAGATACCGAGACTCGGTAGACAACTTCGTCATGTATCTTCTCTATATATATATGTATATAAATGTATCTGTATCTTAACGAGGCGTAGAGAAACGTATACAGCGAACAGATTAGATGGCTGACTTGCACATCGGAATACCAACTGAATGGCACTCTGCAGCATTTCAATTGAACTTTAATGATGGATTTGATTGATTTAAGCAATGTCAATGCAAAGCCAATTTCACTAGCCAACGGCACTAGAGCTTCAAGAACAACGTTGTCATTATGAGTGAGAAACTCAACTGCTGATAGTTGCACATTGTAGCTTAAGTTGCGCATCTCTGCAGCTTAACTACTTAGAAATACAAAAAGGGAGCATCATAATGACACCGCCATAAAAAAGCTTCTTTACATCCGCGCACTAAAACATTTGCTGCTCCATACTTGTACCTTTGAGCGCAGCTCTCAGCTTAATTTTCGGCTTTTACAAGCAGCATCCTTGCAGTATCCTTGCTGGCAATCAGCTTCTCTTGCCAACAAAGTGCCACACCGCGTGGCATGTTGCAAGTTGCAAGTTGCCAGTGGACCTTCCGCGGGCAACACGCTCATTTAACAAGCGCTTCCACTTGGATGTGCGATGTGCGTAATTTTTCAGCTGGTTTGCCCTGGCTTTTCCGCATTTTTCCCCTGCTTTTCCTCCTTGCCGCTATCCTCCTTTTCCGCTATCCGCTTTTCCACGCTTCCGCTGCAAACTGCAATTTGGCTGGCTCCCCTTTCCTTTCCCTAAAATGTACTTGCTCTCAATTGTTTTCCATGCGCATTTCCCCTTAGCCAGCAAATGGTTTTATTGTGCTCAACGAGGGTCGGACTTGTATTAGCGTAATTCCCGGGCTCATCTGGCGGCGAACTGTGATTGTTGTCCCTACCAGACAACAGACAACAGACAAAAGACAACAGGCAAATCAAATCCCCCCAAAATCTCCTTTGGAGTTCATTAATTTTGATGCCACAACTTGGCATTGCGAGTGGATGAAGCCGGGCTCACGCGCCAATCTCAATGCAAATCTCAGGTTGCCATTGCCATTGCCATTGTTGCTGCGCTAATAAAAAGCATAATTCGCTGGAATTTTCATATTTATGGGCAATGGCCTTCCTTGCCACTTGCCTCTTCCACTCTAAAAGCGAATCTTGCGGCGCGTGTTGCCACTTCAAAATTGTTGCAGTCATACACATAATGGCCGGGGCAACGTGAAACTGTTGCAAAGCGCAATAAATTTTAAAAAATATATACATTCTCCCAGCACGAGCACTGACAGCCCGACGACGACCACGCTGCGTATGAGTGATATTTTTTTGGGGGGCGGGTAACGAAAGTGAAAGAAAGTCAGAGAAAGTGAAAGAAAGTCGCTAGCAGACGGTCAAATACAAATAAACTTTTGACAAGCTCCGACGGCTCGGTTTTGATTATAAGCATATTTATTTATATTTATTTGGATTTGGAATGCCAACTTTAAACAGCAGGTGAAATGTTTGCGCACAAATGGTCAGCATTAAATTTTTATTATCGCCAGCCAAGAAAGCATCAGCAGAAACAGGCTGCTACAAATGTGCATTTATAGCTGAAAGATACTCCATTTGATTGGTAAGTATGCAATATTGGCAAGACGGCATGTCGCCATGTCGCCATGTGTTAAATAAATATGTAATTGAATTAGCCAGTTAGCCTGTTAGCCTGTTAGCCTGTTAGACAGCTAGACAGCTTGATAAGTTAAGCACAGATGCACTCCAATTACACTTACGACTGCGTTGCCTTCTCTCCTTTCGGCGTGTCAACTTGGCTTAAACTGAAACTGAAACTGAAACCGACAACCAAATGGCATCTCTGCTACTGCTACTTGTTACTGCTACTGCTACTGGTACTGGTAGTTCTCGCTACCTGCCACAGGTAACTGCGTGGCGAGACAACAAAACAAATGCCGCTCAATTACGGCGGAGGCAACAATAATAAACAGGTGACAGGCGGGAGGATGCCGGAATCTGGAATCTGGAAGCTGGAATCTGGAATCTCGGATGGCTTTCGGCCAAATTGAAGCTGGCTGAATGCTAACAAGGCCAAATCACAGTCGAGCCTGTTACATGCTCCATGCCATATATATATATAAATGTATGTATAGTGCTATATATGCTATATTCGCTACATATATATAGATGTCTGCGACAATGGCTGGTTATATCACACACGCTGCTCGCCTTCGTGCTTTTATTTCGATGTCCCTGTTTGCCAAGCTCGTATGCAAATTCAGTTGTGCCTTTCATAAAAGCCGCTCATAAACTTTTTATAATGCCTGCATATGCCAATGAAGAGGTCGTAGCATTCAGCTTGGTTGTGTTGTTGTGGGCTTTCCAAACCCAAAACACAAAACCCAAAACCCAAAACCCTTGCTCTCTCAATTTTCCGCAGCGCGACGCTTTTCTTATCGCTCACTTGGCAGCAGCGGGGGTTTTTCATTAATTGTACAACTGCTGGTTGTTATCAATACATTTCGCCAAATAATTGTGGCAAGTACTTGCACGCACTCTTTTTTTTCCTTTTCCTTTTCTTTTTTCCCAATTTTTCTTTTGTGGCAACTAATTGGCGCACATAATTGTTGGAGGGGGTGTGTCAGTTGTCTGTTTTTGTGACCATTTCCTTGCTTTTTCTTCGACCGGGAAATGGGAAATTCCCAAAACAAATAATTGACGCTCTGCGCTCATAAAACTTGCCACATTTCCCGCACTTTCCGCCGCTTTAGCCGCTTTAGCCGCTTCTCCGCTTTTCCTGCACCCAAAAAATAAAATGAATACATTGTCTGAGTGGCTGCGGTTCCGTTGAATTCTTCTACTTTTGTTTACTTAAGTTACATTTTATGCACAGTTTATGTTTGCTACACCAATATAAATTTCGCTTCGTATAAATATTTTTTTTTCATTCAGGATTAGTATCCATATTTTACGTTGCGGTTTCGCTCGCTTTTAATGGCCAAACGCGTAAAACTGTGACGGTGAATGCCATGTTGTGTCTATTTTTACAAACTGTAGTGTGTTTGTAAGCTGACCTCAAAACAACACAAAAAACAAGCTGCACTTAAATATTTTTATAAATTCTAGTAAAAAAAAAAGTATTATAACACGAAGAGCTGCTAGGCTAAAATACGTTTTAAGGCAAACTATTAAACTTTATGGCTCAGCAAATGATTTCAAACCACCTGATATGCTTATGAAGCAAGTTGTAACTTTGCCCATCGGGCTGCATCAGCTGCATCAATTTCCAGCCGGGAATCGGAGAATTTAATAAGTCTGCAGGTCCATCAGCATTATCGTCCTAACTGCCGCCCATCTTCATCATCATGATGTACAGTATACACACAGTAACTAAGTCTTAATCAAGCTTCGCTGTCTGGGCGCAAAGTTTTCCCTTGGCTGTCTTCCCCCCAAAGCCGTAAGGGAAAATCGGCCAAAAGTTTTTATGCTCTTACTACATTTTAGTTGCACCCAGTTGGCGTGGGATGCCGGTTTTTATGGCCAAATTAATAAGTTTGATAAAAGGGCAGGCGGTTTCTTTGTGCAGCAGCCAGCCACTTTATTCCAGCGACTTTTAAAACCCCTCTGCAGTCTGCAACTCCCAGCTGAATTCGAGTAATCGTAAATCTTAAATCGTTAATCGTGAATCGGGAGGACATTAACACATTTGGCTGAAAAATCAGTGTACTCGCCCACTAACGCCCACCGCGTGGCCACGCCCACTGCCACGAAGGTCACACAGGTGCTCGCATTTGGGGCGCCTTTCCACAGTCTGCCACAGTCTTCCACATGTTTGCCACCTGCATCCATTCTATACCCGCCAGGTGACAGTTTTTAATGAGCACTCATTAAGAGTCGCAGGCCAAAAAGATGGGTATCCCTCTGGGAATATTAGGCTACTCACGCAGATATGCGGCATACAGCGAACATCGGTGAAAGAAGCCACTAATATAGGAACTGATCTAAAGTCAGAAAACTTAGGATGGCATCAATACCATCGATGAGTTGCCAAGTGTCTGCCCTTGAGCCTTGCTTATGATTACTATGCACATTTTATTGAACGCAGATAGGTGGCTGTGATAACATAGGGTAGCGCCATGTGCGTACGCAAAAAAAAGAAAACGTGCAAGAACAGCCAAAAATGTTACACATACGCCATGTGCGCCAGAGGAAAACTAAACGACAACAGTTTGCTAGTTGTGGACTGCTGTGGCAGTGGCCCAGTCAGCAATCTCAACTGGATATTGTTTATCTTGGCATCCTCAGTGTTTTTTCTTCTTTTTTTGGGCGGCAACCCAAAGGTTGAGTGCCGAGTGTTTAGAGCTTAAATTTGTGTGCCCACATTTTGCAGGGTATTAAATTTGCATTAGCTCCGGCTACTGGAATAATCCCTGGGCAATTTCAATTAATGTCTGGCCCATTGGGGATTTGGCTGATAGAGTCGATGGAAAACACGATGAAATGTATGGTTAGCACACGCGCCAAAGAGCCAGTCGCAAACCAAAACCAAACCAAGCATAAATCAAGCAAAACATCAATAAATCACAAACTGTTGACGTGCCATCAAAACATGGGGTCAACTGAATGACTGAATGCAACTGCAACGCGCATTCATGTCCAATTGTGTAATTTAGTTGCCACAAAAAGAGGGTTAACGGGCGCCCAAGTAAACCAGAGAGACAATGACAATTAATACACGGCATTTCCATTGACAGCAATCTATTTGCGAAACAACAAACAACAGTGAGCAAACTAATGGGAATTGCGATTGATTTTACAACCAGACATACAACATACAAATTTACAATTCACAATTTACAATTTACAATTTACAATACATATGCTGCACATCTGTGCCCTTTCTCTATTGTTTTGTATAAACGTTTACAAACATTATCAAGCTCAAAACATCATAATCAAGGACCAAAGTGACAAGGACCCTAACAAAGTAAATACAAGAGGGAAAAAAAAGTTGAAAACAAGAATAGATAGGGAGCAAAAGACCAAGAAAAAAGGGACTGCTTAAAATGCCTTTTGAAAATTGGACATTTTTCCCCAATTTTTCCCCCATTTTTCCGCAATTTTTCCTCCATTTCAACATCATTATATATTTACATTTCTTGTTTAAATTGCGAGGCAAAGTAAATCTGCAGATTGTGCCAATTAAAATGAACATTATCACTATTAACGCACAAAGTAAGCCGTTTTATTTTTGGGCTTGTGAACAATATTTATACCAATTTGTGTAAGTAGACAACATTTGGGTGACGAAGTAATCGAATTCGGTTGGTGGATGAAAATGAAATGAATCAGAGTCCGAATGTCCAAACACTTTATTATATATTTGATATGTGTGCGTTGGCGTCTCTCTTTCTGCCTGACTTTTTGCCATTTTTCTGGGTTGATTGCATAATCAGTAATTTGATTAAATAAATGATTAAATAAAATTGATGGATTGGATAGCCACAAACACCTTTTTTTTCTACAGAAACAAAGAGAGTACGTCGACATTCTCGCTACCGTCATTAATTTCTTTTTTCGCTTCTGGTTTTATCTTGCGTTTTGCACATTGATTAATTCGATTGTTGATTCAATTAATTTGTTCGTCATGCACACATTGCGTATGCGTAATATGGTTATTTATGCGCCAAGAGTCATATATGTACATATGTATATATACAGATATATGTACATGCACAAGGTGAAGCACAAGCTCTTAAAGCCAAAACCTTCGAAAGTTACTCTAATGATGTGCTAATTAGCTGGGCTCGAACAAATATGATTTATAATCTTATCATTTGTATAAACACCTGAATGTCTGTGCAAATAAATCAGGCGAATTTAGAACGAGCCGAAAAGGCTTAAATCGGTTTATTTAAATGTATGTAAGTGCCCAAATCTGAAGGCGTGTGTAATATGCGTGCATAAATCACAATGCAATGGCATTGAGATGCTGCAAATGTATTATGTATTATGTATTATGGATTCGTAGTTACACATGGCTGCACTCGTTAATTACTTACAGTGTCTTATTGCATTATTATCTTCTGACTTGGAATTTTGCAATTGGAGTCTGGGCTGTCGTGCTGTCTTTGTTATTCACGTGGCAATCTGTCAAAAGCCAGAAATTTCCTAGATGTGCAATCTAAACTAAGAGCGAAAGATAAGAACTACACCTACATGGCATTTTTGAGACTGCACATCATTATTGTTGACTGAAACCAGCTTAGACCTACGCTACTTATTCATGTTCCTGACTTGTTTAGCAATTCCAATGTGAACTGTTGAGGGAAACAAATAAAAACCATAAATCACTGTGAAACCAGCCTGTTTGCGACCCTTTCACATATAATTCACAACGAAAAATGCCTATTGGGATACTCCTCGCCCATGGTTTTAACTGCTGCTGCCAGGAAAAGCAAAGGAGAGGTCTTAGTGCCAATTTAAATCCCAATCTCGGAGAGAATCCCCAGCGAAAAAGTGAAACCCAACCTGTTGCTAGCCAGCTTCTCTAGAGGATCCACACCGTAACCACACGGTTTCCTCTTCCGCCGCTTTCCACTCTCCACTTTCCACTTGCTACTTTCTATTTGCCACTTTCTATTTTCCACATTCTACTTTCAACTTTCCACTTTCTACTTTCCACTTTTTGAGCATTGTTTGGCCGCTGCTCATCAAAAGGAAAGCCCAGCGAATGCCCTTTCCCCATCTGCATTTCCACTCGCATTTTCTTCACTTCGTTGATGTTTTCTTCTCATTGGCATTTGCTGAGCCGTGTAATAATTGCCACACTGTGCACCTTTCGAGGATGTGCTCTTATGCCAAGTTCGCATAAGAAAAATGAGTAAAAACATCCCACAAAAAAATCACACAAATGTTCGTAATAACTGATTAACGTTGCCGAAATATTTCGTCCATTTTTAAATATATATGTATTTCTTTAGCCTATGATCTTTTTTTTTTTGAAGTGCTTCGCTGAGGTATAATTATTATTAGGCCCGAGGAAACAAAGAAGGAAAGTTCGCCTCATTGGCAGGCCACTTCCTGGTATTCGGTATTCGGTATTCGGTACCCAGTACCCAGTTCCCTGTGGCATTTATGCATATTGAGCATTGAGGGGCGTAAATTCTCTTCTTTGGCGCTCGTGCCACCTGGCTCCTGGATGCCACAACCTGGGGCACATGTCCTTGCCCGGCGGCACACACTGTTGTTGCCACACAAGCACTTTGATGTCATTGAACCGAGACTCCTCTTCCGTCGACTATGACAGCATCGATGTTGTTTACAAAGAATTCAGAATCGAGCGCCGAGTGCCGAAAACTGAAAATGAAAATCTTGTGCACGCGCGCTGCTCAATTTTCGATGGCCCTGCTTTTTGGCGACACTAAATCTGAATTCAATATGTTGTCGGTTTAACATATTTCATCTTTGGTCAGCTTCGTTTGCATAGTCCCTGTGTGTAGGTGTAAGCGTAAGTATCTGTGTGTCTGTTAGGGTGTATGGATGGGTGTGCGTGTGTGGGCAAACAACGTGTTGTGCCAATATTGACTATGCCCCCAGGCTCTTCTCAATACGTATAAACACACACACACATTCACTGAGAAAAACAACGAAAATAGCAAGGGGCACAGAAAGCGGAAAGCGCAAACAAATGGTCGAGTAAAAAACCGGGCACATAATTTATTGAAATCGCTATTGCCCATCGGTGGTAGCTTGTTTGTAAAGGAATTAAATTTTGCCCGATTATATAACCAAGGCCAGCTTTTTTTTGAGGGTCTAAGGTTACAACCGACTTTGATTGGTAATGAGATCACAAAGTTGATTTTGCTCCTCGTTTGTGCAAGCTGAGTTTGTCTTTGGGTTTTGGTTATCAAGCCGCATGATTGAATTGGTTTTCGCCATCCCTATAACCAAAAATAAGTGAGCCTGCAAACTTGTTAATCTGCGTCCGCTGTCAGTTATTAGCAAGTACATTATGCCTTATATATGGTAGTGAAAAGTGGCCGTAATAAACTCAATAACTCTTTTTAGGGTCCAGCTACCCAACAACCACTTCAAGCCCCCACAATTTCACTTTTAACACTCAATCCGGATAGCCCGGAAAAATTCCAAAAAAAAACAAAAAAATGGGAGAAAAATGTAGGAAAAACAAGCAAAGACAAACTTTGGCTGTAAAGCATTTAAAATATTAATTGCAACCTTTTTTTTTCTTGTGCGGGCAGTGCGATCTGCGGATAAACCTTTCGGCGGCATTCATAAACAACCGGGTAGCCAAGAAGTCATTAAAATCATGATTAGCAGGAGCCACAGGTGCCATTAAGTGGAGCCCGAGTGGAAAGTAAAAGGAAAAATTGGGCAAAAGCCGGTGAAAAGCGGGGGAAAAGCAGGGTGGAAAAGCGGCGGAAAAAGGCCACGGGATCACAACAGTTAGCTTTTTGTGTGTTTGCCGCTCGACTGCGTGTCGAATTTTGGCTGGCATAAAAAGTGGCCAACTGACCGACCGCAAGACCAAATCTTAATGTTTTTCTTTCAATAATTTCCAAAAAAAAAAAAAAGAAAAAAAAAAGGGGCCACATTCCAGTCAATGAGTTCAATGAGGTGGGTGGCAGGCTGCTGGAGGTGCAAGGTCACCGGATTTGGCCAACGAAAAGGGTTTCGCATAAACGATTTACTTGACTTCTCGACATTTGCCTGCCTTTGTGCGTGCTGCATTTTTCCAGGGCTTTTCTTCTTTTTTGCCGGCTTTGTTTTGCAACCGCAGTGGCTGCCCTTTTTGCCTTTGTCCGCAGGTCAAAACTCAAGCTCAAAAGGTTTTCCCTGCCGTTCGCTGCCATTTATTTGGATTTATTTTTACCATGGTCTGCCCGCCGCTGATAAGAGCGATTTTCGCTTTGCAATTTGTTGCAGCATCAACGGGCATCGATTTTATGTCGGCCTAATTATGTGGAAAAAATGTTTCACATTTTCACATTTAATTAACAAATCGCTTGCTGAGCTGACACACAAAATGGCAGCTCAAATTCGGGCTACAAACAGCACCAACGGAACTTTTAAACTTCAAACTCTGCAAAAACCCATTTTTTCAGACTGAAGTTAATTGCCAAAAAGCTGATGAATTATTTACAGCATAGCTAAAATCCAATGTTACAGGTTTTCTTTTTTTTAAGCACATGAAAGACCGCAATACAATGTTAATTGGAAATTGCAATCGGGAGAAGAGCAAATTAATTTATTTTCAGTACAGCAGCTTGCCAATTTTCCCATCAGATTTTCCTCTTCATCGCCATTTTCCAGCTAAGTGCATTAATTACTATAAAATCTTAATAGTTGGCGCACTCTGATAATTGGCAATTGTCCTTGTCGATGCCATCAGCAAAATTTCTTTCTTTTCAGTAAAATTGCTTCGGAAAATCTGTCATATAAATGGAGTTCTCCTGCATTCATACAAAATTTCTATTCACTTTTATAAAACCATACCAATTTTGGTTAAAATGCAAATCTCACTAGTTTAGCATCACAAAATATTGCACAATTATGTTCTTGTATTATTTCCTTGCTCTGCTTTTGATTGCTGTCCAATGTTTGCAGGCAGATCATTCCTGCAGCGACTCACCAAGTCAGCAAGTCAGAACTTATAGAAAAGTCAGGGCAAAAGTGCAAGTTACTGACAAGTTTCAAACTGCAAGTGTTTTTTTTGCTATCAATTTTTGTTTCCTCACTTTTTGTTGTTTCCGCATTTCGTATAACTTTAAGCTGTTTTGCAGCGTTGACTGGTGCAAAGTTTTGAACACCGGATGAAGTCCACAAAAAGTCGTGGAAAACGATTTAAAAATTCAATATTCAAACTTTCGAGAGCGTGGGAATCGCAATTTGGCCAACACAAAGGGCCAAGATTACTGAAGCCAGTTAAATTCAATTGGTGCCAAGAAACTATTGTCAAATGCCATGCGGCAGACATATATTATCATAATCTATGGCATTAATTCGCACTGATTTTTGTGGGTCCTACTTGATAAATGACCCCTGTGTATTGGGGACAGGAAGAGCAGTTCTTTGATTTCGCAATTCTTTACTTTCGCCTATTTATGCCTGCGATAAATTTTGGGCCATTGTTTGGCCGTCTGTCCAGTGCTTTTTGTTTAGAACAATCAGCAAAAAAAAGGTCGAGGAAATGCGATATTTACCTGACAAATTCCTGACATTCGGCAGATTTCTATTTTCGATTTTCTTTGCTGATTTTTGCTTGAGTTTTAATGGTCACAGGGCACAGAAACAAAAAGGCGCAAAAAAATGTATTTCTTAAATTTTGTGTATGTTTTTTTAAGACTTTTTTCGAAACGTTGAAAAGTTTTTCACAGTTGTTATGATTTTTGTTGTTGTTCTGTTTGACTTTCAAAAAACGTTTTTTAGTTAGCCGGAATTCGGTTTTTGGTGAATTGGTTTTGGTGCTTGTCTCTCCGGTTTTGTTTTCAGGGCTGTGTGTTCGCCTTAAAAAACCCGCAACGACTGAATCAAAACAAACAAATTTCTTTAGTTTTATTCGAAAAAGTGTTGGCGGATATTTCGGCAGCGGCTTGCCACTCGTTGCCGCTCGGAAAAGCCTCGGAAAAACCTCGATGGAGTGTTCCCAGCTGCTGGATATCCGCCGCCTACTTATCCGTCCGCTTTTCCCGCCCCGAGTTTTCACTTTATCCGTGCGTCTGCGCGTTTTCCTTGCTCGGAGTTTTTCGTTTTTTTTTTTGTTTTTGTTTGTTTACATGCTTGCCCCTGCTTGACTCCTCCGGTTGCCCTTGTGTTTCTTGTTTTTCTTGTTTTCTTGCTCTCCTCGTTTTTCCCGCTTTCCCCGCTTGTCCCGCTTTCCCAGCCATTTATATTGTGGCCCGGCATTGTTGCTTTTCTCTAAGCGCTTTTTAATCTCTTAGCGCCGCGCTTTGTTTTTGAATTCTCTCAGCTGTTTGCCATCGACCAGAAAGTCTCAAGGTGTTTGACACTTGGTCATGTAGCCCCATCCACTCGAAAACTGAAGAGCATCCGCAGCTTTAACCGCATCTCAGCTAAAGGAGTCAGGACTCGTGACTCGTGACTTGGGATTTGGGATACGAGATTCCTGCCTTTCGCACTTCCACATGAGCTGCAGTCAGTCGAACGACGGATGCTCTACTCGCATTTCGCGGGAAATGGGGTTTTCACTTTGTGTGCTCGCTTATCGCCTCGCGGAAATTCACAGTTTGCATTGCTGAACAGATAGCACGCTTGAAATCATTGAAATGTACACATGCGAGTATAGTAGCATACTTTTGAACACCTTCATAAATCGCATATTCACATTGCATGCGATTTTCTGTGGAAATTCACTTACAATTTGGGCAAAAGCAACCTAAAAACCAAAAAACCAATCAAGTTTGGCGTGGCATCGATGCTTTATGATTTTTTAACTATGCGGTTGCCGTTTTATGCGTTCGGTTTTTTTGGTTTTGTGGGTCGTTGACTTGCCAGCGAGAAATGCGCAAAATGGTTAAAAGTCATTAACTTTTATGTGCTGCGCAGAGCCCGTGGAAATGCAATTTCCTTATCGGTTTCATTTTTTTTCATTTCGGGGTCCTTTGTCGCAGATCCTTTTCTAATTTCATTGCATGTGGCTGGTTTATTTGCGGGCGATTTCAATTGAATCCTGATTCGATTGCGCGCTGATTGATGCTTTGTTGCTTTCATTCTCTGATTCTTGGATTCTCGGAGTCTCTGGATTTCTGGCTTTCTGGATTTCTGGATTTCTGGATTTCTTGCCAACTGGCGGACTTTCTTTCGGCTCAGGTGAACAATTAGAAGTTCGATGACTTGTCGTCTGCACATGAAACTCGTCTTCGGCATCCTTTGTCGGATTAGACAAAGGGGAAATGGACTTCCTTGTCATATTTCCGATTTTGCGACTACAAGCCAAGTAGTAGTAGCGTGTTGCTTTGGTTTCCATCCCAGGCATCAGGCATCCACTTGAGTCGCTCCAGCACTCGATTAGATCCCAGTTTATGAGTGGCCCTGCCGGAATCAATAAGCCCACTCATCCAACTCAACTCGCCGTCCGAGTGGGCGGATTGTGCACGACGAGAAAAATCATCACATCCATTCTGTAGTCCGCTTGGCAGTGCTCAGTTTAAGCGACTCTGCACGCCCGTTTTCGCGCAGTGTGCCGCCAAACAAACATATTGAATTGGAGACGCATGAAGTGCGCTGACTTCAGCGATGTTTCTTTATAATCAAATTGGAAACAGTAGCGTTTTGTCCGTGTCTTTGAAGGCGTAGCAGCCCGCCCCCAAGGACATCGAAACACGTCCCACTGTCGACTTTTCGTCCTTCTGATTTCGGATTTCGCCCCGGGGACTTCTCATGCGCTTTGAAATGCAAAGTTGCACGGCCAGCTGCAATTTCCAATGCAGTTGCACGGCCAGTCGCCGCCAGCTGCCTGGGATTATAATTGCATTTTTGCGCTCCTGCCTGGGGCATGTCCTTCCAGGACACTAGGCGCACCACACCGAAAGCCACAGAGGCAAAAAAGGAGCTGAGTTGGCAAGTATGGCAAGAATTCCTCGGAAGATCAAAGGAGTGAAAGTGACGTCAACAAATGTGTGGAAATGTGTGGATTCTTGTCAGATGTACTAGACTTTTTAAAATAGTAGGCAAGTACTCATAGCACCATATGTTGTATGACTTTCACATAAAGCTAAAAAACTTAACTATAATAATTATTTTGTAAATTTACCCAGCCAACCAATTTAGTACCATCATACCCGCAATCCAACAAACTACTGTGTGGTGCATGCAAGACAGTGGACTTCGATTTCAATTTCATAGAATTTGGTCAGCACAAAGGCTCCGAGTGATTGATATGCCTAAGGGGTTTCGCTGCTGAATCGCCACAGCTTTGAGTATCCTGAGAATCCTGCATGTCCTGTGGGTCCATAAAGCATGTCTCGGTGCTGGCAAAGGTGTCGGTTTATCCGTTTGGAAACTGAACATAGAGTCGCACGGACGTACGAGAACGTGGCACTATCAAGTGTTGAATCCTTAAGATATAGTACTTTAAGTACGTTCCAAAAGCCATAATGCGATTCAACGAGGATTCGGTGGTTCAGTTGCCTCAGCATTCAATTGTTTAATTACACTGGATATGGGAAAATATGCCGTCATTATTAAAACCTCACTCACTTCGCACCACACAATTATTTATTGGACATTCGGCTTATTGCGTATGCAGGAAATCACTTACGGATCAATGCACACCTTACTGCTTAAATTGCCGGAAATGTAAAGCTTCGCAAAGCTTCGGCTGCAATTAATCTTTGAGTAGATTTTTTTTTATTTTTTAATATTTATTAAGTGAGGAATCAGTCCATCATAATATTGAATCTTAACATCACAGGGTGGAGAAACATTCATAGGAATTACCACACAAAAAATACACATTTGTGAAGTACATACGTATATTCATATAAAATATGTTTCGAGAATAAATAAGTAGCCTGCATATTCCCTTATACCTGAGTTCACCAATAGTCTTAACCTAATAATAAATTAATCATATAAAATATGTTTCGAGAATAAATATGTAGCCTACATATTCACTTATACCCGAGTTCACCAATAGTCTTAACCTAATAATAAATTAATCATATAAAATATGTTTCGCGAATAAATAGGTAGATAAGTAAGATGTAAGAGATATTCATATAAATATAATAGCCTATAATATAAATATAATAGCCTATAATATAAATATAATAGCCTATAATATAAATATAATAGCCTATAATATAAATATAATAGCCTATAATATAAATATAATAGCCTATAATATAAATATAATAGCCTATAATATAAATATAATAGCCTATAATATAAATATAATAGCCTATAATATAAATATAATAGCCTATAATATAAATATAATAGCCTATAATATAAATATAATAGCCTATAATATAAATATAATAGCCTATAATATAAATATAATAGCCTATAATATAAATAAGTATACCTGAGTTCGCCACTGTCTTAACCTTATCATATAATAATAACTTAATATATAAAATATAATATATAGCAAACTTATTCATATAAGATTTATCATAAAAAAATATGTTTCGAGAATAAATAAGTAACCTGAGTTCACCACTAGTCTTAACCTAATAATAACTTAATCATAATCATAGCAAACTTAATCGTATAAAACTTATCATATCAGATATTTCGAGAATAAAAGATGTTTCGAGAATAGATATGATAATAATATAATAATATAATAATAATAATATAATAATATAATAATATAATAATATAATAATATAATAATATAATAATATAATAATATAATAATATAATAATATAATAATATAATAATATAATAATATAATAATATAATAATATAATAATATAATAATATAATAATATAATAATATAATAATATAATAATATAATAATATAATAATATAATATAATAATATAATAATATAATAATATAATAATAATTTACCTGTGGAACATACCTGGTCTGGTCCGGTCCGGTCCATGGTGCACTGCATCCAGATCGACGGCGGGATGTCCACATGGCCTCTGGAACCACTATCACACACACAAACACACATACCACTACTTTTACTACCACATCATAACTTCCGGTCAACTGATCGATGAGCTGTCAGAGCTGCTATCCCATAAGGATTGAGTCAGAACTGATTGGGAATTGTAAGTGTTGGTGGACGAAATTTTTGTTTACATTACATTAATTATGTAAATTAAGTAAAATACAATGTATACAAAATAACTTTTGATATGTTTAATGTTTTGCGTTGAATGTTACCTATGTTTCAATGCTGCAAATTCATTGTTGCACGTTTAATGTTGCAAATTCAATGTTGCAAATTCAATGTTGCACATTCAATGTTGCAAGTTCAATGTTGCAAATTCAATTTTGCTAATTATATGTTGCAAATTCAATGTTGCAAATTCAATGTTGCAAATTCAATGTTGCAAATTTAATGTTGCAAATTCAATGTTGCAAGTTCAATGTTGCAAATTCAATTTTGCTAATTATATGTTGCAAATTCAATGTTGCAAATTCAATGTTGCAAATTCAATGTTGCAAATTCAATGTTGCAAATTCAATGTTGCAAATTCAATGTTGCAAATTCAATGTTGCAAATTCAATGTTGCAAATTCAATGTTGCAAATTCAATGTTGCAAATTCAATGTTGCAAATTCAATGTTGCAAATTTAATGTTGCAACTTCAATGTTTCATGTTCAATTTTACTTGTCACATATGTATATATTATTACTTTTTAAATGCTTTATATGTTGTTTGTTGCAGTGCTGAATGTAGCAAGTTCCAAATTTATTGTAAAATGCCGATTTTCCTTTGTTGAATATTTGTTGTTCATAGATAACTATTGACAAAATAATAGTAATGCGTACTGGCTTTCTGGGGATAAAAAGAACGCAACTTGAAACGTGAAACTTGAACCACTCCTTTGGGCAACATCATCTGGCTTCTGTGTTTGCTCCCCCAATCACTGCCCTTTCCACAATTCAATTTTGGTGGCGGAAGTGCGTGTGTTTGTCGTATTGGTATTTCTTTGACAACCAACAAACACCGCCTTCACCCTCTTTTCTCCCTGTGTACACCCCAACACACACGCAAACACACACAACCCCCTGGGGGCATTCTTAAGGTGTTCGCGATTGTGTGTGCGTTACAAATTGAATTCAACATATTTGCTTTAAACGCTTTTTGCACCATCCGCTGTGCTACCCATTACTCTGGTTAGGGTTGTTCTGACATTGCATAACTATTGCATTTGCAGGCATAAAACCTTAGCATTTCATTAGCTCGAATACTTTGCCCCTCACTTGCACACGGGGTACTTCTGCTGCGACTTTCGTCACTAACTGATATTCCTGTCGCGTGAATTTATTTCCGGTTAACCCCATCGCCGCCATGCTCGCCGCCAGTGGGCGTGGCTGCTCGTGGGGACAGATTAGCGCTTAATTCATGATTACCACAGCAGTGGCAGTAATTAGGAAAGGCAGAATGTGTGTGTGTGTGTGTGTGAAAGTATGTGAAAGTGTGTGTTATAAATACTTGCTCTCAAGATTGCAGTACATCAGCGCGCAGCCACAAGGAAATTCCTCGGAAAATGCGAAATGGCTGAGGGGGCCGGTCGAGCAGTGAACGATGCCAGCAATTTGCTATTAGTTATCTCGGTTATTGTTATGTGTGTGCATGTGTATGAGTATACAGATGTGTGTGTGTGGTCTCGTTATGCATTTGCTTATGCTGTGTGCGTGCCAATATCCCACGGAGGAGCACAAGCACAGCTCCACATGGGACCAGCTCCCCCAACACACACACACTTACAAATTATATACTTTATACTGTAGATGGCATACGAATTTGTCTGGCATAAAAGGACGTGGGCCCTCGCTTCCGCTTTTGCGTGGCCTCACTGTGCTGCAGTAAAAACTGCAAACTTGTGCGCGGTAAAAATAAGTAAACACCAGCCAGATAAGCAAGTGATTCATTGTGGCTCTTGTGTGGCTCGCTTATGCGAATACGAAATCCATACAAGTTTATTGTACACGTTCTGTAGTATTTAGCCCAACTGCATAATATGCCTATAAAACATGAAATAAATATGGAGTATCATACCTCGTTAGATTCGTAATTAAATCCCCAATCGATCTGGATTCAAATTTGGAAATTTTTATTTTTTCCCATTTTTGCAAATTTTGATGATGATACCCCTTAAAAAATAAGCAAAAATTCGAAAAAAAATCTTTCTCCAAAAGGGACAGAAATGGTTACTATTGTTAATAAGCTGCCCAAAACAGTATTTCTTTCATGTTTGTGATCATTTTTAGCCAAGTTATGATCAAAATGCCCAAAAAATATCTTCATTTTAGCCAAAAGTCGCTTTTCTGAATTTCCCTCATAAAATCATCAGTTTTTTGGCCATAACAATCAAAAAAGTTGTCTGAATATAGAATGGCATACCTCGTTGAGTTCGTATTTCAATTTCCAATCGAACGGTGTCCTCAAAAGGCAAATCTATTTTTTAGCCATTTTTTGCAAATTTTGATGATGGTACCCCTTACCGAAAATGCGAAAATTCGAAAAAAATTTGTTTTCTCTAAATACACCAAAAAGTGATAGGGATCTTTAGAAAGGTTAATTAGCTGTACAAAAC
This sequence comes from Drosophila santomea, assembly GCF_016746245.2. Lineage (NCBI taxonomy): Eukaryota > Metazoa > Arthropoda > Insecta > Diptera > Drosophilidae > Drosophila > Drosophila santomea. Next base: position 3,269,462 of record NC_053021.2, read on the forward strand.
GGTCATTCATTTAGCTATATAACCATTTTTAGCAAAGTTATTGTAAAAAATCCATTTGCAAAAATCACTTTTTTGATAAAAGTTATATTAATGATTTTCTCACTCATTCGCTAGATGTTTTCATTGCAAATGAATTGCAGGTAGAAAAATGGAAAGTAAACCAGCGCGGTGAGTGGATCTCGGGCACACAACTTTTATAATTATTCATAATTCAGCTAAGATAAGGACAAATTGCAGATAGTTGGGCGGCTGCAATGGAATTACAAAAAGGCTTTAGGCCAAAACTCCAGTGTCCGGCGAATTAATTAGAGCCATGGCACACAACTAAGCAAAACCAAAACCGAAACCAAAACCAAATTATGTCGAACAGCCGCTGCAAATGCTGCTGCACTACGGGCAACCGAAGGCCAAAAGATAATTCAATCAGGTGCCCGTGTGTGCACATATGCATATGCATACTCGTACTAAATGTGGCTATACGGCATTACGTATACGCCGCGTGTGCAGTGGCTCCGGTTGCTCCGACAAAATGCACAGCCCACACGCATCGACTCTCGGCCCGCCAAAGGTCAATTTCATTTGGGGCTAGCTCCTCCGCTTTTTACTGAACGCTGGCACCCACGCCATTTTCCGACTTTCCCTCGAATTTCCCTCGGCATCGCTCAACGGGCCGCCATAAGCAGCAGTTTTTCCTCCTTTCCGCTTTTCCTCTTTTCCCTTTTGCCGTCGCGCATGGCAACGTGCAGCAAAAAGCGCCTGACACACAGACCAACTGACAGATGGCCCGACCACCTGCCACGAGCAACCTTTTTATAGACCCAATACCCTGGAAAAGCATGCTAATTGCATGATTTAATACATTTCACACATTTTCCACCTCAGTTATCGCCAAGCTTATGCAACTCATTTATCTGGAATACCAAACATTTGTGGGAGTAGCTGCTCTTAGTAACTGCATTTCAGCAGACAACCTACGGTATTCGCAAGTCGCACCCATTCAGCGCTGTGGGCGAACAAGTTTTTGATACATTCATGAAGCTGCCACATGCGTCTAGCGGTTTTAATTGAAAAATTGCCAACTGCCGTGCGCTGAATGTTGCCCTCAAAGGCTTATGGGCGAAATGAAAAGCATTAAGCTGAAGATTACTACGATATTAGCGCGGCATAATTGTCTGATTAAGTGAGTGCCGTGCCTGCCTATTGCCACGCAGTCCTTTGTCGCTGTGCGGCAACGTGGCGTATGTGTAATGTAATTTGCAAGCTTTTCCGAAATGTAGCAGCCCATGCACGCTGGCAATTAGCACGTCCCGTTCTGTTTTTGCTCCGCTGCTCCTTTCTGTGTCCTGCCAAGCACTTTGATCAGCCATTGGTCCTGTGTGCGGTATTTTGTGTAAGAAGGTAGTGCCAACAACAAATGGCAAATGGCCTTGATAATCGCAAAAGCAAAAGCAAAAGCAAAACTGAGCGGCACAAGGATCCGCAGGACGAAAGGTTGAGTCAGCCACCTTGCGGCTGTCACTGTCGACAGGAATCCTGTACTTGCCATTGTCTTTAGTCGTCACATGAATGGAATTACGATTACGAAGTTACCCCTTCTACATTCTACATCAGCATCCATTAAAAAGTTGCGCCTGTCTGCTCGCAAGGATGTGCTCCTAATGGCTCTAATTAGGAAAGCAATTAAAAGTGGCTTCACATCCTTGCAGGCACTTGAGTCTCGAACGACATCGTGTACTATAAACTATGCTTACTATTGCTGATTTATTAAATATCAGCTCGCTCTGCTAATTATTGCGAAAATCGCCAGAAAATTTCATCAACGATTTCTATACTTTTTTGTATTTTTTTATTGCGATGCAAACATTAGGCTAATGCCGCCGGATCCGGATCCTCGAGGGTCTAATAACTTCAAACATTTGGCTCGTCTAGCCCCAGTCATAATTAAAAGCAATTCCCTTTGTTTTGCCACCAATGCGGGGCAGAAAAAAAAAAAAAGAAAAAAGGGAAAAAAAATGTGGAATAATAAGTTAATGTTTTAAGCGGCTTGTCAAGCCATGACCTTGGCCTAGGCAGAAAAAGCGAAATAATGGAAAAGAATAACAAAAAATAAGAAGCATTTTGTGCCGCCCTCTCATTACAATTTAATGCGCTTTGCTCAACAGCTTAGTAAAGATTTAAACGACGATGGCTGCGCCTTCGTTACCATTCCCATTTCCCATCTGAAAAGGGAGCCATTAAAACGATTTAGTTAATTAACATGCCATCCGAGTGCTTCGGCATCTCAGCAACTCGCCATCTCGCCATCTCGCCATCTCGGCATGTGGCGCTCACTTTCAGCTCATTGTAAATGCATGCTATCGATTCCAGCCACAGGCCCCGACTATCCGACTTTTCCGACCATTCCGACCATTCCGACTTTTCCGCCTTTCCGCGCGCGGAAAACTCACTCGTAGTTAGCCCCACTTGTCTGGCAATTTCCCCCAACTTTATGCGCTCAATCAGTTGCAAGCCCGCCAATTGCGTCGCCATTTTTTGAAGAGCTCTTGAACTGAACTATACGTTCGGGAAAATCTCACTCATAATTGCATCAGTCCAGTGGAAACTGATTGATTTTTGAAAAGGTTTCACTGCACTGGGATTTTAGTTGAATTGAGAGTGGCTCAATAATTTACCAAGTCATTTGGCGAAGCCTTTAGATTTAGCAGCCAACTTGCCAAGTTACCAGTTTTCCAGTTTTCCAGTTTGCCAGCTTGCTGGCATTTCACAGTGACAATAAGCCGCCTTTCTTATCTTGGCGAATGCAGGAGAACTGTTTTTCTTGCCGGGAGCAACAGTTTTCCCGATGGCCGGATAGTCGAATAGCCGGATGTGCCGGATGTGTGTCCAAGTCGCTGGGCAAATGGGTGGCTGCATCTCTCTGTGTGTGTATGTGTATGTGTGTGTGTTTATGCAATTTTCACAAAGTTAACAAAGTGAAAAGTCCTTGCTGGTGGCACGTAATTTATGCATGGCATAAAGAACGATGCACTCGTCCTGCCACGTCCTGCAACCAGGACAAAACCAGGACTCTCTACACTCGACTCTCAACTCTCGAGTGGAGAGCGGCAGGCAATCTGCAATCTGCAGTCGCTCCTGGGTCAAATGCTAAACATCAATCACTGCACTCCCCCCTACTCCCTCCCACCATTTTGCCGACTGCATTTACACTTATGTGCCACACTGTCTGCCAGCGAAGAGGTCCTTTTCATCCTGGTTCACTGTCTGTATTGATTACCAATTTGTTGCGACTGCCAATGCAGCTTTTAATTGAATCGAAGAGACTTATCGTGCAGCCATAGAAACCCGGCCAAAAGTATTTGTACGTAATATGTCCTTGGCTTAATTAATCGCTATCGCAATCGCAATCGGAATCGCAATCGCTCAAGGAGCGTAAACATATCGATCAACGATGCAGCAGCAGCTCTGAAGATATCACATGCAACTCTCAAATATGTTTACAAATTTCCCACAGTGTACGTGGAAATAAATCGCTGTCTTATAACACAAGAAAAAAAAAATATCAACAAAAAGAGAAATAATGTTAATAAGGTAATTAAAAGTAGTACTCATTTGCCCTGTGCCATTAATAACGACTCATGTAATATTAATTAACTTGTAAATAAAGAATAAACTCCGTCAATAAATTGCCATCAAGCGTATATGTTCATCCGACAAAACGAGCAATTAAATAACAATTAAATATCGCTGGAAACTCCGGAAAACTCCGGAAAAACCCCTCACATTCCACATCCCACATATACATGTATGTATGTAATATGTAATGAGGCCAGCCACACATTCGATAAAAATGACAGGGGAGCTTTAATTAAAACCGACTTTGTTTGATTGGCATTTGCAAAGGGACAAGAAAATGGGGCGAATTAAGTGAAAATTTCCTGAAAATGCCTCATTATTGAGCCAAAATAAACTGGCCGCATTTTCCGATTGCTCACAATTTTCCCATTTCTTTTCGGGGCGCCGCGTTAATTGCGTCGTGTTGACAGGTTTTCTCGACCTTGGTGAGTAGTTTTTTGGGTATGTGTTTGTGTGGGGCGGAAAATGAAGAAGTTTCCATTACAATCAACACAATTACAATCAAGCCGACAGACTCAAAAATCCAATTTTTTGTTGCTACATGCTCTCATTCTAGCAAATGATTATTATAAAAAATAAGCAGTTGTTGAAAAAGCGCTTGCTCGACTTTTTTGCATTAAAATTGCTACTTTTTTTTGCATAAAAATGCTACGTTTTTTTTGCCATTAATCCATCAGCGAATTGTGCGAACATTTCAAGTTTTATTACTGTCAGGAGGCAGTGTGCAAAGTAATAAAATTGGTAAAACATACGCAAACACTATTTTTCACACACGAGCACACACGACACTCGATTTTGTATTTTTTATTATTTATTTTTGTTGTAAATGAGCAGTGCTCTGTGATTTCGCCATAATCAATTTACGCAACGTCAAAGGGTAAATGGGCAAATATTTGAACCGGCGTCGACTTCGGAAAAGCGAGCGGAAAACTTTGATCTTCCACGCTGCATGGCTGCTAGTTGGCAATCAATATCTAATGAAATTTCAAATTTATGTGTGCTCCAGAATGTAATGGTATACGATATCCTATATACATATATAAACTATTATCAGTTCTACTTGCAAACAAATACCATCTAAAGATTTGTATTTTCTGTCGCTTATTTTATATTCACTCACTTTTGACAGCAGCGCATGGCTTCAATTTTAAAGTCCATGTATGAAAAGCCAGGCTCACTCGTCGATTGCGAATGCTGTCCATGCTCAATGGCAATTTAATGGGCTTCAGTTCGCAGAGTGATTCTTTTGAAAAACAATCGAGAAGCGATTGACCAGCGCAATAAAAGCCATTAAAAAGAACATTAAAAGCGATTCGATTCGTTTCGATTCGATACGATTCAAAGACGAAGACGATGGTGAAGAGGAAGTCGAGTAGGAGTTCTCTCAAGTAGAATATTTAGAAAACCATTTAGCTACTTATATGCGTATTTAAGTCGAAAACAATTAAACTAACATTTGAGCTGACTGATGGAGTAAACATGGGATTGCAGGGCATCGTTTAAATGGCGGTGCTAATTGCACACGAATGGCGATATAGCCGCGGGACCCAATGCTAATGAACCGGGCCCATAAACAATGGCTATTTCGGTTCGCTAAAGCAGCTCTATTCCGTTTGGCACAAACGAAAAACCCCGGAGTTTTCAACCGCAACTGCAATGGCCAACGTGAAATTTGGCAAAACAATCGATTCGCTGGGCCAATTTCAAGTAACAAATCCAAGTCCAGCTGCTCCTTTGGGGGCTCCTTTGAGGCTCCTTTGGGTGTGGCAGTGCCCACCTGGTGTGACCAAATGAATTACCCAAAAACCGGAGCAGTTCCGCCTCGCTGCTTTCGTAATGCCAAACTGGCCAAATCGATGGGGAAACCTGGGCCATGGGTTGTAATCTCCTGTGGGAACTGGAACTCTCTGTACAGGATTTTTTGGAGCCTTCGGGGGGCTACTGAAACCAGAAGTGTTTGCTTAGCTGAGTATATATTTAAATGTCTTATACAGACATCGGGGGATTTGTTCATTCTTTAGCCCAAGTTGGATTACAAATATTTAATTTAATATTTAGCCCAAGTTGGCTTATAAATTTATGTCAAGCGGCTATTTAAAAGTTCAACTATTCCACTTAAACTGCAGCTTATTTAGCATTTTTGGGGCCACTCGGATTCATTTAAAACACCCGCAATTGAGGCGAATCCGCTAGCTGCCAAGTGGGCCATCCTCAAGTTCCGAACTCCGAACTCGTTGCCCAATTCGGTGCTAACTCAATTTAGTTTACACTCGGTGAGTGCCTTTCTCCTCCTGCTCCTCCTTGTCCTGCTCCTCCTGCCTTCTTCTTTCATTCCCCCAACTTTCCTTCTGCTGCCACTCCCCCTTCCTCCATTCAGCGCCCACTTTGGCAGGCGGAAAGCAACATTGTCATCTACATGTGCTCGTCTACATTCAGGTGCTGTGGACGAGTTGCCGTAGGCTGGAAAAAACTTTTTTGTCTGCGCCCCAAAGTATGCAGCTCAAAAGGAAAATGCTGCCAGTGCGCTGGTGTGCGTGAGTTGAGTGCACGGCGCGTGTCTGTGTGTGTGTGTGCTTGGTGGGGGGAGAAGGGGATTGGGAAGTGGTTGAAAATGTTGTCGTAAATATTAAAATTTCATACGTTTATGCAAATTCACTTTCGACAACTTCACTTCCTGTCGTGCTGTTGGACTTCAGCTCTTTTCTCACCTCCCCGCGACTTCTGTAATTCCTTAGACACTCGCAAAATAGACAAATGTGTATACATATGTTATTAAAAATAAATATTATTAGCATTTCAAATCGAGCATTTAGATCGAAGATTCTAAGAGCCAAATTGGCTTCTGCTATATACATACATATGTATTTTTGCAATTGTATAGTTTCCCACCCGTTTGTGTGCGTTTCTCTTGGTGTACGCACACACGTACCTGCTGCGGAGTAAAATGAGTTGTCGCTTTATATGAAAATGAACATTTATTAAGTTGAAATTACATTACAAATAATTTTCATATTATTGTAATGCACACACACACACACACACATGCGTGTTTGCCTATGAAGGGGGCGTTGGGGCGTGGCACACGGGCGGCGAGTAATAGCCTTGTAATATTTATGTAAATGCGTTGCCGCTGCCGTCTCCCTCACTCCTCACTCCGCCTATCGCCGTCTCTGTCTGAGAGCGAAACATCTCTGACGACTGTCAGTCAGATTTTCCCCTCAGTGTTTTCCTTTGCTGCCACCTTTTTTTCTCTTTTTTTTGCCTGTCCGCCACTTGCTTATTTATTCATTTGCATAAAATGTTTTAATAAAGATTTTGATTTCACTTCGCATGTGGGTGTGCGGGTGTGTGTGTGTGCGACTAAGTAAATGGAATAATTGGCTCTTATAGCGTCCAATTTGTCACATCTTCGTATGCAGATTTCGCTGAAGAAAAATCGCATTCGCAATTGCCATCGATGGGCGGAATTTTGAACAAAGCACTGGTTTAATAATAATCACACAACTGAAATGGAAATCTATGCCTATCTATATCTAGCTATACGAGTATATATGTATATAAAAAATGGCTTACCATTTATCATTGGCAAGTGCTCATAAAGATAGCCTTCACCTTTTTGCCCCGGGGGAGCCATTCAATGGAAATCCCAATCACAGGAGCTCGTATTTATTTGCATTTACATAGAACACTGATAATTTATTAACTGAAAGCCTGCATATAATTTAAACGATTTAATTTGGTTGTCATATTGGCGGGCAGTTCAATTACATTTCCGGACTATTTTCAATTACCGCGCTTCTAAGAGCCAATGTTTCTTTGGAAATTCTCCCATTATTGAGTTTTTTGTTCCATACTTTTGCCAACGTAGCTTCCGATCAACGACATTTTGCAACATGAAACGTATAATTTTCAGAAACACAACTGCCTATTAATATACACATGCTCATATTTCCCTAATATGAACGAAGTCTAAATACCTAATTATACCTTGTCTGGCGTTCTCAGAATTCTGAAAATTAATGACAGTGCCCAGGTAGCGAGCGGGTGTATAAAAGTCCTCAAACATCGCGCATACGCCGTGTTGACCTTGCCAACTGCACTTTTTGTCCTGCTTCCATCATGCTGCCGCTGTCCTGTCTTCATCTTCACCTTCTTCGCCCCTGTTTGCTTAGCCCGGCTTGTGTAAATGGAACCGAAAAATGCTAGTAGTGTGGCTGGTGTTGAGGGGGCGGAAGGAGAACTAGAACCAGAACCAGAAGCGTAAAGGCTGCGTTGCCGGACAAGAGCTGCATACGAAATGCGTTGCAACTGGGCTAAGGGTTATCATTCGAATGGAAGGTGGGTTGTCGGGGTCACCCGCCCATTGTTACAGTTTTGTTTCCACTGCTCTGGCACTCTGCGCACGTAACATTCGTATAACTTTCTATGTATCTGCATTCGCACCTAGCCACCTAGCCACCTAGCCACCCAAGTCGCCCAACCATCCAACCATCCAACCATCCAGCCAGCCAGCCACCCAATGCCTCCTGACAAATATCTATTGTGTAGTATTATGGTGGCCATTGTTTGCCAGTTAGCAGAGACTGCTGCTGCCGGAAAAAAAAAGAAGACCAAAAAGGAACGCAAAGAAAAGAGGGAAAATTCGGAGAAAAACGAGCGCACGCTGTCATCACAGCGCTCAGCTTATTTGCGCTGATATCACGGAGCTGCGGAGCTGGAATGCAATGCGTTGCATACTTTTCGGCTGTCACTTTTAAGGCGAAACAGACCTACAAAGGTGCAGATTACTCTATTGTTTTTCTTTAAAATCCACTGGCATTTATCATTTCCCAACGAGCTGCCTCTTTTTAAGATACCAAAATAAAGTGAGATTACCGAACAAAGTGAGCGGAAAACGAAAGTTTTAGCCAAATAAAACTGATTCGACTCATCTGTTTACTTTGCCTGCGTTTGACACACACACAGAACTAAGAAGTAAGCCCCTCAGCGTTTTCCACCTGTCTTAAGGGAAATAAGGAAAATTATTAAAAAATATATATAAACATATAAATGTGCCATAAAAGCGTGTATACGGCTACCCTCTGAGCGGAAAATCGGAAAGGGACGCGGTGGATCCTTCGTTTATATTGAATTTTAAGCTTTCGACAATGACGACAGCGGAAGGATTTGCGCCACATCCTTCGTTTCCCGCCGCAATTTTCCCCACCTTTCAGACCCATTTTCTGCGCGTGACTTTGTTTTAGTATTGCCTTCATCGTTTTTTTATTTTCTAACATGTGGCAAAATTATTTCCGCTCAAAAATCGACTTCCGGCAGCTTTCGCTATTCAAGCTACACTTTCGTCTCTTTTTTTTTGCTGACTTTGCCCCTGCGCAAGTATTTGTTTTTAGGAAATTAACGGACCTGCAAGTGACAACGAAAGTGGAAAAAGGGACTTTGGGTAAGGAAAATGCAGTCAAGTCGATTTCGTACTTAATAACAATTTACTGTATTGGCGAAGTAAAGGTGAACTTTGGAACAATCCAGTTTCATGCTGGATTGTGATTTATGTTCGAGGAAATAAAATAATAAAATAAAATCTATTTCGTGGCATTTTTCACTGTGCAAATTGCTGGTGAAAACAAATGAACTTTTTCGATTGTCAGCGTGCTTGAAAAACAAAAAAAAAAGTAACAACGAACAACACAAAAAGGCCAAGAAAAGTTGCAGCGCCTGTCACATTGTCACAAAAATCGAATAAAGTTTTCCATTGAACTTGTGCACCCAATCCCCCTCCCCTATCCATAGATTCGTGTGCTTTTCCGCTTACCTGTTGCCACCTGTTTGTAGCCGTTGTGGCAATGAAATGGAGCGATTTCCCAGCACTTTTCCCTGGTCACTTCCTGGTCCGCCGGCCCGGTCAGAGGTCAGGAGTTCACTCCAGCACTCGCAGCTCAAACGAACTGCTCCATTATTAAACAGCACTTTGGCCACGCAGGCCAACTACCCGGCGTTTCTTCAACTTTGGCCCACAGCTCCACTGGGTCCGCACCCCCCAAAAAAGTGGAAGTCAGATTTCCACCGCCACCGATCTGCCAGACGAGCTATAGACAAAAGCCGTTCCCATTCGCCGCCCACCCAGTAATTAGAATGTGGGAACAGTGGCTTGGGGTACTGCAAGCGTGTGTTCCCACCCGCATGGTGTTCTCACTGCTGTTCCCAGTATTTTGGCTCTCTTAAAAGCGCCTAAGAGCAGGAAAAACTTTAGCGCTAGAAAACATGCTGTTTTCTTATTTAAAAAACTTGTGTTTCTAAGCAGTTGTGCTACTTATTTTTTGACATTCAAATAAAGTCGAAAGTTGAATTTATTTGAATAACTTTTAACAGAATGCTGGATATCTGATAGTCGGAACTTCCCCTCCATTGCTGAGAACAGTTACAGCCACAAAGTGTGCCCACTTGAAGGAGAACATCCAGTCCGCATCCTTCGTTCTTCCACAGGTTGTTATAAGCCAATTAATATAAGGAGTTTATTTTCAAGGTTCGCTGTGACAAAACAATAATATTTAATCAGGTAAAAGACCTATAATTTGATAAGCCTATCAGGCGTGTTATCGCTGTCATTGCATCGTCATTTGTGTGGGGAAAACCTCTTCAGGAATGCCCACCTTATCGGGGTGCGTAATCTTCATAAGCCCCCACCAAACCCACTCAAAGAGTAATTACTCACCCGCAATTATCTATTTTAAAATGTATTTCTCATTCCATTCGATGAGGGTTTTCATTTATTTGGACCCTTTTATTGCCAGCTTTGTTTGCGTTTTTGATGTCCTTATCACTTGCGATGCATTAATAATGCATTTGAATCATTTGCATGCGCACTCGCTCAATGGAGAAATCTAATTAAATAATATTAATTAGGTTCGCTAATAAAAGTTAACTGGATTGTAGTTTAGCTTAAATAATAAGAAAAAAATGATACCAAATTGCCATAATAAGTGCGAAAGATATTGATTTGATTTTTGTTTTTTATTTAATTTTTTTGTATATGTAATTTAAACGATATTTATATAATAATACAGAAGCTTCTGGATATTAAAAGTATAGTATATATATATATATATGTATAGATATATATATGGGTATAGGTTGTATTGAAGGAGTCCTAGTGCATCTTAAACGCTGGCTGTGATTGCCTAACCACGATGATGTCCATGTCCATGTCCATGACCGCGTTTTCCGTGCTTCTTTCCCTTCTTTCCCTTCTTTCCCTTCTTGCACTCTTCCTTCTCGACTTTGGCGCTCTTTTCCTCGACACAGGATGGGAAACGAGTCTGCTTTTCGTTGCGGCACTGGGATCGGGACAGGGAACGACTGCGATGACCTGGGAACTCAGCTGGTGGTGGTCCATGATGGGCGAAAGGAAACTCCGGACGGCGCTGGTGGTCAAATGCTGGTCCTTCAGTGGGTTCTCTTTGGGGGCCATGTTGTCTGTTGTGATGCGGGCCAAAATGATGGCCATGGTGACCGCCATGATGGGGACCAAAGTGGTGGCCACGGTGACCTTCATGGCGAGGACCAGAGTGGTGGCCATGTGATGAACCAGAGTGGTGGCCATGTGATGGACCAGAGTGGTGGCCATGTGGAGGGCCAAAGTGATGGCCATGTGGTGGCCCAAAGTGATGGCCATGTGGAGGCCCGAAGTGGTGGCCATGGGGCGGTCCGAAATGACGCCCATGTCGGCGGTGCCTCTTTTGCACTTCGTCATCCGAACTGGAGCTGCTGCTCGATGAGGAACTGGAGCTCGATGAGGAGCTGGAACTAGATGAGGAGCTGGAGGAGGAGCGCTGCCTTCTTCTCTTGTCCTTGCCCTTTCCCTTTCCTCTGCCTTTGCCCTTGCCTTTGCCCTTGCCTTTGCCCTTGCACTTCTTCCCTTTCTTCTCATCCTCCGAGGAAGAACTGGAGCTAGAGCTGGAGCTGGAACTGGAACTGGACCTCGAACGGGAAAGGGATCTCTCTACTCGACGGTCATGTGGTCGACACGGTTGGCCATATCCGTATCCGTATTCTGGTCCGAATCCGAATCCGAGTCCGAGATCTCCACGACAGTCGCGCCGAGATAGTCTAGGCAGCGAGTGGCTCCTCCGACAGGCCGCGGCATTCTTCTGGGCCCGCGGCAGGCCCATCCATCGAAAAAACTGGCACTGATCCTGCCAGGGTCCGCCAAAGGATCTGCGATCGATGTCATAGAGAGAAGGTCCAGCGGGTGGTCCAAAATGTGGTCCAAAGAGGGGTGCAAAATGAGTTGGTCCGAAGTGGTGACCATGTGGATGGCGGTGGTGAGGGCGGCCATGTCCATGTCCATGTCCATGTCCATGTCCATGTCGGCCATGATGATGAGGTCCGTGACCATGCTTGTGGCCATGCTTGCGACCATGTTTGTGGCCAAAACCGTGACCAAGCCGGCGACCGAAGCCGTGATGGCCATGTGGTCCACGGCGCCAAGGATTGCTGGCCCAGCCGTAGCCGTAGAATACCTCTTCGTCCTCGGAATCGGAGCTCGAACTGGAACTGGATGAGCTGGAGCTGGAGGAGCTAGAGCTGGAACTGGAGCTGGAGCTGGAGGTGTTGGGGGGCTCCTCCCCAGTTGCCGTCTGCTCCTCCGCCTGTTTCTTGGCCTGCTTCTTGGCCAGCTTCTTGGCCTTCTTCTTGTCCTTCTTGGCCTTCTTCTTCAGCTGCTTCTTGGCCTTCTTGGAGCCCCCTTCCTGCGCCTGCTCCCGGCACTTGAACTCCTCCTCGGACAGCAGAATCAGTGCGTGTCCCAGCATGCGCTCCACCTTAGTCACCTTATTCATGGCTTTGGTGTATCGCTTGTTACTGGATGGCATCCTGACATCGCCCTCCTGGCCCCAGGCCTCCTTCTCGGCCAGCATGACCAGGGCCTGCTCCAGAACGCGCTGCAACTTGTTCACCTTCTTCAGGGCATTGGTGTATTGCTTGTTACGGGGTGGCGTCTTGACAACCCCCACCTCGGAGGTCGTATCATCCAAAGAGGCAATGTCGCAGTCGATCAGCTCCTGGGGAACTTGCTCCTGATCCTGCTGCTGCTGCAGTCTGGACAACTCGCTCATGCTGATCTCTTCTTTGGGATTTTCCTTCGCTGGTGTAATATTTGTTGGTTTCGCTTGGTTTTACGGGTTAGAGTTCGCTGGGATACGCTATGCCACAAAGCTGAAAGCCTGAAAACTGATACCATTCGCTTGCCGGCCGGCACTTTTTATACGTTCTGCGACGTCAGCGTTCGTCGGCGCCAGCGGAGCGGAAAGGGGGCAAGGAAGCGGTGAGAACGCCCCACACTGGTGGAGCTGTGAAATGCGTCGCCGAACAAAGGGAGAGCCGTTGGGGCACAGTGGAACCTGCCTTGGCAAAACCGAATGATCGAAAGGATGGTTACTTGCTACCTTGTTGCACAAAAATATTTATGTTTGTGAATGCAATGATGCATAGACAACTGATAAGCTTGGGTGGTGCCTAGATTTATATTCAATCCATGAAATACACAACAAAAATAAATAAACAAAAGTATGCAATCATTTGCAAACCTAATCTAAATACCAACGAAATGTTATTAATGACAACACACTGATAAGGTTCTTGTAACTGAACTGCAAGTTAAGTTGATCTAGGTCCACGTTAGGCAGGCTTGTCTGTAGCTTGGCGCCCTCTCACCAACACCAATGCCGACTTTGTTTTGCTATCGAGTACGTGGATTTTGCGTCGTTCTCCGATTGCCAAAACAAAACAATACAAAACCCGAAAAATTGTGGAAAAAAGCTTTAGCTGTGGGGATTTCTTTTCAAGAGTTGCGTCATGTGATGAAATAGCCACCCAAACAGAAAAAGAAACTATCCAACTGATCCACATAAACGAAATTATGTTTATGGGGAATTTCGCAAGATAATGAAAGTATCAAAATGGATAAAAAACAGTCTGGAAAATGGGAAATGCAGTCTTCCTGGCAAAGTTCACAGCCCAAAAAGGAACCGAACTCACTTTACAGGACATTAAGTAGAAGGTATCAGGATCAGAGATCAGGGAGCATTCGCTACAGACTCAAATGAAGATCCTCATAATGCTTCATGATCAGTTATCACTCGTGAACTAAGTAAATCATCATCTGTAAATGACATTTTTTCTGACCATATCGTACCTGCATTTAAATTCCAATTTAACAAAGACACAACACAGGTTTATTTTCCATTTAGCTTGTATTTATATTTTATTATTTGCCAAATACACTTAAAACTATTTAATTTATTGTATAGAGATCAGCACATCACCACGTCATCGATTCTTTAGATTGGACTTTATTAATTAGTGGTATATCATATATATATACTTATCATACATTTTTTATTTTATAAATATATTTTTTAATGCAACACTATTGTACCATGAACACATCAAATATTCATTAAGCTTGGTTTACGAATTTCACCACCAGACTTTCATCATCAGAAAATGCTGATTATAAGTATATGTTGGAAAATTGCATAAATATTGGGTATATCGAAAATACTCAGAACTTAAATAAGATCACTGATTTTTAGGGGGTATTCAAATATTTTGGATATTTGTATCACATTTCTAATGGGCGTTTTATGTACGAAAACATAAATTCACATTATAGTTCCACAGAACTGTTTTCTTATGAAAACAATACCAAATAGAATTATTCATCTTTCAATATGATTTTCCAAACACAAAATTTCATAGGGTAGCAAGGTATTTTGGGCCTATTTCTTGCGAAATCATATCAGGGGGTGCACTTATTCATAATATAGGAGGGAACATAGATCTCATGGGTTCCGAGGACTTTTAAACACGAAAACAAAAAATTAAGTATGTACATATATACACTTGAGTTTTCATTTTTGCATCAACTTTATCACAACGCAGCTCAACGACTGAGGCATCAAATCTTTGTACATATCTCGTTTATAGCTTTTGCAGTTCCTCAGAAACTGGAGAACCGGTTGGGGGCAGGGAAGTGAGTCACATATTATATATATTATATATATATATATTAGTCACATAATATATGTACATTGGTCGGGGGGTATGGGCAACTTATATAAGGCGATCGGAATGGGGGATTTGGGGCAGGCACAATATCTTCACATAGGGAGTGTTTAATATATATATGATATATATATGAAATGCGATTGTTATATATAAGAGCGCGAATCTCTGGCACTGGGCACTGGACTTTACTTTGCTTTCCTTTTTTTTCATACTTTCTGGATTGAATGTATTTTGATCTCTTGTGAACGAACACACGTTGCGAAAAAACGCTCCAATTTGTTCGGCCGATGTCGCCAAATGAAAGCCCCACGTACGTGAGATAGTGCCCCCAAGTGCTCCACAAAGTTTTGGCGCAAAAGCTCAAAGCTTTCGTTAACTTGATAATGAGCCAATGTCGGAGCAAAACTGAGAGAGCGAGTAGGGTTGTCAGTGCGATATGGTTTTAAACCGATCGCAAGCTTTGTTGAGTCCAAACTCACCACATTGCAAAACCGATTTGGGTTCGGATCAACCGACTGTATTCCATTTGTTTGCTTTCGTCCAAGGTACAGCGCGAATTTTTTAGGAACTCCTTAGCGTTGTAGTGTAATTTTGGAGCCACAGTTCTTGAAGATATCAAAACTATTTAGCTTTTAAGATTACTTTAGGGTATATTTTAAGTATATTTTTTTGTTATAGCAAGCATAGCAAATGAATGCAATAACTTAATTACAGCTAGATACCACAGATGACCTTAAGATTAGGCAAATTCTGGGTGTTTCGGCAATATCGTTGCCATCCTGCCCAGTGGCGAAAACCATCCGTGGTTTGTATGCGCTTGGCGCAAGTGGCTGACTCTCTTAGATTTTCCTCCAGAAAATCTACAAATAGATGTTCAACTTGAATGGAATAATGCGATTTCCAGGAGGAGCCTTCAAACCTTCGCACTTGGCATTGCAGATGCCGCCACGTCTTCCCTCCTGACAAAACCGGCCATTGATTTGGAACAACCCATAGTTGCGAGATCCATTCGGATTGGTGGCGATCCTGCCGGTATCCAAATCACTTTCGTGCTCCAACAAACAAATCCCTTAAATGGGCGAAATCATAAGTCACAGAAGATCACTGGCCACCCCCATTTAGTTCATTGATATATCTACATTGGTTACACCCACTCACAATTGGAGAGCAGACTGCGTTCGAAGCCATGCTGGTCGAGCAGCTTGCGTGCCAGTTCACAGCGCAGGAAGCGCTTGGCGGAAACCACGACGGAGTCGCCGGCCAGCAGCAGGAGCAATCCCAATCCCAGCCAGAACCACGATCCGAACAGCGCAGCTCTCATATTGCGACTGCTTGGCGATGGCACCTGTGGCAGCGTCGTAGAATCGAGTGACCTTGGCCAAATGCCTCCGGGAAATGGGATAAGATGGAATGGGATGGGATGGCATCCAATGGGGTCAGATGGAAGGCAGATAGTGGAGACCCGGTGGCAGATAAGCTGATGCTTGATCCCATTCCCTTACTGAAAGGGAGCTCTCGCTTTTGGGTTAATGAAATCACAAGCGACTGCTGTTTGCGTTCATAAATCGTTTCTCTCTTTAATATACATAGAGTCCATGGTTGGTTAGTTATCATAATTTAATCGATAGTTAAGCCTAGGTCATAAGATAAACTGTGTGTGTATAATTATTTATTTTTCGCTATTGTATAAATCTCTCTCCTGTTGCCAATTCTTTCGCTACGTAGGTCCAAAACATTTACTCCTCGACTGAACTTGTAAATATCTACGTGGGCGGTATGTATATGGGCCCGTAATATAGTGTATATATATTAAATATATATATAGTATGTGTACATAAGTTAAGTTACTGCAAAGTTAAATATATTGGCAGAAGCGAGCAATTGGTTTTTTATTTCATTCGTATTCGTTATAATAACTTATGAACATCAGCAAATAGTTTCTCTCTTGGATTTCCCCTCACGTTTTCTTCTTCGTCTTCGTGCTTTTGCGTTTTTAGTTATCCATTCCGTGTTGATTTCCTTTCGGGCCTGTCAGCGACTTTTCCCCCCAAGTTTCTGATGTGGGTAGTTTTAAGTAACGTTCTGTCGTAGTTATGGGCAATGTTGGTACCAAAAGAACTTACAGCTAGTAAAACATGATAATTTCCCTTCAGTGTCTTTTCGTTAACTACTAAAGAACAAGTACATGTAAAACGAGAACACAAATGCCAAACTCCTGAGAACTACAATTTAAAATGAGTGCGTGCGTTTCTTCCGTCGTTTTGTTTAACTAACTAAAGCTTGTTCCAAAAAAAAAATAACGAAAGTGTACAACTAATTTTGAGTGGGAGAAACCAAATGCATTTGGCATGTGTGAGTATCTGCCTTCTCTTTCTCCGGCACTCTGTCTGTCTCTGTCTCTATCTCTATATCCGTCTCTGTCTCAAATCTAGGATTCCCATGGTTCATCTTCTTTGCCTCGCATCCTCAGTCCCGCTTATAGCATGACCTAGTCTCTAGTATATGCGTTCGTAGAAGAGCAGATAGGCCTGGGCCTTCAGCGCCGTATCCTCGCTGACCTCCTGGACACGCGAGTCGGACACGTAATACCATTTGCCAGGCGGCGCATGCACGTTAGCGGCCTCCTCCTGCTGCTGCTGCTGCTGCTGCGACTGCTGCGGCTGCTGCTCCTCGAGCGGCGTGGCTGGGGCATGGCTCTCGTCGGAGGTGGACGAGTTGCTGCTGGAGTTGCTGAAGTCATCGCTGTCGTCCATCGCCTTCAGGTGCAGTTCACGCGCCTTCTCCTTGGCAAGCAGCTCCTCCAGTTTCTTCAGCTGATCATCGTCCTGGTCCAGTTCCGCTTTACTGCCGTGTGGCAGGAACTTCCAGCGTTTGTCGTCCGGCGTCACCTTTGGCCGCACCTTCACATACGCCGTGTAGTGGCCACCGTACATGCCACCCGAGTGCTCCACCACGCCGTACAGCGCGTACAACAGCTTCTTCTGCTTGCGATCAATGTTAGGCAAATTCTTCACCTTGGAGCCACAGAAGGCGGCAATGTCCAGCAAATTGGGATAGCTAACCGGGCGCGTCAGCTTGCGGAAGACGCAGCGCGGCCCCAGCTGGAAGCGTTTCAGGTGCAGAATGAGCACCGCTGGCGGACTGGAGACCAACAGCTGCTTCGTAGCATTGGTGTTTACCGACTTGGCCTTCGGATCGCTGCCGTTAATGCGCTGCGTGCAGCTGTCGCATCCCACCTTGTTCTGCCCCGTCATCAGTTCGACAGCGGTGAAATTGTTCAGGCAGGACTGCACCGAGCACTCTCCATCCTCGCACTGGTAGCGCGGCGCTATCGTGGTGCTCCAGTCCGAGTAGCTCTGCGTGCGCACTCGCTTCGCACGGGCCTGGGCTTGCGCCAAGGCTTGGGCCTGGCTCTGGCTCTGGGCCTGGGCTTGTCCCTGGGCCTGGTTAGCAGTCTTCGCTGGCTGCGCTGTCGCCTTGGCTTCTCTGGCTTCGCCAGCTGTGCCATTGGATGCACCCTGCTCAGCTTCCACTGAGATCTGGCGGATCAGTGAGGCGCCCTTCTCTGAAAGTCCAGCACTGACCATGCTCGCTGGCGCGGAGGCATCCTCCAGGACGCCAGATCCGGAACCAGAGTTGTTGTTGCCTGTGGCATTCGTGCTGGTGCTGCTGTTGGTTGCTGTGGGTGCTGGACTGGTGGCGATTCCCGAGTCTGCAAGCGTATGAAAGCAAAGACGACGAGTCAGTATATTATAACAGGCAATTATTCAACTTTCGCACAGCAATGCTAATCACGAACAGTGTTTTGTATAAACCAAATCAACTTGCATGCGAATGCAATCTTTATAATTACAAAACCAAACTCAAGTATATACATATTAAGTTAATCTTGAGAACTACATATGTATGAATAAAGTATGGGTTATTGCAAAGTACTTCGGTTTAGAGGTCATAATTAAATAATGAAATGTAACACACTCTTTCCACTCACCATTCTCGTCCTCTTCGAGCGAATCCTTGTCCATGTGCTCCGGCGTGTCGTCGCGCTTCTCGCCCAGCTGCTGGGCATTGCCATTGCTGTCCGTGTAGAACTTGGAGGGAGCTGTCAAAGATGCCGAACTGCTCGACACATTGGTAGCGGACGGCGGGGCTGTGTCCTCAACCAGATTGTCCTCAACATCGGCATCGGAGTGCTCCGAAGTAGTCACGCTGGACGAGGTGGAGTCCTCGGTCTGGACCTTGGGGTGTTCGGGGCCATCATTAGCCTGGCCATCGCCGGCACCGAGGGAAGCCAATGGAGCAGCGTTTGGTTCTCCGGACTCGGCCAATTCATTTCCATTTCCGCTGTCATTTCCGTTCAGCTTAAGGCTTAACTTCTGGGCCTGCTTGTGGCGCTGGTGCTTGGCCGCCCGCTTTGCCTTACGCTCGCGCTCCTTCTCCTTCTTCACCTGCGATTTGGATGGGCCCAGGGATCCCTCCTCGCCAGCGTGCAGGAAGAAGGACGTAGATGAGGCTGTAAAGTTGACGCTTCCATCCGTAAACTTGGTGTTTATCGTCGGCTGACTGGAGGTCTGGGTGACGCTGGAGCTGCCGGGCGCTGGACTGAGCTCAGGACTTGGCTTTCGGCGCTGCGGCGGCTGTGGCTTCTCTACGGCCACGGGCAGCGACATGTCCAGAAAGTACTCGTGCCGCGAGGAAACGCTGTGACAGTCCTGGCAGGTGAGCGTTGACACGAGGAAGCCACGGAATACCTGCTCCGGGCGCAGGATGCGGTCTCCTGCTTGGTTGCCATAGATCTTGCACTTCTGTCGCATCTCCTCTGACACACTATTGACATCTTGATCCTTGTAGCCGAGGTTCTGCAGAATCACACGCTGGTAGCGCTTTAGATCCTCGTTCCGCACGCTCTCCAGCAACTGGCGCAGCAGTTCGTGAGCATCATGCTGATCGCCGCCCGTAAACTGTGGACATTTCATGCACAACCTGTCGAAGAGTTTGCTGGGCGTAAATACACAACCGCCCGCCTGCAGTTCCTCAAGGGCATTAGCTAACGCGGCGGTGAGTCCGCCCCAAGAGGAGAGGGTACCCTTGATCATGGGCAGCTCAATGTCTCCTTTGTCCTTTATGTTGAAGGTTCCTCCAGGTAAGACAAACCTGTAGAAAGAAGTACACATCAAATATAATTGCTCTACATACACATTAGCTAAGAACTTACTCTTCCCCGGGCTCCGCCAGTTCTCTTAGCACGCTAAGTAGGAACGGCGTCTGGGCGAGGCACTGCATCACCGCATTAAAGAAGCAAGTATTGCCCAGGTTGGTCAAACCTCGCACGCGCGGCAGCCGGTCCATTTCGATACGTGGCGTTTCCAGGGTCAAGACTCGCCTGTCCCCAGTGTCGCCATTGATGGTGGCCGAGTACTGACCAATTCTCTTTGCCATGCCCGGCACACTCGTCAGCGAGTCTGAGGGCGATTGCCCGGAACTAGGCGGTGGTGGTGGCACCGGTATGGCCACCTGGCTGCTTCGAGATCCTCCGCCGGCGCCCATCGCCAGAGCCCCTCCTCCGCCAGAGTCGTCAAATGATCCGCCAGTCATTGGCACGATCGGTGTGAGGTGCTCCAGCGTGGATTTAATCTTCTGCTCGATGTAGCTAATCGTGGGCGGACTGGGCGTGACCGTGGCAGTGGGCGGCTTCTGGGCCAACTTCTTGACCAGCTCCACGCACTCCAGCAGGTTCTTGCGCAGATTGGAGCAGATCTTCATGTCGCACTCATAACACCAGATGTCGAAGGAGCGCGTATTCATGGCGAGGGCATGCGAGTCCGAATGAGGTGTCTGAAATACACATATGGAGTATCAATGTAAAACGTTAAAATCTTTTGCAACTGGGGTGACTAAAGTTCAATGGAGTGCTTGGATCCCTGCTCACCTGGTAATGTTCTAAGGCGTGCTTGTGGCGTGCCCTCCCGCACAGCTGGCTGCCGCACTTAAGGCACAGCCACAGGGTGCTGTCGAACTCGAAGTCTGCGGGATCTCCGCCTGAACCGCCAGCTCCTTCTCTCGATTCCGATCCCGCTCCGCTGCCCACTGTCTTGCCCAGCTTCTGGCACTGACTGCACTCGTAGAGCAGCCCCGTGGACTTCAGTAGACGCCTTAGACGGGCAGCATCCACCGCCTTTTTGATGTGCTGACAGCTGGCGGTGGTGGGCGTGGCGCCATCCACCTGTCCGGCGGAGACGAGTGCGTTCCGATGGTGCAGCTCCTCATCGCCGGAATCCGTTGAGCTCTCGTGGTCGTGACTGTCCGCCTGACGCTTTTTCACCATGGCGAGCACCTTTTTGGCCTTGGCCTCCTTGTGGACGCGCTCTGCAGGAAATATGAAGCGTTGCAATCAGATGGATTTGGAATTGTATGGAATGCAAGGGATTTGGACACTTGCTGCTTGCTTCTAATTGGGCAATTAAGTTGGATAACTGGCAGCGGCTGCGATTTCGATTGGAACTCGAACCAACTGACTGACATTATTCGCTTTGTTTGCTTTGTTGTCTTTCGTCACGTTTGGAATTGTGAGCCAGGATTTGAGGTTAAGTTCGTCGCCCCGCTGCCAGTCAACGATATTGAGCGCCCCCGCTAGCCCCGCCCCCACGGTTGTGTGGCCATCCAAACATATATGTATTACCCTTTTTGGGTGATTTCATGGGAATCCAAAGGACTCCGCACTCACACACACGCACACGGACACACAAACACGAACTGAGATTACCCACACATGCACAGCAGCCACTGGCTTTGCGCGAAATCTTCAGAATTCGCGTATTACCTTAAATGTACTCGCTGCGAGATCCGTTGCACATGAGCATACAACATATATGTTTTACAGCACTCCAATGCGTTTTTTATTCGTATATGCGTAAATAGAAAACGTGAGCGACGTGACCAAGTGTGACCGTTGCTTATTTTGGTCGAAACACCCGTGTGGCCAAATTGAGCCGTTGTCAGAATCTCCATAACGTTTTCAAAATACAAGTTATTATTCAATATACACTGGTAGGCACAATTATTTTGACAAAATGTTCTTTCGTGTTCCCAATATGTTTGAATGCCCTAAAAATATGGTCTCGAAATATCGCATAATGTGCAACACTTATGCGCAGTAGGTGGCAGCCCCGCCAGAGCTGAGTTGCCCGGCCTCAATCGATACCTATCGACAAGCGTGAGCAGCCCTGTCTGTGCATGTGCTGCCATTCGATTCGATGACCAGCACTCGGTACACACGTTTTTTGGCTTTGTACAAACAATTCGGGTGCAATTTCAACTAAGAAGTATTTTTTCCTTTTTTTTTCGTGTGCACGGCGCTTGCAATTCGGACATTTGACTGCCGCGATTGCGCGTGATTAAGCAGGCACCTCTGATTGCCAGAGTTTCGCGAAGGGATGGCAACACTGCCGCACGCCGGCCATGTTATTGTGATTTGTAAAAGGTGGAACGTAGACACGTGTTTAATTCGTGCAGCTCCGTAGCGTTGAGAAAACGACAATAAATCGCCAGTAAATAATCAAAAACAATACCCAACACGCGTGTGCGGTAGATAGCATTGAAATCACCCAAAAATAGTGAACAAAATAAGTTACCCAAGCGGTTCCCAAAGGTAAGAAATCGCATCACGCGGAACATAACCTAGTACAAAAAAGTGCGTGTGTGTGTTTGCCAAAACAGAGAGATGAGATGGAAAATGGTGTCATGTTCTGTTCTGTGCGGATTTGTTCCACTGTCCGTGTGTTCAGCTATATTCGCACATCTTTCCCTGTTCCTCTGCCAACTTTTCACTACCTTTTTTTGTCAGCTTTTTGTTCAGTGTATGGCTTTGCCGATGTGGTTGTTGTCGTTGTTCCGGCAAAGCGACAGTGGGTGGCTATGGAAAAAATTGGAGTTCAAATCGGTGATTACACAATGCCAACACTCACACACACCCGCACGCACACAAACTCATGCTCAGCATAAGTGCGTCTGTGTGTTACAGCTTTCACCGTTAATTTTGGGTTTTTTAGCCTAAAAGAGAGCAAAGGCGACAAGGAGCTGCCACTCCCACAAAATCTATTGCGTCTATGTATATATGTATACAAAGAGGTATTTCCCCCGATTATACAATCCCCGCCCATTTTTGGCCACCATATGATCGGAAACCACGTTGCCAAGATTATAACAATGTGGACTTTTTTTTTCGGCTAGCTGGCAATGTTGTTGCACCTGACTTGTTGTTGTTTTGGTGCTGTGCTCTCTTTTGGCCTGCCTCTCTGTGTCGCTCTTGCCTGTTCGGAGTTTTAAAGTGGGAATTTCAAATTTTTAGGCTGTTGCTTCACCTCCCAGTTCGTCGGCTTCCTCTTCTTCTTCTTCTTTCGGCCGCACGGGTATTCGAGTTTGGAGCAACAACAATGTGCAAGTTCAAAGTCAAAAAATAACAAATAACCAAAAGGCATACACAAAACATGCCTAAACATGTTTGTTTGCATACCGAGACACGCACAGACACACACGCACATCAATATTCATGTGTAAACAAGCTTACAGCGAAGGAAATAAAAAAATAAAGCTAAAAGACCATCGCGAAGTTGTTGTGCCCTTGTATTACATTTTGTCGTTTAAATCCCAGGGTTGATATCAAATATACTAAAACTACACAGTTCACCGCTATATTATGCATTTATTTATTTATTATGTATTTTATTCAAAGAGTTGGAAGCTTAGGCAACAAGTTAACATACTGCCTGCAAAGGGTATAAAATTTAATCTGAAAAAATTCCCGTAACCCGGTTTCGACGATTAGGAAATGCCACAGCTGTCTGCCCAGTTGCCCTTCCATAGGCATTTTATAGCACCCCACTGGCCCCTTATACCCCCCTCCCCCCTACACACACACACCAACCGGTGATCTGTCGCTATACATAAATAAATACATGCATATATGTATACATATATGTACGTACAGTGGCGTGCAAGTATGAGTACATGTTTGCTACTTTTGACTGTTGGCCTAAATAAAAGAAGGTATTAGTTAAGCAAATGAACCCAAATTGTTATTCTTAAAAAAAAAATAACAACAATGTAATTCTCTTCGTTAGGAAAAAATAAAATTTAAATTAACTCGCATGTACTCAATTATGCTCAATTTGAATTTTTAAACAAAAGCTTATCTTTTAGTACTTTGTCCAAAGACCCTTATTTCTAATGACGCTATTTATTCGCTTTGGCATACTTTCCACCAGATTTTGAATAATTTCTTTTGGAATAGCTTTCCATTCTTGCTGGATTCGTTGCCACAACTCGTGTTGGTTTGCTGCAACCGATTCGTAGAGTCCCAATCGTCTTTTCACAATCGACCACAAATTTTCGATTGGATTGAGATCAGGACTCTGAGCTGGCCACTCCATTAACTTAAAGTCTTGATTTCCGATCCATTCCTTCACGATTTTGGACGTGTGTTTCGGATCTCCATCTTGCTGGAATGTGATATCACTCTCATCATAAACGCATTTGTCAACAAAATCGCAAAGATGGGTCTGCAGAATATCTAAATAGTCCTCTTTTTTCATAATTCCTTCTATTTTCTTTATTGGTCCAATGCTCCACCAGGTAAAACAGCTCCAGACCATGACATTTCCTCCTCCGTGTTTTACTGTTTCCTGTACGTGCCGTCTTTGCAGCGACTCTCCAGGCTTTTTCCAACAATATTGTTTTCCGTCCGACTGGTATCGATTGAATTTTGATTCATCAGACCATATAACTTTTTTCCAGTCGTCCACTTCCCAATTTTTATGTGCCTTCGCAAATTTTAGCCGTGCTTTTATATTTTTATCGGACAAGGCGGGTTTCTTTTTTTTTAATTCGGAAACGTATCCAATACGCTTAAGTGCTCGACACGCTGTCCACTGGCTGACAGGCTTGCCTATAGCTACAGAAGCATCCTTGGGTCTACAATTCTTATCCTTTTTAATATTTTGCATCATAAGCCGCGCATCTGCATCGGTCAACAATCGACGTGGACCACTTCTTTGAATTTTGGGTACCGCGTTTCGCCTTTTTTGAACACGAATGACTGCTGACTGGCTTATATTTAACTTCCCAGCTATTATTCGCGTCGAAAATCCATTTTCAGTAAGGTTTATCACTGAATCTTCAACATTTATTGGCAATTTCTTCATATTTTACGTTTTAATACTAGTTAAGAGCAAAAACACGTGGAGATTCGTACCTTTTTGGTTGAAAGCTTTTATATTTATACTTTGATATTAAACTTTCTTAAAAACAAACGGTAAATTCTAAAATTAAACTTTTAGTTGAATCAGCTGTCCAACTTTTGTTGAAAAGTTCAAATTGAGCATAATTGAGTACATGCGAGTTAATTTAAATTTTATTTTTTCCTAACGAAGAGAATTACATTGTTGATATTTTTTTTTTAAGAATTTGTAAATAAATAATCAAAGAATCAACAGTAAAAATTTGGGTTCATTTGCTTAACTAATACCTTCTTTTATTTAGGCCAACAGTCAAAAGTTGCAAACATGTACTCATACTTGCACGCCACTGTATGTAGTTTGGTTGCTTTCCGATAGAGCTTATCATCTGTCCACTGTGCAACCGAGGACCTTTGGGCCTTAACAAAGTGACGATATTGACGGAGGGAAAACTCAGTACAGTGGGGGAAATCAGTTCTTACTTCCTGTAATTAATTAAGTAGTATGAATATAGGTATAATCGTATGATTAGGGCGTATAATTAACACGCAAAGATCACTAACTCTGAATTTGAACCGCTGTTCAGTATGACTAGCACTTTTTGAGCCCACTGTGCGGCAATGTTGACGAAATTTGAATGGTTTGTAAAACGCATTTTAATGGATTTTGAATAACGGTTTTCGAATTTCTTTGTTCTTATGAGCTCGCCACTCTCTCTTCATCTCCCCGCCTCTCTGTCTCTTTCCCGCTTGGAGGGATGTGTGAGTGTGTGGGTGGAAAGGGGCGCTAAAAAAAACTTTTGCCACAACGCATCCTCTCTTTTTTGCGGGGAGTGGTGGGGGCCGCAGATGCGGAAGAGCGAATGGAGTGAAGAGCGGAGAATCATTGGTGCCGAAATAAAAAAAAAATAAAATAATAAAAATAAAAAGCCAGAGGAATTGCCAATTAGAAGGCGGGCAAAGTAGTTTCCCTTCATATATCAAGCAGTCGATATCTCGAATCTCTCGAACAATTTCGCCGGCATTTCGAAAACGAAATAAAAAAAACAAAAGCGCACAAGAAACTCCAAAAAATAAGCCGAAGCGAATTGGTTCCATAAAACGAAAAAAAAAAGAAAAATAAAAACGAAACCGAAACCGAAAGAAGCAACGAATCAGTTTTATCCTAGTAGTGATATACAAAGACACATTTATTTAGTGAAGAGGTGAAGAATTTCTGGCAAAGCTGTTGTTTTCGTAACTTTTAGTTTTGTTTTGTAATGATTTCGTAACATTTGCCATTGGCATACGTAAACGTAACGGTTTCTTCTTGCGTCTCTCTTCTGTTCTTCCGTTCTTTGCCGCCGCTCTTTTGCGTTCTTGCGCACGCGCTCTTTGCATGCGATCTATTGCTCCATCTCTCTCGCTCTCTCCCGTTGCGTTTTTCCCTTCCGCGTGGCATTCAAAAATCGCTTTGCACCTCTTTCGTTCGCTTCTCTCTCCCTTTCTCTCTCTCTCTCTCTCTCTCGGCATTTGTGTTGTTGTCTTTATTTACGTATTTATTTGTTGCTATTAATACGCAGAAGTTCAGAAAGGAAAAAACCAAAATTAAACACACTGGCAAACACACACACACGCACACTTATGCAAACGAGCACATGCACGCGGGTCTCGTGATTCGCAAAACCAATTCAAAACCTTTTTGTAGGTTTTTCAAATATAACAACATATTTGTAGTTTTTATTTTAAAACAATGGTCAAGTGGATGGTTTTGGCAACTTGAATTTCGCATTATTCTTCAAAATGGATTAAAATAATTAATTCCTTCACTTATTTAAGCGCAAACTCAAAGCACTTCATTCAAATCTTAAAAGTATTCGACACAAAATTGCATATTGTGTACCATTTCTTATCTTGTGTCATGACAAGCTTTTTAAGTAATTAAATACGACGCTACTTGATTTGTAAATTGTTGCCCTGATAAGAGCTCACACATATTTTCCGATTGTAAATTTAATAACAAACCATAACTCGTTTAAATATTGCACAAAATATTAGCGTAATCAAAGTAACACATGGATAGTAATTCATCTTGTTTATGTGACAGTTCACTTTAGTATATTTTTAAGATCGCACAAACTAACGTAACAAACTTCTCCCTTTCAGATCCTTCAATATTCAGCGAAAATGGTATCCGGTCGTCCTCTACTCTACCTCTCACTGCCCGGTGTAGCATTTATACTCGGCGTCTTTTGGTTTCGGCGTAGAAATAAAAATCGTTTAGACAAGCCCGACGACGAGGACTCATCGGCCATTAACGACTCGTCGATTGAGCCCACTGTGCAGGCGCGCAAGGCCAACGGTGTCCTGCAGAATGGTAAACTGCCGCAGCAGCCGGCCAGCAAGTCGATGAACATCAATGGAACTATAGTCAACGGAAGCGGGAGCGGAAACGGAAGTAGCAGTGACGAGAAGGATAGTCCGACAACCATGTTGTATGGTAAATCAGCACCAATCAAAATACAGAGCAATGGACGCACTTCAAATGGCAAGCATCAGCAGCAGATCGATTCCGAAATGCTGAAGTCAAAAATACAGGACGCCGAGCACAAGAAACTCTGCTCGATAGACGAGGATTTCGAAAATCTATCGTCGCCACGTGATTTACCCGATTCGGTAAACACACGCGTATCCTTCCACAATCGTAAGGCTAGCCAAAAGACGGTGGAACCGGTGGTGATCAAGGCCACACGCACTCCCAAGATATCGCCAGAGAACTCCTTCCTGGATACCAACTACACCACCAAGGAGTGCGAGCAGAACAACAACTGTGAGCCCAAGGAGAAGGCTTCCAAGGAGGAGTCTTCCAAGAAGGAGGCTGATCAGGAGGAGCTCGACCAGGATCAGGAGCAGACGGTGCTCAAGGAGGAAGTGGTGGATAGCAATGGCAACCAGAAGCGCAATGTGGATGCGGCCAGTCCATCGCTGAGCATTTGCAGCGTGCAATCGGGCGATTCTGGCAAAGGATCCAGCTTGCCGCGTTCGGAGGCGACACGCGTGAAGACCAGCTACGAGTTCCTCTTCCCCATTAGCCTGATTGGTCACCTGTACGGCCGCAAGCGGGCGTTTATTAACCAAATCAAGGTCAAAACCCTAGCCAGTGTGGCTTTAAGTAAGAATCCCTACTCGGGTAAGGTGCGCATCTGCACCATTGAGGGAACGGAGAGCGAGATTGATGCCGCCCTGGCCATGATCCGTCAACGTTTGCCGGCCAAGCGGTATCCGAACTTCACCATGCAACGCATCCACTTTGCGCTTCCCCAGACCATAGTTCCTCTTTCGAACGAAACCCTCTACAATCTACAAGTGAGTGGTGATGGTGTGACGATGACAATGGTAACGATGCCGCCGACACGACATGGCTATAGCTGATTATATGTCTAATTAGCTGACTTGATTTGATGATTTTATGGTAGTATTCCTTTCGTTGAATACGCAGAGACTATTTCTAACTCTCTAAGTGGTTAACACTGCTGTTCGTGTCGTGTCGGCGCAATCGAAAGGCTTCGATTTCGAGTCCCCATCCATCCATTCATCCATATATCTCTAATGCCTTGGCTAACTCCTCCTCCGCAGCTGAAACTGATCGAGGGCATCAACAACGATGTGGTGGTGAGTGCGGTGCTTTCTGGATCGCATGTTTTCATCCAGCATCCGCTGCATCCCTCGCATCCATCGTTGCCTATGCTGCAGAAGCAGCTGTACGATAGCTACTCCACCATGGAGGCGCCCTTGCTGCCCAGTTTGGAGGTCAGTGCCGTGTGCGTGATACCCATTAATGGGGTGTGGTATCGCGTCCAGATTGTGGACACAGATCCCGAGGACGAGGAGCGTTGTCTGGTCAAGTTCCTCGATTTCGGTGGCTACATGAATGTCGGCTTCAGCACACTGCGACAGATCCGCACCGATTTCATGAATGTGCCCTTCCAGGCCACCGAATGCATCCTGTCCAACATTGAGCCCATCGGTAAGTGTGTGTGTGCGCTTTATATCCATATACTGTGTATTCATTCCGCGATTCTCCATTTTCCACGCAGGTGGCACCTGGTCCATCGAGGCGGCCGAAATCCTTAACCAACTTACCAAAGGCATTGTCTTGCAAGCACAAGTCGCCGGCTACAATAGTCACAACATACCAGAAATCTATTTATTCGCATCCCTAGGTCCCAATGTGAGTATTAGCTCCCGATTAGAGAGAGACAGAGTGATTATAAGGAGCAAGATAGCTAATGACAGTGCGTGACATAATGGCAAAACAGTTTCGATCTGTTGCTTGCTCACAATACTATCAACACTTTCAAGCTAACCATTAGCCACTTTTTTTTATACATGTTTTCTTTAACTTGTAAAAATAAGTTACCCTTTTAAAAAGAAGCACACTTTTTCTGAAACAGAACATTTCTAACTCTTGTTTCCAATTGCAGAATGTAATCTTTATCAATAAGGAACTGGTCGCCAGAAACCTCGCAAAGTGGGTGGAGATGCGTGACTAACAGCCTTAGTGAACAACTCAACTAGCAACCAAGAACTATATGAAAACTTAAAAGCAAACTTAAACAACAATCACTCAAACCCAAATCAAGCAACTTGGCAGTGCAACAAAGGAATGCTTGAGTCTTGCGCGGACTCGGATCAAGGATTTCGTATGCAGCTTTTGCAGTTAGCATGTAGCACATAGCATATAGCAATTGACCGATTTCAAAACAACTGGCAAATGCAGAGGCCCCCAAAACAAAGAAAATGAAACGTTCGTTACGTTGTAGATTGCGACTGAGCCTAGAGAGAGCCCCTTAATCATTACATAACAAACAACATCCACACGCAAGATACACACACGCATATATGAGTAAGAGCACCTAACACCTCACTAACCCACACATATTACACAACAAGGCAAACGTTTGTTTGTTGACTGCCCAGGATTGGATACCAAAATGGGGGGACGATCAGCTAGGTTATGATTTGTGACCACATGGCACCACATGGGCGGGCGGGCATCCTACGGATCGGCTAGAGCTGTCGGACTTGAGAGCGAACCGCTTAAGATATTACCATACTCAGTTTATAAGTAGGCATTACTACCTAGTGTAAATAGTTTTTATAACGTTAACAAAATGCAAAAACAAAAACAAAAATACACTAATTAAACCTAATTAAAATATCAAGCGTTCATCAGATATAAAGAAAAAAAACAAAAACAAACAACTAAATATATCTCTGGGTAAGAATGAAAGGAAAAAACCTGACATCATTTTAGTTTTATGCTGCTATTGCTGAGATCTGTAAATATTATATTAGGCTTTTTTAAACATCTGATAATATCTGATCGACCACTTCATATATTTACCATGCATTATATATTTTTTTGTTAATTTATATTCATATACTGAAACTACTCAACCGCGAAAAGTACAAGATTACTTCGAACAGCTGAAAGTTGGAGATCAAAAGAAGATGAAGCAGTTAGGAGCGAAAAAGGAAGGAAGTTAGAGGAGCAGCAACCACTCGCCTCACCTCACCACACCCGCACTAAAGCCACAGAATGCCTAACAAAGAAAGAAACCATTTAAAAGCAGTCAAGTGACGTTACAAATTCTAATTAACTATATATGCGTGTGTGCCATTGTTAGTCAACAAACAAACATAAAACATAACAAACAAAACAATCAAAAAAAAAAACAGAAAAACCTTGAATGCATCAAGAAATGGATACTTTTCCCCCAAACCCATTGTAAATAAAATCCATTTTGACAGACAAAGTAATGCAAAAAAAAGAAAAAAAGAAATGAGAAACAATGATTGTTGCTACCAAAACTAGCCTATTGAAAAGAAGGAGTGAAAACCTCTAAATGCCTTTCTTTCAAACTTCTTTTGTATATGCAAGAGGTACTTTCTTAAAACGACAAGAAGCAAGCTAATTGCAGCAAACTTATCGCTTAAAGCTACCAATTCTGGGTGTCTAGCCTAGCAGAAATTTTAGCTAGAGTTGTTCTAAGTGTAGCGCAGCCACAACAACATCAACCAACAAAACATCGATAACACAATAACACACTAACCAACCAACCAACCAACCAATCAAGAAACCAACCATGTTAATCATATTTATTTTTGTTGAGAAGAATTAGAGTTTTATTTTAAATGTATTTTACATTGACAAACGATCGGCAGCAACGAAAATACTATAAATTTATAAATCGTTTTATAAAGATTTCAGGTTAAATCATTATTCAGCTTAATAGTCGTCGTCATCGTTCTCATGTCGTCATCGTCATAATTAAATTACTTAGATAATATAAAGTACAAGTGATGATCCACACAATATCTATCTATTTGGTCAACATGAAAGACTTGGAGTGTTTTTCTTCTTCTACGGTAGTTTACAAATATTATAGTTAACGCTATCATTATACCATTATTATTATTATTACTACAATTATTTTTTTTTGCTGTTTGTTTTTAGATCTTTCTTGTGTAATTATTCTATCATTTACTTGATAATTAAAAGTAGTTCATTCTTATTGTTATCCTAAACTAAAACATTGACTTGATCAACTTTTGGAGAGGCCACGGAGGTTTCTGGCGAGGGGGTCTTTAGCCCCCACACCGCCCCCTCCTGCTGCCTTCCACACTGTAGTGCAAATTCGTTTAATGGATCCTCGTTTTAATGTCGCCTTTTTGGAAATTCGGTTGAAAGATAACTACATTTTAGCCTATGGAACACTAAATTACTAATTATTGGTTACTTTTAAATGGAGCATTAAACTAGATGAGAGTAGAACTTCAATTTGTATGCGCCAGAGTTGTCAACGTTCTTGGTGTTTTTTTATCGAATTCATTGTAGATTTGTCACTTGTACAATTGTTGATAAACTGATTAACTGATAACTGATTTACTGACATAGAGATAATGCAAACACAACAGACATGATGTAGAGCACATATTGAAACTAATCTTAGTCGATAGCGAGAAGAGAAGAGAAGAGTGTCCTCCCTCAAAGATCATCGTATGTGTGTGGTACTTCTATTTTTTTTCTTATCTAGTAATGCTGAGAGACGAAGAGTTACGAATAAGATTTAATTTATAGACGCATTCAAGTGAGAATAATTTACAAATCTAGTTATTAACTAAATATAATGCAAGTACATTAAAATAAAACATTATTGAAAAAGAATAAACCGGGCTTATAATTCAATTTTCTTTCAGCCTGCATCGCAGTGGGGGAATCATCCCAGGAAGTGGCATATCGGGCGAGATATCGCCATTTTTATGGACCTGCAAGCTAAACGTGCCATCTAATTTTATAATTTATGTACTTACCCGTTTCAAGGGCTCTTATCCAAAAAGCGGGATTGACGTGATCGCCGCGCGATAAGGAAGTCGAAGTCATCATCCTGCTAGCCACAGCCCGATATGGTTTGCGATCCCCCCAATAATGTCGATTTCCAATTTCCAATTCCCATGATCCAATGCAATCGATCAAAGGAACCCTTGATTGCCGCACTATTCTGTCTTGGATAAAAACGATTGCGATATCAAAGTTGGAGCTGAAGGCGAACTGAACTCTGCGTCAGAGATTTGCCTAAACTGTGAAACTGGTCAGGAGCGGTATTTGGTCTTCAGTCTTCGGTCGTAGGATTGTAAAAAACTTGAATTGGCCAATGACTGGAATTCTTCCGAATCTATATGTGCTGCCCTAATTACCCCGGCGATTATCGATTCCTAATTGGTTTTGTCTGCGGTTCTGTTTTCGTTTTCGTTTCCTTTTCATTTGATTGGTCATTTCGGGGTGATTTCTTCGCCGGTCTAATCTTTGTGGAAAATGTCCAGTCACGGCCGGCTCGGATAAGTTCATAAAGTGCTTTTACTGTGTCTGGGTCTGCGGGTCCGTCTATCTGGAGGTATTTACTACTGCTGACCATTTTCGGTTTATACTCGCCTGCCGGTTTTTATCGAAGTCCAAGTGTGTCCCCTATAGCGCCGTACAGTGGACCCCACCTACGTTGGCCCGGTCTACTATATTTGGGTTGATAAGTCCAGGTATCCCCACAGCTAGTATATATCTACCTATCGGGGTATCTGCTGTCCTATCAACGATCTTCGTGTGTTAATCAGCAAACAGCTCGCATTCGGGGTTTCCTTACACGCAGAGAAATAAGCAAAGAGAAAAGATCACTTCATAAATTTATCACCAGCAGCTTTTCAAGTAACATGGAATTCCCGGCTTATCTCATAGGTAATTTGAATGGAACGCTAGCAGATAATTCCGCAATGGAAAACATTTACCTAATGACTTATTTACTCGCATTATGACACCACTTTGAGAAACAAACATGGACGCCTTTGGCTCAATGGATGTTCGTTACCATCTTGAAGTTAATTTTTTTCGAGTGTGGACTAGATTTTTGGGTACACACCGTGCGAATGGGATGTCTTCAGCTGTTCGGTGGATACTTCCTTACCCGAAACGCCAAGAACCGCCAAGAACCACGATCGCCCAACGAAGTGCGGCCGAAGTTTTCCAGCTAATCGAGTCAGGTACAGGTACTGGCGCAGATTTTCTCTATAAAGCACGGAGCTATATATGTGTGTGAATAATTTCACGCTTATTACTTGCTTACCTGAGCGCTGGCAAAACGCTGCTTGACTTTGCCGGTTCTTAAAGCGGCCGGCACTCGCAATATTCTCAGTTCCAGCCGCGGCATTCACGGCACCACAAGCGCGCCTCCAGCACCGCCAGAAGCCGAAGTCGAAGTCGAAGTCCAAAAGCCCAAAACCGAAACTATTACTGAAAACTAAAACCCTGAAACTGCAGTTGAGGCTACCAAGCGTAACCGTAACCAAGGGCTGGCCAATGCAATGTGCTAATTACTATTTAACAAAAAATAACTGCAATTAAACAAGCAAAACGCGAGTAACTGTTGCCATTAACCGGGGGAATAAACAAGTGGATACAAAAATGGAATTGAAAGGAGTTCAGCCATCGAATGGCAGCGCCAATGGAAATGGAACCACCAATGCTGCATCAACGGAAGTAAGTGTCGAACCCAAAAAGAATCCAAAAAATCAGGAAACTAATAATATTCCTAATGGAATTGCTTTCGAGTGGCACTTGAAACACTCAAGTGGCCAGTGGTGATTCAGATTAGAAACAGCGTTCATCAGCTAAGTAAGTTTAGTGCATTAAGTATACGCCGCTTGGTACAAGAAAGTTGTACGAAATACTCGTATTAGCGAACCAGTTTATAAAAGTTTATAAAACTTCAATGGACTTTCAACCGCAATTATGCTTTGATTTGCCCTTCTTCCCAGCCGTCCTTGCAATTCGCTCAGTGTGGGCTTTACGATCGCCAAATGACTTTATGATCATTGTGATCATTAAGGCTGTTAGACTTTAATTGCAGCCTAATCGACCGACAAACGAATATGCGATTTACGGTCCACGCTCTACGGTCTACGGTCCACCCCAATGTGGGGTGAAAGACTTTGTCAGCCGGTTACTCCATGCATATCTTATATGTATCATAAATGTCGAGCTGTAGAGCTATTTTGAGCTTTAGGGGTGAACCAAAACCGTTAGTTTATCTGTTTGCGATCAGCGAAAGCTATACTATATATTCGCTATATGGCCGAAGAGCTGGAAACTAGTTTTCACTGCAGCAGCCATAAACATATGACGAACCTATATTATATAGACGAGTGCTCTGTGGAGTGACAAGTTCACTTCGCCGCCAGCTATTATATATTACAGCATTTCCCAGAAAGTGCATTGTAAAAAGATACGAAGTTACAGCCATATAAAATTGGTTATTTCGAGTGTTTCTATAAATATATCTTAACTATATATCCATAATGGGTACAGGTAAGTTTATACTAATGGTGGATTTAAATGGCAGGGTTTTCCCCGGCGGGAAGCCCCCACAAAGTGACATTGATAATCCAGACAATCCAATACAAAGCCTCATTAAAGTGCGGTCAGCATTGGTTTTATTGATGGCTAATGCAATTATGGCGATTCCCAAGTTAGAATTTTTCCCAGCGTGCAGACAGAAAAAACCCCACAATTATGCACTATACAACAGAAAATTACACTTCACTTTGGTTCAACAGCCTGCTGGTGAATATCTGGTGAACCATTGTATATTTTCAAATGGAAAGGTAGATGGAGAATTGTAACGGCTTGGGCCTTGCCTTTGCAGATAAAATTGGATAAGCAAACAGTTGGGTTTCGGCTATTTCATAGATACTCGTACCGCTGTGGCGGAGACATATCTATGATGATGCAGTTTCTTTGCCATTTACCAACGTAATTGCCCTGGCTTACCACCCTGTGCCGCCCTGCCCCGCCCACTCGCCCAGTCTGCCAGCTCAGTTATTGTTTTATTTAAACAGCTTTTTTCCCGAATAAACAAATATGTAAGCGGCAAAACAGTTCCCGCGTTTCCAGCTCTCTGATAAAAACCAAAAAAAAAATACAATGGCCCAGCTACTCAACTGTGGCTGCCGTGCAAATAGATGGAAATAGATTTCGCCAAATGGCAATCATATTATTACAAGTAATAATAGTAATGTTCAAACTCAATAATGTCGTGGTGTAGGCCACGAAATAATTTGTATACACCAACTGTTCTGCAACTTTTAAATTGAAATGAAAAGCAAAACAAAAAAAAAACTTTCTAACATGTTATGGATGTTCTTAACCTTGAAAATAAGTGATTTTGTTTTATATCCCCACGTTACAATTACCAACGACAGATGTTTTCACGAACACAAGTAATTTGTGCAAAAATTTTCCAATTTAGATATTGGAATTGTGACTCAGTCATTGACTAGAATTAATTATATAATTGACACGCTAATTCATTTTAATAATTTTGTAGTTTGATTTTAAGATAAGACATGCATTCGCTGAATGTGAATGAATTTTGCCGGGGAACTTTTCAAAGTGATGGATGCACTAGACGAGTTTAGCTTTTATCACAATCGAGTGGGCGTTGTATTAATAGAATTTAGCTGAGGTAATTGCCGGAAAAAAACCCCTATGACTATTTTAAATCCATTTTAAAATGCATTCAATTTGCTAAGCAAATGATTTAGCTAAATCGCTTAGGGAATGAATCCTCGATCGCTGAATGGTTTGGTTTGGCATCATGAAATGAATACATAAAATAGTA
Source organism: Drosophila santomea (assembly GCF_016746245.2). Lineage (NCBI taxonomy): Eukaryota > Metazoa > Arthropoda > Insecta > Diptera > Drosophilidae > Drosophila > Drosophila santomea. Next base: position 3,305,600 of record NC_053021.2, read on the forward strand.
CTTAGCTGCTCTGCTCATAATAGCGAATCAGCGAATCGATAAGCCGGGCGCCTTTCTTGAGTGCGTACTTCAAATGTGATTCTAATCTAATCATAATCATAATTGGGCGCACTAAGATAAATATTCCAAATTGGTCACATACATACCATATATGCATATATCAGGCGAAGTCTGGTGGCGCATTAGTTTCACATGTCTGCCTTCACATGGGTTATCTGCAATTGGATCTGGAAATGCCGCACGCATGACCGGATCGTGTTTGCCCAAGACAAAGACAAAGTCGCAGACTCGTGCACTTGATGGATGCACAAATATTTGGTCATGTGTCTGCTTTTAAATCTTGTATTCCCCGAATTTGAGATACCACTCTTGTCGCGCGGCACATGTGTATTTGCTCATCAACATTTGGAAATCTTGCTACTTTGCAGAAAACAGATACCGAGAAGCAGACGGCGGAGCGCACCAATTGGGGCAATGGATTGGAGTTCCTCATGTCCTGCATATCGGTGTCCGTGGGATTGGGCAACGTCTGGAGGTTCCCATTCACCGCCTTTGAGAATGGTGGTGGCGCCTTCCTCATACCCTACATCATAGTGCTCTTCTTGATCGGTAGGCATCGGATGGTGATCTCATATCATTTGATTTTAAAATCGATTTGATTGCGGCATTATTCTAGGCAAACCCATGTACTATTTGGAGATGATCATGGGCCAGTTCACGAGCCAGGGAACGGTGAAGATCTGGTCGGTGGTGCCGGGATTCGTGGGCGTGGGCTATGGCCAGGCCTTCGGCACCATCTGCATCATCTCGTACTACTCCTCGCTGCTGGCCCTGACCCTCTACTACCTCTTTGTGTCCTTCCAATCGGAGTTGCCCTGGTCCTATTGCCGCGATGAGTGGACCAACTGCGTGAACTCTAGGCCGCAGGAGTATGTGGACAATCTGCTAACCGGCGTCTCCTTGGCCAACGAATCGGCCAGGAATCTGAGCGGCATTGGCTTTGTGGCCAACGATGAGACAGAGAAACTGCAAAGCAGCTCCGAACTCTATTTCCTGTAAGTACAGCAATTATCATAGCATTTAGCACACACTAGAACTTATTATTGTATGACACGGAATTGACAACAAATTGAATTATTTGCCCTCTCTGATTGATTTGTGTTCACTAAGCTAGCTAAGCTAGTTGTTTTCATTAACACCTTTTTCGAGTCAAAGCAGTAAAAAATTCTAACGATGCGTTTTCATTATTTATTTGGTTTTGTTTTGCCGCTTATGTGCCAAAAGCAAATTAACTAGAATTTAGCCAATAAATTTGTCAATCTCTGAAAAATATCAACACTGTCTTCAACTTACAAAACCACTTGCAGTAATGTTGTGATCAAGGAGAAGCTGGACATCTCGGACGGCGTGGGTGATCCCGATTGGAAGCTGACACTGGCCCTATTTGTCGCCTGGGTGGTCATCTTCCTGGTGATCATGCGTGGTGTGAAGAGTTCCGGCAAGGCGGCCTACTTCCTGGCCCTGTTCCCCTACGTGGTGCTCTTCGTTCTGCTGATTCGGGCCGTTACCTTGGAGGGAGCACGCGATGGCATCCTCTTCTTCCTGGAGCCACAGTGGGGTGAACTCTTGAATCCCACCGTTTGGAAGGAGGCCGTGGTGCAGTGCTTCTTCTCGCTGGCCGTGGGTTCCGGACCGATCATCATGTTCGCCTCCTACAATCGATTCGATCATGGAATCTACAGGGATGCCATGATCGTGACCACGCTGGATACGTTGACTAGCCTCCTGGGTGGCATTACGATATTTGCGATATTGGGCAATCTGGCGCACAATCTGCAGATCGAGAACATCCGCGATGTGGTGCGCAGTGGCACGGGATTGGCGTTCATCTCGTATCCGGATGCCATATCAAAGTTCCAGGCGGTGCCGCAGCTGTTCTCCGTTCTGTTCTTCTTCATGCTGTTCGTCCTGGGCATTGGATCCATTGTGGCGCTGCAGAGCACCATTGTCACCATCATTTGCGATCAGTTCAAGGGCTTGAAGTACTGGAAGGTGGCGCTGAGCACCTCGGCATGTGGATTCCTCATGGGATTGGTCTACGTAACGCCGGTGCGTTGGGTTCTGAAGTCCCAGAAGTGCATTTTTTTTATTTTTAACTATCACAACTTTTTTGCCATTTTGCAGGGCGGTCAGTGGATCCTCACTTTGGTGGACTTTTATGGCGGTACCTATGTGGTCTTCATCCTGGCTATTTTCGAACTGGCTGGCATCGTGTGGGTTTATGGTGAGTGTTAATATTATATTATATAACTAAACCCAGTGCAGCTGACATATGACAATACCTGCAGGTCTGCAAAACTTCTGCGATGACATCGAGTTCATGTGCAATCGCCGTGTTTCACTGTACTGGCGTATGTGCTGGTCCTTCTTTACGCCCGTCATGATGATCATTATATTCATCTACTCGATGGCCACCATCGAACCGATCAAATATAGCGAACTCTACTTCCCCGAAGCCGCCAACAGTGAGTAGCACTCCCAAATACTCGTATACTTGATTTTGGCCTAATTACCAATGTTTTTGTGCACACTTCAGTTGCTGGCTGGCTGCTGTTCGCCATCGGAGCTTCCCAGTTTCCACTGTGGGGTCTTTGGTATGCCTCTGCCCATCCACAAGGCACTTACTGGAAGGTAATGACTTGCATCCCCTTTAATCTGTTTCATTGATCTATAAACTATACTCTACACTCTCTACCAACAGTCGCTGAAGGCCTCGTTGAAGCCCAGCGATCGATGGGGTCCTGCCAATCCGGAAACCAGGCGCGAATGGGTGATCTTCAAGAATCAGAAGGCCGCCCAAAGAGCCACGCAGAAGAGTACGTCCAAACTGGGTTTCTTCTGGCGGAAATTGACCAATTTCTGCGGCAGCAACAAGTAAACGAGCGGGTAGCAGAGGTGGGGATATCGCGGGGATATCAGAGATTACGATTAACCATAACCACTTGTTATTTATATACGCCATTGTCAGCCTCTATGAAGCCATCACAAATGCGAAGCAATCCTTCGACCGAATATATCGCATCTATCAGTAAATAAATACACTTTTTTTTTATTTTTGTTATTCCACGTACAAACTTCATTTATAAATGTGATAATATTGAGCAGAAAAAGAAAAATAAATTATTGTTATCAAAGAATGTGCACTCGTGTTTTCATTCCATGTCGCTAATGTGTTTATTTTACTTTTGACTTGCCTTGTTCTTAGTGTAATTCGATGATGTTTATGCGATGATTACGTAGCCGCCCCATTCGCCAATTAAATGTAGGCACATGGTAATTACATTTTATTTTTATTTCATTTTTATTCAGTTTTTGTTTGTTTTTCTTTCATACAAAGCCCTTTATTATTGTTAAAATTTCAATTATTCTCTTTGGTTTCTTTATTAATTAATAATTTACAGTTTTATGAGTTTTCTTTCCTATTTCCCCTCGACTTCCATTGACCTATAACTTTAAGTGGTTCTTCTTGTTACTTTTCGCTTTCTTGGGGATTGTACATTATAACAGTACAGCAATTGATTTATGTAATATGGTAAATTTGCTATAAATAGTGGGAATTCTTATGAGGTAAATGCTTAATGAGCAAAAAAAAAAAAACAATTACAATCGTCTTCAGATCAGATCAGTTTATACTACATACATAATACATATAATATATATATGTATACAAAATAACAAATCGTAAGTCTAATAAACATTCTTAAAATTCATATCTCAAATACAAATACAATATTTGCTTTAGCTGTTCTTAATTTGTTTTGGTATCGTTTTCGGTATTTTTCATATCTTCTATATTTTCAGTGTATTCGTTTTTGGAAATCGAGGCTCCTAACTTTTTGGGTTCGTTTTAATCAAGCTTTTTACTATTTCGTGTGTGTAGGTGTTGGTTTTAGTTTTAGTATTTGTATTTAATTTCTCATTTGGTTTGTTTCTTGGTTTTTGAATCGTAAAATACTAATTTAGCAAATGTAGGCACCCTAAATATTATATTAAAGCTTTTGCAAAACACGGTTCCTCGATAAGATATAACAATATACTTTGTTTGGGCTTGTTTCCCGTTTTAAATTTAAATATACAATACAGTAAATTCAAAATAAACTATTTCATTAGTCACTGAATTTTTTGCTGTTTTTTTTTTGTTTTAGTTTCTTACATTATTTCTTTTAGAAATTAAATCTTCTTTCTTTTAGTTGTTTTAATTTAATGTTACTTTTGTTTTAGATTTAGCATTAGTGTAGGTTTAGTTAAAGTTTGGTTTTAGTTGAACATTTGTTTAGCTTTATTCAAGTTTTGCTTTCTATTAGTTTTTCTCCACTTCGTTTAATTCATGCAATGCATTCTAGTTTACTTTCTTTTCTTTTGTTTTGTTTTCTTTTCTTTTTTTTCTCCATAAAAAATTGTTTCGGCTTCCTCTTATGTTTTTATTCTTTAGTTTAACATAATAATTGTTTTCCAGTTGGGTTTTCCTTATTAGTTTGTTGTTAATAAATTGGTCTTTGCTTCGGCTTTCGATTTAGCTACTGAATACATTACTATAATACATATAAAGTCAAATATGATCTTATTAGTGTGGGGTTTTTTGGTTTTTGTTTTTTGGTATTTGGGTTCTTGGTTTTTTGTTTGGTTTCTGGCTTTTGGGTTTTTGGGTATACACCACATAGACCGTCTGTACATGTATATACGAGTATATGTGTGTTGTATATCTAGATATTGTATATGTAACCATATATATTTTGCATACCCCGCTCTAGTTGGGCGCGCGAGAGGAGGGATTGGGGATGTGGGGGATATTTTTGGGGGAAGGACCCTTTCTAGATTCTATCGTGTAAATACACCAAAATGGCTGCTTCGTCATAATCGGGCTCGAAACGTTTTCGAAAACACGAATCCAGTTCTTCACTTGCATTGGCATTGACTGGGCTATACATACATATATGTATATGTATGTTCTATTGGACCTGGTTTGGCTAGAAGAGTTACGGTTGAAGCATGATTCTCGAAGTACCCCTTGAGCTCTACGAATCGCTGAGAAAAATAAAGTATACATTTATCGATTCGATTCGATTCGATGTGATTATGGTTTACGTAAAGGTAAAACACAAATGGACAATGTAACACAAAGCTGGACGCGGGACTCGGACTTGCAATGCAACGAAAGTCAACCAAGGATATGGTGCAATACGATCCTTCAATGTGTACCATAGTTTTTTATTGGGGAACCCAGCTCTAAGGCGGCTCAAAATCTTGCGTATTATAAATTGTTACTGTTAAATGTTGTTACTTAGGAATTTGTTGTCAGTTGGTTTGCTTCTGCTTTGGTATTTTGTATAATAAAGACCTGTCTTTGGAAATTCGGTCCCTCATATCAAAGTTTTTTTTATTTTTGGTTTTTATCTTGTGTTTAAAGGTATTTTGTGGGGCTTAGGAAACCAGTTCAAACGGGAATTTGATCTTCCACCAATTACTCAATTCGATTCAATTCGATTCGATTCGATTCGATTCGATTCGATTTGATTTGATTCGACTGCGTATATCGTTAGTTGTATATCGATCAATTTCAGTGTTATCATGCGAATTCGTTTTAAGTTGTTGTAGAGTTGAAACCCAAATATGCATGAATTTATAACGTTAAAGCTGGCCGCTTTCCATATCGCGTATCTGAATCTGTGTGTTGCTGTGTGTTTCCGGTTCGATAATCGATGTTTATTGATATCCTTAGTATTGCTCTGATCTGTTTTGTTCTGTTCTGATCTGTTCTGTTGTGTTTGGTGTGCTGTTATCGTCTTGTGTAGATCTTTGTTATTTATTGTGATAAAGCTATTTTGACAGCAGTCTTGAACGTTCATTTCAATTTAAATATTCAATATTATAAATAGGTATACACACATTTGCTTAAGGGTTCATTTAGTTGGTTTGTTTCTTGTTCTCCTTTGAATTTTCTTTTTGCTGGTCTGGGCCTTTAGTTGTACATATACATATAAGTTTAGACCTATCAGACAATTGGGAAACTTTTTGATTGAGGGGAGAGTTTCGTTTTCATAAATCAAAACTTAGGCGAGGGGCTTGGTAATGTGGTAAAACTTCGATACTCTTAGTTGGCTTTAAGTGGACTGCATCCTATGGCTATATAAACTACAGTTTACAGATATTTTGATCCTTTCTGGCCCTGGTTCTGTATATTATGCAGAGTCTGCCTCACTGACCGGGGAATTGGGGAGTTGGTGCGAGAATGGGATCTGGAAGGTGGGGGCACTATTCGGGCAATTCAGTTGTCTGTATATCGCATTTGTCTTCAATTTGGGAACTTGGGAACTTGGGAACTTGGTAACCTAACAAAGCGTTAGAAGGTTGCACATTACCTAATTTGTTTTAGTTTCTTGCTTTGATTTTTCACTTTAAATAACTTCGATGCTCTCAGTTAATACTTTATAGTAAGTATATATATATATATATATAGTATATATAATGTTCCTTTTAGAATCTTTAGAAAATCTTTACGTAGCTCGGCCACTTCTGCTATTATGTCTACACTACTCTGCTCTATCAACTCGCTTTCGTTCGCTTCGGTTCGGTACTATTATTTTCTATCTGGAGCTTGTAGTTTGTTCCGTTGTTACACATTTGCCAGCTACCTTGTATATGTTATTAATGAGATTTACTTCAATATGTTACAAAAATTCCAATTAAAATTGTTCACTTTAGTATGTAGACTATACTAAATAGTAGTTCGTTTTTCGACTTCTTCTCATTTGTAACTCAGTTTAGTCTACGCTACTAGTATATCATCTCATCGTCTGAAACTTGCGTTCAAAAGCTATTCAGGTTCTTAATTGAGTTCATAATTCTTGGTAGAAAAGAATGGGCGAAAAACAGCAACAACGAAAATATATATGTATGTATATATACTATATATATTTTTAATATATGTGTACAAAAAGAAGACAACAACAAACTTGTTTCCTTTAAACTTGTTTCGTTAGTTTAGTTAAAGCCAGATCTACATAGTACGTAGATGTTAAGTAAGAACTCCCATCTTGTGTGTTTATTTTTCGTTTATCCTCGGTTATTGGGGTTCTCAATTTTTTTTGCTATCTCTTAGTTTTTGGTTTTCTGGTTTCGCTGTTTTCTAAATATCGCAACATGCACTTTACAGTTAGATAGTTTTTCATTGTTCTTGGTTTTGAATTTTGTTGTTGTTTGATTTTTTTTGTTGGTTTTCCTTTTTTCTTGTTCTGCTCGTCTTGTGTATAATTGTTGGGTCTTTAATGGGTTCCTCGTATGCTTATGCTTTCACTTGTCTCGCACACACAGCCAGGCCAGACAGACACACATCCTTCGGATACAATGTAAATGTATGTATGTATTCGCACACAAATTTCATACAGACGGACTCTAGAATTTGCCATGTTCGTGGATGTTTTGCAGTTGGTTCGCTGCACCGGAAGCGGAAGTGCTGGGGGGTTGGGGGCGTCATTCAGGGGGTTGCAGTTCTTTAAGGGTTATACGGAATTACTGGTATGGACTTTTGGTGCCAGATCTGTTTAGGTTTGCTATTGCTATTTCTGTTTCTGTTTCTGAGCGTTTACATACGTGGATTCTACATACTGGTGCCCTACGATCTATGTCCTATGACCTAACTTCCTAACCAATCTGGTCCTGTACACTCGCACACGCACACTCATATGCACATACACATACACACACATACACTTCCTACATGCTATATTATGTTAAGTATTTTAGTATGCATGTACAGGCTGCCTTGGCCCAAGGTGAAATATTACAAATACGTTTAGCCTAAAACTTAGAAAAAAAAGTTACACAATTACATACATACATATGTATATATATGTATACATACATATATTCTGTTTGGTTTTCTCTTATTGTTTTTTTCTTTCTTTTAGATGTTTTTTGTGGGTAGGCCTATATATCCATATACAGATATAGATACATAGTGTGTGTATTCTGTATATTAATATGTATATGCTAACATTTGACTTTTTTCTCATCTCGAAGAGGCTTATTTACAAAAGGCCGAGTTCGAAATTCGACTTGTAGAATTACTAATATTACTTTTACCTCTAGTATTACTATTACTATGACTACCACTATTAACTACTATTATTGCATACACGTTCTCTTTTCCTAGTAAACTTATTCGAGGCAATCGGCTTGACGCTCCCCGTCGTAATCGGTTCGTCCATCGTTATCGATTTGACAATGCCACCACTAGTTCCGGCCACCGAACTTTCATATTCAATACCGCTTCCGGTTCCGGTCACTGTGAATGCGGGCGCTGAACTCGATGGCGGTACTGTACTTATGGTCATGGGCACATTCTGCTGATCGGGCGAACTATTGCTGTTCGTATTGGTGTTTGCCAACGATTCGACGTCTTCGGGTATCACTGGTATCGGTATGATCGGTATAATCGGTATCATCGGTATCAGCTCCATTTCCCGCCCAATGAGCTGCTGCAACATGTGCTCTTGCGTTTGTGACGATGGCCTCGATAGCGATTGCGATTGAAACTCCGATAACGACGATATCGGCGATAGCACGCGTTGCCTCAGCGCTGTCTCGGCCACTTCGAATTCGGGTTTAGACTTTGACGTAGACATTGATGTTGATGTGGATGTGGATGTGAATTTCTGGGGTGCGGATGAGGTTAGCCAGGATCGATCCGGCCTTATTGTTAGCATCTCGATGTTAATCACGGAGTTGGAGCGCTCTCTTTCTGATATTCAGCTGCCGTATTTGTTGGAAGATGCGTAGCTATTAACTGCAGATCCATTTGATGGCATGTGAGTATCAGGCACTAAATGTGGTGTTCTACTAGATATAGGTGGCAAAATAGGGCTTGTTGGCCAATGGTAAGTAGCAGCGGCGTTATTGGATGAGGGAACACTTCTATGCAAAAAGCAGTATGTTAATTGTCGTTATCAAGTACACTTTTCAAAATAAATCAAATGTTTTGGTTTTTATTTCTTTGTTTTGATTTAATGGCGATGGTTTGATTCGATGCAAATCGTGAAATGTCAGAGCGTTGGAAAGCCATGAAGAGTTAATAAAGAAAAATTTGTAAATTGAAAACCCTGCCGTTAGTGTTCGTCCAAAAGATCTCAACTTTCAAAACAAATCATAATTGAAAGAAAACAAGAAACGGTCAAGTAATTGCTTTTGCCTGACCGTTCCTCTTGATGATTGATTTCAATACAAAAAAAAAAGCTATAATTTCCTCAATCACAGTCTTTAATCACTTGAATCTTGCATAGAAGACGTTTCTTAATTCGCTATTGGGTAGCCACCGTGACTTGGGATGTAATTTGGAGGAGTCAAGTGTGTGCAATGGACAACTACGGAATATATATTTACAAATGGGTATGCAAGATGATAGGTTGGATGGTTGGATTTTCAGGAATGTGTGGGGTACCCCAATTCTCCCAGTCCAGGAGACAAATTGGCTCGCAGACAACGAACAAAAACAAATTGAAATGACAGGCACAAGTCTCGCTTTAATGACATAGGCATACATATGTGGGCGTGTGGATGAGGATAATGGACATGGCTCATAGACATAGACATAGACAGAGATAGATACAGACAGAGAAAGAGGCAGACAGAGACAGAGACAGAGAGAGAGAGAGAGAGAGAGAGTGGCTAGAGAAAGAGAGGGGGCAACTCACCTAGAATGGGGGAACAGCATGGGCGCTGCATTGAACATCGATTGGGGCGTTGGCGCTTGAATGGGTGCAACTGCAGCTGTGTCAGGATGTAAAAAGTTCCGCCGCTGCTCGATCCGCTCCTGGTGCTGGGTCAGACATCGAGACAATAGGTCTGGAAGGCTTTCCATGTGCTCCTGCAAAAATAATTCACAAGGGGTTGGGGTTGGGGTTGGGGTTGGGGTATGGGTAAGTAAGTCACTGGGCAAACACAACACTCCCGATTGTTTGTCATACTTGTATGCTCTGCATTTTGTCCTCTAGGTTGGTTAGACGCTCTTCGATGGCATCCTGACGGCTAGACATGTCCGATATTATCTCGTAGACCGTGTTTTGTGTCTGCGAATGGTATTCACACAATCACAAACATTCATTGCCCATCGGCTCATTCACATGTGAAGTGTATTAGTGTACACAAAGCTGCACATTCGAACTTTGAATTGATTCAATCTCTTTTATTCACATTGCAGAGGAATTAAAATAAGTTCCACAAAATTAACGATTAACAAATATGGAAATTTGTGTATCGGAAACATCGATGGCTACGAGTAAGCTATCGGTTCGTGTGCGATTATCAAAGTACGATTGTGTGCTTTCTGTTCTGCTCTATAGCTACCTTGGCCATGTCAGTTATTGTGTTTGCATTATCCATTAGTTTGCGCTGATCCATTTTAACTTTTCGCAACCTAAATCGCATTGGAAGAGTCATCAATATTACAGAGAAAATTATTTAAATACAATATGATAGATCGCCAACACATAACACTAATTATCCTTTTCTCACAAAAAAAAATCACATTCACACACGAATTTTCTTTTTAGTGTGGGAAAGATTTCGTTTCGTCCAGACGAAAACTCAATTTTCATTTATCAAATTTATATACACATCGGACAAATAGATAACAGAGTGCTTCGAAACTTTATAATTGGAACATAATGTTTGTGTTTCAGTTTTTTTTCAGTTTCGAATCACACAACTATTAGATAGAGTTCTCTGAAAATATTATTTATTTGAATATTATTAGTTTTTTGTGTGTAGAATTCGTTGTGCCGTAGTTTATAGAAGGATTATTTTGGAGTAGGAAAAAAGTCCATATTCGGGCGTTAAAATTGCAGAAAATCGTATCGTGAAAGTATCATCATATCATTCGGCTGATCCCTAAGCCATTTCCCGGTTGAAAATAGTGGTTAGGTTGGATGAAACTAAGACGATTCACACGATTCGGTGGAATGGGTTATGCTTTGAATTTTGGACAGATAACAAGAATCGGGTGTTACGCAATGCAATGGAATGCTGTGAAGGCAGTTAGTAATGTATGGTATGGTATGGTATGGCATAGTATGGTATGGTATGGTATATGACACTGGGCACTAGGCAAAAGCACAGATGATATTGCGATAGTTTTAGATACGAGATTCTAGAATATTTAACGCAGCATGCTAGGTTATGTGGCTAGTCTCGGTTATTGCATAACGTAAAAACAGGGCTTTACAACCTATTTACAGGCTAGTAAAACGAGTTCAATCATTTGTGGTTTCAACATTTCAGTTTAGTACTTGGTATTATCGTTCTTAGTATTTTGATTAGTTCGTTTTTTTTTTTGGTTTCTCGTATAGGTTTTATATTCTTTTCGTACGGATGTATGTACAGATTCTGATGGATGGCTTTCCCAAAGCTTTTCTACGATTATTGATGGGCACATAGATGAGTCTAATAATGATGGGGGCAACAGTACAGGGTTAGTTTTACGAACAGAAAGTGAGTTTCTTTGTTGTTTTGTTAGCTAATCTGACAAACATAGTACGTACAGCGATTTATGTGGACAAATGAGAGTTAGTTTCACGAAAATGTTGGTTGAGACAGAAAAGAGACAGAACATAAACAAACAGAGACGACCAATGATATTTCCCCAATCCAAAGACCCGAAAACTTCTATACGATCTGATATCATTTAGGCTTTAAGTTTGCTTTAGTTGTTCTTAGGCACTCTTCTTTTAGTTATTATCTTTCGATTGGTATTGGTTCTTAGTTGTTGGTTGGTTGGTTGGTTGGTTGTTTGGTTGGTTGGTTGATTGTTTGTTGATAGATCTCTAAAAATACTCACGCATATATAGCTAGAAGGAACTTTCTTTGGTGGGTTCTTACACGGCCGGGATTAACCCGTTTTACTAGTCTTGTATGTTTGTAAATGAGCCAAGTTTCACGCAGAACATTCGCCGCAGCATTTTTCAGCTAAATTTTGGTCCAAAGAAGAAACGTATACAAAGTAATTAGAATGCATATGTATATAAATGTTATACATGGTATATATGATTTTTGAGGTGATATTCGTTATAGTAGTATATGTGGGTACGAGTATCGTATATCGCCGGTTCGGTCAGTCGGTCGCATCGGAATCAATTCGTATCGAATCAGAATCTTGAGACTTGGTACTTGGTACTTGGTACTTGGAACACGATCAATACCCGTTTGGTCAACTGCGTGTCCATCATGAAGTTGTGCACATGCTTCTCGGCACGGGTCAGCTCCAGTTTCCGGGAGACGACGGCCACCAGTAGAGCCGTACAGCCGGCGCCCTGCAACGACGACGTGGAGAGTGGTGAGATTTGGCATTGAATTTCGAATATCGCGCGCAACTGAGGTGAGTTTCGAACTGATCCCAGATCGGAGATCTCAAGATCTGGGATCTGGGACTCCCGGACACCCAACTCCATAAGTAAATTCAGTAAATTTATACAAATTGGCCAGTTACCAAAGCGGTAATAAAAGTTGCAATTGCTTGGGCGGACCTAAGGTTTTAATAAAATTTATATTAAAGAATTTTGTATGGTTAATACATTTACTTTATTAATCAAATTATTTACCACAATGTACCTCTAACCAAATTGACATAATATTTATGATTACTATGATTATTATTATTAATCGAAATACTGTCTGTGACAGCTGGCAAAAAATTTAGATAATTACGTGTGAAATCTAACGACCAATTTGCTGAAATTGGCAAATGGTCAAAGGCAATTTTCCTAATTGTGGACACAATTGCACTCATTTTCTCATGTTCTCGAATGCTAGCAATTTTTTGTTGTTGTGGATAGTGGTTAGTTTTAGTGGTTTTTGGGGGTTGGGTGCCCGGCCATCTGTAATGCCAGTTGGTTATTTTCACTTTTGGTTTATGCATTCAAAATGAAAGTTGCTTTTGTTTATCAAGTTATTTAGTCCAGAACTTTTGTTGTTGCTCTCACAATAGATATAGTACTTTTATGGATGTTACAACATGTATATACGTTATGTTTTATTTGGTTCTTTTCTTTTCTTTTCTTTCCTTTTTTGTTTTGTCTTCTATTTTTTCACTTTGTTATTTTGTTTGCTTCTCGATGGTTGAACGATTAATGGGTGAGTGGATTTGAATGAGTTTGGATGACTGGAATGGCTATCTTCTAATTGCAATTGCGAAATAGATGGAATTGATTGGAATGCAGCAACGTTTTTGGGTTAGAGTTATTAGAGATACGGAGTTGGATGTGGGGTCTTAGATTCGGATTTAGATTAGAGTAATATCAAAAGGGTTAATCGATTCGGGTTCGGCACATGTCTATATGTAATACAACAGTAAGAGGTGTCTGGCAGAGAGTTACATACACACATAAGTACGAAACAATTAGCTAGGGAACAAAGTTGAAACCATAAATCACGATTCATAGTCAAGTTAGGAACGGAAATATCTATCATAGCTTTATTACTTTTTGTTTTGTTTGTTTTTTTTGTTTTTGTTTTATTTTTTTGCATTTTTTTTATACTTTGGTTATTTTGGTTATTTTGGCCACTACGACATGATAAATATCTCAAAAAGACTAAGAAATAAGCAGATAGTCAGACACGACTGGTAGTAGGGAAAATCGAAATCGAAATCGAAATATATAGTCAAATATGTAAATGGTAGAGAGCGTGAGAAGAAAGTAAGCCACACAAAAGCAGAACTGGATAAAAGGTGAAGAAAGATAGTAGAAGGGAAAATACATATTTAATTCGTTTATAAGCACTATTTCCTATTTTCTATTTCCTATACTGTTCACTATGCCTCATTTGCGATTTATAGTATTTCGATCAGTTCGATCGATCGGTTTCTCCTCGATCTTTTCCAGACTTCAGACTTCAGACTTTGGGGCTCGACTTGAAAACACTTATTCAATCTCAATCTGATCTCAGTTGATCTCAGGCTGAAAACATGCGGTTAGGTTGTCGCCTCAAATTAAAAGTTCTTAAGCTTGTATTTTGGTGATTCATCTAAGTTTTCTTTTTTTTTTTGTATTTGACATAAGTATGTACAGTTAACTAGAAATTTGACGATTCAGGTGAGTTAAGATTATTCATTGTGTTCATATTAAAAGTGGCGGCGAGGGGCGGTTGTGGTTGTGGGCGGGTAAACATTCGTATGCAGTTTATGTAATTATTTACACGTGATTTCTGTTCTATTTGAAATATCTGGTATTTAAATAATATTTTCATTTGTTTTATACATATTTCTTGATTGTTATGTTGTGTGCAATTGTTGGTAATATTTTGTTGTTAAAAACTCACCATTATTCCTGTACTGACAGCGATACCACGTCCACAGTACGTATTCGGAACAATATCACCGAAACCAACACTCAAAAATGTTATCGCTATCAGCCACATTGCATTCAAAAGATTCGCATGTTCTTCATCATGAAATCTGTTCCATAAACCAGCACGCGTTTGTTTTTTTTTTCGTTTGTATTTTTTTTCATATACATTTGTTTTGTTCGAAATATATATATATATATATGGATATATATATTTGAATTTGAGTTATGGTTTGTTTATGGATTTAATCAGTTGAAGTTTCAGTTTCATTTTCAGTTTCAGGGGTCAAATTGAATACACGCGTTTATATTTTAAATGAAAGGGAAAGAGAGATAGAGAAAAATATCGTATTGTTGGCTTAATGTTCAAAAATAAACTATAAAAATCCATTAAAAACTAAACTGGCACAGGTAAAACTGGTTAAATTAGTTGAACGTAAAAATCGAACGCATAACGCATATAACAGAAAACAGTAACGCAAACGCAAATGCAAACGGAAGCGGAAACGAAAGGAAAAACCATTGTGTAAACGAAAACGAAAAGTAAAAGTTAGAATGGGCATTCTGCATATAGGAAAACGAGATTAACAACAAATGGACGAGTAAACTGGTGAGCGCACACAATACAGTGGTCCAAAAAGAGTTTCATGGGAATTGGTTTCGTTTAATATTTTTTTTGTTTTGTTTTTCGGTTTTTTTTTTTTGGTTTTTGTTTTTTGGGAGAGGGGGTGATTTTTGGCTTTTGAATATATCGAGATGTTTACAGTTATGTACGTAACCGTTAATATATATGTATATATGTACAACCATGGGGGTTTTTGGCCCGATTAAAGCTTGCTGTACAAAGGTGAGAGTTGAAAATATATATATGTATATATTTTTGATGAAATCTAGTGATTCAATTCGCCTAATGAAGAAGGCTTCTAGGGTGCGTTAAATAATTCAATTTAATTTTCAAGGCTCACACACACACACACACAGATAGCCATTCTCGCCCACTCACACACCCACAGACATTAATAGAATTTGCCGGAGCTGTCAGAAAAGATTTGTTTTGATTTTGTTTTTTTGTTTTCTGTTTTTTGCCAGGAAGCAAAAACTTTTCTCGTTTTTTCCTCCGGTTCCTCTTTAAAGTACACATGTGTATGTGTCTGTGTGTCATTTTTTTGTTTTAGTTTTCACTGGCAGAAAAAAGTACAAAGGGGAAAAGTTACATTGTTATCTGCACTCTTTAATGCGGCAAAAACATACACACACGCACACATGGTGATTATGTACATATATTTAAATATATATAATGTATACTTATGGTTATAATACAGCACACACAAACACACACATACGCGCACACAAAGTGGGTGGGTGGTCACATATACACGTATTTTTTTTGGTGATGATTTACAACAGATTGCCAGTGTGTGTTTGTGTGGTAGTGGTAGTGGTAGTGGGTGGGCGGAGAATTCGTGTGATTGTGTGTGGGTAGTAATCGCAGCCTGACTGAAAACAAAAACCAGATGGAGTGAGATGGATATAGATATAGAACTATAGTTCGACATTTGCTATTCGCTTTTTTGCAGTTTATTTTGGCTGTTTGGGTTTTGTTGTTTTGGCGACGTTTTGGGCAGACAAAACGGCAGCTAAAATATGTGCGCTGGAATGTATGCTACGAAAAATGGATATGTGTTTATACTTTTCTTTGTGTGGGTGGCAGGCTCCACCATAACGGATTTTGGATATTTGAATTTGAATTTATAACTGAGGAGGGGTTAGCATATCGGGAGCATCAAGAAGATAGGTCAGGGAATACGCCCGCACACGTACACAGGAAAAAAAGTGGTACTTTATTCAATACACACACACACGCACACATTATAAAAGATGAGGAAAGCTTTTTTTGTACGATATCGGTGATATTCACTTGTATATCACTGTGAAATAGTTGTAGTACCAGGACAATGGTTATACAATTTCATAATTTGAAATTTAGATCTGGCATATTTTGTTTTCTGTGTAGGGGGAGGTGTGTGCGTGCGTGTGTTTGACTTGATTTGGCAGGTACAATTACTATAAAATACTATATATGTGCGAAGCAGGCGTTTTCTGTTCTGTTCTTTTCTGTTCTGTATTATTTTGATTCTTTTTTTTTGGGGGCGCCTCAATGGCGGCTACTTTTCTGGGCCACCCCCCCTTTATTATCATTCTCCTCCTCCACCTTCTTCTCTCTTCATATTCTACTACTCCTCTTTGGCTTGCGATGGGTTTTGATTTCTCATATTTTTATGCATGAAAGTTTGCTGTTTGCTGTTGTTGTTGCTGTTTTTTTTGTTGATGATGATGTATGTACTTGTTGTTGTAGTTGTATTAGTTTATTGTTTATCTGGTTATAGAATTTCGTTATTGTTTGTATGTAGATATATATATAGATATATATACATTTTTGCAACTGTTCTGTTCTGTACTGTTCTATTTTTGAAATTTATATTCATTTAATTTGGTTTCGGTATTATCGGTATCATAAATGGAGTTTCTGGGAGTCTGTGGTTTTTGGTATTTCTTGAAAGGTTTTTTTTTTTTTTTGTTTTTTAGGTTTTTGAGGAAATACTTACCACCATGCCGCAGGTGAGGGTGATACCGCGTCCACAGTACGTGTTTGGCACAATGTCGCCGTAGCCGACACACAGAAATGTGATGGCCGTTAGCCACATGGAGTTTAGCAAATTCGCGTGCTCCTCATCGTGGAACCTTTTTTTTGCGGATCGGATCGAATCGATTCGGATATTGGATCGTATCGTTTTTGGTTTGTAATTGTAAATCGGCATTGTGGAAATGGGGTACGATTTTCAGTCGGTTCGTTTTATCATTTATGATACGTTTTTTATGATTTTGGTTTTGTTTTTGGTTTTTATTGATATTTGATTTGCCGTTTTTATATAATTTCGTTAGCGGTTTAACGATTTTGCGGTTTTCAGTATACAAAAATATATATAGAGAATTCGGTATTTCAGATGCGTAGTGCGTATTTCGTATGCGTATTCAAGTTGCGGTTGTTAATCGGTTTGTTTGGTATTTTTTCATATATATATATTCGATTTCATACATTTTGGTTGGTTTTTTTTTTTTTTTTGCAATTTGTGGATACAGAAGTAGGGTGAGAAGTGGAGTAAACAAATAAACAGATGTGAAATTATGTGAACATTTTTTGTAAAAAATTGTTACTATTATTTTTGTTTTGGTTTTGTTTTTCAGAAAAATTAAGAATACAATTTGGTAAATTCTTTTCATATTTTTAGAAGGTTTCCATGTATTTAAAGAATATACGCATAAGTACCAAATAAATTAATTAATTCAATAACAAAACGCAAAAATAAAAAACAAATTCGATAAGGAAACAAAATAAGAAGAAAGTAGGAAAATGAAACTCAGGAGAAAAATAATTGGCTTTATCTTTTTGGATTGTTTTCATCTTTTTTGGGCAACGAATTCAAAGTCCTCAATAGAAGATAAGAGCGAGATAGTAAGATAGATTGATAGATACAGATAAATAGATAGGTAGATAGATTTTTCTTTTGTAAAGGGAGCTGCGGGGTATAATTTTTGGAATATACAATGACATGAATAATATTGAATAATTATAGTTTGGATAGTAGTTTTGGCAATTCGATTACAACACTTGCTTCGGCATCGGTTCAAAAACTGCTTTCCTCTCATAATACTCCTTTATCCTCTTTCTGCTCCTCCTTCTTATTCCTCCTCCTTCTCCTCCTCCTTTATTTTTTTATCTTCTCCACCTCCTCCTGTAGGGGCATGAAAGTCTGATTGGAATGGGGCTTTGGGCTTGGGCTTGGGGCTGGGATTTGGGTTCTGTGCTGGGTCTTTCAACTGATAACTCTTGATCTGAACGGCACAGATGCACATACTTTCGCACTCACACAATACGGCGCACACTTGTGACTACATGCAAATCGACTAAAATGGCCCAACAGAGAGCTTCCCCGTGATAACCCGCTGTTCCACCTGAAGAGGCTTACCACCTGAAGCCCTAGAGATGTGGCCACTAAATGCTGAAGCATGCCTGCCGGCACAGCTCCGTTGGGTACCGTTTTCGACGGGCGTGTGTGTGGGTGTGGGTGTGGGTGGGAGGCTGCTTGTGAATGGATGGTTTAAGCAATTTGCCAAGGAAAAGTCATAATGAATGCCAAGAGCTCGCTCGTACACCGGCATATAAAATTCGTACTTTGATATTCTAAATATATAATTGGCTATTTGGCGTACGCATCTGAAAACGTGAAAACTTTGTTGAACTTTCTTTAGATGCGCTCAAGGTCACACTGCAAAAACAAGACTGCGGTGTGACCATCCATTCTGAGCAAAAAATTATTTTGACTCCTTGATTAAAAGCAAAAATGCTTGAGGCACTTAAGAAGTGAGCGGTTAAAAGGAAAATGATTTGGTTTGCTCAGTGTATGACTGGTGTTTGTGTGTTCAGTGTTTGTAAACATCCTTTTAATGCAGGGGAAATTCTCGAGAGTTCACCTGTTATTTCCCAAAAATGTTCAACCTAAATTCCCTGACCTATATCTAACTCACATAGCTTTGATCCGAGCTGAGCAGAGCATGCATGATTGGTAAAGATACATTTTCCAGGGATCTCAAACATTACGCACATACACATACAGACACACAACAGACACAAATAGATAAATGAATAAAACAGAAATTAAAGCGGGGACCTCGACAGGACCCGGCTAATAAGAAAAAAACAAACAAACAGACAGATCGGAAATTAAAATGTTAGGAAATTCAGAACGAATTCTACCAATTTCTACAGAAAAAACATTGAGATACGAATTAATTATGGTATTCGAAAACACAATTCAACATCGTTACGATAATATAGTACATATACGTTTGTTCTGTGTGTTGGTGTTCGATTTCGATTTCTCGTTTTGAAATTGATGGACATACATATGCAGGTAGGTACTCGTTGTATTTATTTTTCATTTATTTCTCACTGAACTTTCTCAGTTGTTCGTTGGCCAGTCCAGTCTATCGCCATGTGCCAAAAATAATGCCAAGTAATGAAATCGTGGGAAAGCAAAATCAGAAACAAATCGAGCGGAGGATGTGACACGCAAATCAATACGTGTCACTCATCTCAGGCGAAAATGAAATGAAAGTGGGGAATATTTATATGGCATACATATGGCAGTGAAGTGACATTGTAGAAGAACAAGAAGAAGAAGAAGAAGGAGGAGGAGGAAGGTACGAGTGCTTCTGTCTCTTTTCTTTTGAATCTTCTCTGTCTTTTGGCTGTGATTGACCGATTTCGAACATGCCTGTGTTTGTTTTTTTATATAATTATGGATAACTTATGGATCCAACTCCACAGACATTTGAGGATATTATATTTTAGCTATTGGAACAACGCAACAACAAGGACGACAACAACAACAGCAGCAACAACAACAACTTATGGAGAGGTGTATATGCTTTCGTCACTGACTCAAAAGCACAGCTGTGAATGGACCTATCGGTTGGCTCTTTAAGAGTTAGGATCCCTATTTGCTTGGGTGGTATTCGTTTTCTGTTTTGCTGTTTTTCTGTTTACATGGGTTTGTTTTTGGTTAGCACTTGTTTTAATATTTTATTTGGTTACATATAATATGGATGTTTAGATATGATCTACAGCAATGCAGGCGCAGTACAATCCACAATTTGAATTTAAAGCTTAATTGATTAAATAAATATGCAATGTAAGGAGGTTTTTCGATTTAATGTTGGTCATTTGTCTTGTTTTGTTTCGTTTCCCAAAACTAAACAGCAACAACAACAAGAAAAACATAAGGATCGTGGTAAATCCACAAACAAATTGAATCAAAAATATAAAACTTGGAAGAACAACTGAAATACATATGTAGATCAATGTGAGAGTGATAGAGAAAAGAGAGAGATGTGGAAAGGGGACAGAAGCAGGGAGTCCAAAGGATTAAGTCGAAAAAGAGAGAGCGAGAACGAGAGCAACGTATGGTGCGCCAATTCAATTACAAAGGGTGTCATCAAGCTGGATATCCCTTGGAAAATCAAGAAGGATTTTACTGACGAGGAGTAAGATAAGTTGGAGTAAAGTAGAGCGAGAGACAAGGATAGACTGAGCTAGCATACAACGTTGAAACACAAAGATTTAAAGTTTAATAAAATATACAAAATTTGAAATGGGACATTACAGGCATGTGGATAAATATGAATGGATATACTAAGCGCGATACAGAGAAGTAAGATTTTCTTTACATGCATTAAAGCCATACAGTGTGACTGCAGTTAAAAGTGAAGCGCGGTGTGACTGAGCGATACTGAGTTCATTTCGATTTCGATAGCAATCGCTTGCATCATCTTACTTCTCTATAAAGTCACAATTAATTACTTATACTGCCTCTCCGATTCTAAGTGGTTTATTTTGTATTTTGGAGGTCAACTGTACGAGTGTGTGCGCCTATTGCTTTTTTGTTGTTGTTGTCCCCTTCCCCTCGATATGTGCAGGACGACAATCAACTTTCATCGAATATATCGATAAGTTGTCAGTTGTCAGAAAAGGGGAAAAGTACAGGCAAGATAAATGTAAAAAAGCAATCAGGATTCTTTCTGAACGGATAGGGGATGGTGTTAAAAAAAAACAAGCGAATCCGAATGCCAAATGTAAATAAATTGAAACACATGCAAGCATTATCCAATCGTTCGCTACGTGACAGTGACAATTGCATTTCGATTGTTACAGATTCGCATTCGAACTCGTTTCTGTTTTGGTCTTTTGTCGGGGATTTGGTTTTCATATGTGTATGCGGATAAAATGCAAGCTACATGTAAATTCTTTAGCACGTATGAATAAGCAACAATGCACATTCGCTTTATTTTTGTTGTTTATCGTGTATGTTGTAAGCTGTGGCTGTGCTTAAATCCCCATTTACCCTTTTTTCCGGACTTTAAAATGTGTTCGACAACTTGTTTTATACAGGAGTATAAAAAAAATTACAAATACAACTTGTGACGAAGATGCTTTAGTTTTCGAGTTTTTGAGTTTCTTGAAAAAGACATTACGTAATGCTTGGCACATACATTATGTACATACATACATTGATATTAAATACATAATTATGTCAAAGTATTAGTGGCAAACACATTGAATCAGAACGTTTAACGGAAATGGCGTTCAGAGAAAAACTTATGAAAAATACGGATAACGCAAAACGGAGTACGGAATA
Organism: Drosophila santomea; assembly: GCF_016746245.2. Classification (NCBI taxonomy): domain Eukaryota; kingdom Metazoa; phylum Arthropoda; class Insecta; order Diptera; family Drosophilidae; genus Drosophila; species Drosophila santomea. The sequence continues at coordinate 3,327,249 of NC_053021.2, forward strand.
AGAAAAAAACGATAAAACCGAACACAAAAGAAAACAAATTAATCATTGAGACCAAAACGAAACGAAAGCATAAGTACAATTAAAAATATAAAGGAAAATCAAAATCTCTACAAGTAGAAATATCATATCATAAATTTGATAATAGAATAAGGCCATTACCTTTCGCATTGACGCAGCGTCCAGGATGCGATGATCCACAGCGAGACCATGAAAACCAATAGAACCGTTCCCGGGCATATTGTCATTAGAGTTTTTAAAACGAATCTATAATGGAGAGGTAAATAAAGGGTATTAGTCCACTAGATCAATGCTTTAAATTAACCCAAGAAGCGCACAGGGCGACCGAATCCATATTTAAGGCACAGTGTGAGTTTTACAATGATTTAATTTAAATTGAACTCACCTTGTGTTAAAATTAATCCTATTGAGAGCGCCAATGCTCCGTGATGATGCATCTGTGAATAGCTTTGAATGCAGCAGCATTACGCGGCAGATTAAATATAATCGAAGGAACATAGGTAATGATAAAGCTACGTCATATGGCACCATTTCGGTGCCAATTGTTTTATTCTTATTGGCCAATTTCGTCGTCCACTGGAAATAGTATTCGCCAGGAATTGGATGTATAGCGCATATAAAAAGTTCTAACCCTATTTGACTAATTCGTTGCCATGTCATTGCGATCCTCCAATCGTCGGCGCAGTTATCTATCATGAATAACTGTGGTTTTTTTTCGATTTCGATTGGAATTATAGTCGCATTTCGATACATGGGATATAGATATACGGGGTTATTTAGTTCATTGGTTCGTTCGTGTGTGCCAAAAAGAAAAAGAAACGAGAAGGGAAGAAAAAGGAGAACACGTATATAATTTATTAATTATAATTGGAGATTTATTGATCGGTTTTTGGTTTTTTTGCGACTAAACAAAAATGAATTACACTCAAATATACGAGCATGAATTATTTGACAAGTACAACGTCAATGGTCTGTATGTGTAGGTGTGGTTGTGGTTGTGGGTGTGTGTGAGGGGGTGTCAAGTGTGTGTGCCTACGTGGGTATGTGTATGCGTATGTGTGTTAATGGTTTCTGTTTTAGTAGTGGAAGCAATTCCTGAGTCAAGTTCAAGTATTGTAAGCTTCGGAATCTCATCCGAAATTCATTTCGTGTCTTATGTTTTATTTCTTGTTCATTAGTTGGTGTAAGTGTAGGTGTAGGTGTATGTGTGCTTTGGTGCATGTGTGAGTGCAAGTACTTACTAGAAAGCAGCGTGCGTGTTTTCGTGTAATTAGCACATTTCACTCGATTTCGTTTTCGTTTTCTTGGTTGCTGTATTACCTTTATCCTTTTTCGTTACATTCTCGTTATCAAATCAATTTTTCAAAAGTTCAATGTTACCCCATACTGGATTTGATTGGTGTTAAGCCTCCTAGTTCGTAACTGCATTAATCTAAAGTTCGCAGTGCAATTAGGCGATAGATATGCACAAACAACTATAAATATCACAACATCTAGGCAGAGTAGAAATGGCAAAATATCGTATTTATCGATGGTTTTACAGTTGGATTGATCATATCGATAAATCTGGATATTTAACCATCCCAAATGCAGTGGCTATTCGCACAACAATCTAAATGATGTGCATTTTCCCTTTTCCCGTTGAGGAAAGGCATGGTCTTCTGATTTAAGTGTCTTTCGTTTTTAATTGCATATGAGCCATTCGCAAGTTAAGCCGACTGATTAATTGATTATCGATTTGCGACAAGGTCTTTTGGTAAGGTCTCTCCTATCTCACATTTACAAAGTCCTGTGTTCTCTCTTTGGTTTGGCCAAACTCTGATGTGTTTGCCTCTAAATTTGGTGATAGATGGGTTTGATGTTTGATTCTACACATATATCGATTAATATATATACATATATATATATCTAGTGTCGACTTAGCAATGGGAATGCTCATATGTATGCGGGTATGCTTTTATGTATGTTGTGCACATGTCCATCTATGTAATATATGCAAGCCGATTGGAAAGAAACGTTTCTAACATGGTATACGGATATTTTGTATTTTTTGAAAAATTCTATTCTTCTATTCTAATATCTGGTATAAGGGCAATAAACATGAAGAGTAAGGATTGAACAACTTTTTAGTGACAGAATTGGGGCTTGTAAGTTCTTATTTCTCGTTCCAAGACCAAAGAAAAACCATTCTCAAAAGATTTGATTTTAAGATATTCAAACATCGTTTACTTTTTAATTTAATTAGTTAAATGAATAGGAATTAAGGTTTTAGGCACAAAAATAACCACCGTACGCTTTAACATTTCCACAATCGATTCGCACATAGCCAGTGTTTACTGTTTACTGTGTACTGTATTCTGCACTGTACTGCAAGACAAGGTGAGATTGCGGTTGGGTGGTTTGGGTGGTTTCTGGGTGCAAAGCTAAGCCACAATTTTCGCTATATAACAGCCAAGCGGTTGCCTTTGATCTTGGATGGCGTGTGACAGTATTATTTGTATTTGTAACTGCACTTTTTGTTTTTAGTTTCATTACAAAAAAAAAAATCACAAAAAAAAGTATATGTATGTATATACACTAGACACGATACAGACGCGTTTCAGCTAAACATCGACTTTAAGTTTGCATGGTTGCTGCTTTTTGGCTTCAGTATGCATTTTTGGATATATATAAATAGTATATATGGTATTTATAGATATACTCAATCTAGGTACGATCTATGGATTGTCTACTCTAGGCATGTTTTGTTGGTTCGGTTTTCGGGTTTTTGGTTACTGTTTTTGGTTTTTGATTTGAGTTGGTTTTGGTATTGGTATTGGTTGCTTCCGTATATGGTACATAACACTATGCATGGTTTTGACTTGGATTTACTCACAAATATTGAAGTATGTATGGTAGATATTATAATAAGTATTACTTACTGAATTCTGCAAAGCATAATGGAAGGTAATTACATATTAAAATTTTACTTTTAAACGTCAACATTAATTTGAGGGGGGGTAAACATTGATTCGGAGTTATTATTATAATAGAGAGAGAGAGAACAAATTGTGTGAAGAGAATACGAATTATGAGATTTCTGACGGGGGGGTTATTTGTATATAAATATATATATATACAAGTATATAGAAAGTATATCAGCTGACTGACTGGGTTGATTGATTGACTGGTTGATTGACGACTGGTTTGGTTGATTGATTGACTGACAGACGACTGATCAATGACCTGGCTTGATTGAATCATGGACATATGGAAATGGTTAAATGCAGTTGTGAGAGTTTTGGGTTAAAGATTATTTTGTTGTGGCTTTTGTTACTTTATTTCGATTGCGACAAGGAGGCTGATTTGCGGACTGTCGATAGCCACATCGAGTTACCGATATGGAGACATTAATTACCAATCCAAATTCGATCACTGAACACAGGACTTTGTCCCTACAAACAGTATTTGAGTTAAGTCGATGAAGCTAACGAAAGTTTAGGGCTTTCGAGTATCTTCCACTTCTCTTCGGTTTTATTCGCGTATGTTGCTAATAGATAATATTGTTATCAATCATGTTGTAGTATATAATTATGTTTTGTTTTTATGTTTACAGATATAATCAATAGAATTACGAACTAGTCAAATAGATGCTCCCATGCTGTCTACGTATTTCTAAATTTCAAAAGAACAAGCACCAACCGATCAAATTTGCAAATCGGTTGGGGTTTTGTTTTCTATTGCTATATATAAATATATTTAACTCATGCCAACAATAAATTTTAACACATGTCTTAACTAATTTATTGGAATTTTGTGGATTGTTTTTTGTAAGGTAAACGAAACGAGAAAAGTAAGGCGAAACCAATAAGTTGAAGAAGAGGAAGTAGAAGTGGAAATTGAATAGATTATTTATAAGTATACATATTTATATATATATATATATATATATATAAGGATCATATACATATATATGAATATGGATCATATATTTCAAAATATTGAGCAAATAAAACAAATTATAGTGCTGTACATGCAACTGGTATTTGAAGCGCATATTGGAGGTAAACGAGTACGAAACGATTGTGGTATGGAATGAAAATAGTTCTCTTAATAATTCCGGTCTATATCATGTGTCAAGGATCTGCGTTAAATGGAAATGATACCAAAAAAAAAAAAAACGAATGCCAAAACAAGTCAATTTGTGATTGTCAATAAAGAAAAGGAAAGTAATATGTAATTTGAATTTCAATCAAAAATTAAGGTAAGTTAAAAGGTTTACATAAAAATGGGCTTAATTGGATTTGATAATTCAAAAGCGATTATTCGGAATTAAAATACAACTGTGGTGAATATATTGATTGTGGTGGTCAAGGTGAGTTGGGTGAATGAGAATGGTTAGCTTTATGTACAGTGTTTCAGCTTTCATAATTTCATTACTTCAGATTCTTGGAGGTGGAATGAAATCTCTTCATATTTTTGTAGAGGTTCTAGATGTCAGATGTCCAGAGAAATATCAAAATGGACCGAGGTATAAGGGGGACGTGGGAAGGTGGATTGTGGAATGAACGAATGCGAAACGGAACCGGAACCGGAACCGGAAACGGGTTGTCACTTTCTCACACTGACACCAACTTTCACCACACATGCACTCTCTATCGCCCTTCCATACTGTGGCTCACGCTCCCAATATGCGTCGGGAAACACATTGAAAGTAAAAGGAAAAATAGGAAAAAACAGGAAAAACAATGGAAAGTTAATAGAAATCATAACCAGATACACGAAATCGTTTTCAACAGCAAACCAACAAACAAACAAACAAACAATCTAACTAACAAACATACAAACAAACCGAGATGGCGATGATGACTGGTGGCCAAAGGATTTCTGGGGTTTTCTGGGGTTTTCTGGGGTTTTCTGGGGTTAGCATGACCATATATAGGGGCATTTTCGGAAATGGATTTATCGGGGGGCTCTAACGGTATTATGGTGACAGTGAGCGAGAGTGACGACGGCAACGTTAAACAGTTAACGATGACGACCATCAGCAAGAACATCAATAACATCTGGAAGAGAAGAATACAATTTGCACTCACTCTCACCTGCACTTCCAAAGCATGGTAAGCTACTATAAGTCCTAAAAGAATCACAGTCGAAACAGATATTAAGGTTTTTAACGCTGTCGAGTAGAACGATGCCTGGAAAAAAGGTAAATCGAGAAATGCATTCAATGGATTCGTTTTGGCAGCTTTAATTAATTGTACTTGTATGGGAATGTAATAGGAGAGCTCTCACCTTTGTGTAGACACCGGCACTGCTCAGTTCGTTTTCGATAACCATCACGATGATCCCGAACATGCCCATGACCAGGGCGTAATCGCTGATCCGTTTGCGCTTCTCGAAGAGGGCTTTCCTCTTTCCCAGGCGATAGCCCACATTGGGTTTGTGTTTGGCCGAGTTTGTTGATGGCTTCCTGGACGTATTGCCGCCAGTAAGAGCACGTTCTTCCATATACCTGCGGGGTTATTCGAGTTCAATCAGATGGACAATGTGTGCTCCAGAGCCCACACTCACTAACACACACTCCCCTTCCACTTCCACATCCCCTTCAACTCTCTCCTTTCACACTCCCACACAGGGATATCCATTCTGTTGCTCGTAGCGCAATTCACTACCAATAAATCGATGGTTAGCTACTTTAATTAAAGGACGTGTTGGGGATGTAATTATAGTATCAAACAATTCAATTCCATATGGATGGATGGTTGTGTTGTGTTGTGAAAAAAAAAACATTGTCAAAACTGATGTAGTTCGATTTGTATAAACATTACATAGGCCACTGTGTTTCCATTTAGTTATTTATTGTTTTGATTTAATCTCATATTGATGCTTTCACTGCATTTTAACACCTTGTTTGTTTTCTTTGATGCCGTGATTTTGCATTTTTTTTTGATCAAACGTTTTACTTTTTCATTATATGTGTGTATGCAATGTCTAAACGTGTTTAATTAGGCTAACTTAATTCCCTGCCATGAATGATGCTATTTAGGGATTGAAAAGCTATTTGTGATGGTCCATTTATTTATTTTTAGTCTACTAATGAGCCTTGTTTTCTAATTGGGATGCGTTCATTTTTTAGCTAGTTTTGAGATGGGAAAACAATATTGCTGATTAAGCAGGAACTAATTATTATTAAGCGTGCTTTATCATAATTTCCTTGTGATTAGTTTTTGTTCTTACTTGACCGGAATACACCTAATTCCGTGCTAAATAAATAAAAGGGACTTACTCCAAGGTCCTGATCCATTTTCGTACTTATTTTCACAGGTTTTTACCCCCCCTCTAAGTGCTTTCCACAGATCGCTGACTAATGCTTGAGTGGCCGGGGGGCTTGGAGCTGTCGAGATTTTCACGTGGGGTTATCGGGGTATCCGGGGGTTAAGTCAACCCAACTCAACTCTAGTCAACGGAACTCAACTCGAGCAGATCCAACTCAGCTCCGTTCAACTCTAGTCGGCACCTTAATAAATCTTGCAGCCTGAATGACAGATTTGTGTGTTTTCGCTTTGCTCCGGCTTTCCTAAATGTGTCATATCAATTTGTATCTTATAGATACACAGCCACCGACGACAAGAGGACAGCTGGGAGGGAGGGAGGGGGCAAGCGCCAGCTCTTTCGATGAGCCAAAGATGGCCAATAAAAATTTTGCTGACAAATGAAAACATACACACACAGCTGGCTGTCCTCGTTTTCGATGCCCATATAGCCACATTCACATTCACATTCACAATCGCAGTCGTAGCCGTAGTCGTAGTCGTAGCCATAGCCATAGCCATAGCCATAGCCATATATTCAATCCCCCGTCTTTTTGTTGGCCCCCCTCTATAAACTGCTGAACTGTGCCAAATTGCCAACGTGATTGCAGGAAAATATCCTGCCATCCACGACATTCATAGAGATTTATGTGGAAGCCAGGACAGCAGGACCATCCCAGTATCCATTCGTGAGCGGAATTCACTTTAGAGTGCTCAAATTGAATCGCGTGGACTCTTCTCAAGCACTCCCCAATGAATATTACCCAATACATGGGGCACCATTTCCATTTTCATTTTTGCCCTCGCCAAATCATCAATCCCGGGTTCACTTGTCCTGCCATTGACAGCTAATTACTGTCCCCGGGCCATCCAATCCATCAGTCAATGATTTGCCCACAGTTACGGTTATCGTTGCTCCTACTCATTGGCATTCCCTTATGTGGCACTGCACCTTCTCTAAGCCGCACACTGAGCGAAAATCGCACATCATATTACTAAACTTGTTAAATACTTTTAGTACATCATTCTAAATATATATATGTTCCATCTATCTAATCCATGCCACCTATGCATATTTAGGGGAACTAATTCGAATTCATGAACTTTATAAATTTTATACATCGGATTTTCTTGGGTGTGGGTGCAACAAATCAGTTTGGATACGAACTCTAGGTGGAGTTGGAGCTGTTTTGAATGGTCGGAAGGGAGGGGGGCTATATGCTAATGAATGCACGCTGCTGTGTATACGTACTCTACTGGCGGTTCGGATCGGGCTATACATACATTTCATACCTAGGGTAGTCTGAGTGGATACCCACTAGTGCCTCGGCCGCTTCTTCGTTGCATCCAGATGAGATCTGTTCCCGGTTCGCAATGGAAGGTGTTTTCATCGAGCCAGGAATTGAGAGTGTCGACGCCGGTTTGCGGAGCTAAAATGTATATATATTTCAACTATTAGTATCAATACCAGTATCAATCGATTGAATTTCAATAAATAATCAAACGGTGTTTGTGTCTGGACAGAGTGCTTGAGTGCTTAAGCAACTAGCATTTGGTGAATAGCTATGCAAATCAATTGGAATTCATATGTATACTTTACCATCAGTGCGTATTCTGCAACTTATTTAAATGTACGCTTAATGCATTTCATTTGTGTATCTCATATTTAAGCAAGTCATAAAAGGCTTGAACACATAGCATTTTTTATGGCTTTCATTCTAAAAAGCTTTGTAGTTTTTATTATGGTCTTCATTTAAAATCCTCTCATTGTCTTCCCCATGGAATAACAAATTACACTTATGAATATCTCCAGTTTGGTTTCCCCCCTCACAGTTTACAGCCCACAGCCGGCGTGGAAAAGAAATAGACTCATCTTCCTGGAAAAGCGTTCTTTATCCTCCGGAATGACGACATCATCGCATGCAAAATGACTATCTCTTACCCTGTCTTCCATCTAGATTCTTGATTCGGTGTAAATCCAATTATTTTCGTCTAACCAAAATTAGACGAAAAAAGCCGGATTTGAAAGGGCGGACGGGAAATAAAAAGAAATCCACTTGCTTTTTGCTCTATCTTTATCTGGCTAAAAGATAGAGTTTTGCGTGAAAACAAAAACCCAAGAAGCTCCACTTCATGGTTCCCTTAATATATGTATGTATATATGTATATATATACAGACATACGTAGATGTGTGCACGGCACTCTAATGGGCGAGAAAAGTGAAAAGGAAAAAGCGGCGTGTGTGTACAATTTGGTCTTCATATTTAAATGAAAACTAAAAGATAAGTAATCTGCTTTTCTACTTGCCCTCCAATATGGGTGCGGTTTTGCATATGCTGTGCGGGCCCGAAAGAGAGAGAAAGTTAAAAGAAAGTAGTAAAAGTCGTAAACTAGACACACACTCACACACAAGTAGACAGAGAAAGAGAGAGATAGAAAGAGAGAGAAAAAGAGAGAGAGACTGAGAGGGAAAGCCGCAGGACGGCCTAAAATGTAGCTCGGAAACAAAATTCCTTTTCTCCTCTTTCCTTTTTTTTTGTTTCCTTTTTTTTATACTTGAATTTAAGCTTCTGCTGCCGTTCTACTGCTCACTCAGTTGCTAAATCCAAATATTTGTTTATAAAGAACAGCTCAGTCCCCCTTATTTCGCCCATGAAAAGGCACCTTCTTTGTGGGAAAAAAAAGACTACGTGACTGGGCCACAAGGCTCCAGCTTAACTTGTACTTCACTTACGGGATCTTGGGAGAAACAAGACAAAAGCGACAAAAAAATATAACAAAAATTGTCCAAGAGAGCAAGCAAGTAGAGTGCCAAGTGCATATACTGATTTTTAATTTCACTTTCTGAATATCTCTCAATTTTCGGTTGGAATGGAACTTGGTTGCACTCCGTTCTCGATTACTGCTCAATTATCTCAGTCATGCACTGAAAATAACTTATTTTTTGCGGAAATGTGCACGAAGTGTTTTTTTTTTAAGGAAACAACAAAATAAAAGAACTTTGGCTTGTGTTTGCTATTTCCCATTAGAACGCACACATATAAACTTGTCTATTTGATAGTCATATGTTATCATTTTCTGAAGAAAGGAAAACAAGAAAGTCTTTCTCCTTGTGTTCTCACTAGACCACACACACATAAAAATTTGTCTATTTGCAAGTGCAGAGTGCTGTCGCTTTGAATGGCTAAAGCCATAATCAGTTTTTGGCTTTCGCAGTTTGTCAGCTGCTCGGTGAAAGCCAGCCACTCCCCTGTAATGAAAGCTCCCTGCCTCCATTTCCCTCTCCCTCTCTCTCTCTCTCTCTCTCTCTTTTTCGCACTGGCAGCCCTAACATGCGTGCATGCGTGCGTGCGTGTGTGTGTGAATTGGTTTATGCTAAGTAGATTTGCTTGAATGTGGCTCCGGCTCCTTGTGCAGTTGTGTTACTTGTGTCACTGTTTAAGCCAGCTGAAGGGAGATGAGTCAAAGTTGTCCGACTTGACTGGGATTTCCTGTGGACTGGTCGTCTACAGCGCCATACAGTGGGCGATCATGTGGATAATTTGACAGATTTGTGGGCGTGAATGGGTTGCCCTTTAACCCCGGCCAGTGCTGTCATAATTGGGTAAAACGACAAATCGTTGTGCGAAGCTAAGCGTTTTGTTTCGATTGAGTGACTGTCAAAGGGGACGAGTAGTACAAATAAGGATCTACTACTGCAACATATCAGTCTTGGTTTTCATTAGGATATATAGTATTGTATATAGTTCTCAGACCCTAAAACTAAAGCATACTTATTGAGGCAATAGTTACTTTAAATGTGAATCTACACGTTGCACATACCTAACATGAATAACAGATTGTGGAAAGTGTAGCCGTAGTGGAAATTCCTTGAGCCTCTTCAAGGACATTTCCTAATTCTTGGCAGCAAACACGACTCTAAACACGATTCCCTTGCCTACACAATCAGTATTTATCCGACACATTCACAACCGAAAATCAGGCAGACACAAATGGAGAATGTTGAAAAGAACGAGGGGAATGCTATGTAGACACTGAGTATCCGATTGTCGTTGCCACAATTGTTTGTTATCGTTTGTTTGTTGCGTGCTGGCCACCCACTTTCTCGGTCCCCAAATCCCAGCCCCCCAACCACCAGCCACCCCTCCAAAAAAGGCGCACACACGCACAATTTTGGGACACACGCAACGAGGGGGTGGCGATGGGCGGAAGGCCGTTCTCTGAGGTTGGGGTGAGGGGAAAGAGGGACACACACGAGACCAACGTCAACATCAACATCAACGCCTACTTGTCAGCAAAGGGTGTGGATTTTCGGCGGTGGCCAGTGAGGTCCTGCTTTGCCCCCGACCACACATACATATGCAAAGAGGGCAACCGAAAAGGAGGGAAAATCTATTTTTCGGCAGATGCGTGAATTTGTGCGAGTATGTGTGTGTGTATGTGGCTGCCATGTGCTCGTGAAAGCAGCAACGAAATAAAAAAGAAACAATATATATATACATATATATATATGTATGTATAAAAACAAAACAAATTGCGCATATTCTAGGACATCTAATGTCAATGATGTTAATTGGATTTCTTAATTAAGTTGAAAAGCGTAACGGGAAGGAGGAATACCCAAAGAAAAAATAAAACGGTAAGGAGCAGATTAAATAAATGCCCCAAAGGAAGTCATTTAACTTGAAAATGTTGCAAGTTCTGGTGCGAGGAAATAAGCTCTTTTGAGTGCCTCACAAATGCCCGAGACCATCGGGCATAAATTAAACGAGAAACGCATTTAGTGAAGTGGAGTGAAATGAAAAGCCATCGAAGAATAAAATAGTAGAGAAATTCAATTTACACGGAATTTCTAATGCGAAATGTTATGAATAGGATAACTTATAAAACGTTGATGGAATTTCAACAATACCGAAACTCGCCACTCGTGGAATTCAATTAAATCTATGGAAATCTATGGAAATAGCCAAAATTCATGTGTGCCTAAACAAAGCATAATCAAATTTTAAAATCTATACAATCAAATATTGTGGCCGCTAAATAAAATTAGCCTCGGGGGCAAATGAATACGATTTCAGTGAAATCGAAATGTACAACATGGCCAAATAGATACAAAATTTGTTGTTGATTATGTGTTAAATAATACATTTAATAAATATTTTGAAAATCTTCATTAAACCATTTCACACAACAAACATCTAAGTGACACTTGTGTGCACTTTAGTATACTTTAAATTACGTCGAGAAAACGAACTATAAAAAGGCATATTCCTGATAAATTGGCATTTAAGTTTGTCCAAGTTTACAAACAGTGGAATCAACGGGTTGGAAAGTTGTTGGCAAGAGTGTAATTTTGTTGGGTAATTTTGCGTCTTTTGCGGCAAACTTTTCGTTTTGAAGTACTTGGTTAAGTAATTTCGATTGCTGCCCAACCCCTCGTTGGCCCCAATTTTATCTGTCTCCTAGTTTTTGTTCTGTTCTTTGTTTTTGGCCTTTGGTCGATCACGCACGCCGCAAAAGAGATGTGTTGTTGCCATTGGCATTTAGCCGTTGCCACGCCCCGAAATTATTTCTCACCTGCGTTCTCACCTCTAACCAAATTAACATACTCATTGCCGACACAGAGTTTATGAGCTTCGCATGGACACGCACGCATACTTTGCCAGCTAACAGGGCTAACACTCACACACACACACATACACGCATGTGCAGCGAAAGGAAATTGGTGGAAATTATCGAGTTTCCTATACAAAACGCGGCCATCACGCAAAAAGGAAACGAAACTAGGAGAGAAAATACGAAACAAGCGACGAAATTGGTAACGACTGGTTGCAAAATCCAGGGTGACGAGGTCCTGAAGTCGGAGTTAACGATGACGATTAGGCTCAGCCTCATGTGTGTGCGTGTGTGCGCGCGAATGTGTGCGTGGTTTCGTGAGGGTTTTCCCTTCGCTTTTCGGTTTGCCTGCGTTTCCGTTTCCGCTTGCCTCCCGCTCTGCTAACTCATTGTTGCCTAATAAATTTAGCGTAATTTACATTACATTAAGGTTACGTTTTCTTTTCCACGCCAGGAAATCTATCCCTCCCACCGCTCCACATCCATCTCCAATCTCTGCCAGCCGGAGTGCAGGAAATATATAATGAAGTGTTCGCTTTGTTGGAGCTTAATTAGGCGGATAAGTAATATTTTTACCCTGCCCTGCCCTGCAGCGCACCCTTAGACATTTTTACAGCACAAGGAAGCGAGTTTGTGATTCGATTAAGGAAATACATACGAAATGATATGTAGAGCCATTTATCGAGTTTTTGAAATGAATAGACACTTTTTATATTTAGAATACAAATTACCGTAAAATCATGATTTTGGGTTAATTTATTTTATATCCAAGAAGTAAAGAAAATAAGTAAGTAAGAGCAAGAACTACGCGTTTCTCCCAGTGCAATTGTATGTGTGTTGTGTGTTTGGGACCTGTAAACTTTGAATTACTCAATTAGTTCACCCTGAGTGCACAATTTGGTCAGTTGCTTGGAGGAGGGGCGGGGTGGCTTCCCCATTTCTGTTACATTTCTTTTCTTCAGCCCCAATATTTTCTTTTTTGAGGGGAGTGAATGCGGTTAGTTTGTAGTTGGCTTTTCATCACTAATCAAATCGGTTCCATTCGCCTCAGCCGCTCAGCACAACGTCGCTGTGCCTTTAGATCTGCTGGCGGAGATTGATTGCCGGAACTACCGACTCGCATATACAACAAGCCCCAATCAGGGGGCGTGGCCGATGGTAAGGGGGGGTAGGGGGTGGCACTGAGGCTGGAGCGTGTCAAAGCGGCGCATTCAGTTAATATAATAATGATAACTCGACAATGACAGGAAGACGTCTTCGAGCAAAACCCTCCAAGGCGTCTCGAATGCGGCTAATGTCAATGGGCGGGGCGTGTCAGTGGGCCGCTGATATACACACACATACACATATATATATGAAAGTATATATGCAAGTACATCGACATGCACATATATAATGGACGAGGTGTTAGTTGGTCTTTGCATGTTGCAGGTTCTTATGATCGAAAATCAATATATCTAACCCTATTGTAGCCGCACACACACCCACACACACATACACATACACTAACACCGCACACCGCAATCCATTGAAATTCGAAAAGACAAACGCAAGAATCGTTAAGGTGACTCAAGTAGCAGCGCATGGTGGGGTTATTGGCAAAGCCACGAAACAATAATGCAAATTGTTGAGCAATTGAAAATTGTTTACTTTCGACTTGTGACACACTTAGCGAGCGCGTAATGAAACGACGACTGGCAATGGAACATATTTAAAATGTTAGGCAAACAAACAGAAAAAGTTGGCAATAACCAAAGGGTAAGCATGGTAACACAAATCAGGCGGGGTATCACTAGAAGCAGGGACTTTAAAGGTCTAATGACTTAACTATACAGCTGTAAGCACAGGAATAGAAACAGCCTTTGCCTAGTTTGAGCCCATATTTCGCTGGAAAAGATATAATATCTATGTATATAAACACTTGTATGTGTGATTTAAAGCATTCAAGCAAGTACTTAGTTATTCGCTCAGTGCATGGCCAATGGGGGCGGGCGAATGCCTAACCAAATAATTAATAAACAAACGATACCAAATAGACAGAGCCATTCGCGTGGCCTTGACTCGAATGTTTTCACTTTTGGATGAACCGCGGAAGGGCAAAGGTATTGTATTTCGCATTTGATGGCACCGGCAATGTGGCCAACGGGTTGTGGGGGTTGTGGTGGCGCCATGGGTGATGGAGTTGGGCCAAATAGAACAGCTAGACTAGGGCTAGCTGAAGGTTAGACCCAGTTAGGCTCGCATGCTCGCTCAATTATCCAGAGGGAAATAGTGAAATGCAAATAGCAGGTGGCCTAACGAGGGAAAATGGAAAGGAACAGGAGGAGAGGGCGGGGGCGGCAGTGAAGGGACGGGCAATTTGGTTTCATTTACAATGATTTCCTTCCGCCATAATGGCAAACTGACCCACCATATATGTATGTGAGTCGGCTCGATTTGATTCGATTGGAATTGAAGTTCAATTTGCTGTTGATTTTACTTCAGTGTGCATGCTTTTTATTTATTTCTTTTACTTTTTTTTTCACGACCAGCCAATATGACGGTCATGGCCACGTGCGGCTTCCGTTGCCCAGTGTGAAAACAATAACAAAACTTTCAGCTCACACACGTGGGACCAGGTAAGTGTGTAATAAGGTTGGGATTTTCAAAAAAAAGGGGAAAAAAAGTGAAACATTTAACTGGCATTTGGGGAGAAGAAGGCAGGGAAAACAGAACTGGCATCCATCTCGGGCACGTGTCTCTCAACGTTTTCACATACAGCATACACTGCAGGAAACAACAATAGCCCTAAAAAAGAGAGGAGAAGCCCAAAATGTCCTGCGCGCCAGAAAGGGATTTTTACCAAAAATTCTGCGTCAAATGCGCCAAAAATGTTAACCTTAGATTTCAAAGCTTTTGTATGTAAACATGTGCAAATTTCTACTTTAAACTGTACTTTAAGTCAGCATTTGTGGTAAATAAGTCTGAATAGAAATGTGAATGCTTTCTTAATTCCACAAAGTTGTGTACGTTTTTACGTATTTATCTAAGAAACATAAATCACAATTATTCCCCTCTGTGTACGAACGTTTGTGTGCGCTGAGGTATGGAAATTTAATCCCTTAAAGAAATTTTCCTCAGCCTGGAACTTTTTGCGCAGCGGATTTGTTTATGCGTGTGCCCATAACGCGAACGCTCGAAAGGCGAATTTGTTAATTGAATTTTTTGTTATTTTTTTTATTCATATTTTTTGTATTTGATTTTGGTACCTTCAATTGTAAGGCACCCCGCGTCCGAGGCCTATATAATCCCAGCAACATCAGAGACGTACCTAAACCCTCGACCAAATCCCATTTCAAGTGAGTTTAAGGTCTTAGGGCCAAGCCTGATTGAGTAACTTAATAATTCAGAATTGTTTGCAGCCAGTGGGCCTCATTGGGATTTGCATCTTTTAAAGGGCGGCAAACGTGGACCCATGCGGCGTATGCGTTATCTTTCGAGAGCCAGCCGCCCACTTGGCCACGCCCGCCAAATAATACCAACAATAACAGCGGCGAACGTTGGCAACATGACGTATACGCAATAACCGACATTCATCCGCCCCGTTGCCATTTATTTTTTTCTTATTTTCCGTTTTCCTTCTTTTTTCATATATATATTTATATATATATATTTTTTTTTTGTTTCCGCCTTCCTCCTCTTGTTTTATTGTAGATTATTTGGAGTTTTTCACGTTTCGCTGCTCATTGCGTTTGCTTGGCGCTTCGATGCTCTTATCTTGGCCATTGTTATTACATCCACGGCCTTACATAACAACCGCCAAGCCACCTACACACGCACACCCAGTGGCACTTGCGGTTTATCAAACGTAGCGAGTTGCATAAGATTGCCACTGCCAGGGCCATTGGCAGGCGAAAAAAAAATGGGATTCTTTTTGGTTTTTCTTCTTGTTCTTGTTTTTGGCCAAAACTGTCAACCGGCCAAGGGATAAGTCTAACACACTCACACACTAACACATACACCCACAATCGCACCGGAACACGCAGCAAAGGCATGTAACAAAGTCACAAAAAGAGAGTGAGAGCAGGAGCAGAGGAAATGTCAATCAACAAGCCGGAACTGAAACTTAATGCAACCGGCTTGGAATTTCTACACCATCGAAAGCAGCAACAGCAAAATGTCATAAAACCTAGGAGAAAAACAAGATGAAAATGGGAGAAAAACCAGCACGAGAAAATGGCACGAGGAATCCCAGAGAAAAACTACTACAAATACGAAGCAGACGGGGGACAATCAGTTAAGACATGGCCAGGTGCTGCCGGTTAAATGGGTTGACTTGAGCCAGTCTCCAAGGACTATGACTAGGATAACTCAACTTGAAGTGTACCAAGAGGACACAAAAAGAAAAAAACAAAAAAAAGGGAACAAAAACGGGCTGAAATAGCGACAGAACGAGAACGAAAGCTGCAGAAAGTATGGCCAAAAATGTGTCGTAACTCTTAGCCGGAATGTTGAAGAGATGTGACAGCGACTGCCTTTCCCCATCCAGAGACAGTAATTATATTAATATTATCCCTCTTACTTTTACTTTGAAATTTACACCAGATATTCTTTGGCGTTGTTTTTATATAGTCCAATATATATATTGGTCGCTTAATGATGGACTTTACTTCAACTTTTGTACTTCATCTGCCTTTCATAAAATATTCAAGGCGCAAAAAAGTTTATGGTTGAACCAAAAAAGTTTGAATCACTCTTTGAGCTTCTTTCTTTGGCGCCCCTTACTCGCATATTGCAATATATGTACATATATTTGTATATATATATCGTTGGTTGTTGTCCACACACATATGTGGGAAAATCATAAATTTCGCCTACTCTTCGTTTCAAAGTTTTTCCTCTTTTCCTGATTATTTTCCTGTAGCCGAGTAGCGGGCGCCAAGAAATATGCTACGTTTTCCATCAGCGCAACGATAAGAGGTCTCTATACGTTTTTTGAATGGTTTTTGCTCGTGTCAAGATCTATTCAATGCCGCCGATTGATATTTTTAAGCACATAGTTTACATGCTTTTATTCTGCTGCTAACGGAAAATACTCAATGTACACTACCAAAAATTTAAAATTTCAATGATAAAAACCGATTAAATGATTGAATTTCAATGATCTTCGGTGAGTTGCCGTTCAAAGTAATTGTGCTTGATAAATTATTTCTTAAGTGCAATACTTTAAAAATTATATCAAGTGCTAAAAAATCAATTTCTTCTTTATAAAACCAACATATTTAACAGTTAATGTAATTACAAGTTATCGATTTAAAAAAAATGTAAGAAAACTTGGATAAATGCCATATATTTAAGCCGTCTTTTTATAGGAAAAGCTACACTTGTCTTCAGAAACCACTCAATAGACAATAAACTCGATGTTAAGATTTTTTGTTCCGGCTAGCCACTTCCTCTCTTTCTTTTCTTTTGACAACTTCTTGGCCAACATCTTTATGGAGAGTATTGCGAGATTTTTATCTATTTATCTATGGATGGCGATATATTACATTTGACTTTGTTCGGGGTTTCCCAGCTCTGTACTCCTCTCGTTTTAAGATGTTTTCTTGTGCTTTATGGGTCTTTTATGTGTACGCTTTCTTTGGCTGTTTCCTTTTTTATTATTTCCTTTTACTTTCTCTTGCCCCGAGGCGATGCTACCATACTCCCGTTACTTTTGCAATAGCTATTTTATTTGTTTTGCTTTTGCTGTTTTTTTTTTGTTTTTTTGTATTTTCGCTGCCTTTCCCAATACCCGTAATATTTCCCACAAAATATGGTATGTTATTCACCTTAATTCACTTGATGTTTTCTTCTTGTTCGTTTGCTCGTCTTCCTCTTCTACAACATTCGTTTGTTTGGTTAGTTATCCCGTTATCGCATTGTTTCGTCTTTCATTTTTAAATGTTTGCTCGTTGCTGTATGGGTGTGGATGTGGGTGTGTGCTTGTGTGAGTGAGTGTGTGTCTGCGTATGTGTGCGTGTGTGTGTGTGAGTACCGGAATCCGGTTAAAAGAAAACTGACGCTATTTCTTCTCTATTTTGTTTGTTTGCCGCTGCCGATGTTGTTTTTATTGTTGTTAATAATAACAATTTCACATACACGAACGCACTGGAAAAAAAACGGGACTCGTAAACGTAATTGCAAGTGTAACGGCAACAGTAACGGTAACTGTAACGATAGCTGCTGTTGCTGTAACTGTAATTGTTGTTGTTGCTATTGTGGCTATTATCGTTATTAAAATTATTGTTGCTGCTGTTCATGCCTTTGTTGTTGTGGCCGTTGCTGTTGTTTTTGTTCTTCGTTTCATTTGTCATGCATGTACTTGTGCATATTATTCGTATTTTCTTTAATGTATATATTTAGGGATTTTTTTTTATTATTATTTGATTTTATTATTATTTTGTCGCCTTCGAAGGTTTAGCTCCTCTGCGCTCGCTACGTCAGCCATGGGTGTAAACACAATACAGACTGAAACAGAAACCGACCGAGAACTGAAAATGAAACGGCGCTGAAACGAAACGGAATCTTCAAAGCGGCGAGGACGTCGCTGTCGCCGCAGGCAGCGAAGCCGGCAGAGCGGAGAGCTAGTTCAAATTAACTCGACCACAATATTCCCGTTACGTTGCGATGGAGAGCGATGAGCGTTGGAAGAAGAACGAAGAGAGTACCCGAACACCCGATCTCTTCGCTCCCAGATCCGTTAGCAAGCCGCGGTTGATAAATAGCCCCAGAAGTACAGTAAAGCCCAGAAAATGGCTGCCGCTTGAAGCCATCAACCGGAATGAGCACAAAAAAAAATCAAAAGATTGCAACTAGTCTCTTGGACTTTGACAGGCAGTTTAATAATCTCTTTTGGAATTACAATGCATCTGCACTTTAAATAAAGTACAAGCTTGTAAAATAATATGTTTTGTAATTTTCTAAAAAATGTTCTAAAAATGTATCAGACTTGGCAACAGAAGAAAAAGGCAGCCTGCGTTTCTTAGCATACTTTTTGGAGGCTCTTTCTTGTGGGACAAGTTTTGGAGGCTCACCTGTACCAGTAAGAAGTGAGCAGCGTGCACAGGGGAGTGGGTGTGTATGAGTGTATTTTTATTTTATGGTGTGCGGGTGCTGCACGTTTTCTTCTTCGTTAGACCCAGATTTGCCTGTCAAACTGTCTTTATCAGCTGTCGCTGCCGCAGTCGCAGTCGCTGCCCTCGTCCGCAGCACTGGCGCTGTTTTATTTTTTTGTGTTGCCACTGCAATTGCAATTTCGTTTTTGGATATAATGAATTGGCATTGTCATGTGTGTTTAATTTGGCGGCACGCGAAAGGAGCACCAAAAATCTGAGGTGAGAGAGAAAGTTGGAGAGAGAGTCGGCGCCGCCTCGCCTTTCTCTCTTTTCCTTCTGCCATCTTTACTCTCTCTCTCTCTCTCTCTCTCTCTCTCTCTTTTGGCTCCGTCTCCTTTTGACTGATTTCCAATCCACTCAACTTTATTTCTCTCTCTATCTCTCTCTCTAGGAGTGCGCTATGACCATCTCGCTTGCACGCACCCACGAGTACACGCACAAAGCAGTGGGAGTAGCACACCCACACCCACACACGCACACTTCGGCACTTAAAGGAGCGGCAGCGACGTCGACTGCGGCAGAGGAAGAGAAATAGAATCAAAAAGAAGAAGCTGCCACTGCTTCTTCTTCTTCATCCACTTTGAACTTTGAGCTTTGCTTATGACTTTGAATTTCATTTTTTTTAGTTTTTTGGTAACTATATAGCATAATGGTCAACTGGCACGCTATACGAAAATCAAAATTGAACTTTACAAGTTAATCCTTTTGCGGTTGTACACAGACACACACCAAATCATACTCCTTTTCGGCACATTCAAAATAACATTTAAGAAATCTAAAAAAAAAGGGGGGGAGAACTGAAAAACGACAGGGTCGTAGGCAGAAGATAAAGTTCTTAAGAAAAAACAGAATCAATATTTTTTGTTTTAGCTTGGGCATAGTCGCAGAAAAGCTTAATTTTAGAAAGACAATAAAACTGGAGTATAGGATATTGATATAAGAATGAAAATTATATTATATATCGATATTTTATAAATAATTAGAAATTTATGTATGAAAAGTATGTTTTCAAATCAATTTAAGCGATGGAAACACTTCTTATATAGTAAGTAAGTAAGTGAATAAATCTCTTTCTTGAGGGGGGACATTGAGCCCCACAAAGCCCCCTTTGCGTGCGCCCGAGGGAGAGAGTGAGAGTAAGAGTGAGAAATAGAGAGTGGCTTTGTCCGTGGCCTTCGCTTGGTCCTGCGCATTGGAAACTCCGATTTGCGTAAGGTGATGGTCTCCGCGGCCTCCGCGACCCTCCTCCGCTCTCCCCCCGTACCGTGAGGACCCTGGTACTCCCCCAATCCCAAATGGATGCTCAATTCAAAGTTCCAGCTACGCGATTTCATTGTCATCGGCAATTGCCGCTGTCCCAGTCGTATTCGCCTATAGTCACGTTGTTCAGCTATATTTTGTGCATGCAAAGAGTATACAGTGGAGTCACGCTAAGATGAATCGCAAAAAACTCAGGCAACAACAACTAGTACACATGTATCTCCGTTTGTTATGATCTTTATTACTTGGCTTTTAAACATTTTTGGGGAATGCTCTATTAGGTTAATAATTAATAATTCGAGGACATTTTTCATGTCTTATTAAAACGTTTACTCTAGAGGGGCTTGACAGTAGGTCCTCCTTCACGCACCAGCACACGCATACATCACACAGATACGCCAGCACTTTCACACTGGCACACACATACACTTGAGTAACACTCTCACAGAAACGCGAATGCATTCTTCGGCGCTGATGAACTGACAAATGAATTGGCCTAGCAACCGAAGTTGATGCCATAGCAACGCACATCCTCCGCACATTCTGGCCATCCTTGAAGTCTCCCCCGAACTCCACCCACTCCTTCATTATTCCAGCAAATCTTTAAGCCTTTAATTCCGTCCGCATGCGAAATCATAAGGCAGCGATGGAGAAATTGAAAACGAATTCAATTCGCACCTTATTGCATTTTTCTGCTTATGCCTTCTAATTGGCGGCGAGCCCCTTTCAATTTGCACTCAAACCCACGGAACATCTTCATTGGAATTTCTTTTGTAAACATTCTATTTAAATATATTCATATTATATATATTCATTCCATAATTCTTTAAATAAAATCCGTTGTTGGAAATGAAATCCCCATTTTTTTGCCGCAGTGCACTTAAGCTGCTTTGCTTGCCAGCACAAAACAATCAACAACCAGCAACCGGAATCCCTTACGTGGGATTCTAAGGCAACCCCAAGCCACTTCATCCATATAGTACTACAAAGCCTTATTAAAGCACCACTCATTTAAATAAATTAATGCATTTTGTGCAGCTCCAACGGCAATTGTCTCGAGTGTCCATCACTTGAGGATGACATTAACGTGCACATAGGACATCGCACCTAATTCCTCGGTACCCCCGCGCCCCCTCCACCCGCACCTCCGTTTGCACAATCGTCGACCCAGATATCAAATGGAAATGTCAACGCAAACGACAGATAGTCAAAATGTTGTCATGTCGGATTTTGAATAATTCATTGAAATGAAAACTTTATGCATTTGTCAGCCATTTGCCATTCCGGCACCTTCCCCTCGGCCACTTTCTTATTTTCAATACAGCAACTGCGGGGGGAGGGGGGTGGGTATTGGGTCATCGACAGGATGGCCAGGATTTGATCCATCTTGCCCATGCTGACTCACAAGGAAATGCAGTTTGCGTAGCACGAATTTAGATGGATATCAATGAAAAGCCGCTTACGATTGTTGTTTTTGACTGACGATTTCAAATTCTATGAATAGAAACCCAAACTTGTGAGCTTAAACATTTTTAAGTACAATGAATGGCACCACAAATGCATGCAGAAAACTATCCGGAAGTAATACTCGTACATTAATGTCTATCGTGATGATCGATATCATCGAAATTATCTATCGAAAGTGATATCGATTGTTTTGCCCGATCTACGAAAAGCTTAGAATGTTGCAAATGGCGCTATTCAGCCGTTCAAGATCCGCCGATGCAATGAATCATCGATCAACATGGCCAGAGGCACTGCACCGGCACAGGTGTACTCCCTCAAAGGCCGGACATCTGGTGAAGCACGTACATGTGCCTTTCGCCGTACACCATACGCCGTATGCCTTGGCAAATGACTCAGAGCAGCTGTACAATTGGACTCGGACTATGGCGCGACCTTTAGACGACGACGGCGACGATTTTAGACGGCGGACGGTGTACTGTTTACGGTTTACGGTTCGGGGACAGTTCGCTGCAAGTGCCTCTTGTCATATTTTATTGATGGACACTTGGGCAAACATCGTGCATGCACTCGCTAAGATATATAGCCGTGAACATCCATCTAAACGGATATAATATATATATATGTATACATATACCATAGATATAAACTGCAGTCGCGGTCGAAGACTATTATCATGAAATTTTAAAAAGTTCCCGACTATTTTGCGCCACATAATGCCGAGGCAATAAGTTATTGGACTATTGAGGCCACCTGGGCCAACATTGTTCACAGTCGAGTGGAGAACAGGGAATGGGTAATGGGTAATGGGTAATAGGTAATGGTTAGTGGTTAGTGGATAGTGGATGGCTGGTAATGGGTAATGGAGAGCCGACTTACCCGCTGACAAAGTAAAGGCAACACACAAAGTTGACTCTTGGTCGATTGGAAGTCCTCGAAATGCAGACATATGGACGTCAAGTCAAAAGTCGCAAAGCAAATGCCTTAAATATTTCAGATGACACGCCGTAATACCCATTGGGAGTGCATACATATAATATTTATCATCATCTAAATATTCACGCATGTGTCGTTCCGCCCATTTACATAGGCTAAAGTGGATATAGTGCATGTATGTATGTATATTTGGTGTATCTATAATTCATGTCCACGATCTAAAGGCCCGGTTTTTCCCCCGAGGATTACGTTCTTTCATTGCTCATATGCCATTAATTACGTGGCGATTGGCATTGTTTAAACTGCGCCGGAATTGCCTGTTCAATCGGCTAGGTCGTATATCAAAGCAGTACTATATGTGCACGATATGTAACCAAGAAAATAAAACAGTTGCCCGTTTTATGGACTATCTGTAACCCGAAAACTATGACCCTGAATCCACATTATTGTTATAGCAATGAGGCTGATGCGATCGTTATCCAATTCCAATTCCAATCCCAAATTCAAATCGAAATCCAAATCGCCTGCCTTGTAAACAATATATCAAAGCATTAGATACAAACGCATGAATCGGGCGATACGATCCAAACACTTGAGCGAACTTTATGTCTTTATGGGCGTTTTTTCTTGTGTTTCGAATGATGATGATGGAATAGTCGAATAGATGGATCCCCATTCCCCCAATTTTCCCTTTCAACAGACCCGCCCCTCCCCCCCTTTGTCAGCCGCTTTTGTTGATGTGCCTAGTTCCCACATTTGTTTTGTGTTATTGCTTTCGTAGGCCCCACTCCCCACTCCCCACTCTCCACTTCTGAAAACAAAAAAATAATAATATCCTGCCATTATCTGTGCCATAAGGGTGTTTTCAATTGGTCATTCGCGTCGGCATTATACAGCATCTAAATATGACTTCTATATTTAGAATATTGTGTGCGCGGTGTGCGGAAAATTAAACGGTTTGAAAGTGGTTATTAAATATTGTAGGCTTCATTTCCGCTGAGTAATAGCACTTAAATCGATTCACATATATATCCTAGTATCTAACAATTTCAAATTTGAATGAGCACATGAGGAAATGGTGATATTGCAGTTGAAATTGGCCGTAATTTGTGCTACATAATTCACAAAATTCCGCTGGAGATTGAGCGACTTTGCAAAGTTTTGAATTGCTGAAAACGCTGCCATTAGTTTTTTTTTAGTTAGCTGCAATCTCTTGGAACAAAAGATTCCCTATATTCAATTCCCATTGGCTGTATTTCCTTCAGTAAAACCACCGACATTTGCAAGTGCTGTTAAAATTCGGCAAAAGTTTCGACACTTTTTGCAGGGTACAAAAGTTTCGTGACCCAAACCTATTCCCCAAGAGTTCCATCGTGTGTCTGCGATTTGTTTTTGTTTTTGTTTTGTTCTGCAGATGCTTTGGTTGAAAATAACTTCGAAGCGTTCAGCGACAGTAGAAAGAGAGCGCACTAGTGGCGGAAAAGAGACGGCAATGGCGGAAAGGGGAACCGAAGCGATTTATTTATTTTTATATATCGTAGCTTGGATTCTGAAGCACAACAGACACGTGGATACCGCCGACGAATTGGCGAATGAAAATGGGCATACAAATGGCCAGCAGATAAGCTGGATACGTCATAGTTTTTTGAGTACACTGCGCACAGTTTTAGTTTAATTTTCCACTACAATTGTGAAATGTAAAAGAAAATGTACAACGTGTCGTATGCGTAATTTTTTTGATATAACACGTATACGTATAACACGTATACGTATAACACGTATACGACATGTATTTCGGTTAGAAATATTTTGTAGAATACTTTTAAGCACAATTTTAGATGATTTCAAGTCTCTGCCCAGAAACTTTCGATTTTAGTTTGTTATTGACCTTCGGCAAGCATCTATTAAATTGACATGCTTTTGCTGGAAAACTCCCCCCCATATTTTGTCGAGTGTAGTCTTACCAGAATGGGTCGCTCATTGGCGTAGGACAGCTTGCGTGTGCTGCGCAGCGTTTCCAGCCAAAGGGAGTTCCTGCGGGCGGCACTCGTGGCGCCACCAACGCTGCCCGTTCGCGTCATCAACGCAGCGGCCGTGTTCAGCGGTTGCGACATTTGTGTTTGCGGCACTTGCGGCTGTAACGGTT
Source organism: Drosophila santomea (assembly GCF_016746245.2). Classification (NCBI taxonomy): domain Eukaryota; kingdom Metazoa; phylum Arthropoda; class Insecta; order Diptera; family Drosophilidae; genus Drosophila; species Drosophila santomea. Next base: position 3,352,118 of record NC_053021.2, read on the forward strand.
GTAACGGTTGTAGCGCCTGTGGCGACGTCATCATCACCGTCAGCGACGGTGACCGCGAGGGAGTGGGCGAGGGCGTCATGGAGGGGCTGGCCGATGGGGTTGATGACGTCGACACGACCATGGGCGGCACGGGCGGTATGGGCGGCACAGATGGCATGGGCGGTACGAGCGGCATGGGCGGTACGAGCGGCATGGGCGGCACAGATGGCATGGGCGGCGGCGGAGGCGTGGCATGGCATTTCTGGTAGAGAGCACTCTGATTACAATCGTTATCCATGCAGAAGGCCGGCGACATGCTCTGCTCCTCCAAGATCCAAAAAGTTGTTTTGCGACTCCAGAGAAATCAGAAACTTGAGGTATCCAAGTGGTTTTTTGCCTATTAAGGATCTATTTTACTTTTTACTTGCACTGCTTGGCTTTGTTACTACACATCCCATTAATGCAAAAGAGTATCCTTGAAGTTGATTTTTAGAACCGGATATTGAGGTTCGCTCACTTAGGTTCGCGTTTTGGAAAAATTCACTGTTTTTGTTTTTTCATTTGAAAGCAAATGTTTTTGTTTTCAAGAAATTTACAGGCGCACACAAACATGTTGCCTTAATTATAATTAAAAGAATTTCCAGAAAACATGTACAATGTTTATTTTAATTAGCGATTCTCAGACCTTGCCGGTTACAGGTTAAAACCGCACTGTTTAAACAATGATTTATACATTTTCTTCGTGGAACACATAATTTATCACAATTTTCCAGCCACAAAATCGCATTGTCAACACCAACAGCACACACATATACACAGCAAAAAAACGAAAAAGGAGCAAAAGAAAAGGATTCTCTTTAGTGAAACAAGTACACGAAGCGGCACAGATGAAAATCCGTGAGGTTTTGATGTGATATTGATTGGAATTGAAATTATTTCTGGCCAGCCGTATTTCGACTTTCGACTGCGTAATTGTCCAGAATGTAAACAGATTGGGGAAGCAGACACAATTCACCATTTCCACAAGCCGTTCACGTCCATTATAATATTGACCGATCCGATCCGACCCGATTCGATATGATGCGATCCGCAAGCGATCTGGAAAATGAACAGAGACCCAGAGCTCCCAAGTTCCCAAAGATTCGAGAGCGATCCCTATCGAAGACGCCGCACAAATGGCCTGCCCACCAAAAGTTTTATTTATATTACAATCTGGTGCGCTCCGGCCTTCTTGTTCCGCCAATATATCGGAACAACAAAGAGCATTAATGTGCCAAAACTTGGGTATCGACTTGGATATGCCCATTAACCACTGATATTTTCAGATCTTCAATAATGCACAAACATGTATTAATCCCAAAACTAATGTATCTTGCGACCTAAAATTTGTTTCGAACAGAAAAAAACCTATGAGTCAGTGATAGTACCGCTTATGAGGCACACATTTTTCGACCAGCACGCTTCAACTGTGGATCGTGGAAGCCAAGTGGACAAAAGGCAGCAGGTGGATGGCCCAGATGAGAGAGACCGTTTCGGAGAGCGACGAGTGAGATACACGCTTGTGGAAAATCGGTGGAAAATCGGCGGAAAAGTGGTTGAGGGGGAACACCTGATCGCGTCGACGTCATGGAAATTAAAATGTTGCAGCTTTTACTGCGGGAAATATTAAATGCTTCCGCTCGGCACTTAATTGCTGCTACCCCCAAGAAACGCAAATGCTGAACTATAAAAATACCCTATATATACTTAGTTTTTGAATAAATGTATACGTACATCATATTGTTCATATTATCAGTATATCAGCAATCAATCGGTGCGTTCATCACAAATAACAATAATCGGTGCACAAGAAATCGCAGCATTTGCAACTACAGCTTACCTGTTTCGAAAAATTATCGATATTTCTTAAATAATAGCTAATTACGGGTGATATATGGAACTACGGGTCTACATTCAAGAACGGATGCAAAGTCGTACGGGATGCTGAAGCGGATTTGGAAGTGGATGCGAGCGTATGGGATGCGGGTATGTAAACTTGCGCTACAAGCGGCCAAAATGCTCAAAACGGTTTGGAAACGGGTATTTTTGAGTTTTATTTTGTAAGGCTGTTTTTGAGAATTTTAGGGGGGCGGGGAGGAGGATATAAATTGAGAATGGACATGGACGCAGTGCAAACTAGGAAGAAACGAATGCCAAAACGCATAACGATTGCACGGGGAGGCATTTAGCATTTTGCAGCATTATGCATTATGTTATCGATAACAAGCTACTTGACCGCTGGAAAGGCGGCAAGGTCAGAGCGGTGCCATTGAATATGAACTTTTGGTTTATAATTGGTAATTGGGTTTTTTTTTTGTTGGTTTTGTTTTTGGAACTTTGGAACTACGTTGGTTCATTCTAAATATTTATGTACACACATAAAACAAAATTGTTAGTTTCGGCAAATGGGTTTTGTTTTGTAGTTTTAAATTTTTGGTTTGCTTGTTTTTTTTTTTTTAAATACCATTTTGGAGCATTGAAGTGTTTCGTTAGTGGCCTCGGTGAAGGCCCTTCGAAGGCGCAACTTTCGGCTTTCGGACAAGGTGCGAGGCATTAGAAGAACGCCCTGGAGAGATTGCGAGATTGATGCGACAGCGATTAGTACAGATTGTTAAGTTATCCTAGTTAGTTAACTAAGTAAGCTAAGCTACATTCGGATTGTGGGCTACCAGTTAGGGTTACGTTCGATGTGTAGGGACTTAGGTATAGGAATGGGTTCTGATTGGTTTAAAGCGATTGAAAATACCTAGAAATTAGACATAGATTGGTCGAGAGTCCTACGCGTACAGTGCGTTACGAAAGTGACAGGCCTGTTTCGTTTATTCAGCTAATGCAATGATATATTAATAGCTCCTTTGCCTTTCGCAACGCACTGTACATAAAGTTAGATTAAGGTATATAAATGTAAGGGTACAGCCGAAACTACATAGTTGGTGTTACTTACTAGGGGAAGTTCGACTATAAAGATACCATACATATAGGCGAGGAAAGTAATGAAATATTTATGATATACATGAGATGTAATGATTGTAATTGTAATGATGAAACGGCGAAAGGTCTATTATAAAGTAAAGGGTATTTCGAGTAAGAAAGTAATCAAATATGTTGGCCATATGCCTGACAAGTAATAACGGCCCTTCTCGACACGCGTGTGATCCTGGGGGATTTTACACGTATGGAAAAGAGTGCCGAATGGATGAAAAGTTCATTGCATGTTGCATAATTAAATAGAGAGCTTTTCAAAAAAAAAAAAAAACAGAAATAATACAAACAACAACAATGGTGGGGTCAACGCAAATGGAAAAGCAGAAAAGCGGAAAAACGAAGACAATTGAAAACTTGAAATACATTGAAGCTTTCGCCTTGCAACTTAACCCTTATGCGGGTAAAGCTAAGCGAAAAAGCTCTCGAAAGCGAAGGGGGTTAAATGTAAAGAGATGACCGCAGGGGAATTGCATATATACTCGTACTTGTACAAATTGTTTGTTGCCTTTTTTATACGTGTTAAATGTGGCTCAAAAGCTTTTGGCCCATTTGCATGGGCAGCCGTTAAAAGCGGAGGATTTACCATTACTTTCGCTATCTTTACCGCTTTACCGCTACTTTTTTGAAAACAAACGAAACGAAAAGCTCTCTTGCCCCGAAGCTTCCATAAACGTTTTACCCACTATCTTATCCCCCTGACTATTTGCCGAAAGTGTCTGCCAGCGAACCCAGAGCGCAATTATCTCCAATGACTGAATAAAAAAAGTACAAAAAAGAACACAAAAAAACGGACAAGAAAAAAAAGAAAATTAAATATAGTATGGGGGCGCTAACCGGGGTACTTGCAGAAGAAGAAAATAGGAAAACGCGACGGCGAATGTCAAAGAGTGAACAAATTCATCAATCATGGTAAGGTCACTGCCAGCATGAAGGAAGAAGCTATATCATTTTTTCCCCATCTATGTATGTATATATATTTCCTTCCAGTTTTTTTTTGAGATATTTATGGACGGCAAAAGTTCAGACACGTTGGGCGTAAATTGATATTAATTATAACAGGGAGATGAAAGATATAGATAGAGCGACTAGAAATGGTATATTCCGTAGCGCTTAACAATTCAATTGCCACATGAATAATCTATTTGCAGACTGCAGGAAAGAACTGTCTTAATTGCGTTTGTCGGATATTCTCCATTAAATAGTAAAATGCTAAAATGGTAAAATACTAAATGCTCTTAGGCCCACCTACTAGGAGCCCATATTCATTTTCCATTTTCCATTCCCCTACGATCGAATGGCGTGTAAACAAAATTTTTAATTATGCCCACCGAAAGTAATGCGAAAGCGAGAGAGAACAAAATAAATAAATATACAAACATACATACATATATGTACAACGAAATGAGATTGAAGGTGGCCAAGCGGGCAAATGAAGAAAATAATTGTTGAGCCAACGCGGCGTATGAGCAATATTGATTTTCACTAATTGGATTTTAGCGCGCGAAAAACGTTAAATGGCCAAAACAAGAAAAATATATAAATTCAACGAAAACAAACCGAAAGAACAACAGCAACAAAGTAAGCAAATCACAAACTGCCAGCGTTTTATGATTATTAGAACACATCTGTAACATAAATAAAGAAATCCGAACTGAACATAAAAACATCTTGTGTTTATGAAGATGAGTTATTGGCGGTGATAAGATTTAACATCTAGGAAATGTAGCGAACTCTTGATAGTTTCCATAAGTGGAGTAATAAAATTATATTAAGTTTAAAGATACAATAAATTACAGCCAACTGCTGACTGCTTTTTAAATCATTTTGTTCACTCTATTAGCACAGCATTCAGCAGGGCTGGTCCCTTTAGGTTTTAAAATATTTTTAATTGTTACACTTTAATATTTAACTTGAGGCTAGAAGACTCGACCGGCCTTCAAGCCAACTATATATTGGGTACAACGCAGGATCTGGAAATGGTTGGTATGAACATAGAACATCGAGTGCGATGGTGGCCATAAAACATCCAATTTATGGGTATATACTTATGTATAGAGAAGGGATATACTGAGTTCAGTTACTATATACTTGTATATAATACATAGAGCGCTAAAGGTTACTTTGGGGTGGCGTCCACTTTGACATTTATGAGTTGGGCGATTGCAGATGGCTTATGTACATGAAATATGTACAAGGGCACTCGAAAAAAACACCACCCTCTAAAATTAGGAAGCTGCTTTAATGTGACCAGCCACCAAAGAATGACAGTGCTTACTTCACAAGTCTGGTCACTTCGAAACTCTGCCGTTTCTTTGTTCAGTTATTCAATCATTTGTACAACTATTCGAAATACAAAAGAGGGTTTTTTTTCGAGTGTGGGTCGCCTTGTTACGCACAAAAAAAAAAGATGCCCTGGGGAAATGGGGCTCTCATTTTGCATGGGCTGTTGGGGTAAACCAAGTGATTCTCACCTGCTTGAAGGGCCGCATGCCCCCATTGATCCGCAGGGAGTCGGCTGCAATGCCAGCGATTCCATCGCCGGAGCTCTCGCGCAGTTGCTTCAGCGAGACATTCGGCACCGTATGCGAGTGCGAGTGGGCGTGGCCGACGCAGGCGGAATGGGGGCCACAGCAAATGGCCGTACTGCTCGATTCCGGCTGTGAGCTTTGCCGTATTATCCGTGATCCGTTCGTTGGCGATGATGTGATTAGCACAGGCGGCACCTGCTGCTGCTGCTGTTGCTGCTGCAGATGCTGCTGATGCAGATGGTGTTGCTGCAACTGATAGTGCTGCTGCTGCTGCTGTTGCAGGTGATACTGTTGCTGCTGCTGCTGCTGCTGCTGGGGCAGGGCCGAGTTTGATATGCAAATGGCCATGGAGCCGCTGAGATTGCCCTGCTGGAAGGCACTTTTCACACTGTCGCGGGAGGCGGAGCGATCGATCAGCGTGGTGGGCGTGGTGGAAGCACGTCGGCTGCAATTGCGGCACGCCCGGCAGCGACTTGGCACGCTGGGCGGTATGCTCGAGGCCAGATTCTGATATGATGAGGTGCCCAAATTCGGATGACTGCCCGGACTGGAGCTGTGGCTATGGCTGTGGCTGTGGCTGTGGCTATCGCCGGGCTTGAGGCTTAAATTCATAATTGATATGGTCGGTTGCTGTTGCTGTTGCTGCTGCTGCTGCTGCTGCTGCTGCTGCTGCTGCTGCTGCTGCTGCTGTTGCAATTGATTATTGGTCATCGTTGCCTGTTGGCTGTGTTGTTCTTGGTCCTCTTCGTGTACTTCGATATCAGGCACTATGCTGCTGCGGACCAGGCCCTGTTCCACATCCTCGTCATGGCCGGCGGCACCGCTGCCACCGCGCATACTCTCCTCGGAACCCATCCTCGCGTGCTGCGACTGCTGCGGACTGGTCAGGTAGGTGGAAGTACGATCCTGACGCATTAGCGTTGGCTTGGAAGCCCCGGCTGCTGAGCCTGATGCTGAGCCGCCACCGGAACCGGATCCACCGCCCCCGCCCGATACCGATCCCGAGGATGAGGTGGACGCCCCCGTCGTTGGCCCATTTGTGGAGCTACTCTTCACCTGGCGGAGCAGAGCCGTCCGACCGCCGCCCTTCGATGGATTCGAGCTGCTCACCAGCAGCGAGTCCGTCTCCTCGGAACTCACGTAGCCCGAGTTGGTGGTGTCGTTTAGCTTCTGAATTGACATCTGTGGAATGGGAGTAAGCAAACATAGTTTCATTAGTACATCGGCCATCAAAAACTTAATATACAAATTGAAGGCGTAACTTTATCTTGTGATATTGTTATAAATAATCAGTATTTGGCCAAAACTTTTGAAATAATTATCCAAATATGGAGTATCATACCTCGTTAGACTCGTAATTTATTCCCCAATCGATCTGGATTCAAATTTACAAATTTTTACTTTTTGCCATTTTTTGCAAATTTTGATGGTACCATCTTACAAAAAATGCAAAGATTCGAAAAAAAAATTCTTTCTCCAAAAGTGACAGAAATGGTTAGTATTGGTGATAAGCTGCTCAAAACAGTTATTCTTTTGTGTTTGTGATCATTTTTAGCCAAGTTATGATCAAAATGCCCACAAAATATCTTCATTTTAGCCAAAAGTCGTTTTTCTGAATTTCCCTCATAAAATCATCAGTTTCTTGGCCATAACATTCAAAATAATTGTCTGAATATGGAATGGCATACCTCGTTGAGTTCGTATTTCAATTTCCAATCGAACGGTGTCCTCAAAAGGCAAATCTATTTTTTAGCCATTTTTTGCAAATTTTAATGATGGTACCCCTTACAAAAAATGCAAAAAAGTCAAGTCCAAGTCCGTCAAAAAGTGATAGAAATCGTTAGTATTGGTAATTAGCTGCTCAAAACAGTTATTCTTTTATGTTTGTGATCATTTTTAGTCAAGTAATGATTAAAATGCCCGTTAATATAATATTTGTTTCATTTTTGCCAAAAGCCATTTTTCCGAATTTCAGTCACAAAATAGTCAGTTTTTTGGCCATAACATGCAAAATAGTTATCAAAAAGTGGAACGCCATACCTCGTTGAATTCGTTACAAAATTCCCTATCCACCCGTGCTCAAAAAAAGAAATCCTATTTTTTTCCATTTTTCGCAAATTTTGATGATGGTACCCCTTACCGAAAATGCAAAAATTCGAAAAAAAAATTTCTTTTCCAAATCCGCCAAAAAGTGATAGAAATAGTTAGCATTGGTAGTTAGCAGTTCAAAACAGCTTTTCTTTTCGACATACGATTATTTTCAGCGAATTCATAAGGAAAAACCTCTTCAAAAATATTACAGTTTTCCCATTATTCGTATTTTAAGTGAGAACTTTTTCTTTGCAAAATAAATGATGCTATTAAAAATTAGAAAAATTGGACAAACAGTTAAAAGTTGAAAAGCCTTTAAAAAGTTAATTGCGCTTGTAGATTAGGTTGTCTGCAGCTTAGAAAAATGATTAATTTGGCTGAGTGACTTAATTTGACCAAGGTAAAAGAAAAAACCCGCAAAGAAAAGAACCGCATTTTGACCAAATGCTCCTATTTCCATTTTCCGAGAATTTGCAGATGCAGCGCTTTTAAGTAAGTAGCATTAGACGAGGGAAAACCATTCTGGATATTAAACAATCAACTTATCTACAACAAAGTTAAAGCCAAGGTAAAAAAAAAGCAGAAAGTCCGAAAGTCAGAAAGTCAGAAAGTCGAAAGCAAATCGCAGGAATCGGGGCACGTGCATTGAATGCACGAAAAAGACAAAGGAGCGGCTTAAGAACCCGTAAAGAAAATGGAAAATGAAAATGAAATGTGGGAAATGTGGGACGGGTTCGAAAGCTGTGGCCGAGCTTTCCGGGAAAACTATTTGCCAGAAGTTGTACCTCGTTGACAAAGAACTGATAAGCCACAAAAGCTTCAAAGCCAGCGCACACACTTGTGCCAGTGGAAAAAATGGGGAAAAGCGGGAAATGGGGGAAATGCGGGAAATGCGGGAAAGCTCGTTGACCGCAAGTCACACATGCGGAACAAGAATAGAGAGGGGAATAGAGGGGGTCGAGGAGAAGCCTCGGAAGAGCGAACGAAATATTTGAAACAAATCTGAAAAACGTAACAAATGAATATCAATAATTCAACTATAAATACGAACGAGTACTGTAAATTATTCAAGCGCTGCTTGCGGTGAAGTATACTTGAAAAAAAGCAAACTAACTAACTACAAATAAAGTGTGTAAATTCTTTTAATTTATTAACACATGTTAATTTATTAGACGATATGCAACGTTTCAATAAGATACCATATGCTTAAAGGATTAATATCAGTAATTGCCAGCATTTTCTTACAGTGTTCGTTGCGGGCACACCGCTGGAATAGGACAAAAGGACATTTCGGGGAGCTGGACGAAAAATGTGAAAATGTGAACACCTGCAGAGCAATGAATTCAGCTGGATGACTGGCTGACTGGCGAAGCTAACCGTTCTGGCCTGGCCATATATATCCGTATATATTCTACATTCCCGACATTGTATGGCCCACATGTGCATGCACACACACGCACACACACACACACGCACACACAATCATCATCGCATATACTCGCATATCCGAATCCATTATACGTTTGCATGTCGAGCGTGCCGCTAATAATAGTTGGGGGCCCCAGTAGCCCATAGACCATATCAGAGGAGTCCGTGCCAGGCGGAATGCCATAGATACAGATACTGTGGGTACAAGGCAGTGGCGTACGCAGGAGTTCGCCGGGGGGATGGGGGCTACTGCTGGAACCATCAATAGTAACAAAGATCATTGCAAAATTTTTGGTAACTTTAACTTTTGGTAAATGATCTATGCAAATATTTGTATTCATATACCTACGATCGTAATTTTTAGTTGAATAGGAAGTTCACTTTATAATGCACATTTTACAGCCCCCCCCTCTTGAACGCCACTGGATAAAAATACGAGCGGAGATACAAAAGGGACGGGAGGGATGGGGAATGGCAGGGGCGGGTTTTCTTGCCTCAAATTGGGTTAAAATTTCTTTCTCTTGGCGCAAAATGCAATAGCAATTTGGGGCCGCAAATGAATTCAATTGTTTATGGACCTCCCTTGATGGGATATTCTATAAATACCTCGTTCCATTGGCTATTGATTGATTTGTCAGTCAGTCAGTCAGTCAGTCAAAGGAGAAAGATGTGGGAAAACCCAAGAAGACTGAGTCAGCAGAAAAACACATTCATAGATGAATCTGGGAATAATTGATAAACATCTCGTCTTGCGATGCGCCACGCTTTAATTCGATTTCGTTCGTTGAGTAGAACTGATGAAATTTTAATCGCACCATTAAAACGATTGCTTCATTGCAAACAGGCACGTACAGTGCGGCTCAGCTGTGTAATTCATTTGGTTTGCCCGGCGATAATCGCCTCATAAATATTTATAAATTGAACACTGATTTCGGCAGATTATGGGAACCATTACTAATAGTACCGTACCAAGCTAAAGAAGCTGGCAAGCAAATCAAATTAAGAGTACAAGTTAATTAGAAAATGTTGAGCAACTTGTGGTAAGTTGTTAAAGTTTCAATTGTAAGTAGCATGTAAGTAGCTAAAACTACCCATTCCTGAACTTTATTCAATCAATAACTTTGCTTTATCACGAAAATATACAATGGCCACCATAAGCTCAGCTACTTAAATTGATAATTTACGTTTGCCTCCTTGTTCAATAGCCAATCAAATTCGATTGCTTAGCATAACAAATCACAGTAATCCAATGTGGGTTTATGGTTGTGTGGGTGTCCCCTTATTACAACACCACAACACGGGGGCATTAAGCCATCAATCGCCTTACAGCTGGGGGGACGCACTGTACATCGTACAGTAAATCCAATGGAACCGATGTCAAAAGGACACACAAGCAAGGCGATGGCCGGTCGCGTGTGAATGTCCCCATGTCCCCATCGATGGTCAGAGGAAGCACCTCGCCTCCGAAATGGGCATCGTATAAGTTGAACGCATCTATGGAGCGGAGCACCAGGCAGCCCCAGGTGACCCAGATGTCATGCGGCACTCAGCGTTAAAACATGGCCCGCAACGCAGCTTGGCCAATAACAATAAAGGCAAAAGGACCAAGGACCAAGGAGCCAGTACCTCGAACTACCATCGAGTAGTGCTGTCGCTTTGGCTCTTATTCAATTCATCAATTGTTCGGCTTTCAGTGGAGTGGAAATGCTGGTTGTGCCGTAATTAAGTGCCAATTGTTGGCCCTATTAACTCGCATAGATAGTGAGTTACACCAGCGAGCGAGATTGACATTTAAAGCGGATCTCAAATTTTCCAGTGGCAGCGACAGCGTTTTAATGCGATTTTCATTTAGAGTTTTCTTTCTCCTCAGTTAGTCAGTTACTCGAAAGCGAGTCATCACTGGAATCGAGGCCAATACAAATAAGTTGAGGCGACACGGCCAGAAGAATTCTATTGTGTAATGGCCGCTTCAGGTTTTCTGGTTTCAGGCTGTGGCCATTGAGACCTGACAGCGTTGTTTAATGGCCAACGGGCTGTTCTGTTCTGTTCTGTTCTGGTCTGAACTGGGTTGGGTTGGTCCGAACTGGAAACCCTTCAATCCGCAGGATTCGCATTCACGTCCAGCTCCTGACTGGTGAAAGGTGAGTGGTGACTGGTAACCAGGAGGGGCCGACGTTCGCATGTACAGATAAAAATTTATTGCACAACTCAAAATCAGGGGCAGAGTGCCGAGTGGCCGCGTGGACGAGTGCCCGAGTCCTTTGGCTTTTTTATGCCGGAACAGGAGCCAGGACCCTCTACATAAATTTCATTTGCAGGGCACACAAAATAAAAACAAAAAAAAGAGGAGAAAAAAGAGGAGGAAAATCGTTAACTTGGCCCTGTTTTATCCTGTGCCAGGAGTCCCTCCCCCCGAAAAGGAAAAACAAAAAAGAACTCACCTGAACAACAACAACAACGACGACCTCGTTGCATTCGTCAAAAGCCGTGTGTTCACATTTTTTTATTTGTGTTTTTTATGGAACGAAAAACGAGTGAAAAATATGGGGGGAGGGGAGAAAAATAATAGAAAGGATGCCACAGGCTGGCCAAAGTTGAGGGGTCACCCTCTAATTGCACGGAAACCCTGGGATTACGATTACAAAACCGAACCCGGATAGCTTTCACCTGAAATCTCTACGCTTACTGGCTTCTCAGCTCAGTTTGGCTTCTAACTTTTGACAGTTTTTGTTTGGGCTGCAGTTGAATCTTGGCTAAATTCGTTGCACTAAACAGTGTTGGCTGGCAAGATATACTACTTAGCTGGCATTCTTAAGATTTAGAAGGTGTCGAAAAGTACACTATATATGTACATATATAGTAAGTACTCTAAATTGATGGCATACTTTAAGACATCTCTATGTGACCTGCACACTGCTGAAGGCAGGACAAAAGGATGTTAAGCCACTTTAGCTGCAGTCCTGGACTTTGTCGCAACTTGAATTGATTGAAACACTTGCCTAGAGCTGCTCCCAGCACTCCTGCTCCATCGCTGGCAGCCTGACAACACAATCTACTTGTCGGGAGTAGCCCGAAAGAGCAGTTGCGAATCCTGACAATTTCGATATGGGTCTGACTTATGCCGGCAAACCCCCCACCCCCGCCCCGTGCCAAAAGTCCATCACAAAGTGTCCAAAGAACAGGCAAACTCACAATAGATGATGGACAGCAGAGAAAAAAAAAAAAAGAAAAGGAGCAAGCCAAGCCAATCCAAGTCAAGCAAAGCCACGTCCAAGCCAAGTTAATGAATCCATCAACGGCGACGGGAAAACCCTACTTACAATCGTGTGTCAGGCCTACCGCTATATTTAGGCCATATACTCGTGTATAAAGTAGAGTGGGCGGGGGAAAGGGGGGGAGGAGAGTTTTTGCGTAAATCCCAACCGACGGAGAATCCGTAACTGAACAACCGTTTGCAAAGAAATTGTTTTTGACAAGAATTGGCATTGCTATCCGAAAGTTGTCGGCACCTGTCAAGTTAGATGGCAGCGATATGCCCACATCTACATTTCCAAAGACCTGTACTTATGCATATGCACACCATATAGACATCAAACACACACTCCAAATCCCCCCTTTTCCCCCTTCCCTGGCAGCAACCGAGCTCAATATCTTGGCCATCTTGTGTGTAAAACAATTACACATGCCTGAACATTTTTAATGGCCAAATGCGGGCGGGCGGTCGGTGGGTGGTGGGCGGTACTGCGGCACTATGCTGAGTCATAAACGATTCAAGCATTTTCCACATTTTCCCTTCTAATTGAGTGCGTATATACACTCAGCATATGCACACAGGTACAGCCATGGTGAAAGTAGTAAGGTAAGGAAAGTGAGTTTGCAAGCCTGCCTACCATTGGAAACTAAGTAGAATATAATATATACTTTATGACATCAAAATGATTTGAAACATAGCTAAAAATAGCTTAGTATCAATAGCTGGATGTTCGATGTTCTAAGTTCTCGTTGCCGCACAAAAAGAAGGAAAACGAACTATAATTACAAAACCAAGGAAGTCAATTGTTTTGTTTTGATATTCAGGCAATATGCGCGGAAATTGTGGACACACGACAAAGGTTAATTTGCACTGCTATTATCCTGTCCGCAGCTGTGTGCCTTTGTGTGTACATGCTTATATAGACACATTAACATTGTTGGGCAAACAACAAAAACGCTGTTTTCCTTTGCGCCAAGTCGAAGCTGTTAATACCCTAAGACCACCCCCTACACCCTACCCCCGACCGCCTACCCCTCTTTAAGCTGCCAGGCTTTTGAAAAGGGTATTAGCCGAAAGGGAAAGTTTAGGGGGGGAAATCGTGAAAATGGGGAAAATGTGTTCGGTGGCGGGCCGGGAAATTCACTTGGATAGACAGACGGGGAAATTGAATAAGCGAAGCGTTGGCAATATGGATATTCGGGTTCATTGCTTTGACATTGATGAGACAGGACAAGGCTAGACACACAAACAGCGTGCAAGGTTATGGAAAGTTGGGCAGTGGGCGGCAGTGGGTGGTGCGGTTAACAAACATACTAGAGTCCACGAAACACTCGTGGAAATCACTCATACACATACACATACACATACACGCACGTGCACACGCACACGCACACGGACAGCTGGACTGCTGATGGACTTATGTAAATTGACTATGCAAACTGTATAAATATTTGATCAATTTCCATGTCTCCCCTCGCGCATTGTAAGCCGCAAAAATAAATGTAATTTTAAGTAGATGCAACCACAACTCAGATATGCAAAATATATATACATTTAATGCCATAAAGCATCGCACACGGCAAACAGAAATTTCAACAAGTAATAAACATATATTCCTTCTATGCCAATTCTACTCAAATGGATGTTGAAAAAATGTTAATTGTTTTCTTATGTTATTAATTAATTTTTAATATTTGCTTCGGAAACTTGACATATCACCAGAAAAACTTAGTTACTTTAAAGTACAACCAAATGTGCCAGTTCTGACTTAAATACTCATATTTATTTATTGGATCATCTATGTAGAAGCATTTTTTCAGTGCACAAGCAAAATCAATCAACGGAAAATGGACACGTCAAAAATCAGCAAATGTGAAATACTCACCCGCCGCCCATTTTTCCCACATTGCCCGCCCATTCGAGGTGAAAGGTTATGAGGGTCCTCTGGTCTCCTCTCGATTGCCACTCCCCCTTTTTGGCCACCGCCCCCCGGACAGGACCCGAAAGTAAATGAAGCGCGAATAAAAAAAAGAAGCGAGAAATGTGAAAGCGAGAAAGGAAAAAGCCGCAGGCAATCGATGAATTCATTTTTGGGTACGAGTGTATTCACCGAAATTGTTCAAACAATTATCGATATGAATAAAAGACGCCAGCTTTCTCAGGCGATTTTTATGAATAGCAATCTTGAGCAATCTTGAGCAGTATTGAATTTTCGTTGGGGATTTACTAGTGAATGCCCAGTGAAACTGCCCGCCAAACAAAATGCTCGATATTCATGTATTCAAGTGGTGTAGTGAATGAGAAGTTGAAGTTGGCCCAAGTGCTTTTTGCCGAATTAATTATCGCTAACGAGATAACGATGTGTATTTGCCTCCAGTGGCCGGCCATTTTATCATCAATGTATTACCAAATGCCAATTTAATGCCAAAATTTATGAATGTTTTGCCGATAAGTTAGCCGCTAACATCTAATTTGCATTTGGTTTTGTCATATACCCAATTTGATATTACCCAAATACATTGCTAATCGAATATCGAATTGAAAAGAGCAAGTTGAATTTATTCCTAAATTATTTGGAAGGCGAAGTAAGTACCTTATGAAAAACAAAAGCAAAATACTGCAATATGGAGCTCATTGAAAGGCGAAAAAAATGAAGAAATCAGAGATGATGACTCGTCGGCCATATCTATATCTATATATATATATATGTATGTATATATAAGTATGTGTACATATACACCCTCGCTGACGTCGAGTGAGTGAATCGTAATGAGTTTTGAAATGTACACCAGGACCGCTCTGTGTCATTACGGGTCGGAAAATGTGGAAAAATGGGGCCTCCCATTAGCATTTAGTCCGTAAATTGCGGGGTGTGTGGAGGCGGGGGGTGGGAGATTGATATATATCCACCTCTGCAGTTCCACATCCGACAAGAATATGAAGAAGAATATTGGACGGGATGGGTCTGGTTAATTGGAGCGCATGATTGATTACAGTTTCCATTAATTACGCTCACTTTGCCCGCTTTTCTGGTCATTAACCATTCGACAGGGGACTTTGAAGAGAGAAGCCATCACCGAAAAGCGGCGGGTTGACGACGACTTTTCAAAATTCAAAAGATTAACGAAATAAATCAAGATTCGATTAGGAAAGGGAACAGGGCAACTGGAATGATATGCTATTTTCCATTAGGCCAAAACAAGGGACTACTTAAGATTTCCTTGGGGGGGGACACATTTGATATTGGAGTTGATGCCGATGGGGAATTTCTGGGTAAGCGACTTGGGCACTGCGATTGGCATCTAGAGATCTGCGTTCTATTTATGGCAAATTCTTGCATCTCAGACATATTTCACATTCAACACGATCGCTCCCAAAAAAAAAAGAAAAAGAAAAAACACACAAGTGCATTGGGATATATGTATGTATGTATATCTGGGATATCTGGCAGCGTTTATAGAAAGCGAAAGCGGCGACATCCAGGCGAAATGAGTTGCAAAAAAAAAGAGATATTTAAAAGAAACCAAAGCAAAAGCAAACAAAAACGAAAACGAAAACGAAAAAATATCAGGGGAAAAAGTTTAAAAATTTGTTGTGTTTTATTTTCAAAAAAGTTTATTTGATGTATTTTTGGATAATAGGTTGGGGAATAAACACAATTGACATTTTATTTACAATAGATGGCTATAGTGTACGTACATCAGGGTTTATGATCTTTGCTATTTACATTCAAAATAAGGAATGTCTAATTGGGTTGTGTACTGTGTGTACTGCCTAGCAGCAATGGGTAATTGACAATGATTTCCATGCTGAATTTTCAGTTTAAGTGCCTTTTCGGACATAAAATACCTGTTTACGATGAAAATATTTCTTAGTTCAAAGATGCTTGTTGATTTACCAAGCACTTGGTTAGCCAACTATAGCTTTAAGTAGGGAATGTATGCAATTATCTTTTAATTTGATTAGTTTTATAATTATTTGTACTCTTTTAGTTGTTACTTTTCAATATTCGAATTTAAATTCGACTTTTAGAATGCCATTATAACTTTAAAGCAGAAAGATTCGATTAAAGTTCAAGACCCCCAAAATGCCCTTAAAGTTGACCCCTTTTTTGCACTCAATTATTTATATTTAGTTATGTTTTTGGGTTCGACCGCAAACTCAATTTGGTTCTTCATGAATTTTGCATGTCCGAAGTGTGATGGAAAGCGGGGGAAAATGTGCGGGAAAGTGCGGAAAAGTACGGTGATGACGGGGTCATTGTTTTACTGGCTAATCTCGTATTCCCTTTTTCCCAGGACTAAGGAAGGAGTGAGTCCTTATGCATTTGCATGACCGCAAGAAGGGCAGCTGTACTGCCAAACGTGTTTCATCGTTTCATCGGGGGTCTCCACTACTTTGGATTTGGATCCGGATCCGTAGGTCCTGCTGGGTTCCTTAAGGTCCTTCCTCTGATTGCACAGCACTCGAAAGCTCCTGTTCGTTGCGGCTTGCGGCTTGCGGTTGCTCAGCCAACTTGGCCTAATCTGCATATACTGCACGGCGCGCAAAAATGTCAAGTATGCCGTGCTTGAATCCCGGTCTGCCGTTCGCCTTTCAAAAACAAAAAAAAAAAAATAAAAGGCAAAATTCGTCTTTTTTTGGGGGGAGTTGACGTGGTCCGAAAATCTAGTCGAGCCCTTGTCGGTATGCCAAGTTGGCCTAATTTTATGAGCCAACGTTTTGCTTCGACTCTGCGATTCCGGCAATTTTTGGTAATATTCACCATGGCAGCGAGGACTTGTGATTTATTTATGAGTTTGCGGGCACTTTAAAGTTCGTTATGGGCAATTTTAAAAACCCCTTCAGGCTTCCTTAGACTTTCTAAGTTGTAAATTAGTGGCTGAGATAGAGTAATTTAATTCAGCGAATTACTTTGAGTTGTTTCCACCAATAGCAAGTCAACGAAAGTGAGTTTAAAATCAAGTTAAGCCCGCTTTTGCTCTAATTTGTCAAGTATATGAAACTACATACATACAAATGTATCCCTCTAACTTTTTCTTCTCTCCTTCAAAACGTTCCTAATTATACAAGTAAGTGAAGTTCTTAGCTTAATGAATTGCATTAGCTGTACTTTCTATCTATCTATTCAAGCTAACCGAGTCTTTGTAACCTCTTATTTGTATATAAGTGTCCTTAACTTTTGTTTTATGTTACTACGCTATTTTTTTGCGGAAGCAGTTAATTTCATGTTTTAACAGAAGTTTTCTTTCAGTCCATGTGTGCGAGTGCGTGTATGCAAGTGTGTGCTTGTGTGCGTGAGTGACCGACTGCAGCTGTGAGTTGAGGAATGTGCACGCATAACTCATTTAGCACTCCCTCTCGCTCCTTTACCTCCTTCTCAGTGCTGCTGTTTCTCCTGCCTTTGTCCTTTGTCCTTTTCTACCGCTACTTGCACTTTGCAGTAACAGTTATTATAGTTCGTGTTGGTATGCCAAGCTTTCGGTGGTCTGTGTGCGTGCGTGTGGGTGCAAAAGGGTGCAGGCGGCATGTGTTTGCATGTGGCTGTGTGTGTGTGTGTGTGTGTGTGTGTGTGTGTTAGTAAGCATAATACACAATCTTTGTTGTAGCTGGTGTAGTTATTGTAGTGGTACCCACTTTGATATTTTGCGACGCCTTCCAGCAATGTTCGTTTCTCTTGTTGTACTTGCTGTTGCTGTTACTTTGCTGGATTCCGTTATTGTTGTTGTAATGGCTCCTTTAGTTAATAGCTGGTCCCGCTGATGTTGTTGTTGCTTGTGTGATAAAATCGGCAATATTTGGCACGCGCGTGTCACTGTGTTGGTATACAACGCAAATGCTGCTGCTGTTCGTCCATATTGCCATTTATGCACATGCATGTGTCTCCGTGTGTGTGTGTGTGTGCAAGTTGAGTGTGTATGTGTGTGAGCGCGCGCGACAAAGACGAAAAATTCGGTGGACTTATGTGTTGGGAAATTGCAGTTGATGTTGTTGCTGCTGCTTCTTCTGCTGTTGTTGTTGTAGAATTTGCATTTGTTGTCGAATTTGTAGCTGCTGCATTTTCTTTGGCATTTCCATTGGCCGCATTGGGCGCTTTTCTCTTTTCTTGCACTTGTTTTTTATTTGATATATTTTTTTCAACTATATATATTAACTATAGAATAACAAGAAAAAAAATAGATATGCATATTGTTTATATATAGATGGGCAGGCATCTATATATATGTATATATATGTATTTTTATGTGTGTACGACACCCACGAGACAACGGCGACGAACGGAGAGCGTTCAACTCCACTGCTTGTCGAATTTGAACTACTTTACGTATTTTTTTATTTTATGAATTTCTTTGCATGCATCTGTGCCTGTCTATACTGCTCTTGACTTTTCAGTCAAATTGGGGCCGCTGCAAACTTTTCCAGCTCAAGTACCCAACTTGAAAACTTTTCACACTGCCCTCGAGTGATTTGTACCCACTAGCTCTCAAAGTAACGGCTTAAGCCACTAATTGACAGCGATCCGGCTCTCCTACTCTCTTTTCTGCACTCGCTCTCTTTCGCTATGAGGACCTGTCTACACGATCGGTATTTTAAACTTTGTTCTTTTCGCATGTGAACTTCTTTGAATCCCTAGCTTAAAACTCATTTCTTGTTTTGGTCCATTTTGTTTTGTGTGAAATCTCATAGATCGTGTAGAATAGCCCTAATTTGCTCTCTCGGTTTCCTTTTTCAGATCAAAGCCTATCTGTCTCTTCCTTTTTTCTCCTTTCCCTTCAAGATCTCACTGTCTTTCCTTTGCTTAATCTTACTGCTTTTTGAGATCTAAACGTTTTTGTCTATTTTTCGTTGGCTGCTTTTGTTCTAGCACCTGAAGCTTACTGTATGCTTGTGTGTGTGTGTGTGCCAGTGTGTGTGAGTGCTAATGTTCTTGTATTGTTATTTTGTATTTCTTTTTTGGAGTGCGCGACGTAGAACTCTCAACACACAGACAGACAGACACAGCATATAACGGGACGGAGGGCGTCCGTCTCGCTTTCACGTTGATGTTTCCGTTAGTGTTGTTTGTGCGATACTGACTCAATTTGTTGCTCGGCACCGTGTATATAGCGTGCTTCTTCTTACTCGCCGCTCGGCTGTCGGTCGGTTTGTCGCTCGGTCGCCCAGTCGCTCTCTCCCGCTTTCTTCCACTCCCACTTCCTCTCGCCCTCTCGCCCCTCTTCCCATCTCACCCGCTCACCCGCTCTCCCGCTATCTTTGTGGGCGGAGAGTCGTTTAGTCCACACAGCAGCGGCGACAGTTAACTTTGTCTTTTGCGGGGGGGGGGGGTGGTAGGAGGGTTGGTGGTTGGTGTGAAAAGTTTCGGTTGTTTGATTGGAAGCGAAGAGCCCCTAAAGGTATGCTATTTTTAGATTGCAACTTTCAAAATTCCTTGCCACGAAACCAAACAGTATCGAATGAGCGCAATAAACATACGTACATACACATACACATCAGACGAGTTAACATTTGAAATCTGCAAAGTATTTAGATTCAAAAACAATTATGACTACGTGCCGTATGCGTAATATTTTGCTGCTCCCCCTATGGAAAACTCCCGTCGCCGCCACTGAAAGACACTTGCCACTGGTGTGTCTCGAAAAAAATAAGTAACAGCATACAAGCATAAAGGCACTTCGTTGAGTGCATGCAGCAGCAGGGCAAAAGAAATCGGGAAAGCGGGAAAACGGGAAAAGGGAAAATCGGGAGTCGCAGCACGAAATCCGAAACTGAAAACAGAAAATGGAGTCACAGAATCACACAAAATCGGAGTCCAACTTGGAGTCCTATGTACCAAGGCACACAGGAGCGTTCTAATTGGGGAATATTTACCACTCACCAGATAACTGAATTAAGTGATTTTCATCATTTTCCATATTCTAACCTAGTAAAGTTTAAGCCAATTATCAACATTAATAGAGAGATCTTTGAGAGATTTTCTTTAGTTGAGCACATTTTACGGTTCATTTAACGTGGGGAATTGCATATATTAAACTAATTACAGCTGGATCAACTGAAACTGAATGGAAGATTAGTAGCCAACTGGCCATTTTCTTATGCTCTGCTTGAGCGGTAAGTATCCATTAAATTCATTAGTGTGCCCCGGCACTTGTCAGTTTTACTGCCACATTTCAGTTAACGAGAGTAGGAGAAAGCAGACGAGCAGAGAAAGCACTTGGCATTGACCTTAGGATGGTTAGACCTAAGGTTCAACTTTATATGCAAATGGAAAAGCTTACAATCTATTACACATATTGCATTGTTTATAGCTCACAATGGTATAATAGATAAGCTAAAGTTTAAGTAAAGCCTACTTACTGTATGATTACATTGTATCGCAAAAAAGTTTTATAAAAAGTTTTTTCATGTTTAGATATCAACATTTGTAACGAAATATGATTTTATAGTTTTCATTGTTGTCTAACTGTAGTTAGCCGGCGCGCCCAAATGGGCTGAATTAATAGAAAAGAAGGACACAAAGGGGCTCCAAGTTTCCCCGTATGCCTTAATAAATAAAAATTATTATTACTATAAAAAAAAAAAAAAAAAAAAAATTGTTGTATCGTTGTGATCGGACGACCACGTGGCATATGTAGGCATATGTATCTATATCTGTATCTGTTTTCAGGTATATCCTTGTCGATGATTCCCACGAGAACGCGGAATCGCTGCCTATAACTCGAAGGGTTAGTGGGTCAGGTTCAGGTCCGGCCCTGGTGGTTGCTATAAAACTCCTCGCTCTCGAACTCAAACTCGATCTCGGTCGCGTAGTTGTACTCGTTCTCGAACTCGTATTCGTATTCGCATTCGTATTCATATTCGTGTTCGGCTTCTGATTCGGACCACGATTCGGGTTCGGAATCGGGGTCTCCAGAGTAGGGTTCCGTTGCGTCATCGGCGTTTGTTTGCTGCCACCTTTTAATGGTGGGGCGGCGATGGGTGGATTGGTGGGTTGGTGGATTGTTGGGCTGGTGGTTCAGTGGGTCAAAGGGCGAGTGCGGGTGGGGGGCGGTGCACTGTTGAGGTAGCTGCGTGGTAATGGTGAATTTATGGTTCTGTGGGCGGGAAACAACTGGGAAGCGAGGGGCGCGGGGGAGTGGAGGAACGCTCCCGGTGGTTGTTGATGCCTTGTTTTTGTAATTCCCATTCACATTGTATTTCCCCCCCTCCTGCCCCACCGCATTCCTCGCGCTTGTCGTTTTTGTTTCTTGTTTTCCGCCGCTTTTTGTTTTGTATGCGTTTTTGGTTACAGCTCGAAACTGGCACGAGTCAACTTTTATCGCACAATACACACACATGCCACTCAAGCGCACTCACACACACGCACAGCTGGGGGCGAAATTATAGAAATGGCTAATTAAATAAATTAACCGACCAATAAGCACAAAACAATGCTAATATATGGGTAAAATCCCAAACGATTTCCGTAAGCATATAAAAGTGATGAATTATAATAGTTGCTCTACTATAACCAGCTTTATTTGTTAGTCTATGGAATACCAAATATTCAGCTTATTTAGCAAGCATTTCATTGACTGGCAATCACTAGTATTTTGGCCGCAGGTGTCAAGGGGAGACACACACATGGACATTGATTTGGCATTTGTTTTCGCAGGCCCGCTTTTGACTTAATGCCACAATTATTATGGCAAAAACACAACAGCCCAAAAGGAAAACAACGCGAAAACAACGGCAACATAACATAAACTAAAAAGCTTTTATTTTTCCCCCAGGTGTGGGCATCGCAAACTAAATGCCAGAGCCCATAAACCCAGAGATTCCAACTGGCAAACGAATATATAAGGCAATGGAATGGAAAAGCTGACAATTTCGTTTGCAGGTTAGACGATATCCCTTACCTGTCCAAACTCCATTACACACACGCCTCTCTACAGACATACAATATATATATATATATATATAGCTATATTGATTTGTGTTTGTGGTAAGCAGGCACATTCCCACTTCTCTGCTCGCCAGCCCATTAAAATTTGGGGGAATTTTGTACATGCATAATTTATAAAAAGCCGTTTGACTAAATAGTTGCCACCGAAACGAAGTTATTCAAGCGAAACAAGTTTGAGGCCCTACGGCAAACAGCAGCGGCAAAAAGGTTTTCCAAAAATAAACAGAAAAAAAAGGGATCAATAGGTTTTATGGCAAGATGGGTGCCTCAGATTTTGGGATGACATCAATGGGCGGTAATATTTCGCATGAAAATTGAATAATATTGGCCTGAAGCGCAGATATATATTAATGCTATTATCTAAACTTGGTCATCACCTCGCCTTGCCCGACATAAATATCACCTGTCTCTCGAAAAGCCCATCGAAGTTACAAATTGTATCTGGCCCCATCGATTAATACAAGTCCTGTGAATGAAATGATGGACGCACGTTCGAATGGAAATGCCCGATTATTGGGGACCGGCGCTGTT
Source organism: Drosophila santomea (assembly GCF_016746245.2). NCBI lineage: Eukaryota > Metazoa > Arthropoda > Insecta > Diptera > Drosophilidae > Drosophila > Drosophila santomea. The sequence continues at coordinate 3,374,895 of NC_053021.2, forward strand.
ACGTACCATCCGAAAATTGGAGCACATTAATCAAACCAATTAATACCAATCGGTAAAAAGGTCAGCCCGTGGGCTTGTGACGCAGCAACAGGAGCGAAATTAGTGGGCTGCAGGTCAAAGGTTGCTCCTTGGTGGGTGATGGGTGGAGGGGTGCTACCCCCCAGCATTAACCCTACTAATTTTCAAAATGGAAATGCCTTCATTTGGAGGTCGGGTTCGAAGCGGGGGCGAGGCCCAGGCGAAAATGATTAACGAACCAGCTTGCGACAGACAGCATATAATAATTTATTGATACCAGGCACACACTCACGCATTCTCGCACACAGCCGCACACAAAGGACCTTGCAGGACCTCCCCAGTTCCCTAGTTCCCTAGTAGTTCCATGGCCCAGTCGCCCAGTAGGTGACTCCGTGGTCAAGGCTCTGTTGCCGTACAAGTTCTCTGCGGACCCGGCAGCTAGTTGGCTGGCTTCCTGCCGGCACTGCGAGAAATTCTCGCTAAATTCCGCCATCAAAATGTGGGTACTATACAAAAATGTGGGTATAAAATCAACAGGAATTGAACAACATGGCGTATGCGTAATATTTGTGTTTTTTCGTTTTAAGGTGTTTATATCAAAATGGATGATTTTCTCCCACTGATTTGTGACATTGTTGTTCTATATTCAAGTACATTTAATAAAAATGAATGATCTTCGTCCGCTGATTTGTACTGATCAACTTGGCGTATGCGTAATATTTATGTTTTTTCGTTTTAAGGTGCTTATATCAAAATGGATGATTTTCTCCCACTGATTTGTGACATTGTTGTTCTATATTCAAGTACATTTAATAAAAATGAATGATCTTCGTCCGCTGATTTGTACTGATCAACGTGGCGTATGCGTAATATTTATGTTTTTCACACAATACAACATACATATGTGAGCATAAGTTTTCCCCAGTGTACCACTTGTCACATGAGGGGCGTCCTACACCCACACATACACACACACACACACACAAGCGCTGGCACACACGAGCAGTTGGAAAATCGGTGACCTACAAAACATTTAATCGTTGCCAACGGCCAAAAAGTTTTCGGTTACCTTCGTCCGGTGGTTTCCTTCCCACATTTGGTGGTGACTGTCTTCTGGGCGGTCGGCTTTCGGGACTCCGGAGTTTCGGGAGCACTGGGCGACTTAGCTAGGCGACACGCACGTGCTGTTTGTCCAAGGACTCGCGGACCGATGACGGCTCGAGGACATCTGCCCGCCGGCCAAAAAACCCAGCCCACTTTCGGCCCCACGTTGAACCAACAGTTAAATAGTATAGAAAAAAGTTGCCAAGTAAACACTTATTCGGGTTTTTGAGTTTAGCTTTTCGATAAACAGTGTTTAATAGTAGTTGTAGTTGTAGTTCTCTTTCTATTTTTTGTTTTTTACATATCTTATACACAACATTTAGTCGAGAGATGAACTTAAGTGTTAGGCTTGAATTGAACGTAGAGTTAGGATATACATAGTACAAACTAGTTTGAGATGATGCGAGCGATCGTAATCGCAGGGATGTACGAACCTCGAAGGTATGGAATTTCGAATGGGGCATGGAAAGTCATGGAAATAGTCATGATTCATAGAATAGATGAGCTTTTTTTTTTTGGTTTTTTGTGGTGAGTGGTCCGTTGCCGGTGGTTTCAAGTATATGAGTATAAGACACAATTCATTGCATTCTGTGGATGAGAGATCGATCAGGTTTTTGGATTAACGTGTACTATATGCGATAGATGTCATCATCAATAAATTGAGTAAACTGCTTCGTTTTTGGCACGCCTCAAACGCCCTCACAGACTAACAGACTCACAGACAGACCGTTTATTATAAAGCTGAACAGGTTTCAAGGAAGGAAAGGTACACACACAAACATACTCATTACGGAACCCAGTACATATAGTACCATATGTACATTTGTATGTATACGCATACAGTACATATATGTATGTGGCTCCTAAACATCGACAACCATTTTCTTGTGGATATCGGTGTTGCCCACCACCGAGCAGAACTCATCAAACGATATCTTGCCATCCTCGTCCTTGTCCGCAAAGCAAATGGTCTTGTCCACGATCTGCTGCAGCTGTGTATCCTTCAGGTTGTTGCCCACCATCATCTTGAGCACCTGGAACAGTTCCCCGTTCGAGATGTAACCATCATTGTCCATATCGTAGATGCGGAACGCGAATCGCAGCTTGGACAGCTTATCGCCGCGCACGCTAAACTGCGACACGCCCTGGATGAACTCCTTGAAGTCCACCTCCCCGTTGCCGTCCGCATCGAAGATATCGATGACCCGCTGCACCAGCGGATTCTGCTGCAGTTCCGGCAGCGACATGAACTCGTCTATGCTCAGGGCGCCCGAGTTGTCCAGATCCAGTTTGCGGAATCGCTTGCCCAGTCGGCGTATCTCGTCCGCATCGAAGTTGGAGCACATGTCCATGGGCAGGGAGGTCTCGTTACCCATGATGGCCTATTGGTTGCTTAGTTGGTTCTCTGGTCTTGATCTGCGAATGAAACGTAATCGTTAGGCTATTCTTCTCTGCTGATGAAAAGTCGCTTCCAAATGAATTTCAAACCAATTCTCAAATAAAATATCACAGAAGTTAGTAGTTAGCCGTTACTCAATGAAAACTTCCGAAGGATATTCGGTATATGAAAATATTGCTGCATACTTCTGGGCTGCCCACTTTTACTCTTCTGCATACGCTCTCATCACTGACAGGCTCGAAATCATTTGGATTGCACTTTTTCTCAGCGTGTACAGCACGACTTTCTTACCTGGGCGTTTAATCACTCAATTTTCCCTCGTCTGGCGCTCTCTCTAAAAAAAAAAAAAAATAGGAAATAGGGGGAGTGCAAGTTAGCAGCATACTTTTAATTATGGCTCAATCGTATCGATTTTCCAAATTTCCACGATTTTCACTACTCGTTTTCGCTCCAGCAAAGGAGTGGAATCTGGGCAGAGGAACAGTGCCCGGATGCAATTGCGTTTGGCCCGGATGCTTTGGTGAGTCCCAATGCGGAATTGCAAGTGGTAGCCATAGATATTTACCATAAATAAACAATAGTTGCGCTGGATAGTTAAACTCCCAAAGAAAGTGCTCTCTACTCGCTCGACAGCAAATACACGACTGCAGGCGGACAAGAGAGTTTTCACCGTTAGCTCTCGCCAAGAGTGGGAGAGCGCGGAGAGCGCAGCTGTCAAAAGCGGACAGCTGTTGCTTTTCCACCTGTTTTTTTCTTAATATTTTTTTTGTTTGTGGGCTTTAAATTGATTTTGCACTTGTGCGTTATATCTTTTTCACTTTTACAGCATAGTTTTGCGAGTACAGGGGTTTGCTCCGCTTTACCATAGCATACCTATGGGTGGGAAGTCCTTAAAGCATCGTGCTATGCGTTAGGACATTATTTGTGAGCTCCTGCTCCTGCTAGAGATGGACCATCGCATCAGCCTAGAGGTGGTTCATTCTACAGTATTTTTATATTAGCATCCGATAGATCTATTACAATATTATTAATACGCAATCGCAGTTTATTTCTTGTCTTTTATTTAAAATGGTCCAAGCCATTACTTAAACATTGTTTGAATTTGTCGCAATCAGCTTGCACTGAGAATGAGAATATATTAGACGCACATTAAAAAAATAACGAAAAATGTACTTGCAGTACAGATTACAAGCCATTTAGGTAATAAAGGCGTATACAAAATATGAAATGAGATTTTATAAATGGCAACTAATCGACCGCGTGGATTTGCTTCTTCTTTAGCACCACATAGTCCTCCTCATCTGTGCTAACTTCGTATATGTCTCGCGATTTTGTCTGAACTGGTGTCCTTAATTTGGCCTTCTTCACGTTGTTTTCAGCCACCCGCTGCAGTTCATCCTCCGTATCAATGCCAGATGAAGCATCTGCATTCAGATCCATCTTATTCTGATCCGCTAGAACTGAATCATAGGTGTTCTCCAGCATATCCACATCATTCTCGTTGGAATCGCGTCGTGGCCGCGTCGCCTCATCGCACAGCTCCTCATCGCTTTCCGGTTGGCCAAAGTCGTTGGTATCCAGGGCGTATCGTCGCCATGGCAGATACTTCTTCAGCTCGTAGCATTTCTCGATCCAACTGCGTGTCACAATCTTGCCCTTGCCCTTCACTTGATTGTACTTCGGAGTGTTTTTGAATGCGCATCTGTTTGGATTTCATGTTAGAAGGAGTTAGCGGCAGTTATCAGTTAAAGGCACACTTCACTTACATCAGATGAGTACATCCTGGCTCCCAATCAGCTTTGTACTTGGCTCCCAAGGCGACCGCTTTCGCGCGCAAGTCTGCACGATCGGGATTCTGAAAGGAGAGGGTATAAAAAGTTTGTGATGCAATCGAAAGCATTTGCTTGCCTGTATGCCGCTGATGACTAGGAGCACTCCCTTGAGTAACTGATTGAAGGGACGGTATTGAATTGGCTTTTCCATGACCTTTTGCTTTTTGGCGGGCGTGACTGCGACTGCGGTGGGAGATGAATGACGCTTTTGCGCAGATGGGCGGGAACTTTCCTTGGCGTTCGAGGTGTCCAATGATCTGTGTACATGCTTAGATTTCTCCTCCTTCCTGGATCTCTCCTCCTTCGAATGCGATCTCTCCTCTTTTCGTGAATGCTTATCTTCCTTCGGTGTGGATTTTTCTCTAGACGATGACTTGTGCTCCTTTGCTAGAGGTTTGTCTTCTTTCGACGATGACTTATCCAAGGAATGCCTGCTGGACTTTTTCCTCCTGCTCTCCCTCTCCTTTTCCTGCTCCAATCGCCGGCGATCTTTGTCCGCCTCCAGATGCTTGCTTAGTCGATGTTTCTTGGCATCTCCCGCGCCATCGGCCTCATCCTCATCATCGTCGCCAAACAGCAGGGAAGCGCGATTGCGATCCAGGGGCTTGGCCTCCGATGGCGTCGGAGAACCCGATCGCTGGGCGCTGGGCAGTGGAGATGGCGACGGTGAGGGTTTGGGCGATGCTGAGGGCGATGCAGCCAGGCTGGAAACCTTGCCAATGCTCAGCCTTCTGAAGGCCGAGGAGCCGGCGTCCCGAATGGCAGCCGCTGTGGAGATTTGCGCAGCAGGCGACTTGTGCTGCGTCTCCTTTTTCCAGCTGTGAAATCTGTTCACCTGGTTGTCCGTCTCCGAATCGGGTGACTCCTCGCGCAGCTTAAAGGCCCCGAACTGCATCACACCCTGCGGCAAGAGGGATTTCACCTTTGGCGCCACAGCTGCCACCACATGCACCTTGACGAAGGATAGCCCATAGGGCACATGGCGATTGAAGGGCTGCGTGCAGACTATCTTCAGCAGTTTCCACTTCTCCGGCAGGGCAGGCTCCGCCAGTGCAGGGCCACTGAAGCAGCGCACCCGGTTTGGGTTGCTCGAGTTTTTGCTCTCAATGGGCGTCATGAACGAGCTGGACAGCAGCAGCTCCCGGAAATCGTCCGCCTGGCAGCCCGTCCGGCTGACCAGCACCTCGATGAAGGCGGCATGTTCGTTGCCAATATCGATGCCCGTAATCTGTTGCGGCTCCGCAAACTCCAGCACCACATATGCGGATTTTTCGCCCGCCGCCTTGGTTCGCCACTTTTTGCCGGCGTTCTCCTTTAGCAAATTATCCGCCACGTGCACCTGGTCATCGGGAATGCATAGTTTTATATATAGAGCGTGGTTATATATATCGGCGGTCTATATAGGATCACTACTCACCACATCCTCACTGCTCACTTCGCGTACGGACTTGAAAACCGCAATTGGCATTTCGCAATTCTCATGAATTTAACTGAGACGCCGCTAATTTGGCGGGAAATCGTTTTGGCCAACGCTGCCCCTATATTTATACGGATTATTGTAAAGAAATTGTATATTTTGCAAGTGTTTTCATGGGCGCCACAATGGTTGTTTATATGTTGTCTTTTCAAGCAGAGAGGTAAACTAAGGTGATTTTGTTTTGACAAATATTTTAAAAATAAACCCTGTATTGCTGGGCGCTTATTGCCCATCTCTAGCAGTGCTGGCAGTTTAGCTGGATATCGCTAAATTGGGTCTTTGCAGCGCTATGTCGAAAAACTAGCTAGTTAACTAAAGGGTTTACCAACACTGTAAATTGTTTTCGAATTTTATATATTTTGGTTTTAAAATAAAAGTTAAATATAGAATTCATTTACATATGCAGTTAGTAAGTGTTTTAAATCAGCCATTACCTTTGTTGTTATTCGAGAGATTAAATCGCCAAAGTGGCAGCGCTAGTGAAAAGCAAACATATGTAAGTGAATGTTTTTAAATGATAAATTCGCAATAGGAGATAAGCAATGCTTGCTAACAGGGACAGTAAACAAGACATATGCTCACTTAGATAAAAATAAAAACAAAGCTCCCAAAAAAACAACCAAACATGATGAGCAGTACAATTGCGTTAATTTAAAATATTTAAAAACCTTATTGCTTATCAGCAAACACAATCGATTTAAACAGTGACTAACGATGGTAACGGTAACTGCGAACAGGTAGCAACTATCGCCCATCCCTGATTCCCCTTGTCAATGTCGCTGGCAAATAAATAAATAAATATCAACAAAATAGAGAATGAGCGCGGAGGCGAGAATCAAGGAGATTGCGCCATCGCTGGACACCAACGAGCGGGATGGTGAGAGGGAGCGGGAGCGGGAGCGGGAGAGCGGATGCCAGGACGTAGATGCCACCAACTCGAACACGGAGCCCAGTGCCAGCGATTGGGTGAATTTCTCGCAGTGGATGCACTGCTTCTGCGTGGTCACCTTCGATCTTAATCTGGGCCAGGCGCTGGAGCACGTCTATCCGCCGCAGTTCATGCCCAGCGACCAGGAGGTCAGCAACATCTGCTACATGGCCTTTCCGGACTCCAATTCCGGCTGCATGGGCGACACCAAGTTCCACATGAGATTGCGCTGCACAACGCGTCGGGATTCCCTGCCAGCCTACAATGCGGAGTGTTCGCCGGCACTGCGACAGGATGGCTCCCACTACTGGGGCTTCGTGTACTTCCGGCAGAAGCGGGACGCGAATCTGCCGCGTGGTTACTTCCAGAAGAGCTTCATCATCATCACACGGCTGCCGTTCTTCAATCTGTACTACGACATACTCTCCCAGCTGGCGCCGCGCTACTTTGAGGACGGCACAGACGTCCTGCGGCTGGCCAGCGAGCAAATCAATCGCCAGTGGCCGGGCCTAAAGGTGGGCAAACCTCTCCAGCTGCCGCTGATGGAGTGCAGCTATCAGATCTGCATACCGCGTACCAGCAGCAGCAGCAGGAAGTCCACAGCAGCAGAAGGTGTTGGCAGCGCGGGCGACACGCCACCGGCCATGGCTGCTTGCCCAGCGGCCAAGGTGCTGGCCTCGGTTAACGAAATCGAGCTCTTCCGCTCCCTGGACTTTGTCATGGAGCAGCTGTACACGCTGTGGGAGCTGGTCATCACCGCCGAGCCCATCGTTGTCGTGGGCACCTCACCCGCCGACTGCTCCCACATGGTGCAGACCCTCCTGGCGCTGATCGCACCGCTCGAGTACTGCGCAGAGGCGCGTCCCTACTTCACCATTCACGACAGCGAGTTCCGGGAGTTCACACAGGAGTGCAGCAGCAAGACGACACTGCCCGCCTGCATATTGGGCGTGACCAATCCGTTCTTTGTCAAGCTGCTCAAGGATTGGCCGCACATGCTGCGGCTGGTGGACAACCAGGTGAGTGGAAACAATATCCATGCGTATAGTAGACCGTATCGCCATCTCGCTCGTTTTCAGAAGAACATGCAGCAGCAACAGCACTTGCTGCTGGGCCAAAAGCACGCAAGAAACATTGCATCGGCCACATCCTTCTCCAGCGCAACGGAACTCAGTGGCAGATCGGTGAAATCCAACGCGGCCCTGAACGGCAGCTCCAGCAATGGCTCGGGCGATGCCTCATCGGCGGGACTGCACAGCAAGTACAGGCCGTACCTGAAGAAGGACAAGGCGCTGATCAAGAAGGTGCTGCTGGGCATGAAGACCAAGCGGCCGGAGCATGTGCAAACCGCACTGGTACGACGCCACCTGCTCGAGCTGACCCAGAGCTTTATGATACCGCTGGAGCGGTATATGGCCTCGCTGATGCCGCTGCAGAAGGACATCAGTCCGTTCAAGTCGGCGCCCAATGCCAGCAGCTTCAAGCTGGACGATTTCCTGGCCACGCTGGAAACAGCTGGGCCGCAGCTAACGTCGCCGCTGAAGGGCGACTGGAAGGGCCTGTACAGACGCTTCTTTCGATCGCCCAATTTTCGCGGCTGGTACGGTGCGAGGCATCGGGAGCTGCAACTAACGCTGCAGGATCTCCAGCTGCAGGCGCTGTCGGTGGCGAATCTCGAGCACTGGGCGCACGACAAGCAGGAGGTGGAGATCATCGATATGATACTCAAGCTCAAGCAGAAACTGAATCTCTATGGCGACAAGGCCGCGCAGCTGGAGGGCATCAATGGTACGCAGCAGCAGATACGCGCGCAGATCGAGTGCATGAAGGGCTTGCTGCCGCCGGATCTCAAGAATGTGGTGAATCTTTGATCTTAGTTGGCGTTCCATCTGTCTGTTATCCTGTGTGATTGTGTGCCCGCGTGTGCGATGAGTGTGCTCTGTGCAGCAGGCGGTGCTCTTTTATCAGTGTAAATAGGTTTTAATCGGAGATTAGTCGCCGCATTCGTGTCTAGTTTAATTCTAAAATAATCCCAAGCCAGCGAAGTGAGTGTGTTAGTCCAAGTCAAGTATTAAATGTAATCCTTGCGCTATACCAACTCCAGTTCCAACTTTTCACACCCCTTCGAAGTAATGCTCATGTCTCCGACTGTCTCAAATGGTTAAGCCAATGGCTTCAAACCAATCAAATAATACGAATTTGCGTGAAATTACCTCGTTGAAGTTCTGAAATGTGATTTAAAGCCAGTTTGTTCTACCTTCATTTTGTTTCATTTTTAAAAACGTTTGTATGTATATCGCTGAAATTGTTTATATCTACGATTGTCAAATATAAGTTAACTGGATTCATAACTATTGTGTGAACACATCCATGGACTGCAATTGCAATGTGGATTCCAAAGTGTTTATTATCATAAAAATACAAAACAAAAATACAACTTAAACGATACATGTGGATTAAATGGGATAATGGATGCAGTAATGGATGCTTTGATGTTTGGATCGTTGGAATGCGAGATTTACATTTAGATTTATATGAGAAAGACAATGTCGTCGGCCACCATGATCTGGTTGTCCTCGGTCATGCGATGCACGGCTGCCTCAATTTCGCCAGCGGTGAACGGCTCCTGGCTGCCATCGTTGATGGCCGTGGTGATCCTGGCCAGCGCCAAACTCTGTTCGCGTGCCTCGCGAAACAGACGCTGCAAGTTGTTCTTGAACTGCCCCAAACGCGCATCGCTGATTGTGGCCGGTTCCGTGGATGGTGTGGCGGCAGACACCGACTGCTCCTCACTGGAGCTGCCCAGCTGCTGCGAGGCGGCCGAGCGTGCCGGCAGCGAACGGCGTGTCTCGCGGCGCGTCAAATCGCCGGCATCCGGCTGAGGGGTCTCAATGTCCTCCTCGTCGCTGTCGGCGCCCACGGGCGCGGTGCGTGTGCGTTTGGAGCGACGCGATGGCGAGCGCTGGCTAGACGCGTCACCGTTCTCATCCTCCGCCTCGGAGCCGCTGTTCCGACGGCGCTTGCTGCCGCGCTCCTTCTCCAGCACCTTCTTGAAGTAGGCGAACTGCACCAGCTCGATGGCCGCATGGGCATCCTCAATGGTAACCGATTTGGACATGCGTGCGCGGGCATGGGCCGTGGACAAACGGATGAGGGTCTCCAGGGTACGGGCCGTAATCGGTTGAGTGCGGGCGACATCCGTTTCGACGGCTTCCTGGGAGCGAAGGCGCGAGTACTCGTTGGCAATGGCCTCGCAGGCCTGCTCGCCCAGCTTGGGCTTCATGCACTTGGCAATGTGTATGTACTTGCGCATGAACTCCACGGACAGGATCTTCTCGTGGCGCTGACGTGACTTGCCATGCAGCAGGGCATCGTACTTCTCATACACCTCGGTGTCCTTCTTCTGTGAATTCAATGGATGATAACATGTTTTCTGTTTCGATTGCAAAACCCACCTCTTCGCTGCTGGAAACAAAGGACAATGAGTCCGCATAGGAGCTGCCCATGGATAGGGGCTCACCGTCGGCCTCCTTGGGATTGCGATAGCGATGCATGCGCACCACATGGTCCGAGATCATCTGATCGACGTCGCTGTCAATGACGTCCAGCATAACGAATAGCAAATCGAATCGGGATAGCAGCGAATCCTGCAGTCCAATGTTCTCCATCGGCGTCTTGTATTGATCATACTGAGAAATGGAAAACCCCGAATGAGCAGGATATTCGATTGGGCATAAGGCGATGATGAACTCACCCTTCCGTACACCGGGTTAGCGGCAGCCAAAACGGAGCAGCGAGCATTGAGCGAGGCATGGATGCCCGCCTTGGAAATGGTCACGCGTCCCTGTTCCATCACCTCGTGAATGGCCGTGCGATCGATGTCGCTCATCTTGTCGAACTCATCGATGCAAACGACACCGCGATCGGCCAGGACCATGGCGCCGGCCTCCAGACGCCGCTCCCCGGTCTCCTGATCCGTGGTCACCGCCGCCGTCAGACCGACGCCACTGGAACCACGACCCGTGGTCGGTATGGCCCTTGGTGCCGTGTTCAAGACGTAGCGCAGCAGCTGCGACTTGGCCACCGATGGATCGCCGATGAGCAGGACATTTATATCGCCACGCAGCCGTGTGCCATTCGGCAGGATCTTCTCCACGCCGCCGAGCAGCAGGCACAGGATGGCCTGCTTAACGTAAGCATGGCCATGAATCGAAGGCGCCAAACTCTTGCTGAGCAGCTCGAAGATGTCGTTGTTTTTGGCCAGCTTCTTGCACAGCATGATGTCCTCGCGCGATATGTCCAGATTGCTCTCCTTGCTCAGCAGCGATATGTTGTTGGCCAGCAGGACGGTGCGAAACGTGCCCGAGGTGTAGCCACCGCGTTTGCCCGGCAAACAGCGATAGCTGCCCACAATCTGGACACGATCGCCGGGCTTGCAGCGATCCACGAGATCGTCGTCGCACACAATGTCCACGGAGCGTGGCAATTGGCCCGCCGGCGCCTTCTCCGGCATCTCCTGGATGGTCAGCGTCTGGTGGTCCTTGTAAACGGACAAACCGTATTCGGTCTCCAGCAGATTGCCATCCTCATCCTTGGTGGGATAGGCGGCGCCAGAGGGTACAGCCTCGAAGGATGTGAGATCGGTGTACTTGCGCTCCATCACCTTACGCGTATTTGGGCAATAGTGAACGCTGCGCACCACCTTCGGGCGTATCAGCGATACCTTGGTCACAATGCCCTCCACGCAGACCATGTTGCCCAGATAGACGGAGGTGAGGGAGCGTGGCGTCACATGCCGATTGCCGAAGCAGCCCTCCAGGCCGACAAACAGATCCTCGTGCATTTTGCCATAGCTCGGATCCACGGTGGACGCGTACTCCTTGAGCGCCCGGCCAAAGGCCAGCTGCTCATCCGCCGCATTGCCCAGCAGTCCCAAGGCCCGCTGCGGATTCTTGCGCTTCAGATCGTTGACGTTCACGATCAGGCGCTTGCTCTTCTCCGCGATCATGTCCTTGACGTGGCCCGCATAGATGCCCTGATCCTCCTCGTCGTCCAGAAAGTCCACATACTCGCGCTGTATGTCCTTGATGAACTGTTCCCCCTCGTGGGCCATTGTGCTGCTTCTGCTGCTTCTGATGCTACTACTCTTCACTGGCGTTCACTGGACTGCTTTTGGATTCCCGGATGTGGAGCAGCTTCGATCCGTTCGGAGGCAAACGCAAATGCAAACAAAACTACTGCCACAAATTGCACGCCGAATGCAAAAGTTTTTTTGGCGGGAACGGCGCAGTGTGACCAGGCGGTTGTGGGCAAAGTGAGAATTGGCAATATAATCATTCTATTAAATATTGTTATTTATTTGTTTATTTATATTAGGGACACTTAAGATTGACATCTTAGGCCAACTAACTGATATGTGCACTAGCAGTAATGCAAATGAAATATATATTGTGGTGCAGTTATAAGATAAAAAACTTTTCTTCCAAACACACTTATATTCACTGTCATTCTATATATAAAGTTATGAAATATTGCAAAATATTCCTAAAATATTAATAATAATTAGTTTAGTACTGTTAATACTTTGAATTATATTATAATAAATTTAAAATATAATAACAATCTTGTCTTCCAAACATACACTTACATTCGCTGTCATCCAATATATACAATTTTGAATTATTGCAAAATATTCCTAAAATAATAATTATAATTAGTTAAGTAATTTTAATACTTTTAATTATATTATAATAATATTATAAATATATAAAATTGTTTCGTTTAAAATGAGTTATTTACCGAAATATTATATATTTCTCATTTGAATTTAAAAATAGTTAGGTGCTATGTATTTCTGCCTGATCAAATAGTATACATCATGAATCTAGATAATAAATAGCGCAATACTCATTTGAGTGTTCATCGCGAGTCTTCACTGTGGTGCTGGCTATTTTATTACATGCATATTGCCTATTTGCTGGAAGGCTTTAGTTGCTCATTCGAACTTAACTTTGTTTAAATGGCATAATTTGCTGCCCGCACAAAGAAACCAGATAACATGTATTATAATCAGTATTACCCCACAAATTGTTCATCATGAGTCTTCACTGTAATGCTGGGCCCACAGCTACAGCCAGGGCTGGCGTAACTATCGATGGTGAGCAGCTATCGATGTATGGCTCTGGCCACGCTGTAATTACGAAAATAATTCGCATTTTATGCACATTTTCCGAGTTTTTTATGACAAAAAAGACTAGCTTCCAGTGCTCGGATGTCCAAGAAGAGTGCCCAATAGGAATTATGCCCCATGACCACAGTGCATCGTAGAAACGCGATATTTGTTTGGCCAGCCCTGCGTTTGCATTTTTGTTTTTTTCTATTTACCTGGCTTTTTTTTTGGGGGGGAAACTACATTTCAGCGGAAAGCGAAGAGTTTTCCACGAAAACAAGCGAAGAACATGGACAGCGACAAGCAGGTGAGTGCCAGCGAATGCCCCAAAAGGCGCCACACTCATGGCAATGCCGCTTATTGCAGCTGGAAAGGCAGCTGGAGAAGGAGCTGGACGAGATGCCGGTGCAGGATTTGGACGACGATACCTACGACGAGTACGATCTGATTGTGATACCCGATCAGGGCAAGACTTCGCCAAAGCAGGCGCACAGCGATGCGCCGCAGCCTGAGCAGCACACGGGCGCGCCAAAAACGGAGGATCTGGGCCAACGCATGCGCCCCACCTGGCCACCGTCGTCCGCCGGCGGCGGCGATGTGACCACCATTGAGCTGATCTCATCGGACGACGAGCCGTCGGTGGAGGAGGCTGAGGGAGGAGATGGTGGCGGTGGCGGCGATGGTAATGCAAGCAGCAGCGATGATGTGGGCGTCATCGAGGATTCGGACAGTGAGCTGTCCAGCGATAGCGACAGCGCAAGTGGCGGCAATCAGCTGGAGCGTTCGTACCAGGAGCTGAATGCACTGCCCAACAAACAGTTCGCCCAGATGGTCACCCTCATCGGTATTGCATTGTGAGTGTTAATCCGCTGTCTATTTTTCAATTGAAAATTCATATGCTTGTTCTGCAGCAAACTGAATGACCTGGAGAAGATCGAGTCATCGGTGCTCGCCCTGCAACAAGTGGCCACTGTGCCGGCTCACGTGTGGCTGAAGTATCTCAAGGCCCGCCTGGTTGTCACCCAGACGGCCGAGGAGCGCAAGGCGTTCGAGGAGAAGTGTGCCAAAGCCTTAAGCTACTACTACAGTATGTGCAAGAATCCAACTTTAGAGCAAAGAAAAAAACGCTATTAATGCTATTAATGATTTACCTTTCCAGGCATACCGCTCTCCGAATACATTGTGAACTATCTGGTGGATCAGGGCAACGTGGAGAACCATGTGCTGTGGGCGAAACTGCTGGCGGACTACGACGTTGAGCGTCCCGACTTTGGCGACAAGCTGCGCACGCTGCTCGCGACGATTACGGATGAAAAGGAGGCAGCCGCTTTTGAGGAACTGCTACAGAAGCACTGCGTCAGCTGGAAGTGCAGCCAGGAGCAGCGGCAGCTGATCCAGCCCATTGTGGACGAGTTTAAGCGGCATCTGGACGAGATTGGACGTGGTTGGGATTGGTCTGAGACATACAAGCGCCATGTTGTCCATGTGGAGGCGTTATCGCTCGACGATGATGACCTCAAAAACGCTGTGATTCGTTTCATATTTGAGCGCTCGGTGGCCAAGTTCCCAATTGTCGATGTGCTGTGGCTATCCTACATCGAATTCATTCAGGGCAGCGATGGCGGCTGTGTGGCGGAGGAGGATGATGAAACTGCCGAATTGACAGCGAAGCGGGCCAGCCGCTTGGGCAAAGGTTACCTGCGCAACACGGCACTGGATTTGGCCAAGCGTGGAGTGCGCAGTCGTCCCAGTGTGCAACTGAATCATCGATACCTCGACCTGATGGAGCGCGCCGACTTCGAGCAGCCGGAGGTTGAGCAACAGATACGCGCCATACTGGAGCGCATTGTGCCCGACATGGACATGACCGTGGAGCTGCACTTGGACTATCTGGCGTACTGTGTGCGCAACACCAATGCCGGCGATGAGCAGCAGGCCGCCAGTCTGCGTGCCGCCTTCAATCGCGTGTGGGAAGAGCTATCCGCGCTCTACGGCGACGAGGCGGATACCAGGTACGAGGTGCTGCAGCTGTGGGCCCAAGTGGAGTACACGCACCTGGCCAGTCCCGCCAATGGCTGGCACATTTGGCGCCAGATCATGGGTAAGCAACTTTAAAACTGGAAAAGAAAACAACCCATTCATATATGTGGTCATCTGTGTAGGTTATCCAGGCAGCTCGCATCGCGGCCTGCTTTGGCTGGGCTTTGCCCAAATGGAAAGCGAATACAATGCTGGCCAGGGCACACGCGATGTTCTACGCGAAGCGCTGTCCCAGCCCGTCCTGGAGGATGGCATTATGGTGCAGGAGCTCTACCGACGCTATGAACGCTGCTATGGCACCTACGAGTCCATTGCCGCCTGCCAGGCCCTCGACTTGCCCGCTGAATATCTGAAGCCGCGTTCCCGCATCAAGCCCAATACTCAGACGGCCAATTCTCGCCAACAGAAGCAGCAGCATCAGCCTCGCCAGCAGC
Source organism: Drosophila santomea (assembly GCF_016746245.2). Taxonomy (NCBI): domain Eukaryota; kingdom Metazoa; phylum Arthropoda; class Insecta; order Diptera; family Drosophilidae; genus Drosophila; species Drosophila santomea. The sequence goes on from NC_053021.2 coordinate 3,390,296, forward strand.
AGCAGCCTCGCCAGCAAACACAATCGAATAGCGAGCCACTGAATCGAGAGCAGCGACGTCGCCAGGCGCACGAGCAGCAACAGCAACTGAAGCAGGGACAAAAGAAGAGGCCACCGCCCACACAAGCGGCCAAAACAGAGACGTCCGCCGGTGGAGCTTCGCCACCCACATCGAGAGCCAGGGGACCAGCCAGTGCGCAGGGATCAGATGCAGAGGCCAGGGAATCGAACTTTAAGTATTCGCGTGAGTCGCAAGCGTTTAACGCCAAATAGTCAGTCACGTAATTGTGTTGTTTCACTAGCCAACATGGAGATAAATAAGATCTTTGTGCGGAACCTGCATCCCGCCTGCAGCAAGGAGGAGCTGCACGAGCTCTTCTCGCCCTTTGGCAGCATCAAGGATGTGCGCCTGGTGCACAAGCTGTGAGTGTTAGACAACAATTGGGGATTCTTGTAACAAAGCTAACAAATCCTCCACAGAAACAAGCAGTTCAAGGGCATTGCCTACGTGGAGTTCGAGAAGCCAGGAGAGGCGCAAAGAGCGGTGGCTGGACGCGATGGTCACCTGTTGAAGGGCATGAATGTGAGCGATAATCTTGCGGTTTCATCGACACCGATTAAACATTAACAAACTCTTGTTGCAGATTTCCGTGGCCATTTCCAACCCGCCGCCGAGGGGCTCAGCCTCGGATGTTGCCAAGCCCAGTGTGGCGCCCAAGAGACGTGTGCCCACCTCGCTGATACCGACGACTCTGGTGCGCCAGGAGGTGGCCGCCAAGAAGCGACGCTTGCTGCTGGTCGAGCCGGGCACCTCAACGGCTGACGCGGCCACCGAGCACGAGGCTAATGGCGGCGCCGCCGTGTCCCTTGTGGAGCAAAAGGCGGAGGAGGAGCCAGCTGCTGCTGCTGCTGCTGCGCCCAAGTCAAACGACGACTTTCGCAAGCTATTTCTTAAGGATTAGGCCACGAGTGTCGCCAGCGATTAGTAATTTGTAATTTGTAGTTTGCGGACGAAGATTCGGAGCTTACATTGTTAGATTTAAGGCAGCCTTAAGTGAAGCGTTGGGCTGGAGACGTGTACAAAGTGAAGCAGACGTAAGACAATGATTTTTTTTCGGACACAATTGGTTCCTTACGTGTGAACCAAGTAAAACAAAAAGAAATGAAAAATGTTTGAAAGTAAGCAGGTGATGCATGTGTCAACTTCTCGAGTTGAGTTATCCTGTGGCTGCCCAGCAAAACGACACTTGTCGTCCACGAAGGTCGGAAATAAAATGTACAAAAATTGAGTTGATTAAAGCAAATGAATGATCTGGCGTATTTATTGGATAAGAACTAGGTGCGGAACTTGACGCTCTTCGTGACGGTGGCCTTGATGCCGGACATCTCGCCGCCGTAGCGCTGCAGCTCCTTGCGCACCGTGCGCACGGCTCCCTTGCGCCGGATGAGCGCCTTGCGGTATTTGCCGCGATGCTTGACCCGCGGATTGCGCAGCTCCTTCTTGCGGTGCGGCGTGAGGCCCTTGTTCTTCGCCATCTGGTAGGTGATGCCGCGTCGCGCGTTCTCCTCATCATCTTCATCCTCCTCCGCCGCCTCATCCTCCTCCCCATCCTCTTCGTTCAGCTGCTTAGCCAGATCCTTCGCCTTACTATCATCGTCATCATCATCGGAGCTCACATCCGCCTGCTGCCCACCGTTGTACTTGTTGAGGATCTGCAGCTTGGCCTTGCGCTGCGCCACATCCAGCACAGTGAATGCATCGCCATCCTGTATCCGCTCCAGCAGCGCCTCCAGCTGCGGCCTAATGTACTCCTCGTAGCGCGGCTTCAGTTGCTCGAGCAGCTGCTTTAGCTGCACCAGCCGCTTGACCACCGGATGGAACTTGACGCTGCTGCGGCGCGCCTTTAGGAGCAGATAGAACGCCACATTGGAGCAGTAGGTGGTGAGCACGGTGTGAAAGAGGCTGGCGTACTGCAGGGCCGGCACCACGGGCACATCGTGATTGCGCACGTAATTGAGCACCGGTGTAATTAGATCCTTCACCTCGTCCAGATGCTGCTGAAAGTCCTGGGTGAGGCCGATGAACTCCGGCGAGTCCTTGTGCAGCAGTTGACGTCGCTCGCGGGCCGTCAGGCCGGTCAGGTCGGTGGTCACTTTGGTTATCTCGCCCGCCACCTGCTCGTCGTCACTGCTGGCTGCGGATGGAGCTTGGACATCGTCCAGCTGGAAATCGGCCTCGCTCAGCCGCTTGGCCAGGCGCAACTGGATCTTCTTGGCCTCCTCCTCCTCGGCGAGGGCCTGCTCCTCCTCCTGGGCATTGTAGCTGCTGTAGTCCTGGTCAACAAAGTCCGTGTTGTAGTAGGTGCTCCGTTTGCTGCCCCAGTCCATTGTGTTGGGCAGATCGCGGTCATCGTCCTCGGCCCCCTCGATGTCGCTGTCCCGCATCAGTTCCGCAACATCGTCCTCCTCCGCATCCTCGTCGTCATCTTCACTGAAACCGAGCACATCCTGGACGGGATCCTGTTGCTTTTTGCGCTGTTTGCGCAAATCCTCGAGTATCTCGCGCTCCTCGTCATCGTACTCCTGCTCGGAGCCGGTCAGCTCGTAGTCGTCGCCCTCGCTGTCCATTTTCTGTCCGCTCTCTGTGCGTTTAAATACAAATTAAAACTACAAAAAAAATTAAACACAACACGTGCGTAAACAAACGGTTCGATAACGATTTCGATAGGCGGCTCATTGCACCAAGTGTGGTGGATTAGCCCACATTAGCCCCGTTTGCCATCTCTAGGCTGCAGCTTACTGCGGCGCTGCCACACCGACCAAGTGTCACATTTGAAATTACAGTTACAAAAATGCAAAACAAAATGGAAGCCGAAAATCAAACATTTCGCTCGAAAACGCAACTTAAAAATATTCTGCAAAATGCCGCGTTTAAAAATGAATTAGCAGCCGATATGCGCTGCTCGCGTGCCAAAATGCTACTGGCGCAAATGGACGCCAATGGGAGGAGTGACGGCCGCAGCGATTTCGTAAGTTTATGCTAGAAATGCTGGAAATCACTAATAATTCTGCATCTTAGATCGTTCCCAAGCCCAAAACTAGCGATCCCACCAAGCCAGCTGACCAGGTAGGCCAACTTCCAGCACTGAGGAGCAGCCGCGGCAAACAGATGCACATATGTGCCAGATTTTTGCCTCAAAATGTTGGTAATCCTTCATTAGCCAGTATATACATGTAAATCCACATCCTATACACCTCTTCAGCCGGGTTCGCCGCCCAGCGACGAAGCCTTCTCCATGTGCACTGGAAAACGCAAAGTTTTGGACGCCATATCGGCGTTCCAGCAGTCGGCAGTCGTCGCCCATGACGAACATATGCCGCTCCAGAACGTGACGAATGCCAATGGCCAAGTGGAGCTGCAAGCGAAGCAGGAACAGCTAATGCCCGACAGCGAAACCGACTACCTGCTGGAGTGGCTGGAGAAGACAGCGCATTGGGACGTGCCGGAGCATAATAGTCGCCACAAAGCTGCGGCAGAGAAGGCGGCACCGGAATGTCCAGCTAGCCACAGCGATGATGGCGAGTTGAGAACGCAGAATCCCTTTGGCCTGGCTGCCGCCAAGGCGGATAAACTGTCGGATGCTGGAGTAGCGGATCAGGTCACAGAGGACTTTGGGTGCAGCGAGAACTTGCGCTCTGCGTTTCCCGAAAGCTGTGTGGTCAGTTTTGAGCGCGTGATGTAATGCTTAATGCCCAACATTTTGTACTCTTTGCAGACGGATGCCATCCTAATGCTGGACAGAGCCAAGCATGCCGTGCGCCTGGACTGTGCGCTGCCGCCACTGAATGTGCAGGATTGCTGCCGGCAGGGCGACTTAATCAGGATCGCCGTGTGCAAGGTGTACAGTCCCTTTCAGTTCTGGTTCCACTTTCAGCATCCCACGGGCGACTTCGATCCGCTGGTCCAGCTGACCAACGAAATGAAGTGGGTATCCATTTGCTCGACCACGGCTGATACGAACTAATTCTATCAAATCCCCAGCTCGTTTTACACTCGTGAGTTGGATCCGGCGTACAGGAGTGCGATGCCCAGCAGCTTTCACAAAGCCGGCTACATATGCGCCGCCCAACATGGAAGTGGCGACTGGCGACGGGCCAGAGTGCTGCACACCGCGCCCATAGACGCCACCTGGGTGTACGTCTACCACGTGGACTATGCCACGTCCGTTGAATTGCCGCCGTGTAAATTGCGTTTTCTGCCGGATCACTTTGCGAACACCCCAATACAGGCGGCCCGCGGCACACTGTCGCACATACAGCCATTGGGCATCCACTGGCCACCGGATAGCGTCAGTCACTTCAAGCGTTTGGTGTACCACAGAACGTTGCATGCTGAGGTGATCGAAGTGGACGCCGCCGCGGGCATACTCTTCATGCGACTGTCGCAGAGCGTGGAGTTTGCGCCGTCGATCAACAAGCTGCTGGTGGAGGCCGGCTTTGCGGCGATTAGCGAGAACTACAGTCGCGCGGTCATCGCATACAACTGCGGCCGAAGGCTACGTTACCTACGCGAGCGACTGCCCAGGTGGGGACTCCCAAATGTGATTGCAATTGTGCTTGAACATGCAGCTAACATATTTCTCTCCCTCCGTTTTGTCCATCGTTTGAATAGCTTCGAGATACTCGAGTCGCGCATAATACCGCTGAATGACGAGGAGTTCGAGCAGTATTTCGATGCCATCATCTATTGCCCATCGTTCCACAGCGATTTCCAGCTGCCGCAGCTGCAGAATCCCTTTCGCAGCGGCCTCCTCGAAGCGCTGGCCGCTTGGATGCCCGCCTATCGCCGCGAGCAGGAGCACTGGCTTCGCATTTACAAGCAGGCGGACATGCAGCTGCTGGAGGCTCGTCGGCAGACCAAAAAGAAGGCGGACAGCGAGGCGCAAGCGAAGGAAGTGCTGGCCGACCCTGGTGGGCAAGTGGTGCAAAAAGCTGCAGCGAAGCAGGAAGATGCAGGATCACAGCAGCAGCAGCAGCAGCAGCAGCAGGAGGAGCAGCCAAACTAGCGCTAGAAACTGGAAACCAAAGCCCTGATCCAAGGCGCAACCACTTTTGCACCCACTGTATTTTACACACAACTTGACCACCAGTTCTTAGAACTCTTAGAACACCAAGCCAAAAAGCTTTTGCATTTCTTTTCTTTTAGTTTTTTCATTCTTTTTTGTTTGCTTTTCTAATACCAACAATTTTTGTTACCAAATAAAAAGAGAGACGAAAAGGTGCTTGAATTTCTGCTGCCTCGATATACCTTCCCTGGTGGCCAGTGGCTGGACGGGATGAGGCGTGCCCGAAGCTAGCGTGCTGCAGTGCGTCTAACGTGCGCCTGCCTCGTTGAACTTGATGGCGGACAGCAGGCGCTGGCAGTTGGCCGACGAGAACGGCTCCTCCGCCGCCTGCGTGGCCGCCTCGCTGGACTGCTCCATGTACATGCGCTGTGGCGCAGTGGGCACACTTGGCGCAGATGGCGGCACATCGTAGCCGCTGGAATCACAGCTCATGGGCACATCGGGTGGCGGAGCGACGGCATAGTCGGTGGGCAGGTCGGGAAAGGCGCGAAACCAGGGCAGCATCAACGAGATCTGATGCCAGCGGCTCGAGTTGGACAGCGTATCCGTCGGCGGCTCATCCTCCAGCGGTGGCGGTGGAGGCGGCACCATGCCACTGGGCTGATGCGACGCTATGGTGGCGGACTGGGAGCAGCCAGCGGCGTCAATCTCGTTGGTGTGAGGAATCTCCACATTGCTGGCTACGCACTGGTGCGCCACATTCACTGGCGATGTGGCTGCCGTGACCAATGTGCCAGTGGTGCCAGTGGTGCGAGTGGAGCCAGTGGTGCGAGTGGTGCCAGTGGTGCGAGTGGAGCCAGTGGTGCGAGTGGTGCCAGTGGTGCGAGTGGAGCCAGTGGTTGCAGTGGTGCGCCTGGTGCCAGTGGTGCGATAGCTGCGCCTGGTCGGATTCGTCGTCTGTGTGCCCGTCGAGCTGAAGGACAAGTGGGAGACGCCCACTGGCGACGGAGCCATGTGCAGCACCCGCAAGCTGCGCTGCCGCACCACCTCCTCCTCCCGATCGTCATGCGCGTCCACCCGCCCAAGCTCGAGACACCGCCCCCGAGCCCGCGACCGCTGTCGCATCTGGTCCATCAACTCACGCATCTCGCGCTCATCCTCGCTGTCCATGGCGTCCAGCGACGGCGACATCCAGTCCTCCGTATGGAAACTGTGATCCGAGTACGAATCCTGATCGCGTCCCACCTGCACACTATCGCCCATCGGCTGCTCCTGCCGCTCGCCGTGCTGCTCCAGCTGCTGGCCAGCATCCGCTGCTGCTGTACTGCGTCCACTGCTGCTCGCGGCCAGCAATTGCAGCTGGCTGGGCGTCAGTTGGCGGTAGTCCGGATACAGGCGACTGGGCAGCTGCTGCGTTATGGGCACCTGCGCATTGGCATGCGGACGTGGCCGAGCAACTGTAGCCACTGTCGTCGCCACCGGAGCCGCCACCGGAGCCGCCGCCTGTGCATGTCTGCGCTGGCGCAGGAGCAGCAAGCGCTGCATATTCTGGCGCGACTGATCGTTGCCATAGGAGATGCGCTTGGCGGCACGCTCCCGGCGCTCCACGGCCGCGCGCCGCGCATCAGTGGCCGCCTGCACCTTGGCCGTCATCCGGAGTTCGCTGCGCAGAAAGCCGCCGGTGCCGGCCTCCGCCATTTGGCCATTCCGGCGCGAGATCTCCTGGCCCAGCAGACGCGCCCGGGCCAGCGTTTCCACGCGCTGCACGTGCGATCGCTGCTGTGGCGTTGTGTTCGCCAGCCTGCTGGTGGTATGAGGTGGCCTCCGGCGGGTAATGCGTCCGCCGGCAAAACTGGTCGACTGGCCAGCACCACCAGCAGGTGGCATTGTGCCGCTGCTGGCCCCACTGGTGGATGCACCTGCACCAGCACCAGCACCAGCACCTGAGTCAGCAGCAGCACCATTGCCCCCCACCTTGATCACCTCGATCTCGCGAAAGAGCCGCTTGAGCCGCACCTGGCGCATCTTCAGCTCGATGGTGCGATCGTTGAACTCCTGGATGCGCTCGTACTCATCCCGCAATCGCTGCAGCTGCCCGTTCTTCTTGCTCTTGTTGAACATGCGACGGAAGTAGGGCGTCGATTTGATTTGATACGACATGGTTCGAGATGAAATCTTCTGGATAATTTTGTTTAATTTTTTCTGTATTTATTTTTGGTGCCTTTTTTCTCTGTTCTAAACGTTTTGCTATCGAAAGTGATTTTTTTTCCGTGTGTGTGTTACCAAGTTTGGTTAGCAAATGCCCGACGCTAAGTGGATCACCCACTGACATGATTCTCCAGCGCCTGCTGGGCATCCATATATACAACACCTGGCACACTTTGTTCCCCAATGGAGCCACTAGTCATGGGAGTTACATGCGCTTGCTTATTAGTCAGGAGTGGTTACAATTTATTGATCGAATTGCTTTTGCTTAGTGCCTGGGATCTTAAAGCTATTTGAAACTGGAACTTGAAACTGGAGGTCAATGTCGCAGACACGCCTCCGCGTCCCCAAATCATATATCATAAAATATCAGCATTGAGTTAAGGTCAATCACGGCTCCTGGTGGCCACACGCGCATCTCCTGCTCCCACATCGCTTACAAGCTAAACATCACATGAAAAAACTACCACTAATAATATGGCTGAGACGCTGAACACATAAAGAACACAATTGGTGCGAACATGGCTAAAATATAAAAAAAAAAGTACTAGTCCAGTGTTGAGCCAGCTCCGAAAGATGAGATGAATTGAGCAATGCTGGGCGTGCTTAGGCCTTCACCAGCTTGGCCATCATGTTGGTCAGCTTGTGCTCGTCGGCGCCGGAGAAGGCGGCCAGGCGGCGATTGTTGCGCAGAAAGACAAAGGTGGGCATGCTGCGCACCTTGTAGCGTTCCGTCAGCTCCTCGAACTTGTCCACATCGATCTTGAGCACCACGGCCTTGGTGGAGTATTTTCTGGCCAGCGATTTGACGGTGCTCTCCATGTCCTTGCACGGGCCACACCAATTGGCATAGAAGTCCAGCACGATGAGCTTGTCGTCGGCCGCCTCGATGCGCTTGTGGAAGTCGGTCATGGTGCGTACGGATGCCATTTCTCGCGAGGATTATCAAGTTGGATTCTGTTCTCGTGAGACTTTGAGACTTCGCGTGCTATGCTGTTAACGCCTTCGGAGCGAATTCTGAACTAATTGTAATGGCCAAGCCATGGGCGCTTTTATGGGGCTCTCCAATTTGCGACGGAGACTGGAATTCGCGCCAATTTGCTGGCTGAATTCGCATATTTTTTTTGCTCCTTTCGCGTGGGCGCAAAACAAAATGGCGGACGGTGGAGAGCGCAAAATGGCCGACGTGCCGGAGTTGCCAGTTGGGTGGAAAAGCCAAACAAGGGTACACACACTTATTCACCACGACACAATTTATCGCAATCGATTGCAAGCTCGTTTTTAAGCGCAAAATACTTATTTATTATTGTTGCAAATGTTTGTAATGGGCATATATTATATATATTATAATGTATTTAGCTACCTTGTTGAATCCTAACACCGTTCGATTGCGGCTTGCATTTATTCAAAGCACTATTCGCGGCACTAATATTTTGAGCGCGCCTGTTTCAGTGCTGCCACAGCCATGGTGTATACCAAGTGTACCCACCTTAACACACCGCACAGTTGGCATTTGAAAAAAAGAACACTTTTTTCGATCCAAGTAAGCTGGCAGGAATTTGACTTGGTTCCTATATAAGTCCAACTGCCGACCGTACATTTGTTCATTTCGGGCTGATATCTCGGTGAGAGCAGACGTTGGGCTCCAAAAATTCCAAAGTAAATAAAATAATAAAAAAAAAACCACCAAAAAAAAAAAAACGAATCAAGTGTAGTAAATTCTCTCGACAACCAAACACGATTTTCTAAAATTCTTTTCTTTTTTTTTTCTGTTTGCAACGCGTTTGCTGTTTTAGTTGAAATCATGGTGTACCTGGTGAGAAACAAGGCGGATCTCGACAAGCAGCTCACCCTCGCCGAGGGCAAGTTGGTGGTGATTGATTTCTATGCCAACTGGTGTGGTCCGTGCAAAATCATTGCCCCCAAGCTGGAGGAGCTGGCGCAACAGTACTCGGACCGTACCGTCGTCCTCAAGGTGAACGTGGACGATAACGAGGACATCGCGATCGAGTACAATGTAACCAGTATGCCCACATTTGTGTTCATCAGAGGCGGCGATGTGCTGGACGTCTTCGTTGGCTGCAACGCCGAGAAGCTGTCCAAATCCATGGAGAAGTATGCCGCCATCGGCAGCGAACCGCTGCACTCATCCGTACAGCTCCTCGAATCCGATGAGGAATCCAGCACCAATCCCAGCGCCGCCTCCAGTGACAGCGAGAGCGATGTGGTCATCTGCGACGTGTCCGCCCACGATCAGGAGGCCGTGCTGGAGCACTAAACACCACCTACCTAATGTATGTATCCATGTATCGAGATTGGCCACATAATCCAATAATACCATAATCCATGCTCCAAGCAGATCATCCATGTGAGGCGAATATGGTGCCAATTCTAAGCAACACACACACATCATTCATACATATGGCAATACGGTAACAACAAACGCAAAACACACTACACACTCGCCACGCACACCAAGCACACCCATTACACACCCATTACACACCCTACACCCCACACACACACTGTGTACACTCATGAAATGTGGTGCTTGAAATAGGACTGCTTGAACTTTCGAATGCAATTCAAATGTAACTTGATTGATGTTACGGCGGCGGAGGACGCCCCATCGAATCTACACACTAATATCTTCCTGGGAATCCGAGGACTTATGTGAAACACACTCTTTACATACCGCAATCATACCAATATGCTGTCGAGGGAATCGAAACCGATGCCACTTCTACATTTATGCTAACTCTTAAGTACACTAAATGGAAATATGTACAATCGACCGACAATATGGAACACGCATTAATACGAATTACTGGTTATTTTTGTTTCAACACACGACAAATATTTGCTGCGAAACACAAAATACAAGAAAGAAGCAATATGTAAGAGCAACTATTCAACTATTCTATGCTTTTTTTTTTGCTGGGTTACAAAAAGATGCTGCTTGTATGTGTATATATTGATTGATTTATTCTATACTTTAAATTATAATTGGAGTTGCGACACTTCTCTACACCTGATCCGTGTATGCGCCGCGCTCACTTCTTGGCGAATGTGATCTTCATGGCGTGTGTCGGCGTGATCTTGAAGCCCTGGAGCGCCTCCTTGGCGGCATTACTCTGCAGCTCGGTGGTGAACTCCACGAAGGCGATGTCGTGGCGGTTCGGCACAAGACGCACCTCCTTGAAGCCGGGGAACTGATTGAACAGCATGGACAGCATCATCTCGTTGGTCTCCTCGGGCAGATTGGTGAGGAAGAGGATCTGGTTGGGCGGCTGCTCGGTCTGTGTGTTCGGGTTCGAGTTCTCCGCGCTGCTCGGCTTCTTTTTCTTGTCCCTGTGCGAGTGAAAACAGAGTTGTGTTAGTTGGAGCTGTCTAATGACTGGCAACTTTTTGACATTCCTGTTTGAAATGTGCTCAAATATGACAGAAATCGGGGACTACTAGTGCAAGGAACACTTTTCATTAAACTAGAACATACTTCGCATCAAATAAACTGCGAAAAGGAGTTGGAGGCAACTCTACAATGAGTGCCCAAAAGAGGACCACCATGAAATGGCTGCAAATTCCTAAATCTAAAGGGCCCAAGTTAGCAAGATACTCACTTCTTTTCCTCGGCACCTGGCGCCGGTTTCGGTGGCTTGATCTTCTTGGGGCGCTCCTTGAAGGTACCCTTCAGCTTGGCCACAATATCCGAGTCGGACTTGGAGTAGGCGATCTGCATGGGCTTGTCGTAGAAGGGGAAGCCCTGCATGGTGCGCAGGGCGTTCGAGGCGCTACCAATTTCCTTGAAGATCACGAATGCCTGGCCGCGCATCTTGAGCGTTTTCAGTGCCACAATGTCGAGGATTTGGCCGAATTGGGAGAAAATCGCATAGAGCGACTTCTTTAGCTCCTCCTTCTTGATCTTCTCGTTCAGATTGTTGATATATATCGTCTGGTTGGGTCGCACGTCCATGCTGCCGTCCTTTTATTCAATTAAAGCGACAAAAACAAGCCAATTCTCTATATATTGTAAAGTAAAAAAACGAGTCTGTCATCGATACCAGAAGGCATTGTTTGTGGGGGTCCTATCGATATGTTATCGCACCGGCATTTGGCAGTGTGGTAAAACTGCACATGCCTGCAAGTAGCTAAGATTAAAATGTAAACACTTAAACACTAAATGAATTTACATATATTGAGTCATACATTATTTGTATAACTTATTAAACTTCAAGATTGGGTTGCAATAAGTGATCGAAGGGTTTTTTTGTATTGTTTATAATCTCTAACATCTAGTATTTATTTTGTGGGCTAAATTCGCAACACTGCTGCACGATACCAACTACCGGCTATCTATCGGCTATCGGTGATCGGACATCGATAGCGTGTGCGAACTTGAATTGTTTTGGTTTGGCCTCGCGGCATTTCCTTCATTTTCGTGTTATTTATGAGGCTCGTCAACGATGCTGCCCAATGCAAATGACAAAAAGGATCGTTATGCCAAGCTGTCCTTTCTCGGCGAGGGTCAGGTGAGTCCACCACCATGGCATAGCAACCAAAAAGGCCATTGCATTGTGGGCATCCAACCTTCGTCTTGCAGTTTGCCATTGTTTACAAGGCGCGCGACACGGTGACCAGCCAAATTGTGGCCGTGAAGAAGATCAAGAAGGGATCGCGCGAGGATGCGCGCGACGGGATCAACAGGACGGCGCTGCGGGAGATCAAGATACTGCAGGAGCTGCAGCACGAGAACATCATTGGCCTGGTGGACGTTTTCGGTCAACTGTCGAATGTGTCGCTCGTTTTCGACTTCATGGACACCGATCTGGAGGTGATCATCAAGGATAACAAGATCATACTTACGCAGGCGAACATCAAGGCGTATGCCATCATGACGCTGAAGGGTCTGGAGTATTTGCATCTCAACTGGATACTCCATCGCGATTTGAAGCCAAACAATTTGCTGGTCAACAGCGATGGCATCCTAAAGATTGGCGATTTCGGTTTGGCCAAGTCCTTTGGGTCGCCCAATCGCATTTACACCCACCACGTGGTCACCCGCTGGTATCGATCGCCGGAATTGCTCTTTGGCGCCCGTCAATACGGCACCGGTGTCGATATGTGGGCGGTGGGCTGCATTTTGGCGGAACTTATGCTGCGGGTGCCCTTCATGCCGGGCGACTCGGATCTGGACCAGCTGACCCGGATCTTTTCCACACTGGGCACACCGACGGATGCGGAATGGCCGCATTTGAGCAAATTGCACGACTATCTACAGTTCCGCAACTTTCCGGGCACTCCGCTGGAGAACATCTTCACCGCCGCTGGCAATGACTTGATCCACTTGATGCGCCGCCTTTTTGCCATGAATCCGCTGCGGCGTGTGTCCTGTCGCGAGGCACTGAGCATGCCGTATTTCGCTAACAAGCCCGCACCCACAGTGGGTCCCAAGTTGCCGATGCCCTCGGCCATTCTGGCCGCCAAGGAGGGCGCCAATCCGCAGGCCGGCGAGGCGAAACCCGTGCTCAAGCGCAAGCTGGTGGAGACAACGGTGAGGGGCAATGGATTGGCACAGAAGAAGCGGCTGCAGTTCTAGCACACACAAAGGTATCATCCATTCTTGCAAATCGGTCAGTTAACAAAGAATTTCTATTACACCTTAGATGTTTGTGATAGCGTTACGTTGTTCACCGAAGAGATTCGCAAGAATGTCGCATACACAATAAGTTCTCTGGCTCTTCTTGAGACGCAAGTCACACGTTTTCTCTTATACCTTAAATACCTATAGCTTACCATTGATAATTCTGTTGAAATAACTTAATTCGTGCATATTTTTCCCCATCGAAGAGTGGAGAAAAACTCAACACGAGTAGTTAAGACTATGCTTAAGATGAGGATGATCTATTAAAGATGTGATTCAAAGCGACGTAAAATGGTTTGTCCTATGTCCATTTTCCATTTTAAGAAACTAAGTACATAAGAACCAAATAGTTGTGCAAATATCCTGGTAGCCTGTGTGAAAGCTGTTTCTGTAGATGCTACGCATATATTTCTGACATCCGGATTCCTAAAACCAAGTCATTCGACGCACATCCGAAAACTCGAAATTCTCAGCGCACATTTCGGTCAGTGTTTTTTTTTCTACTTTCTTTTTGTTACTGTAACCACTCAAGATTTGCCGTATTTGCTGTTCCGGCTTGGACCAAAGACCATGTCGAAGGCGCAGCAACTGTTGGCCAGGGACCAACTGACGGCCATTGCGGAGGAGGAGGCGCGTCGCAAACGCGCCGTAATGCGCCAAAGTTATGGTAACAAGTTCTCCAGCATCAATCTGCACCGGATGCGCCAGAAGCAGACGACCTGTGGCGGCAATCTGATCGCAAGCACAGCATCCACAATGGAAACCATTGCCGTTGCTTCTGCTGAGCCGCCCATCAAGGAGAAGGACCCCACCTTGCGTCGCATTTCCTCCAGTTTTGCGCACGTGCGAGATTCAGTGGTCAGTGGCAGCTCTGTCGCCTTGCCGCTGGAGGACAGCGAGGACGATGCTCGCGAGGAGCGCGCCGAGGTGCTCATTTGCAGTCAGACAATGCCGCTACCCACGCCACCCTGCGACACCGATGAGCTGCTCGCCGACTTGCCACCCACTTGCAGTCCTCAGCTCGAGCTCGAACCTGAGCTCGAACATGAGTCCAAACATGAGTCCAAACCTGAGTCCGAACGCCCAAGCAAAGCTGCCGACCTGAAGTTATCCAAAGCACTGCCCGAGCCGCTGCTGCCCACCGAATCGCGTGCCTTCGAGCGCTGGCAGCAGCTGGGCAGCACGGTTTCCGCACTCTTCCGTGCCCGGCGGTACATCGACGCGACCGAGACGCCCATGGCGCAGACCCGACGTTTGCGGGAGCAGCGCGAGCTGCTGGAGGCCTTCACCCGGCCGTTTCTGTACGATGCCTACAGGAGGCTGGAGTAGCCAGTGGGCGTGGCCCGCCTGATAAACGATAAAAGCCAGCCAAAAACGGCGCCATCCACCCAATCCCCAATCCATTGAAAATTCAAAGAAATCAACGCGCAGTGTATACGATTAAATTCAATTCATTGGATCTTGTGTCGTTTTTGATCTGGAGTTCGCATCGTCCTCCTCCTCCTCCTTCGCATGGGCAATGGGTGGGCAGCACAGCTGTGTGGGGTTGGGCTGCCGGCTCAGTAGCAGCGGCACCTGTCCGGCGGACACTCCGATTCGTAGTTGAGGCACTTGTCCATGCAGTAGGTGTCGGCGCCTTCCTGCCCAGCATACTCGCCAATGGCCACGCACTCCTGACTATGAAATACAAGTTTGGTTTTGCATTTAGCATTATATACTTCACACTAGCATGTACTATATACTTACGGACATTGGCAGGCGTCCTCCGGACAATTGGGCGGATAGCGCAGGCAGTTGATCTCGCACCAGTTGTCGATGCCCGGCAAAGTGCGGAAGGCTGGGGCGCCTATGCACTTCTGGTCACTAAAAGAAATCAATAGCAATACCACTATAACTATGCGAGCGGTTGATGAAGTGGAATCGCAGCAGTCCTTGAATATACCCCACGCTGTGCTGTCAACTCCCAGTCCCAGTTGCCAGCTCCCAGCTCCCAGCTCCCAATCGTTTCACCGAGTCAACTGAAACAGTGCTCCCCCCACTCACAAAATATAAAATATACAAAGCTGAACACCACCATTCGCACACACAAAACCGGCGGCCAGAGATCGCAAATGCCGCAACAGATCGCCGGAGAGGAGCAGCCAGTATGAATCGCCAACGAATCAACCAGATGCGACAGATGGACCGCGGTCAGGAGGGCCTGCAGCAAGTCATCCAGATGCAGGGTCAGCCACAGGGTCAAGCGATGGGCAACCAGCAGGATCACCACGCCCAGACTGTTCGTCGCAAGACGACCTACACCAGAACGGAGATGCTGTCGCGTGGTCTGCCCTCGGGTAAGTGAAGTCCAGCATACAGAACTGCGCACAGATTTCCAAATGTTTCACTTTTGGTTCAGTTCCAAACAGCAATCGATCGGCTCGTAACTGCACCACAGCTGGCCAGGATTGGAGCAGTCAAGTATCGCCGAAACAACGCTACACACAACCACCAGCACCACCACAACCAGCAGCGAAGGTCGTCATCCCGGCCACGCCACTGGTGCAAAGCACCAATGCCACCAATAAGAACAACAGCACCCTCGGCAGGCAACGCAGCTTTCTGCCCCGTGTGGCCAGATTGCCCAACAAGGTGGACAAGTCGCCCGCTAGGACACTTAATCGCACCATTCGCGACACTGAGCTCCAGGTGGAGCAGTCCAGACAACAGCAAGCAGCTACAGGGGGCAGCAATCAGAAGGGCGCGCACTTGATGAACACACCGCATGGCAGCGACAGCAGCATGCTGGCCGCCAGTGGAGACAATCAACTGATCAGCGACAGCAGCAGCTCGATGGAGAATCACAAGGTCAAGTTGGCCAAGGCCATTCGCTTGCCGGATGAGCAGAACAAGAGTTTCGTCTATGTCTGCAAGCCGGTGAAGAAGGTGAAGGCCCTGCTCACTGCCCGCAGATTGCGCACCAGTTGCGAGCACTTGAATGGACTGAAGGAGGGCGAGTTTTGCCTGCAGGACGAGGAGACGTTCCAGCTGCAAAGACCCATTTCCGAGGAGGCACTGCACAGCAGGATCGCCGCCGAAGGATACACCCTCTCGCCGGTCGAGGGCCTGGCGCCGACATCGAGCACCTCCAGCCAGTTGGATAGCCCCACCTTGGCGGCCATGCTGCAGCGCCAGCAGCAATTCGAGGCCAAGGCGGTGTGCAGTCAGGAGCGCTTGCGCGTCCAGTTGCGCGAGGTGCGGCAGAGGCAGCGACAACTGCGCCAGCTGGAGCAGGATCAGCAGCAGGAGCAGCACGACAAGGAGCAGCGCCAGCTGGAGTTGGATCAGATGTGCCAGAACTTGCCCGCCCTGCGGCATGAGATACACATGCTGCAGCAGTTGGGCGAAAAACTGGAGGCGACACTCCGCGTGTCCAGCATACCCAAACCGCGGAGCACCGTCATCATAACGGATATAAGTCAGCAATCTTCTGGCCGCTTCTATACGCCGCGCACCAGTCCATTTCAATTGGACGAGCTGCCCATTCGGAAACTGGGCTTTCGTCGCGTGGAACAGTTGGCAGTCATTCGGTCATGCATCATG
This sequence comes from Drosophila santomea, assembly GCF_016746245.2. Lineage (NCBI taxonomy): Eukaryota > Metazoa > Arthropoda > Insecta > Diptera > Drosophilidae > Drosophila > Drosophila santomea. The sequence continues at coordinate 3,406,789 of NC_053021.2, forward strand.
GGCACCGTCTGCCACGTGGGTTTGGTGCAAGAGTTTCGCATCGAGACGAAAACCCTGAATGAGCTGAAGACAGCGGATGAGTCGCAATGCTTCTATTTGCCAGCGCCCAAGGAGGAACCGGCGCTGACCGTCGCCTACGAAGCAGATGCACTGCAGCCCACCAACTTCCGCAAGTTACGCGAGAATCCCAATATGCTGCTGCAGCAACTGCGCCAAGTGCCTGGCACTGCCAGACCCTTCAATCTCCTGGACCAGGACACCATGTTCTTCAACAGTCTGGCCTATGCGGATCCAAAAACGCTGGCGGCCGCCCACAACGCTGCCGAGCAACTCGAGGTGGCCACACGAGAGACGGGCGGCGGTGGTGCAACCATGGCCCATTATGGCGGTGCCATCGCCTACTCACGCCTCTCGGTGCGGCTCAACGAAGTGGGCGTGGCGTCGACCGCTTCGGGGAGATCAGCAGAGCAGGGCCATCGATGCTCTAGCCAGGTGAACAATACCACGCAAACGGAATTCGAAGTGCCCAGGCTGGGCAAACAGTTGGAACCGGAAATGGAACAGGAAGCGGAATCAGAATCAGAATCAGAATCAGAACCGGAAACGGACATCAGTTCACCCGACTACACACCGAATCCCAGTCCTCGGCTGAGCAAGCGCAAGAAACTGGAGGAGCTGCGAGCCAAGGTGGCTGGCCAAGCTGTGAGGAAATCCCACTTGGATGCGAGACCAATGAAGATGAGGAATACGATGCGTCGACCGGCGCCGGAGCCGCCCATTAAGTGTCGCGTGGAGCCGAAGGTGCGATTGAAGTTGTTCAAAACCGTGTTGGTGGGCATGGTGCAAGTTGCTGTTATACTCGTGCTCATCATGGCCTTCACCTATCCGGATGTCAGCTGCTGAGCCACGGAACCCAATCATCCAGCAGCCCAAGATGACACAAGCATAGTAAATACAAAAAATATAGAACAAAAAAAAAAACAAAGAGGTGTAAGCAGTATAAGCAGGCTGCAAGCAGTGCAAGCAGCTGGAAAAGCAGAAGAACAGAAGAGTTGCAAAAGCCAATCCACTGAAAAACGCCGATAACCGAACCGATTCGGTGTTTGATTTCACACAGATGTTTTCGAATTAATTGTTTTCTTACTGGCGATGCCAAGCGATGCCAAGTCGATCAATGTTAATAAAATTTCATGTGTATTGCGAACCGTAAGCGCCCCAGCACCAAAAACCGATTCGCTACTGTATCGGTTAGGCGAAGCGGTTAAGCGAAACAATATAAAAGCATTTCTATGGGTTTTAAGTTTATTTAAGCATTTCTTTATGTACAGCAGTGTCTGTGCGTGTGCGTGTGTATGTGTGTGCGTGTGCCATAACCGTTTCAAAACTTAAATGTAGGCGTTCGAATAATTTACCTTTGCCCGTTACTCGTACACTGATTTGAACTCTGACCCGATTCGGGCGGGAATCCATCGGCACGAGAGTGTAGGGCTAGAAAAACGTGTGCGAATCGGTTTGCGAACGGGTAGCGGGTAGCGAGTAGCGGGTAAGCGGTTTAAAGCGGGTATCGGGTAAGCTGCTTAGCGGGCAGGCGGCTTAGCCGTGCCTTCTTTGCGTGCATGCCGCGTGGCATTGCTAGAAACCAAAGCAAGAGTTTAATTTGTGTTCGCAGTGCTCCGAACAAAGAACACGCAGTTTGTTAGAGAGAAAGAACAGCGAGATGGTTGAAACGGAAACGGAAACGAAAACGGTAAAGTAGCGGAAAAGATGTGTTGCAAAACGGTAAAGTGTCGGAAAAGAAGGGTTGCAAAACGGTTAATGAGTAACGACAGCAGACAGGAAAAGAGCCAATAAAAGAGATAAAAGAACCCAATAAACTGGAAACAACAGAGCAATAGCGTAAAGAAAGCTTAAGGAAATAACAAAATAAAAACCTTTTGTGTGGTGAAATGCTACGAATAAGAGATGTGCATTACTTACCGCACAATAAGTGGAAAGATGTTGTTGTCCGCCGGCGCACGATAGTCGCGATAGTAGAGCAGATATGGCGACTTGTTGTTCACGAAAAGTGGCGGAATGCCGCCGCCGGTGTTCGAGACGATCGCCACATCCGCACAGTTGCGAAAGGTCTCTGGAAACATAAGCCACATGATTATAATGATGATGATTTATGAGCAGGAACTCCTGCCCAACTCGCACCCACCTGCCTTGCCGCAGCCCACGGCCTCGGTGCCGTTGGCACAGGTGCCCCACATGTTGGCCGTGTAGTAGGTCCACTGCAGGACGCACTGCGTGCAGGTGACATATGGCGGCAAACGCACCTTGTAGCGGAATATATCCTTCTTCTTGGCATCGCGCGGTATCAGATACCGATGCTCCCGACTGCCCGAAATCAGCAACGGATAACGATCGAAACACTTTTGCGTGGCCTCCTGACGCGGATTATTGTTGGGACACAGGAACATCTCGAAGCGACCGTAGTGGTTGGCCGTCAGTTCCACCTCCACGTCGATGGTCTGGCCGGAGGTATAGTAGCGTGAGATGATGCCCTTGCCATACTGACCGCCAGCTTCGTGGGGACGCGGTGACTTCACGTGATAGGCATCGCCGCAGATGCCACAACGTCCCTTGTTCTGCTCCCACTGCACCGCATAGCCGCCGCAGAAGAGCTCGTTGTCGTTGTAGTTGACCGGATTGGGGTAGCCAAAGCGCCACATGGCATTCCTGGCCGGCGGATCCATGAGGCGACCATGTCCATGCACCGATATCACCAGCTGCAGCAACACAAATCCCAGCTGCAAAGGAGGTTTTGGTATATGCCCTAATGATTCATTCCACTTTTTGGCTGGCTGTTGATTACTTACCACGCCCACTGGCAATACGCCCATTCTGGCGGCTGTCAAGTGTCGCATGCCCATGCCAGATCTTCAGATTTTCGGATTTTCAGATTTTCAAGATCTCAGCTTCTCAGATGCCCAGTTGCCTAGAAAGCAGACGTGCAACATGATATAGTGCGGCAGACGAAGCGCTTCAAATCGAATGCATTTTTATCAGCAAAACGGGTTTTTTGCAACCAACGCCAACAGTGGAACGCACTTTGCTGATTGCTTAAAAATATTATACATTTGCTGCGGTCTATACATTTGCAATGAGCCAAATCCTTGGTCTGCCCCACTTTTTGCGGCATTTGCAACCACTGTGCACGACACTTGGTGCATTGAGTGCAGATTGCAAGGACGTCCACCTGATCCGCTTTTCGACTTTATGGCCGCAGCCCTTTATAAATAAATTCATGCCCACACACACACACACACACACACTCACACACAGACAGACAGGGGATAAATGCGAGTGAATTTGCCACTTTTTGTTTAAATATCATCCTTTTTCTTCTTGTGGCTTATCTTTTATGTTAAACATGTTTGCTCGCTTGTCAGGGCGTTGGCAAAAAAAGGAAATCAAGACGGCTGCAAAAACTAGATCTAAAATGCAAAGCAGCCAGACGACAGTCAATGGATAAATTTGCTCCTTAGCTACCATATATATGTATCCTTTTTTTGTTGATTTTCAATTTCGTACATTGCTTTTAATGGCATCATCTAGTCGCCGGAAGGGAAATCCAATCTGTGGCCAAAACGGGTTTACGCCGGCCACTTGAACTTGGTCCGGCCCCCCAACTCAAAATAAAATCAAAATACGCAGATTTCTGCGCTAAAAATATATATACATATGTACATACATATGTGTGCAGTTGCTCGAGTTCGATTCTCATTAAAAGCCCCGGGCTGCACTGGCAGAAAAAGGGCCTAACAAAGGGGATTTCAGATTGTAAAAGTCAAAAGCAAATACGATTTATGTGCAATCTACAACTATTATTTCTTTTTTTTTTTTGGCATGTTGATATTGCTGCAACTACACAATTTCTCGCAGTGTGCTTTGGCTTAGTCGCAAGTTTAATGCCCAGCATTCTAGAGACGCATCAAGTTATATATTTATGTATATATATATATATGTGCATATGTATATGGCTGATAAACAAATTGGTTTGATGACAAAACTGTGGACTATTCCCATATATTCCGAAATATTTTAGTAAATATTTTCGTGCTGTTGTTGTTTTGTTTTTTGTTTTTTTTTCTTCTGTTTTTTTTTGCCTTTTGGCCATTGACTCTGTGTGGCCGTAAACTTGGTTATTTAACGATACGCAATTATAACATTTACAGGGTGTTTTTGGGAGGAGGGGGGAGGGCGCATAAGGAAATTGACAGTAAACGTGATTTTATAACTCATCAATTTATGAATAATATATTGATTTTTGCATGCCTTTTCAATGCTGATGTCGAAGTCAACTGAAAAATAAAAAACTGCCAGCAAAGTTGGCAAGGAGCTAAGAAAGACGTTAATCACGGTGACTGATTATTCGATGGCTTGGTCGCCAAGCGGTTAATTAGAAGTTGCTGCAAGTCGCAAACATTAACCCATGCTGCTAACAAAAAAATCTGTATAAATCTATATAAATTATGAGACATAGTTCAGCTTATTGAAATGCAATACAAATTGCAGCAAATATGCAGAAAGAAAGTGGCGTTAAATCCTAACGATCATTAGGCTGATGTGCAGAGCAGAGCATTAGAGGGTTAAGGCCCGCTTCGATTAACCCCCGTCGACATAATTAGGCATGAGTGCTTGGCTTTTAATTGGGCCGCCGAAATCAATCAGCGACCAGGTGGAAACTGCTTGGCGTTAAATGAGCGTGTTGCACGAGGAGAAAAAAAAAAAAAACCAAAAAAAGGGGCAGAAAAAATCAGAGCAACAAAAGCGTCCTTGCAACGTTCCTCATAATTGTCGGGCGAACGCCGATCGGCAGCGATTAATTGAAAACCCAGGCGGAAATTAAGTTGTAAATTAAGCAAATTGCACAGCCTCGAAAAGCAAAAAATGCAAAAAAAAAATTAAAGGAAAAAAAGGGACCCACCAATGTGGTTTTATTTGCACTGCGTGTGTTTTCATTACGCAAGCGACTTAAACGTTCAAGCCCTTTGGCAAATGATTGCAAAAAATCGAAAAAAAAAAAAAAAATAAATCGCAGCAGGAGCCAATGCATAAAGTGGAAAAAATGCATGTACTTAATGTACTTACTATATCACCTTATGCAATCGCCGTCTTCAGCGTGACAGAGTCCCAAAGATAAACAAAATAAAAAATAAACAAATAAACCAGAAGAGCCAGAAGTAATAAAGTGGTCAAAAGATGGAATATATATGGAATAGGTATATATGGTATATAGGGGGTCAAAATACTGCAACGTCCTTTACAACGCAAATTCCTAACCCTTTTAGAGGCAAACGAAATTAACAATTTCGTCACATAGACAATTATTTCTTCCGCTTATTTTGGTTTTTTGGTTTTTTGGTTTTTTGAAGGCACCCAATTAATCACCCAAGCTGAGTAATCAGCAATCAGTAATAATGTATAGAAAACAGGCAGACAAAAGAGTTGCTCGCCGAATGGGCGACATGAATAAATCACAGATAATGGATATTGATACGCATATAATGTCACCACCAATGATGATTTTTTCGTACGAGTCACGATTCTGTAAGCGGCATGACAAATTGTTTATCCCCCTTTGATTTTTTGTTTTTTGATTTTATTTAGATTTAGATGTATTCAGCTGATTTGCAAACTAGAACTGTCGCATGTAAATCGGTTTATAGAATCGTTCTTCTAGCATTTCTTCCACTTAACTGCTTGCCGAATTTAGAAAAAAAATACAAACACTAATTGGTTCTTTAGGAAATATATCTATATCTACTTAGTTTGGTTAACAGCACATTTGTTCTTGTTCCGCCAAATGGATACATCTATTTTCACCACTTTTCCCAATCGAATGGGTTATTCCGATAGACAAAGAGTTTATTATTTGAATTTTCCATGTTTTAGGCACTTGAATGTGGCGTGAGTAGTGTGCCCGATTTAATTTACATTTAGTGCTTGATTTTATTGATAGATCGAGGTGATTTCTGGGATTTCATGGGACTCGGGTGTCCAACTCAATGGCCTGGACGAAGCTCACGAATTTCAATCACGTAAGCAAACATGCAAAGCATTCGAGCATCAAACATGCGTACATTTTGTAATCAAGACACAGCGTTTCAATCGAATCGAATCGAATGGAATCAATGCTATTTAACAAAGCCGATTCAAGGCAAGAAAAATGTGTCATTGTGTCAATTGGAGTGGCGTTTGTCCAGAAACCAAACCGCAAAATAAATCAAGCGACTTGGCAAACTCCGCAACGGCGATTGCCGAAAACAAATGGGTCAATTAATGGCTCAGAATGAGAGTTGGCTCTAATGCACAGAGTTAGTTAGCCGCATTATCCAGTTTTGGTTTTGTGATATTTCCGTTTTGAAAACACTTTTGTTCTACAATTTACGAGCAAGCGACAGGCGTGAGAACAATCTCTCTTGATTCAACAGAATATATATATATATTTTTATATTAACTGATTGTTAACTGGAACTGGCTGGCTGCATCGCATCCTTACCAACTTTTGGCATTGAAAAGTGCTAAGCGTCGAAGGTCAGTTTTGGAATGGCAGGAATCGCCAGCTGATGGCTATCGAAGTGCCTCACACAATGCACTGCAAGAAACGTGCCTGTGATTCCAAATTGCTTTCATTTGCAACGGTTGCATTTAGGCAAGTACTAGCAATTAAATAGCGCTCCCTTTTTTCATTTTTTTTTGGGTAGAAAGTTGCAATGAAAACGAAATTGTCTTGCGCAACAAATAAAATATGTAATTTCAACTTTTGCTTTCTATCGAGCAAAGCCAAAAGTGCCGAGCGCCCCCCCAAAAAAGGGGAGCCCACCAACGTGCGGCACATGGAAAAATAATAACAAGAAATGCAAATAAAAATACATATAAAATTAAGAAAATAAAACCAATGAAAATACTTGGGGCTTTTTCGGGGCCTTTTGTTTTGGATTTTCGGTTACTCAGCGCTCATTGAAATGCAGTCATAAGCCCCAATGCCCCACCACCCCCCCATTCCGCTTTTCATAGCGGGTTCTATGGCACTAACTGCACTTGGCTGCCCTTTTTGGCATGCCGATCAGGTAATCTGCCCACTTTTCAGTCCAAGGGGCCGGCACTTGTGGTGCGTTACTCGTCAGATTCGGGGCTAATGCGATTGTTTGCATGGCGAGCGGAGCAACGAAAAAAATCTGATAAAAAATCTATAAAAAATCAGTGAAAAAAGGAGGAACAAATCTGACAACAAAAATCGGAAAAGAAATTGCAAAAAATGTGGGAAATCGAAATTCTGGAACAGGTGCACTGCTGCTGCGGTGTCGCTGAACTCCTAATCATTTTCAGACACGTTTCTTTTCGAAACGCTCTCTGTTTACTTTTATGTGCTCTTATTTTTGGGCATAAAAACGAACTCTGTTTTTACTTGCGTTATTTTATTTTCTCATGCACCGTAATTTCAATGGCAGCCAGGCGTTAAACAATTTGTTTTATTGCTATTCTACTTCAAAATAATATGACAGTTTTAAAATGAAAAAAAAATCCAACTGAATTTTGAGAGTATTGTATTGCAATTAAATTTGAAATCGAAACTCCGCGGCTTACAACTCAATCACTTAAAAAATAGTTTCCACTTCTTGTTGGCCATAAACATAAACTTGAACTTGAGTGAATTACCTGAATATTTGTGTGTAATTTACGTTGCACTCCGCAGACTTGTAGGCACTTAAAATTTTTCACGCACACATAAGGAATACCAAGGAGAACCAAACTTCAAAAAATAAACAAAAAATAAACGTGAAATTTTAATTCGATTTTAAAAACAGTTTCCAAATTTGTCTGTCTGAAATTTTAATTCGATTTTCCAAATTTTTCTGTCCACTTGCGATGGGGATTTTAAAATTACGCAAAAAAATCCTGCAAGCCGGCTTGCATGGGCGTTTCGGCGGCGTGGGCGTGGCGCTGTGTGCGTGAGTGTTCGGGTGTGTGTGTGTGTAAATTGGGGTGTGTAAATCGCGTGCTTTGCGTTTGCGCAACGGCAACGTTCTGAGTTCGTTTGCCGCTCGGCGATCGAATTTCAACGACTTTTCACTGCGCGGTACGGCGGCAGAGGTGCGGCAGCGATGCGGCAGAGACGCCCAACAACACCACCAACAACAAGAACTACAACAATAACAACAACATCAGCATCAAGGCAAAGACAAATACCACATGCAGACTTATACGCTTTCGAGTGCCAACTTACTATCATATATGCATAACTTATGAAAGGATCAATGCGTATCTATGAAAAATATTTAATTTCGAAAGGATGTCATAAATGTTATAATATTATTAATATTATTACTGCACTCAGGTATAGCTACTCTTTCTTTAAAAAAAGATTCAAATTTTAGAAAATGCTTTAATCATTAAAATCATTTGTATTAAAAAAGTTAGATAGATTATGATCTAATGATTTAAATTTGTAATCAAAAAGTTAGATAGATTATGATCTAATGATTTAAATTTGTAATCAAGAGTTAGATAGCTCATAAAAAAATTAAATTTCTCTACAAAAAGTTAAATAAATCATACAATTTAGTTGTATTTACATATATATCTATTTTAGCTTCCCTTTGTTTTTGAATCGTTTTTAAAAGGGTTTTCCGATTGGGGTTAGGGTATTTAGGAGTCGACTTGCCATTGACCACTTCCTATCTCGTTTACATTTTAATATTGGCCACGCAGCGTCGTCGACGTCGCTGTCGGCGTCGCTGCTGCTGCGCATGCGCAATGCGTTGGTTTCGCTGCCGCCGTCGCTGCTGCTGCTTCATTGGCCAGCACGAGTTGGTAGGTTTTTTTTTTCACTGTGCAGCACAACTACTAGGACCTCAGATGCTGCCACCACCTGCAACTTGAGCCAGCTGAAGCCGCAGCGGTGCTTCCTTCATTCATCAGCCATCATCAGTGGCATTAACCCTATGATTCCTAACAGCAAACATGTTTTTAATATTAATTTATATACATATATGTATATATATTATTTATATTCATGTCGATGTATTTAAATATTTCTCACCTGGCCAGATGCTCTGCAGTGCTTGCGTTAATTACCCCAACAAGTCAACAGCTGATTAATTGGCTGAAACTGAAGAGTCTAGACTTCAGAATGGTAGCTATTTCCGTAGGCCAGCTCAGCGCAAAAAAAAAGAAAACTAAAATAGAAGAAACAGAACAATCAGAGGCGTAGCGAAAGGGGGGCTATTGAATTTCCATAAACTACATATACATACATATACAATGCAATCAGTGGTTAGATGGACTTGGCCAACAAATTCGGGCAGCAAGCCCTGTTCATTTGCCATTAACAACACCTTTTGGGCCGCGTCTCATTTATGTCACCGCACGAAAACGAACAGATTTTGATTTATGTCGTCCACTCTGAGTGCTGAATATGAAATCAATAGTTCGATTTCGGGCTCTTTTCGCTTGCAAATTGAAATCGTGACTTGAAGCTTTAGATAAGACACGGCCCAAATGTAATTGGCGGAACCAGAAAGAAACCCACGAAGCCTAAGAACACACATTTAAAAAGCCATAACAGTCATTTGAAACGCGCGGTTCAATGAACTCTGATTTTTGAACCGACCGCCCTGATTTTCGTATAACAGTTTTCGGGGAAATTCCCAAACAGCTGTTGCCTGAATTTTCGATATTTTCTACTCTAGTTTTTTGTTGTTTCTTTTCTGAAAAAGAGAGAGAGTTTTTCTCCAGCTGCGCAGAAGGGCGATAAAAGCCGGGAGAATTCACGCGATGTGCAGAGAGGATTTCCCGACTGATGGAGAAACTTCTGGCAGCTGGTCAAATTTCGAGGATTTTGTCCTGGCTGTGATTCCGGTTTCGTCCTTGTCTGCGGCATGTGTTCCTCTCCTTCTATTCCCCTGCTTTTCCGCTTTTCCGCTTTTCCTCCCCCGCCACTAGTTCTTCCCCGCCCGGCTTTCCCCGCACCGAATGATTAGGTAAACAACAGCGGAATGCCGTGATCTAAATTCAATTTGAAATTTTCAGCAAAGAAAACTTGAAAAAAAAAATGTAACTTAAATTGGACCGAAGCTAGCAGCGCGAAATTTGTGCTTTAATTTTGAATTCACTAGAAATTTATCTTTTGGGCCTTCTCACACACACACATACTCGCACATATATATTTTTTTCATAAATTTTACATCAAGTTTTTCGTGTGTTGTACGCACATAATGTTTGTGTTGCCTTAGCATTAGCATACTTAGCCTGGCCCAAGCACATTACACATACGCACCGTTGGCTCCGCACTTTCACCTCTGCCAGGGGAACAGAGGGGCATGGAGGGGGAGGGGGAGGGGGGGGGCTGGTTAGCCAGTTTAGCCAGGTTAGCCAGCGCTGCCTTCATTCACTGGCAATTTACATGCTTTATTCGAGTAATTTAATTGCAAATGTCCCATTAGTGGCAAAGTGAAGAGCCAAACGGCAGGGGTTGGGGTGAACTTTAGTACCATGGTGCGGGTGTAGTCCTTGAGCGGGGCAAGGGGGCTGAGACGAAAGGGGAGGGGGGGGGGGGTGATTATCTTGATGGGGGTTAGCTGCCCAATGTTAAGTACAGCAAAGCACAGTGCACAGAAAAAAAGTTTACATTTAACGCAACTTTGCGCACACATCAATGTGGCTCCAAACCACGCATTTGTTTTCAATGTAATAATAACTATTATAATTATAACAGTACTAGAATGATGATTTCTTCGCTTTTTAAAAGTACTTTTCTTGAGCTTTAAAACGCATTTCCACGGTGTCTGCTGAAGATTTGCAAAAAAGGCCAACTGAAGTGGGTCTACAAAGTGCTTTTGTCGGCAGAAGGGGGAGGGGCGTGCCGGCTCCCCTTTGACCCCCCAGCCTTTCCATTGCCCTGCTCGCTTTTCGTTGGTGTGACATTTCTTGGGCTCTGTTGTTGGTTTTGTAAGTGTCATTAACATAGCCGAGCAACCGCAAAAAAGCGCAAAATGCATCTCTGGAAATAAGGAAAAGTGGAAAAATAGTAGAATAAATAGAAAAAACAGCGAGCAAAAAAAAAACATTTACACACACACACACACACACAGGGAGACAGACAGAGACGGACATATGCAAAAGGCTCTTCAGTGTCTCCTGCTATTTGTCTATGTGTGTGTGTGTGTTTGTGGTGCTTTTTTGTGCCAGTGTGCTTGTGACAGGCCAAAACTAACAACAGCAACAACAACAACAACAACACCCAGCCAGCTGAAACAAATGCAGAGAAAAAGAAAATAATAAATAAAACTGTCACATAAAATAAGGCCAAAAGATAGGAGGATGCTGGCTCCATTCTGTTTTTTAGTGGTGTTTCTAAGGCATTTAGCCATGCAAAAGTGCTCATCTCAAAGTCCTTTGGACCCCCACCCCCCTCAAAATCCTGTGGATATTACCAGCAAACTGTTACTTAAATAGGCCAAACAAATGTACATATGTAAATGTACCTATGCATATTTATTTATGCTCAATACCCACAACAGTTGGTAAAAGTGCTGACATTTATGACAGAGATAAAACAATTTTTTATCGCAAAACTATCATTCGGCAACAAACCAAAGGACATTCGCACAGATGTGATTTGATTTGGAAATCAGCAGAAAAGTTTTCTTTGCGCATATGATATCTTTTTATAAAACTAGACAATAAAGTACGCCAAATTAATGCGAATTTCATAGATCTGTTCATATGTGAAATTTTTTAAATGCCTATACTGATTGTGGAATTGTTAAGCATAGCTAAACTATTAAAATGTGGAATAAATTGGAATTTATACACTGCAAGGGCCATAAACATTTTGTATTTCCTTGTCGGCGACTAACAAAAGTTTCGCCCCGAAAACTGGAAAGTTCAATGCACCCGCTGCCCAACCCCAACCCCCTTTTTACCCAGCTTTCAATAAAACCCCATCCAAAACGCGCTCACCTACGCCCATTAAAATCGTGGCAGGGTGCCAGATTGAAAATACAACAAGATTCGCTTGTAAGCCAGCCGCACAAAATATTTACATTAAGTGTGCAAATTTATTTAATGCTCGCCATTAAAATATTGTTTTTTGTTTCTGATCTATGGAAAGTTGCTCCAGTCTTGGCGTTGATTGTCGATCGTTAAGGGCAATTTTCGTATATAGAGGCATCGTAAAACAAAACGGCGAACGATCCACAAAACTGTCATAATCTCGTTATGATCTCCATCTCGTTATGATCAAACAAAAACGAGGCTGTTGTCGATAAAAAAAAAACTATGGCATCAAATCGAAATCAATGAATAATTAAGCTGGTCCAGGGCCCATTTAATGGCTTTTTCAGTATCGGAAATTTGCTTTTATTTATTGCAGTCATTAGAGATTAGAGTTTTGTGTGGTACGGTAAAATATATACCAAAATCTTAAACTACGCAAATGATATTATCTACAAGTAGGATCCGCCACCAGTGTGAATGGAAACCCCAATGTTTTGGGGTCCAGAATAATGAGCTTTCTTGATTACTCACCATTACTCGGATTCCGGTGTTCACCTGACAACGTTAATTGGGTTTCAAGTTTCTGCGGCGGCCACCTGACCACCAACCATAAATTTATCCCTACCGTCGACATTTTGATATGTGGTTGTTGTTTCTATTGCGTGGCATTCGTGACCGATAATTGTTCATGTGTCAAATTTCAACTAATCGATTAATCGTCAATTGTGTCTTTGTGTCCGTAAATGTCCGTCTGTCAGTCTGTCCGTATGACCACTTGTCCGTTTGTCCCTTTTGTCCATTTGTCCGCTTGTGCTTTGCTGTGCGGACATGGGTAGTCTGTCAATCGGTCATCCATACAATGGGTGAGTCGTTGAAGGCTTTTGACTACCGCGCTGCCAAAATATCGCGAAACCCCCCTACACTCTTGCCAATTTCTGGGGCTTATATATCGTCGTTCCGTCGATATTTGGGTTTTATTTTTTCCTCCGCGCTTGCAAACTCTTTTTTGTGTGACGGAATATTTTTGTTTAGCTGGGCTTTGTTGCTGCGCTTTTTAAATTTCTGTGTGTACTGTTTTTTTTTTACTATTTCTATTTTTTTTGCCTCTAATATTGTTTTCGGCTTTGTTTACTTGGGTGGATTGGCTTGATTAGGCTGTCAAAACTGTGGAGTTCGCGGGGAAGCATTTAATTCATTGTTGGCGGGCCATCGATGTCAATTGCAATTGTTGGCTGGAAGTCATCAAAGCTGCGGTTAATTGTAATTGAATTTAAATGACAGAAAAAGGTGATGAAAATCGATTGAGACTACAATCTGCCAGTTTTGATCGATATTTATCGATGCCCATCGCTCTTATTTTTGGAATTTAAATCCATTTAAACTGCATTGCGCATGCCATAAGTATTTAACTCTTATTATTTTTCTAATTTAAATGTATTCCAATTTATTATTATTTCTTATTTTTTTAATTTATCTTAATCAATTGACAGCTGCTATTCGATGATTTATTTTGTTTGTGATCCCATAAGCACCGCTGGCGTCGACCCATCAACAATTAATTGCTAATAAAATCATTAAAAATCCATAACTGAATTAATTAAATAATAAGCAGAAGCTAAGACCATCAAGGATTCACACACCAAATGCAATTAAAGTGAGCGGTGAATGAACTCGGCCAAAATGTGTGAGCTTTGGCTTTTTGCACCATTAATAAACGTGTCAGCTTTGGGTCATTGTTATTCTAATAAACAATAATCGCCGTTTGTTGTTTCAGCTACTGACCCCCAAAAAAGGGGGGCGCCCGGCCACGCCCACCGGCACTTGTTCACACCATACACAACAACAAGAGAACAACAAACAAACAGATCGCGGATCCGCAATGCGGTTGATAAGCTTTAAAGGGGATTAATGACAGCTAAGGGGTATATATGTATATATGTACATACATATATGATTATGATTGTATATATGAACCTGTATGTACATAGAGCTCAGTTATGTCAATGGAAGGGGTTATTGCCACCGGGTTAAATACATTAATCAATCTAAGAAAGTAAAAACGTCTATTGAGATAACTATGATTTATAAGTTTTGATACATGTCTTCTTTATAATTAATAATACTAATAGTAAAATTAGTAATAATAGATAAATCTTTTAAATAAATTCATATATTTTACGTGTTGTATTCATTTATTTTACACACTTAGTTACATAAGATATTAATTTTACATGTTAACTACCCCATTTCAAGAGCCATCTAGCGGCGAAAGCAAATCTCAAAAGCTGCTATAAAATCAAAGCAGCCAATTGTAGCGTCCTCTAGGCGGCAATAAAATACGACTTTAAATTTAAATTGCGTTACTCAATAGTTGAAACCCTCTTGTTTTTAGTTCAGGAGAAGGAATTCATCAATACACCTTTCATCCAAAATAAAAGAGTATTCTTACAGATTTTAACTAATTGTATTAAGTAATTACCGGCGTGAATTTATGTTTTTTCTATTTAGTTGCTAGTTTGATTTTTGCTTTTAAGCTCGACTACATCCCCAAAAAGGGATGAGTGGCAAAGACACTCATTTATGTATCGAAAACACTCCCTCTCATTTTCCCCAAGGTACTCATCCCTTTCCTCAAGCTCTTTCCACGTCAGAGCTGACAGCTGGTTGTAGCTCCTGGAAAATAGTTCGCTCAGGCACTTCCTCCAGTAGGTCGAAATCACATTATTGATATCCTCTGCTGCCACATAAAATCACTGCACCACTCACTCACATTTAGTATTTAAAAAAAAAATCGAAAAAGTCGTTTGCTTATGTAGAACTTTTGAGAAGCGCAGAGGAGGGCACCTCTATTTTGGTATTATTTAGTATTAAGTATTTAGTATTATTTAGTATTTTGTATTATGAATTTAGTATTATTTAGTATTTAGTATTATTTAGTATTTAGTACTTAGTATTATTTAGTATTATTTACCGGGTGACAAAACACCCGGGCTATTGTGATGGCCGCAAATAGAGTGTCAACACACTTAGAGTGCCGGTGGCTTGCTGCAGTTCTCTGGTGCGAGTGTGGGTGGCATGGGTTAACTTCCGGCAAGCTGTCCAGATTGGTTCACCTTCAAATTTGCCAGCAGCACTCAATTTTCGCAAGAAATCAACGCCGAATAACCGGACAGAAGTGCCAGAAATAAAGGCAACACCTGCAATTTAAAAATATAATTTATATTTATTATATTTAAATATAAATAATTCCTATTGCCTTCGATTAAATATGAAATATTTGATTCGATATGAATAAACTAAGATATATTAATGGTCAGCACTTATTTCGGGCAGTGCTCTGGGCAGCGGCTACGATGATTGCCATTTATTCGGACTGACTGGTGGGCGGCATGTGGCCGGCGGTGGGCGTGGCAGCGAACACTTTAGACGGCACCCACACACGCATAAATGTCGCCACTTTGGCACAAAGTGTGTGTGCCGTGGTTGATGGCAAAAGGGGTTATAGGGGGTGTGGTGTCACAAGGGGAAGGGGTCAGTCTTGAATATGCGCAGTTTTTTAAATTTTTAAAGAGGATGTATTTCGACAATAAATAAATAATTATCCCAAATAACAAAGTGACATCACATTTAATATATAAAACAGTAGGTTTTTGTATAATAATTGCGCTGATAATGAATTTCAGCTGATTTGCCTTCTCATAGCTTTAAATAGGATATTCCTGTGGCGACTCGATGGCCGAAATTTCAGCAATGTCGTTCAACTGGCTTTGGCACCTGCCGATAGTTAGATAACTGACTTCTGGGCCGTCGCATAATTGGTTGCCACAGGATGCAACACAACTCAAGGATTTTTGTTGTGTGTGCTTTCCCTGTGTGCAGGACAAATGTCCTCATTTTGCGTTTGGCCGTTCTATAGCTAAGTTTTCATTGGACGACAAAGTGGATAACTACTTATTGGATTTGCTGGGCCCCGAAACCCGGTATCGATAAGTTGGCCAGCTTAATTGCTTCATTTTCTGGAAACAACTTAACCCATTCAACTGAAAGTAACTTAAATTGCCATCTTTATGCCTAAGTAGAATTAACTTCGGGTCTTTACATTTAACTTTTCCTTCAATTTGACATACATAATAATGCTCGACTTTTGTTGTCTCATTTGGTGATTTCAATTTGTAATGCCAGCAAATTGCCGCTTTAATTTGACTTTTCTCAGGCAATTACTTTATTTTGATTGCCTATTTAAGTTTTGCCTAATTAAATTGTAAATTGTTGGCCAGTTTCCCCATTTTCTTGCCACTTATTTCGGATGTTTCGCATATTGATGGCACATTTAACTAAGTGACAGGGTCTGCCTTTTGATTTTCTTTGTTTTTTCATCTGCTTTTCGGCGCTTCCACTTCCCAATTTTTTCCCAATATTTTTTTGGATCACTTCATTTTGCAGCTGACAGCGATGTGCGCAACATTTCTAAAAGGGGCAGTGTTATTGTTTATAACTATTACTTGTGCTTTGGTTCATAGCTGCGTTCTGAATTGTTTTTAATTTGTTTTTTCTAATTTGTTTTAAGTTTCGAAACCTAATGCAAGTTCGAAGTTTGATCTCTAATCGGAAAATTGTACATCCAAAAACTCGAGTCCCATTTGCGCACCACTGAGTCTTGTCTTTCCTTGTCTTTCATTGTCTTTCCTTGTCTTCCCTATACATTGTTGATTCTGATGGATGACGTTGTTGAATATTGTTGTTGAATAGTGCTGTTGTTGGCTTTGCTGTTTGCTGTTTGCTGTTTGGTGCTTTTAACTGCTTAAATTGATACAATTAAGTGCCTTTCGGGGTTGTTTATTTGTATTTATTCGCATTCTTTATTATTTTTCGCCTTTCTTTTGTGCATCCCCCGCGCTTCCCCCTTGTGGCACTTTATTTATGTGCCTGGATAACAATAAGTGAAGTGTTTGCCCTTTGGGCAATGGTCTGTACAGATTTTCGACGCTTGCCTTGCTTTATTTTCTGTTTTATTTGAGATTTTTTTCTCGTTTTTTTTCTGCTGTTTGCCCAGTCTCAATGCTAATTGATTTATGCCGCCTGCAGGTTGGGCGTGGCTATGTTGGCAGCAGAAATGGAGGTATTATTCGTGCCATAGGACGAATTTGTCACATGGTGCCCAAACAATCGAATCGCAATGATGCGGATGGCGTGTCAGATTTCACACTAGGAAATCAAATTCCAGATTGATAAACTGCTCAATGGCATGCGATGAAGGCATTCAAGTTGGTGGGTCAAAAACTGGCTGAAAACTGGATGCCAACTGAGTAAAACAGAAACAATAACTGATGGGTTTCGAGTTTTCCACAAATTTATACATTTCCAACCGCACTTCCCGTTGTTAACTACTATTTGGTTACAGTGGTTAAAATTGCACACACTTAACTCTTTATTTATACAAGTGCATTTTGTAAGTAACGAAAAGAACCTGAGAGAGATGGCTTGTGACGAAAATGTCTCTGGGTGCTGGCCCACTGTGCGTATGCGTAATGCCTGTTGGCATCCTTGGTCGTCGTGGGTCGTGTTCTCAATTCGTAATGGGCCAACGCAACTGCCTAATTCTCAGTGTCTGCCAACAGCAGCAGCCCGCTCTTTGGACGCTTTTGTTACATTTAACTAATGCATTGTGCCCACGCATAATGCCCGCATCCATACGGACAGGACACTGGGACAAAGGGATACAGGGACATACGGACATACGGACATACGGACATACGGACATACGGACACACAGATGGGCATGGGCATGGGCATACATACGAACATACAACGGCTGAACGGACAGTTGGGCAGTCGGACGGACAGAAACATAGCGACGCGATGGAAGGCCATTGTAAGCGCAGTTATAGTTCTGCTACGGCTCCGCACAGTGGGCCTAAACGGGCAATAATAGTTAGATAGCTTAAGTAATAAACCATAAAAAATCAGGTGTGGAAAACAATTCAACTACTACTTCAAAATTATTGTAGCATATGTACTTGTGAGCACGTGAATATACATTTTGCTACCACTGTAGCAACACTTTTCAGCTCGATTCCTGTTTAAAGTACCCCCTTCAGCTATTCCGCCTGATTTTCCCCCGTAACCCTTTGCCTCCACTAACGCTAAACACGGCTATGGCTAACAAAATGTTGGGCCCAACGAGTTGTATTGTGTTTCTATTTCACTGGTGTCGCCATCCCATCATTCGCAAGCCCTGCAGCCACGGCCGCACTTCCCATCGACCATTTGCTTTCATTCATTTCAATTTTAATTTACAATTATTGGCTGCCCTTGGTCTCTGATGGTGTTCACCATTCACCATTCACCCACCATTCAGCATTCAGCATTCTCCATTTGGAGAACCAAAAAAAGGACCGACAAGGAGTTGCGCCCAAAGGATTCGTGGCACAAAAGTTTGCCCGCTTCATGACAATTCCTCTTCGTTTTCGGCCATAAAAGAGGCCAAGTACATGACCTACCAAAACGCGCTGTGAACCAAAAAACCGAACCGAAACAACAACAACAAAAAAACAGGGAGCAAACCAAAAAGAAACTCTAAGAACTCTATCGACGATTGGTAACGAATGTGACATACCCTATTACCTTAAATCGCATGTGATGTTATGATTTTTCGCTTATCTGTGTTTTATATCTTAAATGTATTTGTAATTCATTTAATTGCATTAGTTTTTGATTTTATTTGAAGCATTTTATTCATGAAGTTTTTTCAGTACACATTTTAACATTTTCGCATAATGAGCGTTGAAAAATATGCCCTGGCAATCGGATCGAGTACCGTGGGAAAAACAGATGGAAAACCCGAAAAATGTTCAGACTTTATTCCATGACGGCTTCGTTTTGGCGGCTGTGGCGCCCGGTTGGAAGGTCCTTGTTGTCCTTGTCGTGTTTTTTAACAAACATATCATTGATATTTGCGCCGGCCATTGTCATTGCTGCTGTTCTTGCTGTTGTAGTTGTAGTTGCTGCTGGGCGAAGCTGAGCGAAGCTGGGCGCTTGTAAATGAAACTTTTTGCCCGACGACATTGAAAGTTACGAGGGCCCCTCAATTTGAGTTGCCAACAGAAGCTGCTCTATAACCATCCGTTTCCCCCAACCGAAAACCCCGCTAAACTGCCGCCAGAAATAGGGGGGTAAAAGGGGGTGGGGAGACATGGGCTTTTGGGGGCGACTCAGTCACAGGTGCCTGGAAAATCTGTTTTCATTTTTTTTTTATCCTTCGTTTGGCTGCTGGTTGCAAACAGAAGGGTTGGGGCTGTGTGTTTTCCGTGGCCGGGAAAATGCTAAGCAAGTTGAAATGGATATTTTAATTGTTAAAACGATTCGGCACAGATTCGGCAAATTATGGAATTCATGATAAATTTCATACTTTCTTAGCGGGGAAGGGTGTTAAGTAAATAATACGAAACAGCTCGACTTTCCAGGAATGAATGCCCATTAACGCTCAAGTATGAAGAAAACACTGGTTGATTAAGTTATTTCAGATGTAGAGCAGCATCGTGTAAGTGAAATGCATATTTATTTGGTCAGTTTGCCATTCATATTTGAAAATGAAATTAAAAATCAATAAAGTTGTTTGATTCGCGAGTCAAAGGAGTTGTAATTACCTTCACTCGCTGGCAATGCCTCGCTGCCTCCAATCCCATAACCTCCTGCCCCTCCTGCTGCTCTGGGTCACCACCCTGCCAACCGAACCACCCAACCACCCAACCACCCAACCACCCACCGCCCCCCGGCGAAGCCCCTTCCGTGCCCCAAGGCCATCTTCGGTCCGAATTTTTGGTCTTTCTCCTCCTTACGTTCCCTTTTCAGCATTTTTCCTGCGTTTGTTTTAACTTTTTGGGCTTACTCCTTGGCCTTTCGCATGTGTGTGTGTGTGTGTGTGTGTTGCTTATTAAGCATGCAATGCGTGAGTGTGTGTGTGTGTGTGTTCAGTGGCGCCCGAAGCGGGTGCTGAATGGAATATTGAGTGTGCAATGTGCAAACACCCCCGTTGAATGAACACCGCATACGCCACTGGCTGCTGGGACTCAACCATTTGAGACTGAAAGGGGCTGAGTGCCATAAAAACAAATTTAATTTACGTAATTTTCAGTGAATGTCTACATCAGTTTCAGTTTCGGTTTCGGTTTCAGTTTCATTTTCAGTTTCAGTTGAATATGTTTGAAGTGCGGTCGCTTTGGGTCAGCGGCTGTGGGTGGAAAATGTGTGGGCGGAAGTTGTGGGTGGCCGGCTGAGTAACTACCCATTAGACACCAAACCCCCCCCCCCCCCCCCCCCCCCCCCTTCCCCCTCGCTCTTTGCTGGCTTTCCTCCTGTGTAAATAAATGTAAATTGTTGATTAATTTTTAATAATGCTCATAAAAGTTGAACAATGTTGTTAAGTTGTTTGCCCCACTCAACCGTCGTGTGTGTGTGTGTGGGTGTGCAAGCACTGGACCCTCTCGGAAAACTCCATTCACTTACCCCTTTTGGTCTTTGGGGCTTCTTAATTGCGCTAATAGCCGTTGAATGGCGACATTTTGATTTCCAGCCCATGGAATTTCGGTTCCTTGTGTCTTGTAAATAAAAATTAGAAACTGAGTAAGTGTTGGAGGAAGTTGGTGAAGGTTTTTATAGCCATACAACAATGTTGGTGTAAGTTTACTGGTTGTAACATTATATTTATAAATTATTGATCTGCATCTTATTGACATTTGTACATTCAAGTGCAGTTCTATGTGCTTGGCTGAAAGTTTTAAAATACGAGTATGTATAGGTTCTTGTTGAAAGTTGGTGAGCATTTATGAGCACTTACTTATATCTTAAATTGATTGATAAGTTAACGTACAACAGTGCTGAAAGTTTAGATTTAAGGCACACCTGTTATGGTTACTTGAAGGGTTTAAAGCAAAGTTGTGCCACCGCTTATGTGCCACATTTGCATGCTCAATCTTCCGTGCCACTTACATTACCCTCCCACTTTTTGCGCAATTTGTATGCACGTTTTTTCGCACACATTCTGTGCCTGCCACAATCCGCTGGTCTTTCCAAGATTATTTCTCAGCACTTTCGGCTTCAATCGCTGCTATAATGTGGCAACTTTAAAGGCAACTTTAAGATGTTTCTGACTAAATTCAAATACGAGTATATAACAATCAAAAAAGTTTGCTGAAACTGTTAGAAAAGCGAATATTTTCCGTATAGATTTTAACTTATTTATAATTTAGTAAATTGAATAATGTTTACATAATGGTCGCACTGCACCACTGTACCGTTGTTACCAAACTTTATTTTGCATTTAGCCCGACTTTCTTCCTGTTCTTGTTTTTGTTCTTGCTTCCGGCGGCGATGGCCGCAAACTGCGTGCAACTTCAACTTAATAATACAAAAAATCTGCACTCTTATTATGCCATCAACAATAAAAACAAGCCACAGAGCACAAAAAACAAAAAAAACAAGAAACGAAACAACAAAACGACGACGTCGAAGCGGGGCGGCAACAATAACAAAACAAAGTTTGTCGCTCTACAAAACAAAGAAAAGAAAACAACTTTTAAAATTTGTTGCTGCCTTTCCCTGGCCGCGACAGGACAACTTGATGTCCTTGTCTGCAGCTGACGGAGACTGGGCGGCAAAGTGGGCGGTAGAGTGGGCGGCAGAGTGGGCGTGGAGGGTGCTGAATGTGGAACAACACCGCCGCTCGGAGTTCATCTCGCCGGCTGCACGCTAATGGGCCTGTCGTGCGATCCAAGTTTTAACAATAATCGTGCCACGCTTTGCTCTCACTAAATTATCTTAAAAATCCCATCAAATACATGTATCTATACTATCAATTTAAATATTAGAAAATTCTACTTCTGATTGTGGGGGGCATCCTGTTTAGTTTGGCTTTCAGTTTTCTTGATGGCGTCACGCCTGCGCTCGCCCGTCGTTAGCTGAAGTGAGGTTATGTTTGATAGTTGGTGGGGAGTCGCACGTTATGATGACGTCAGAGCGGCGGGAAGTCTTCATTGCAATTCGTTGACGGTTTTTGACGGTTTTCCGCTGATTGCTGGCCCACTGACCCACTTGCAATTTAGCTGGCTTCAGACGGCCGCTCCCAGTGTTTTCCACCCCGTCGCGTCTCCTGGACTCCTTCCCCTACCCCTCCCCCTCCTCCTCCTCCGTTAAAAAAAATCTGCATTTGAAACTGTGCAACAAAGGACAAAGTGGGAAAATCATCTTGACTTGTCTTTGGGTCTCAGGTCTCACGGTGTTTTTCGTTATTTTTCGGCTAAGAGCATTTAAGGGAATTTTCCGGTGAAAATGCGCAAGCGCATACAATGCTCAAGTGGTGAAAAGCTTTGCTAGCGAACAGCTTTTCGATGAGAGGGCCAAACGCTTTATTTGCCAATTAAATACAATTTTCTTTCGATTTTCGTACCACGCGGCGTATGAGCGATTTTGTGCGTAGAGTGTGGTGAAAAGACATACAAGCCGCTCCTATTCTGCCAAGTGCTGCTTATGCTGCTTATGATGATGATCAATAATAAATGATGAAGAGATAATTGCAGCATGTATTATTCAGCATTTTCCGCCGACAGTTATATCCGGTTTTCTGCGTGCAAAATGCCCATCAGATCGACGTGGCAATATCGATGGCTGAAAACTTTCGCCCATCGGCGGAGCACACTTTAAAGTTGACTCGGAACACCGAAAGTTGGGCGAGCAAAGCCAAACAAGATGGAGCCAAGTGGAATCATTTTTCCTGTTTGCCCTAGAAACTTTCGCTGGCTCGTCGAGTGTTTACTGTACTGGCACAACATGGCTCAAGTTCTTCCAAAAGACCGATTTTCGCTTAAATGCTGTGCAAATGCCAGCGGGAAAATGGGCAAGATATCGCAATTCAATTGAGCGGCGCTTAAAGTGCCCCTGATGCACTGTGCGAAAAGCTATGGACTACTAGTCTGATTGGAAACTTACTGTTTAGGCTTAATGCTTCAAATTTAAGTGCTACCTGGAGTATATCTCATGAATTCAGTTACAGATTTTGAAACGTTTTTGTTTTCTATATGATCCGATCTTCTATCCGATTTCTTGCAGTGTCTGCCTTAATTGCAATCCTTAACGCCAGCGTAATCTCAATCTCAATCTCAATCTCAATCTCCATCTCTTTCAGTTGCTTTCTGATGCTCAAACAAAACGAACACGCTTGTTCATTATGTTTGATGATGTCCGTGATGCTGTTGTTGCTCAAAGTTGTTTGCTTTTGGCAAGCTGTTTGTTTATTTAAAGCAATTGAAAATTAATTAATTTACTTACGTAACCGAAACTGACACAAGTGCAAATAAATGTGCAGCACACACACAGTGCGACTAGTTTGCTGCCGTGCGAAGTGTTGTTGTTGCTGTTGTCAGTTGTTAGCCAGACAGTCACACACACACACAAAAACAGAGACATATACACATACACACACACATGCAAAGACAGTGGAAAATCTCTGGCAATGACAATGACAGCGAGGCGTTCAACTTGAAGTTCTGCTGCTGCCAAGCAAAGTAAACACACGGTTCGCAAAATCTGTGCAAAACAAGTGGGCGGCTGGGCGTTGTGCCCCCGGGCTGGAAGGCGGGTGGGCGTGGCAGCGGTTAGGTTTTGAAATTTAGTTGAAATTATAATGAAGCACATCGGGCGAGCATGGGGTGCAAATGAAGTTTCAAAAATGGCGCGACACTTCGCTCAAGATCCGCAAAAATGTGTGGAAAAAAAAATGCAGGAAAGTGTCACATTTTTCGCTTGGCTTTGAAATTTTACTGCCATTCTTGGTGCAGTTAACAATTTCTACCTTTTGTTGCAGCGAGATTATGCACATCAAATAAGGCGTTTAAATATGCCATAGTTGTATGCATTTCATAGATTAAAATCGAGCCATTAAGTAGTTATTAGATTCAAAAATGTATATCCAACACAATGGCTGGGGGGGAAACTTGCATTTAATTGGATTAAATATTTAAATGGTGTACAATTCTATTAGCCAAAATGAAGCTGAAAAGCGTCGAAGTGCTGCAAAACAATAAGCAGATTAAAAATAAAATTATGAAAGAGGCTTACGTATTTTCGACAGATTAACGTGGCTTATTTGTCTGCGTTTCTCTAATTTATGTCGGCCATTAAGTGCGCATTTTCCAAGCTAAATTCAAATTCTTGTTGTTTATATTTATTTATTGTTGGGCAATTAAACGATTTATGTACATACATAATATGTATGTACATATGTACGTTGGCTTCAAACAAAGCTACACTCATTTTTGTCCCAATTTGTTCGTCGCCTTGGGCCAAACTTTGTGCACTTGTTTGTTCGTCTTTCGGTTGTTTCACTGTGACTTCCTGCAGCGTCAGAAGAAGAAAAAAGAACATGGACTGCATTCGCACTTCTTCTAAATCCTCCGTTTTAGTGGCCTGGAAAATTGTGTCTAAAAAACCATGTACATACATACATACAAACATACATACGGCATGTAAAAATCTTAACAATTTCAATAATTCATTTTGAGAAGAATTTAAATAGCTTTACTTTTCCTAAGAACACCAAAAATTGTATTTCGATGTGTATTTTACATACATACATATGTACATACACACATTCATATATACAGCAGACATTGAGTGGCTTCATGTGTTTTGTTGTTGCTGTCTCTGTTTTGGGGATTCTTTCCCCCTCTAACATCGCATTCTGCTTCTTCCTCATCTTGCTCCTCTCCTTGCTCTTGCTCCTTCGCCGTGATGTCGCTGTTGTTGCTATTGCTGCTGTGCTTGTTGTTACATGACAAAAGCTGACGCGTCCATCATTATCTATTGTCTCTTTGGTTGCAACATTCGCCACCCGCTGCGAAGTTGTTGTTGTTGTTGTTCTTGTTCTTGGCTGTGCTGGTCAAACTGGTTTTTACGCAGTAAATTAACTTTGTATTCCCACTGGAATTGCAATTTGTCATATATACCTGTCTAATTTCACTTTCAAACTGTAATATTCCATGCAAACTGTACAAATTTCAAATTGAAGCCATTCACTGAACTGTAATAAGAGCGCAGAGAAGAGAACAATTGAAAGTGCGGGTGAGAGAGCGCTCCTTTATGAGCAACAACAACCATGGGCACTGCAGTGGAAACTGTAAATGGCGAGAGAGTTAAGCGCTCTTCCTCTTTCAATCGGTTCGCTCGATCAGTTAAGCACGCGTCGTCGCGGTAACAATGGTGATTAAATTAAGGTAATGTGTTAAATGTTTAACCGCGAATATTAAATTAAGTCCGCAGTGTTCGCGAGTGCAATTTCGAAGTGCCAATTTTTTTAAGTGCCTAACTGTGATGTGTAGCAAAAAAGTGCCTAAATGTGATGTGTAGCAAAAATGTGCGAAGGGGTGCTCCGCTAGGTGCTCAAATTTAATGCGCAGTTAAATGGCTGGAAGGGGTGCTCCGTTGGAATGGTGTGATGTTCGTGTTGAGTAACGGCGAATTGTATGCAATGGAAAGTTAATTATGAAATGCCGATGATGAGAAGAACAAAATTGAATGCTGGTAAGGTGAGTGAATAAATATGCTTATTAATTTCTTTATTATCTTATTTCATTGAATTATTTCTTAATATTTGCTAGTATTTCAAATTGTCTTGTTCTTAAATATTATTTCAGCAATTCGTAGTATTATTTAATATTCTGCTTTTCAATAGGCCTGGCGAAAAAGCAGGCGCGTGTGTATCTAAAGGGAAATGGGGCAAGAGTTCGGCCCTTAGCGGCTGCTTTTAATTTAGTTTACCCGGCAACTGACTGATAGTTGGGATATTCAGTTAGTCAGTCAGCCAGTCAGCCAGTTAGTCAGTCAAGGCTCAAATTAGTTGGCGGCGAAAAGTCGAAGAAGTCGAAGTCGTGCCTCTGACAGTCGAGAGTACGTGACGCTTGAGTTGCCATGTCCTGACGTTTGACTATGCTGATGTCTTCATCGAAGGGAATCGCCGCCCTTGGCCCCCTGCCCCTTTCCCCCCTTACCCCTTTTCCAACGCCTTTCCACACCCGCACCCTCCATACCCATGTACCAGCGCACGCTCCATTGTCTCATTTCATTGTGCTGCGTGCGTGTGTGTGTGTGCGTGCGTGTGTGTGAGTGTGAGGCATAGACCAAAGACGGGAGAAAAAAAAGAGTCAAGGCATAAGAAAAAACTATGGAAAAGCGCAGCCGCTTCTCTACCGCAGGCACGCACACTTAGACAATGGAAAAGTGGGGTAGACAGTCGGACAAAGGCAAGTCAATTTAATTTATTTTGTCACTTTTGTTGTTTGACAACGAATTGTTGCTGCTGTTGATGCTGTCGCTAGAGTGACATGTCACTGGCACTTTTCCGCCCCACTTTTCCACGCATTCCACCAACTTCTTCGCCCAGCTTGTCACCCTTTCCTCACCTTTGCAAACCCCCCAAACCCACCAACCCACCAGCCCGCTTTTGTCTGCCATTTGCTGACGCATTTAAATTTCTGTTTGCACTGACATTCGACAGCGATTGACTGACATTCGGTCGGTTGAGGATGCGACTGCCACAGGATTCCACAAACGGACTCAATTACCCAGCTGAAAAGGCGTCGCAAAATCGGGGAAAAGCGCGCTGAAGCGGGGACGAGCAGGAAAAGCGGAAGAGATCGGTGGCAAAGATGGGTGGTCGATAAGCCAAGGTCAAAGAAAGTTAATTAACGCGTGATTGTCGGTGGGAAAAACGAGAAGATCGACTTTCTTTTGGGTCGCAAAATATCGAATGCATTAAAAACACGAGCACACTTAACATATAATAAATAATCTAGAAGGGTTTTCTCATGAGCAACTGTAGTGCATCATACTTTCCTTTGACTTCTTTGGCATATCAATGTTGCTTTTGC
The DNA here is from genome assembly GCF_016746245.2 of Drosophila santomea. Lineage (NCBI taxonomy): Eukaryota > Metazoa > Arthropoda > Insecta > Diptera > Drosophilidae > Drosophila > Drosophila santomea. Next base: position 3,433,755 of record NC_053021.2, read on the forward strand.
ACACAAATAACGTAGTATCTAGTGGCTATTGAATTTAATTTGGCAGCGCATTCAAGCGCACGCGAAAACTGCCGGCAAAATTGTAATGCACAAATTCAAATGGAAATTGATTTGATTTTCATATTCTGTCCCAGTTCATGCGAAATAAAATATTTACAATTTAATTAAAGTGCAAAGCTGCCAAAAAACATGATGGGCAAAATATCACTGCGCACTCTGCGTGTGAGTAATATTCGTTTTGCCTCTGCTGTCCCCAGTTACACAAACGCCATGTTGACATGTCACTGCGCTCCTTTCGGCCATAGGTCAACTCCTGTCGACCTTTTCGGCTTATAACTAATGCAGAAAAAATCTAAAAAAAAGAAAGAACCGATTTCCCCCCAAGGAGCGGAAAACTTTGAAAAACCCAAGGAACTCTCAATAGCTGCAAGTGCAACTCGGTAAATAAGCTGAAAGTGAGATATAAAACGCAAAGGCGGATTCCAGTTGGGTTTTATGATTCACAACTGCCAACAGCATCATCGATTCTTCTACAAATTCGCCCCAAAAGTTTCGACTTGAATTTATGCACTGCACTGCACAGAAGACATCACTTTTACATCAGCCCCCAAGGCACCTGAAATTCTGCTTGTTTTGCTCCTTTTTTTTTCACTTTCTGGCTAGCCAACTGGTCAGTCACGTTTGCAAATTAAAATTTCAAAACGTTCTTAAGCCATTAAAGCTTATATTACACACATTCACAAAGCTGCACCATTAGAAGTGTAGACAGCAATATGTTTTAACTTAAAAATTGTATATTGTTTAGTTATTTCAAGTTCCTTTTTATTGTGCCCCTAAGATACTTTATAATGAAATTCTCTGGATAAGTACACTTGCCATGTTGCCCAGTGTAAGTCGGGTTCCGATGTTTCTTATGTGTGCCTCAGCAAACGAAGCAACTCAAGGGGAAAGGTTGAAAAGTCAAGCCGCTTGATGAGGGATTTCTTTTTTTACTGAGGAACCAAACTGGAGATTTCATCATTTTGGTGTCTCATTCTCTGGCTCATAAAGCATTAACACGTCCCTTTTTTTTCCTTCACGTTTTTCTACGCCATTCCTCCGCTGGAAAGTTGGTGCGTTTCGCGCCCCGCAGCGCATAAATTAATAAAGTGTGTAATTACAAAGTTCATAAACTTCGCAAACGCTCATCTGCCATACATGACCAGAAGCAACAACAGCAACAACAACAGCAATAGCAACAGCAATAGCAATAGCAACAGCAACAGCAACAGCAACTTGAGCAACATGAGCGCGAACAGCAGCAACATCAACAAGGGACTCGACTACGCAAACTCCTTTCGGAATGTCGCCTTTTGTTTTCCTGGCAGCAAGCAACTCCTTGAATTTGGCCACTAAGGAAAAAAGATGCAACATGTCTTGGGGAAAATCCAATTAAAATTAAAAACTATGAAATTATTCAACAGATTTTAGATGGATTAAACAGTCCAACTAGCTGAACCTGCTGTTTCAAAACTGTTACTGCACAAGTGTTTCAATCCTGTGGAAATGCAAGCTCCATTTACTACAAAGGTTACAAGTTTCAAGAGGAAGATGAAAAAAAAGTTTTCCTTTAGTTTTCAATTAGTCCTACTAAGAGTCAGAGGGATATGTTTGGGATATTCGGTATTCGCTTATTGGACAATTTGTAAGAGGGCATTTTATGTTCGTCCAGCTTGTTTAACCAAAAATTCCCTTTGTTGCTGCTTTGCCACTCAATTATTTCATTTGGTTACACCCATTTACACCTGCCCCATTTTGCCCCTTTAACCCGATGTTGCCACGCCTCTTTCTAGCTCACAGTCCTTTGAAGCTCGTTTGGGTCTAAAGGTGCGAATTGTTCGCCATTCTGCATATTTTATGAGCTAATTAACTGACACACGGCTAGCGGTGGCCCATTGGGAAATACACCTCCCCCTCCACCCCCCACTTCATTTTCCCCCATATTTTCCTTGTTCTTTTGCTTCTACACCGCCAGCTGGCTTAGATTAGGGTAAATAATAGTCATAAAGTTGTGTATTTTGTTATTATTCGTGTGGTTTCTGTGGCGTTGGCAAAAATTTGTACAAATATTCCACACAGTGGGGGTCAAAAAGTGGCGAAAAAAAACGTGTCAAAAGTGGGGAAAACACCGGGAAATTAAGCTTGTATCTCTAATTAGCTGAACGTACATACATATACCAAAAACCAGGCACTAACGTTGTGACAGAAACTAATAGTTGCGTAAACGATGTTTTCCACTGTATACTTTGCGGCGACTTTTGGGGATACGTCCTGGAAAATTCTAGGCAAAGCGGCAACGGAAGAAGGTGAGACAAAGCTGTGGTGCTTAGCAAGTGACATGACTTTTTTGCCTTAGCGTGTTCATCTTTCTTCAGCGTTTTCCTCCCGACCAGTTGGTTCAGTCGCTTCTCTCCACCCACTTTCACCGCCTACTTTCAGCGCCCACTTTCACCCCCCTGGGTGCGCTCGTTATGCGCGTGCATGTAAAACATTTCCGTGTTTCCGCTACAACAACTTTTTTTTGGCTTTTGCTTTTGTTCCAAAAACCCCGCGCACACATACAAACCAACACACACACAACAACTTTGAACACTCTATTTCCAGAGTCTTTCAGTTGGAGGCCCTCAGATGCCAGGGAAATCTGATAGTTGATCGATGGGTTAAGACAAAACCAATTACCGGTTTCTTAAAGGTAAATAAAATAGTGGAATAAACTAGAAAAACATCAATTCGCAGTGAAAGTCGTTATGTGCTTATTCTATTATTTAGAGATTCTGTGAAATCGTCCAAGTATTTTTCATTCCTTAAAAAAACAATTGCCTTATAAAATATTTAATATTTAGCACAAAATGTCAATTCCTTAGGCGCCCCAATTACCGAAACAAAAATTACCAATTTTAGAAAAGGCTATAGAAAATCCCTCCTACAAATTGTATTTTCCATGCACTCCAACTTTTTTTCCAATTATTTTGCTACTGCATTTCGTTTTGCTACTTGATAAATTTTATTACAATTTTTTCCGCTGCTCAAATTTTTTATTTGTATTATGTTGTTGTTATGGCTTTTGGCTTGGCATCTGATAAAGAAGAAGAGAGGAAAAGAGAGAGAAAGATGAACTGCGGATGAAAGAGAGAGAAGAGGAGAGCTTAGCAAAAACATCGTAAATTTTTGTATAATTTGAGGTTTTTTCTTTGCCAAACAACAGCAGCAGGAAAAACAACAATAAAAACAACAACAGCATCATGGATGTAGCACCTAGGAAAATTCACCCCACTAAAATCCTTGAGTCCCTCACCCCTCCCTTTTTTTACCTCCCAAGAACCTCCGCAGACATTGTTTTGCGGGCAAATATGTAATTTAAATTAATTTTTGTTTTTTAAGCTTTTCATAGAAGATGTCTGTTAATAAAATGTTGCCACCCACCCGCATTTCTCCCCCTCCACCCCTGCCGGTTCCCCTGCACCTGATGCTGCCTCTGGTTTTACCCCCTCGTTCCGCCCTTTCACGTTTCCTCTTCTCAGTTTCCTTTTTGGACTCAAACTTTCTTCATATAAAGTTTTTTTTTGGCAAAGTAAGCAAAAGATGCTGGCGTCTACTGTCTCTCCGCTCTCCTCGCCACTCATGATGAAATTTTTGGAAGTTAACCGACCCCCTAACCCCTATCCCATCACCCCGTTTAGCACCACCCCCTCTTATCTATGATGCATCTATGCGTGTGTATATAAATGCTTGTGTGCGTGCAATGTGGGCGTGACCATGCTGGCAATTGTATAATTTTCATAAAGTACGCTCCATTAATTTCTGACGCGGCACGCCCCTTACGCCCTTTCGGCCCTTTTGGCCCGCCATCATTGAGCCAATGCAAACACTTGATGGTGGTGGGAGAGGGGCAGGGGCAGGCGCAGAAGGGTTCACAGTGGCCCAGAAAACGCTTATCAATCTGCATAAAATTGCTGGGCAAACAAATGAAATTGAATGGAAAATTCCGAAAAGTCTTAAACAAAAAGCACAGCGTTGCGTAGCATTATAAAAATCCTGAAAATTCTTCTGCTAAAAAGGTTACGCTCTCCATTATTATATATTTTTTGTGGTATTTCTTTTATTAATTTAATTACTGTTGGCCATAGTTTTACTAAGTAAAACTTTGTTTCTTATATTTTAGCCACAATTTGAATCGTTTTCATTCCACGGTGCCTTAATGGTCGCCAGCTGCAGTTGTCCACCGCATTTTGAGCATTAATAAGGCGGCCACATTTTTCTCCCCGGATTAAGTGCACAGTGGGCAGTGACTTCGATGTCAACGCTGGCAGCGCAATCAAAATTATAAATTACATATTAAGCTCCCCGGCAAAAGTAATTGCCCTTGTCCTTCTTTTCAGCTGCGCTTCCCAGATTTCCACCCGTTTCTGGCCGCCCATTTCTGTCCCCATTATCACCGTCATTTGGAACACTTAAACTTTTGCATTAATATTGGGTCGAGGCAACAGAGGACCCAAGGGATGGGAGATGCACTCGCCGAGGGGCGTGGCACGACCCCTTAACTTGGTCAGTGACCAGTTAATTTGGCTAATTTATTTCACTTGGCTTCTCGGCTCTGTGGGGATTTTTCCCAATTAAGAGTTGAATAAATAACCTTTGGTTTGGGGGCGCAAGAACGAGAAGAGTGGTTAGGCCAAATTATAAAAAATAAAAGTAATAATTATGTTAAAAAGCTAAAAAACTATATGTGTGTAGGAGTTAGGTGATTTGCATATTTTCGCTTTTTTTTCATATCACACAATTGTCAGTTATTATTTTATTTCGGCAATAGAGGTAATCGGTGGACAGTTTAGGCTATGCCAATCAGTTGGAGCGCCAGGACATTCGTGTGACCAAATGTAGGCCAGAATAAATGGCATCGAACGAAATCGATAAAGTGACAGGGTAAATCGAATTAAAATTAACATTTTTCGCCCGCCGCATTGTCCCGAAGCGAAAATCCACATGTGGAATGCGACTGCTTTTCTCTCTCAATAAACTTCATTAAACCGATTTCAGTTGGACAACTTTGGTTACAATTCCCAAATTCGGAGGAAAACGAGGGGGTAAATGGGTTAACCAACATTTATATATGCATGTGCAGCAATTCCATTAGTTCGTCTGTGTGTGCTTAGTCTAATTGAAACGGATGACCGCAGGATCGGAAAGGGACGGGCATAATGTACAAGAAAGAGAGGAAAGCGTGATGAGTAGAGGAGTATTTTCGACATAGCGATGTATGTAGCGAAATGAACTCATAATAATACCTAAAGTAAATATTAAGTATTACTTGAATTTCCGTTCAAAATTAATTAAAATGGGAAAATATGCCAATATTATATCAAATCAGAAATTTGTTTAAACCTTAGTCGAAGTGGGTTGCCATCGCTAATGCCATGGGCCATTTGATTTCATGTTTTAATAATGGCAACCACAATTCCATGTTTTCACGTTTCATTCCATACCATTTCATTCCATTCCGTTTCATTTCATTTCACTCCGTGCCACCCCGTGATCCTTTGTGTCCTTGTCATGTCGGTTGGCATTATTATTACGGATTTAAGAGTGAAGCCCAATGCCGAACACAAATCGCTGAACAATGGATGCCACTAAATATTAAATATTTATAGCCATGCCCCTGAGCTCCGGTTTATGGTCGGGCCCTCCATCATTGTCAGCTGCATTTAATATATATTTATTTTCATTTTACAATTTTTATTTTCCATTACACTTTCAGCTTTATATTTCATTTTTGCAATTGCATTTCTGGTCCGTTGCAGGAAAAATGTCCATTTTTATTAATTAAAATCGCCGCAAACGGAAACTGACAACTGAAAGGCGGTTAAAAATTTCTCCACATTTATCCGCAGCGGCCCTATCGTTCTTGTCCCGTCGAGCTCTTCCATTTATTATGCACAAAATGAATAAAATCAAAATCAAATTGCATTTACCATTTCCACATTTACACATTTCGACGCGCCGTCTCACGCGGCGTATGAGTAATGCGGCAATACGGCCTTTTTCTGCCCACTTTCCTTTCGTCTGTTTATAGAGCCGATTTCAGGCTAATTATGGGACATCAACGACAAATTCAGGCGTGCCATATCACATATGCACTCAACTCTTATACGTGTCACTATACATATACTCGTATATCGCCAGAAAATATGTAGACGTACATATATGTATTTATCAATCAATTACGAGGGAGGGAAAAGCAAGCTGGCAATCATAAAACTCAGTCGATCGTGCAATGAATAATTTCCGCTTTAATAAATTTTACAGCGCAAGATGCGATTTGCAGTGTGATTTCAGTGCCAGCAATATACATATACTATATATACATACATCTTTCAATATATATCAGTCCATAAATATGTACACATATAAACATATTACTTGCTCATTTATTTTTAACTTCTTGGTATCAGCGATTGAAGGTTTTATTTTATACCGTTTGAGACGAGTTTTTCTTATATCTCTTTATTTGACTAGCTTAAATAATTTGCATTACATCTAGGGCATATGAGGCGTATTCGTAATGTGTTTGGTTAAAATATTTTTTCGTAAGTAAAAAGTATTTGCTTTCATAACTGGCGCGTATCTTTAAATTGATTTTTATTCCCCATCGACCGAGCAATCTGTAAAATTTTACATTTGTGTATATGTATATAAGGCAGATGATGCAGGGTTCCGTGGTCCTTCAATATTTATGGCGACATGCGAGCTGCAGCACTTGGAGCACTTGAGCCATTTTCGTTGCACCATTTTCCGACAGCAGTTGACAAATGTCGAGATGGTCGAAACGGAAAGCCAGCGAGGGGATATTGGTTATGGGATATGGGAAATCAGCGGGAATAATCGGTTGCTCTAAGTTCATTTCAGCAAATCCACAAATGGTTCGGTAACACTTTTTGCTGGAGCAGGAATTGAAATGTGTGGTTAGATGTGTCAAAGGATTTGTTTTTCCTTTTTGGGGGGAAAGACGCTCCTTCTCTCATCCCTTATCAACTTCCCTTCACTAATGGCACATTAATATGGACTGACTGTCCCAGTCCCAGTCGCTGATGTATCCGTGTCGTTGTATGAAAGTCCTTGCGATGATGGTAACTGCCAACAGCTGCAATTTTCGTGTATGTCAGACTCAAATGACGATTTCGATGGGGCCAAAAAGGGGGACAGTGGAATTTTTGGTAACTACATGCTCAAAACCAATCAAAGCATCGAAATTGAACCCCTTACGCTGGCATTTCAATGAACCCCGAAATCGAAAAGTTCGCAAAAAAGAAAAGAAAATAAAAGTGTAGAGAATGAATAACGCAAGACGCCGACGATGGGGACAACGCATGACTGAAACCGAATATGTAATAAAAAGCGCCAAAAAGAGAGCAGCCAAAATTGTGGGTTAAGAAAATAAATATGGCCAGGCCAAGGATACGCGTATTTCTATTTGGAATACTATATCAGCAAAACTAGTTCATTGGGTTCTTGATGGCAGAGATGTATGTACATACATATATATAGAGAATCCAACCTATTTAAATGGCTCTACCATTTTTGCAATTTTGCAAGCTTCCCCAACTACTTATCTACCCATTCCACGTTTGCGACTTTAGTAAATTCTTCTGTTTGCATCTACGTCTCCTTAGTTATTTTACCTCAGATGGATTCTTTGTTAATTTCTAGCTTGGCATGCTTTCACAATGTATAGACCATTTGTTGGTTGCCCACAGACTCCCACCAAAAAAATATATGACAAATCCATGCTAACCGAAAACTCAGAGACTGAAGCCAAGTGCTACCAACCAATTTGAAGCACATGGCCCGAAGGACCAGAGAAGAAGGACGCTAAAGGCCCAAGGCCCATGGAACGGAACTTCAACTGAAGTTGCAGCTTCAAGATGGCGAGGGTTGAGGAGTGGGAGCGCGCTGAAGCCGAGGACGTCGCCCACTTGTGTAAATTGTAGCCAATCATGATTTAATAGATAAAAAACTGAAAGAGTTCAAGTGGATAAAGCATAAAGCGTCATGCACACAATGGGTGGAGGATGATGATATGCCACCCCCCGAGGTCATGGGTCGAGTTGGGGGGCTTAGTTCAGGGATTCTGGGAAAACATGCAAACCATTTTAAGAGCTCCCCCAGGATCGATCTCAGCTAAAGCTCGGGCTAATAGGGGCCACCGCAATGGAGGAGCTACGATGGGTGGCTTGGGCGTTGCGGAAGAGATTGAAAATGCCAATGGGAAATGGTAAAGGAAACTTCTGTCCTGAGATATTGAAACAAGACCGATAGAGAGCAAGTGAGATGTACGTATGGGGAATGGGGGGAGACAAAAAAATAAAAGAAGACGACGAGGGCGAAAAGCAAAGGACAAACAGAGTGCAGGGGAAATATGGATGGCAACCACCAGCCCTTTGGTTGGGTTGGTGAGGGAAAGAAGGCGGACCCGCAGGGAAAACCAAAACCAAAACCCCATCACCCTCACACGATACTGAAACTCAAGTGGAGTCTTCTTCGGGTTCCATGACGTTGATGGGGCCATCATCCTGGTAGTAGTCGCCTTGAATCGCTGCTGCTGTCGATGACGGAAATTGATAAACGCGCAAAGGGGAAATGTTGTTGCTCATGGAGAGCGCAATCAAAAATCATCCAGGGGTGGCTGAAAATCGGAGATGCTAGTACTAGCACATCAATTGCTCGATGGCGGATGGGGTGGGCGCTCGGCTCACAATGCCCAAAATCAAAATCGAAATCAAAAATTGAGCAGCTTTTGATGACAGCTCAAGTAGCGGAGCAAATGCGAAGCTTTCAGCTATCGATTACGCAACAACATGGGGTGCTGGAGTGTTGGGCCGGTTGGTTTGGTTTGAAAGGGGATTCCCGCCCATTAAAGCCCACTTAATTGCCACCGCAGTGGTCCATGCTTAACCTTTTACTTAACTTTGGGGTAAATTTCACTACTTCACAAGTAAATACACAGTAAATACAAAACATGTAACGCATGCAGGATATCTTGTGATTTTAACTGCCTTTACCCCATTTCGTAATTATTCAACAAAGGGTTTTTATTTTCTTTCTATCATCTCTTTAAGTCTTGAATCATTTTCATCGAGCAATTTAGGAACAGAATTTAATGGGTTAATGCCATGACCCGAGGCATCAAGGAAGCATGAATTAATCAAATTGCAAAGTGCGGCCAGTAAAAAGCAAAAAATATAGGGGAGAAAACTGAGCAGGCAAAAGAACTCGTGACGATTAGTCGAGAGCGGGGGCGATGGCAAAATAAGCGGGGTTGTGGGACGAAAAGGAGAAAAGCAGCAGCTATGCGCTAATGAGCGACAGACAACACAGAACAAAACATTCAAGACGGGGAAACTTAATACACAAATAGTGTTGGGGGAGATGCAGGGGGAAAATGGCAAGAAAAGTCGGGCAAAGAAAGGCCGGAAGAAGTCAGTGTGCTCACCAAGGAGTTTATTACACAAAAAGGTTATTAAGATAAATACAATATTTAATTGGTCTGGATGGGAGGAAGAAGAAGGGGGAAGAACAAGAGGCCAGGAGGATGCTCAACCCAAGAGGTCCAGGAATAGATGGATCCTTTAATAAACTACACTCGACAATAAGTCTATTTTTAAATAGAGCCCCTGCAAGTGAACTCCCTTAAATACAGAGTGACTGCAGCTAGTAAAGCAGGCAAAAGGAAGCAGAAGATTTCACGCCTTTTAAGCCAGCTGGACACAGATGGACTATCCAAAGACTGTGGCCATATTCCCAGTACCCATCCACCAGGACAGGACCACCAGGACGCACTCAACCTCTCACTCAAAATCCAGCTTTTGGCTGCCAACTTCAACTTCAACTTCAGTTTCAGTTTCGGTTTTAGCTTCAGTTTCAGCTTGAGCTTCAGCTTTTGGCTAAAACTTCGGTCTGCATATTTCTGCACTCTGCCACTTTCCCGTTTCTGTTTCTGTATTTTTTCGTTTTTCTGTTTTGATTCTTTGCTCTCTGGCCAGCAAAAAATTGAAACATTTGCATGAAAGCTTGTTTTTCTCTTATAGCCTGTAATTGGGGTATTGTGGCACCGAGGAAAAAAATCTGCTTTCGGTTAAGGTATTTCAATTGGCGAATTGTTATTCCCTCTCTTTTGCCTTGCAAAAAAGTATAACAATATAGGTTAACCAAAAATGTACTATAAAAAGTCAATCTTAATAAGAAATGACTGGATGTCAGTCTATTGGAATAAGTTGAGAATAATCGTGTTAAGTCGATGAAAATGAATAAAATGGAAATGAATGGAAAAAGATTAGGCATTTTGCCTAATACCTCACAGTGCCATTAAAGGGTATTTCAAGCATCGGCTGTGGCAAATCCCTTGTTGTTTTGCTGTATATTTTCCTACTTGTTGTTTTTGTGATTTGTGTGGCTTTCAAATTGCAAAATTTGCCGAGGCTGACATTTTGTTGAACAACAGGAACAGAATGGCACAGGATGCGAGGGGCAGCAGCAAGAGGGAGTCGCCATGGAAAAAATAAACCCGTTCATGACGCGGGGTTATAAAAATGGATCCGGAGGCGGGGATCAGGGGCGGTTATTGTACGGACGTGGCCTACATCAACATCTACATCTCCATTGCCCGATCCACGCACAGTTAGGATTCAGGATTCGGGATTCAGGACTCCCGAATCAAAAGTGGGAAAAAGAAACACAATGCACCAACGGGCACAGATAAAACGAGCATTGTTCAAGTTATTGGTATATTTTTAAACGTAGACTAACGCGTAAGCTTTACTGGCTATTTAAGGTTATATATTACTTCTACTTCTCCAAATAGAATAGGATTCAATATCATCCTTTTGCTTCAATAGTGGACATGATAATGCCAACACTTAAACGCACCATTTTTCTCAGTGGTTTCGTGGGCGTGTGGTAGTTATCCCGACAACCAGTTGCTAAAAACCCCCCTATTTGGCACCCCTTTGCCCGATGGGCATTGACACCTAAAATCCGTTTGAAAGCTGCTCTCCGTTATCGCCACACGCAATTGCAATGCACGTTGCTGTTGGTGCGGCGGCTGCTGCCGCTGAGTTACTACTGTTGCTGCTGCTGATGCTGCTGGTGATGCTGATGCTGCTGATGCTGTTACTGTTGCTGATGCTGTTGTCACATAATTTAAGCCCGAAAGGACCACCAGGTAGTGGAGAAGGTGCCGTTGCATGTGCCATGCTGGCATCCCGGCATCGTAGCATCCGGGCATCCGGAGTTGCCTAGGTGATTGCCATAAAGGAACTGCCATACGTCCGCACTACGCCGACCCGCCCACTTGGTGAAAAATCAAGCCCGCCCCCAGGTTTTTCCTTTGTGTTTTTGTGACTGGGAAATAGATGCAAGATGTTTTGTTAGATAACGACTTCAACGCAAAAAAAAAAAAAAAATTGAAAAGGGGAAGGGAATGGGAAACGCCAGTTTGATATTGCCTCTGCCAATACCCTGAAGGACCCCTCCCCACATTCTGCACTTTAATTCAATGGCTGTATCGACAATGGAGAATTTCCTAATTGGCACACAAAAATCTGTGTCAAATGACGCAGGGAAATTGTGGCAAAAATGTCGAGAGGCTGATGAAACCAAATAATGGAATTCGACACATTTCGCTTATATCGTTTGTCTAACAAATAAATTTGTTAAAGTTCTTCTGTATATTCAATTATAGTAATTATGTAATATTTAATGTTTAAATGAAATTACTGAAATTATGTAACATTTACTTTGGCAATTTCGCATTGAATTGAATTGTTTTTAAATTGCGGTTGCAAGGGCTAAAAGTGTATTTCTACTTCAAGTTAGTTCAAGTCCTTGGTCTCATTTTACGTCGAGAACTTATTGAAAATGCAAATTAAATACATATATGCTTATTTAAATGTATATATGTACGTATAACATGTTCATTCAATAGTTTACCCCTTCCCTCCGGTTTTTTTCATTTCTCCTTCGGTAAATCCAATTCGCTGGCATATCACAATTGCACTGCAAAGTTCCTCCCCGTGGAAAGTACAAATAGAGCAACAGGAAAGGATAAAAAAGAAATGTAATCCTCCGAAAACCAGATCGTTATCCCCAGACCGCCGCCCATGCAAATTGGCCACAGGCATTGGCGCAAAAATTGATATGCATATAACCTGAAAAAGCATGTAGACACTATGCACGTACATATATATATAGAAGGTCTACCAACATATTTCTATATATAGATGCTATTTGTTGTGCAGTTTGGCGGGTTGGTGGTCAAAAAAATATAGCCCGTTTTTTATATTGTGAAATAATTGTTCGACTTTAATTCGTTTGTCATTCATTTTTTAAAAAATCGTATTTTTCACAAGTCTTTCTGCGCAATTTTAGTTTCCAAATTAATCAGTTTTTTTACGATAAAAATTGAAAATAATGATCAGAATTCGGAATGCAATACCTCATTAGGCTCATAATTAAATTCATAATCGATTGGCGCTCAAGTTTGAAAATTATATATTTTATATATTTTTTGCTAATTTTGATGATGTGTGACCCTTATAAAAATGACAAAAAATTTGACAACAATTTTTTTTTCAAGTTTTGCCAAAAAGTTATTTTTATGTCAGCTTTTTTAATTAGCTGCTCAAATATGTAATTTTTTTAGTTCTGTGACCTTTTCGGGCAAGTTATGGTAAAATACGTTAAAAAATATTCATATAAAAATAATCTTTACATTATTTTTAAGGATAAAAAAAATGTCAATTATTATAATTTCAAATTTAATTTTTAATATATTTTAATAGAATATAAGCTCTTATGAAACGCACTGTCAGCATGCACGCATAGAATTGATTAAACAAATATTTGCATTTGCCTGTGGTCCTTGAAGCCCCTTCCCCCCACTTTTACGTCCCTGATCTTCATTTTTATTTCGTGTTTTGAGTGTCTGCTGTTGTTGTTTGTGCCGTCGTGTTGTCGTGTGACAAATCCTTGCAATTACCGTAATGCCAGCGGCCTTGAATTGAAGGCTTAATGGGCGTGGCATGTGGGTGGACAGGACTGTATCTGTGTGGATAGGATGAAAAAGTGGTCATACATATGCATGAATTTACATGATGGACATATGTTGGGGGGCCAGGTCCTGAAACTTGGTCATTTGATTGCAATTGTGTGTGGGTGTCCCGTTATTTATGAATTCCAGATGTGGTTTAAATGCAGTACAAAGTTTATTTCTTGCTTCTCTGGCTCAAAATTCATTTTCCTACACCCATGCTGATACGCCTTTCTATCTTTTTACCCCCATTGAATTAAAAGTCTGCATGTGGTTATTCGAGAGAGTTATACTTTTAGCTCTGAATACTAAGTAGCTGAGCTCTGGATTTGCTTGGCCTACGAGTAATCTAGGGGTATCACACATGGCATTTACACAAGTAGAAACAGTCTATATTTATTAATTAACTCGGTTTTAAAGGTACATTGATGACACACTGTTCTTAGATATTTGCATTTTTCTTAAAATTCACATTCAAAAATATGTTTTTCCTGCGCCAGCTATGCAAAAAGATACCTCCCTTTTCTTTCGGTGCATTGTTTATTCGTGGCTCCTCGCAAAGATTAATTGCACTTTCAAGCTGCTTCCTGGAGCCTGGGAATACGATGATGATTCGACTCCCACAGTAACCAAACGTTGGGATGTCCTGCCTATGACAGCAAATGGGAATGGTCTTCGTTGGGTGGTCGGATTTAGGGACTTGGTGCTGGATGCGTACTCCCACTGGGAATGGAGGAGCCCGGGTTTCGAGTTGCAAAACTCTGCGTCTGCTTTGCAAGCTGTTTCCCTTTCGGGTCGCCAGATGATGTACTTTTCCGCCTACCGTTTTTTGGCCATAAGTTTCCTATTTCTTCACTGGGCGGGCAAGAGCGTTCATATCGCCTTTGTTTGTTGCTCCAGGGAATAGTATCTGAGGGGTCCAGCAATGTGGCTGTATCTGTTGCTCTGTGTCCTGCTTCCTGTGTCCAGGTGACTGCTCGGACAGCTTGATTGATTTGTTGACTCCCTTGGCACTGCAGCTTCGGGGCATGTAAAATAATTCTACATTGTGTCCCCATTTTGTTGCCGGCTGACCAAACGATGATGAACGGCCAAGATGCCTTGGCCTTTGGCAGTGGTGCACATGGTCAAATCTGGCTACTTTTACCCCTTTCTTATTGAGTAAATCAATCCCGTATCTCGGGAATTATAAAAATCACTGGACTTTAGTGAAAGTTAGCCAATTATATAAGGGGAAATAGGTGTACTATTTTGCCGGGCAACTGTTGCCCCTGCTTTGGTTTTTGGCTTTGTTAATGACCACGGAACAACATCCGGAGGAGCAAAGCTGTCCTGTTTGGTGGCCAGTGGCAAATGAAAAATGGCCATTCCAACTTTTGGACTGCGGTCCTTCCGTAGCAACATAAACAACACGGAAACTCCAGCAGCATCACAGGAGCAACATCCTCAACAGAAGGTCGTCGCTTTGCTGCTTTGTGCCTTGCCCATCGCCAAATTGGAAAATATGTGAGTGCTTTTTGATTTTGTTTGCCCTGCTGTTTTGCAATTTTCCTGCCATATTTCTTCGTGTTGCATCCACTCCGTCAGCGTCTTCGTTTGCCAGCTTTTTTTCCTCTTATTTTCGCCGCCGATTTCCTTTTCGTGTTTACCATTTTCCACCGGCGTCTACCCAAGTCAAGTTAGTCGAGTTAGAAATTGGAAAATTGCACGGCAACCTGGAAAGGTTTTTGCAACAGACGTGCCAAAGATGCAGCGAAATCTTTCATGGCACTCACGTTGAGCGTTGACAAAGACAGCAACACCAAGTGCAACACCAACACGAAAGTAAGAAAAAAAAAAAAACAGGAACCGGAGCAATTGCAATAAAACTAGCTGACATTTTGATAACGAGCATCCCAAATGGCCAATGGCCAATGAAGATCCAATCTCACGGCATGCGAATGGAAAATTGAACACCCGCATAAATGGCGAATGGCTCTGAATGCCAGATGTGAAATTTTCAATGAAAATTTAGCGAAAATTAAATAAAAATGAAAAAATTCTGCAATACATATCTTGAAAATTCATTCAAAGACGAATGCATTCCTTTCACTAAATAATCCAAATTCAATCTCCAATGTCAAATGCAATTTGTCTCCTCTTTCCCTAACCACTATTCTCTCATTTATTTTCGTGGACACAATTGCAATGAGAGAAAAATATTCATTGCATCTGTCAAGATCTATTCTAGCGAAATGCCCTGCCTCAAATACCTGACTTAAAATCAATATCAATCGAATCTATGTGAAATTTCGCGCTCCGCTCCTTTCACATACATATATATATATTTCATTTACCTTTCCTTTATTTTTGATAGTGATTTTCCAGCAGTTTTTCCTTAGATTTCCTACGACTCCCCCTTTTAATGCCACCATTTTGTTCTCTAATTTGGCAGCCATCGACGTGCTTAGCAGTAAAAATATGCAACTGCCGGATTAGGAATGACTTTTATTCCAGATTGGATGGCCAGCGGGGGTGGTGGTGGGTGGTTGTAATGGTGGTGTTGGTCCCACAAAATCCGGGGTATGGGGGATGAATGGGGATGGGCGGAAAACTCTGGAGACAGCCATTGCCGGAGTGCCATTGAGAAGTTTCAAGTGCCGATGCGAGCGGCGTGCAAAAAGTTGGCTGCAGTTGCAGTTGCACTTGGCCCAAGTGCCGGGCGTGGTCATAAAACAAAAAGAGGGGCGCGCCGTCAGCCCGAAAAAGGGGTCTAGGTGCACCCACCTCTCCATGTAGATATATACACCTGAATCTTAGCTAGACATCGTTGTCATTGTCGTTAGCAAATATACGGCCAAAGAGGATCAAAGAGCGCTGCACGTTCAAAAACACAAAAAAAAAAAACAAAAAAAAAAAAATAATTGCAGTGGCGCAGCCAAATGGGGGTCTTTGTATGTGTGTGTGTGTGGGGTTTAAAAATGGGGAATTGGTGAGGCAAAGGACGAGGTCGCCGGATGCACAAGTATGCGTTTGCAGAAAAGGAAGGAAGTAACAAGGGAGGAGGGTACCGAAAATAAAAAAAAATGCGGACAAAAATGAAGGGGGTGCTGGCATTCGTTTTGAAAGTCAAATTCCCCATGCGATGATGAGGATGTTGATGGGGCGGCGAAAAGGGGGATCGTCGTGCCAGTGCGAAATGCGGGAAAAGTGGGAAAAACGCAAGCGCTAAGCCTCCTTAATGTCATTTGTCATCTTTTGGCCAAGTACCAGAAGGAGCTGCAGTCGGTTCTGTTTGCTATTATGCAAATATTATTTTGTGCCAAAAGCTGATGCCGCCCTTCCTGCTCCCCAAAATGCGACAGGGAAACGGTGTTTCGGGTGGAGAAGTCGTATGCCTGCTAACCATTTTTCTTGTATTTTCAATGGCAGGAGTTAGGAAATAGTCGTGGATGGAGTGATTAGGGGTGGTAACGGCGGGAAAGCGCCATTTCCGGTGCTTTTGGCTCACTTCACTTGCATTTTATAATAAAGCAGCAAGAAAAGTTGCTGCTCAAGACAATCAAAATGATAAACATAAAAAAATAGACTTTTGACGGGTGCTGAGGAGTGGGGTGGTGTACGAAAACAAAAAATAAATGTGCATCTGAAACTTATCGAAGACATTCAACTATTTTTTTGTATTGTTTTTTTTTATCGACAGCGAACTGGGTGTGGCAACAAAGGCCTGTCAAAGCCATTGGCGTTAGATTCCCGACTCAGCCAATAGAGCCTGCTGCTCTGGCAATGTTCGCCTTGAAAAAAGAATTAACCTCCGGATGTATCCCTTGACTTCCTTCTGTTTGTGATGTTGTTGATAGTAGGGCGAATCAGAGGAAAGTGCTTAGAGAAATTTATTATATACTTTTGGAGTAAAACTGCGGGAATACAGAAATAGAAAAAAAGTTATAAAAATGAAGTAGGTAAACATTATAATTTACTTTCTAAAGTGTCCTTTTTTTTGGAGCAGTGTATGATCAAGCAGCAATTAGTTTCCGTAAGCATTTCGCCTGCTGCTGCAATTCGTTTTCATTTTCGTCTCCATTGTGGAGCAAGTGTGGCTCTTGAGTTATCAGTATATTGCGCACACAAAAGTACACTTGTCCGACAGAGAATGGGAAATTGATTCGAACCCCGTTGGCAATGTTGGAATGAATTGACATGAAATGGAACGTGACCAAATTTGGCCACATGTCAATATGCTAATGATGCTGTGCGGTGCAGCCAGCTGCCCGTCTTCCAGTTCCCTTTTCTCCAAGTAGTTTGCACCATTGTTTTCGGCCTTTGAATCGGCATTGGGCCCATCGTCTGCGTGAAAAGGCTTTAAGCAAATGGAATGGCCAGAGAAATGGGACATGTGGTGGAGGAGGGCCCTTTTAGGGGTATAAACCAAGGGGTTGAGCAGAGCATTCTAAGGGGTAATGTTGGCAGAGAACGGAGAATGGAGAACGGAAAATGTAGAATGGGGAAGGGAGACAGCGGACATTCCCATTGCCAGGGCCATGTTGTGTAATTGGCGGCCCGAAACGAATTGAATTGGGAAATGGTAAATAAATTGAATGAAACGTGTACCGCACCCACTGGGAGTTGCACAAGGACTAAGGGGACAGAGAGAGCGAGAGAGATGCAGAGAGAGGCAGAGTGGGTGTGTTCCCACCACAGGTGAACGAGAGGGCGTGGCCCGCTGTTGACCGCAAAGTGACGTTTCCCTTTCCACATCCGCTTTTCTCAGCCACTCCCCATTCCGCATTCCCATCCGCTTCCGGCCAGGGCCATTAAATATTTACCAACAGCACACGAAGATCACAACGAGGCGGGAAATTTGTCGCATTCTGCATTTCGAATCGCTAGGTGAGTGCAATTCCATCTAATGAGGAAAAACACTTTTAAATTATTAGCTCTAGATTAGAGGCATAGCATACAAGTTAACAACTTGTTAGTTAAAACCAATAACACCTCCATACGAGTGGCGTTCGAGTATCAAACTAATGTATGGACTTTTTCGAATGTGTTTTTTGTCATATTTTATGCAAATTCTTTTTTAACAGAACGTCAGAGCATTTGCGTAACTTCCTTTTCCTTGAAATCCTCCTCGGAAATCCTCATAAAGTTGACTGTTCATGGGGTTTCCCCCCAATTTCTTTTATAATTTTTTTTTGTACTACCAACAGATGTTACCCCCTTCCCTTTCCGCGTTTTTCTTTTTTAAATAACTTTCTTCGTGCACTCCTTATTTTTTTCCAACCCATTGTTTTCGAGGACAGTGGGGAAACGCAGAGTCGGTGGCACGATGCCAGCTGAATGGCAACAAAATCAACAAAGGAGCGGCGAGCAGATAAAGAATTAATTTTGCACAAATACGCTTACATGCTGCGTAATAGTCGAGCGGCAGTTTGCACTTTTCGCCCGATCCTTGCGACTCCAACTATATATACATATATATACATATATATCCTATTCTATATATGGGTGGGAACATGGCTGTGTGTGTGTGTCTGTGGGGGGCATGGGGGCCATGCAAATGAAAGGATAATGGAAAAAGGCAGGGGGGAAATTTGTCTGGTTTGTGCATTAAGCGTAAGCTGCAACAAATGACAGGGGGTTGCGGGGTTGGAAAAAGGTGGGGGAAATCCAAGGGAAATGTGGAAAACGGGGAAATGCGAACAATGGGAACTGAGCCAAACTCCCGCAGGACAATGACAATTTGCGGGCGTTGACAGTTGCCCAAAAAGCATAAAAAAGAAATAGTGTTTCATTGTGCATATGTGCACAGGCAGAAAATGTATTTGATTTATCAAAATTTTTAGGTTCCAAAATTGAACTTATTCAGGTGGGCGTATCTTTAACATTTTTCTTCGGCTTTTTCAGAATGTTGCTGTTATATACAATATATTTCGTACAGTGAGTGCGTTTTAGTGTGTCGCAATTGAATTCCTATTCCATAGAGTGAGACGGCTCTTCCGTCAAGGTAACTCTGGCCCTTGTGGCTAATCCAATTTACCTTAATTAACCTGCTGAATATTTCATTAATCAAACATTCCCACACACACGCACACACTTCTCTCTTTCAATTAGGCTGCTCTGACATTTTTACACCCTGTTAGCAAGCACATAAAAATCCCTTCGACTTCTTTTATTTTTTATTTTTTTTGTATGTGTTTCAATATCTTGCATTTCACCCTATACTCTGTTGTTTTTGTTGTTTGGCTCGGGTTTCTAATTACTCACCGCAACTGCCACGCCCCCCCTCTAACTAACTGGTTGACTGACTTAATTACAAATTGCATTATTTATCGAGCGTCAAAGTTCGTCAAACTGCAGAGCTCGAAGGACGTCGAACACGGAGGGGTTCGATAAGGATCCCGAAACTCGAGAATAATCGACAATCGAATATGTGACAGGTGGGTTGGAATTTTCAATAAATTAGATGAGGTATGGTGAATAAAAGATGAACCTTTAATCTACCCGTTATAATGGTTTGTGATATGAATTCATAAATTTGGCTGTTTATTTCAAACACACATTAGTGCTTTGTATTTATATCAATAAACTTATTGCACAACTTCGCATCGTTAATAAAAATTGCTAATGTTTTGCGTTTCGCAGTTTTTGTGGAGTGCAAGTATTTGTATGTGTACTCGTAGAAGGTATCTCTTGGTTCAAAGTACACATAAATCATGGTATTCAACAAAACACTGGTATTTTTAGATATCCACTCGGAAATCCCTTCGAATTTATGTCACCTGGTCAGTTGTAGCTTTCTGGGTCTTTTTGTCCGCTCATTCATCCTTTATAGCGGCATCTTTGTGTCGTGTGGTTGGTGGTGCAGTTGGGTGGTGCAGGTGTGTGGTGGGTGCTGAAAAGTATGCTACGCTCTGCGCACATGGCACATAATTGAGTGACAACGTGGTCTGAAACATTTGCCAGGCGGACACCGTCAAGTGCTGGCCAGCCAAAAAGGGGTGGCTCGCTGGTTGGGTGGCTCAGAGGTTGAGTGGGTGGTGGGGTGCTTGGGTGGTTTGGTGGCTGGGACTGCCTTGGTTGGCAGCTGATGCAGGGCATTTGAATTTGTAATGAGATTACACACAGACAGAGACGCAGTGCTAGAGAGATGATATATATCCATACACATATAGCGACTATACAACACCTGCTGGCTGCCTATCTACCCTTCTCTTTTCTTCCATCTCTGTCTCTGTCTCTTACTCTATCGCTGTCCCTGTCTCGGTGGAGCAACTGTTAATTGTGGCCATAATTGAGGTGACCCCGAACCAGTTGGCCATACGCAAAACGTGACGAGCTCATTAATTTTATATGCTTTATTTGCCCTCAACTGTCCTGCTCTGTCCTGCAACATTTCCCTCGCTCTATTTGGGACCCTCATTTTCTTCTTTTTTTTATACCCGTTACTCGTAGAGTAAAAGGGTATACTAGATTCGTTGAAAAGTATGTAACAGGCAGAAGGAAGCGTTTCCGACCATATAAAGTATATATATTCTTGATCAGGACCAATAGCCGAGTCGATATGACCATGTCCGTCTGTCCGTCTGTCTGTCCGTCTGTCTGTCCGTCCGTATGAACGCTGTGATCTCAGGAACTACAAAAGCTAGAAAGTTGAGATTAAGCATACAGACTCCAGAGACATAGACGCAGCGCAAGTTTGTCGATTCATGTTGCCACGCCCACTCTAACGCCCACAAACCGCCCAAAGCTGCTACGCCCACACTTTTGAAAAATGTTTTGATATTTTTCCCTTTTGTATTGGTCTTGTAAATTTCTATCGATTAGCCAAAAAACTTTCTGCCACGCCCACTATAACGCCTACAAACCGCCAAAAACTGTGTTTAAGACTCTCCTACTCCCTTCCACTAGCTGAGTAACGGGTATCAGATAGTCGGGGAACTCGACTATAGCGTTCTCTCTTGTTTTTTTTGTGTTTGTCGTGAGAGTGCCATCTCTGTCGCTCTATCGTTCCGTCTCAATCCGAGTCCAAATTCAGTTTGCTTTTTCCTTGGCTTTTGTGTGTGTGTGTGTTGATTTAAAACCCAGATGCAGATAGATGTAAATGCAGATGCAGATGCAGATACAGTGGGGGAGAACGAGAGATGATGATGGTGATGATGATGACTTCGGGACGTTGTTGGCGCTGTTGCTGCCTCTTGGCTGCTTTATGTCATTGCTGGTTAAGCGATGCGTCTAATTTGCAGCTGCTGCCGAAGCTGGACGGCTCCTTCAAGGCACTACTACCAATCCCCTCAAATTACCCTCACCTACAACTACCGACTTCCTGCCCCGCCATGCCCACTTTTTCCGGGGAAAAATTTACATTTTCTGCAGCGAAAATTAAATTGGAGTTTATTGCACAAACAGGTTTTGATCTTTGCACTTTTTATCATAAGGAAATTCGAAGCATTTAATTTATAATTAGCAGCTTATTTAAATTTACCTAATTTATTATCTTGATTTTAGCATCAGTATAATATAGTAAATATAGAACTTGGTATATGTGGGAGCTCATCTGCAATTATGAACAGCTTGGAAGATGAGAGTGTGAAAAACCACACACCCATTTGGTGGCAGTCGGTGCATAATTGTTTGCTTCTACTTTGGCTTGGTTTTAGTCCTGGTTTTTAGTGCTGGCAAATAGCAAATGGTGCCTGTTGACTGCCACCTGGACGCCAGGATAGCAGGATCCATGGATGCTGGGTGCTGGATGCCGTGGTGTTGCCTCTCTAACCGCGTTGCTCGTTAATTTTGCAGCATTTCCGCTAGCAATTTTCAGGCAACTCCCGTCGCCACTTCGTCCTGTGCGTCGTCCTTGTTGCTGGGTCTGCTCTTCGTGTTGTTATTGCTGTTGTTGTTGTTGTTGCCAACAACCGGAAATGCAGGAAACGGATATTACACGCTCCAGAAAGCTCACAGCGGTGAAGGGAGGGGGTGCGGAAGGAAAAGAAGCTGTGTCGGTGGGTATAACTTGAATAATATGAAAGAGATATGACTTTTGATGACAACGTAGATGGCGGCTGCTGCTGCTACTGCTGTTGCAATTTGATGCATTTTCCGTGTTTAGACAGCTGCCCCCAAAAGTTGTCCTTAGCGCCTGGCACTCACCTTTTCTTTTTGGCCCTGCTTTTCCTTTATCTACCTGCGTTTTTCCGCGCTCTTCCCTGCCACTTTTTCCGCCCGGCTTTTCTGCTTTTCTCGTGCAACTGCAACTGGAAACGCAATTGGAGCGTGCAAAAAGGAAAAAAGAAGCCAAGGAACGCGAACGAGGCGCTTTAATTGCTTAGCCCATGGAATTGTTGTCTCGGTTTTCCATTTGCCCCCTTTTTTTCTTTGCTGGCTGGCTGGGATTTTCCTTTCTGGCTGTTCAATTGTTGGGAAAATGAAATTATTGCAAGTGAGCAGAAATGGGAAAAGTAGGTCAAAGCTGAAAAAAGAGGATTTTGGCCAAGATGAATTGACTTTCCCCACCAAAATAGAAAACAAATTTGGTGTTTTTTTTTTGTATGATTTCATTGTTTTTGTTTGGTTTTATTTTGTATTTTTTACTCTTCTGGTTTTCTTTTTCATTTTTCGATTTTCTTTATTGAACATAATAATTTGGTTTGTTTCGGTTTAGTTTTTGTTACTTTTTTTTAATGCTTGGCTCACTTTCGCTTGTTAAATTTGTAGCTTACATTTAATTTGAAATTTTTTCTTCAACGCTTTTTCAACGCGCGACCTTTAATTACTTTCATGCAATTTAATTTTTATTTCTGTTTAATTATTATTAGTTGTGTTTTCCTTTTTATAGGGGGAGGGGAAGGGGGTATATGGTGTGAGTGTGGTGTGTTCATCGTGTGTAAACTTATTTCGTTAGAATTGTAGCGTATTTTAAATTTAATTTTAATATGCATAAATTGTTTGCCCTTCGCCCCTCGCTAGCTAACCTTTTGACCTCTCTTTTCTGCTTCTGCTACATCGCTTTTCGCTTTATCTTTTCCCGCCTTTGTTTATTATTTAATGTTTAATAATTTTCGCTTGCTTTTGTCAATTTCAACGCACGCATTTTGCAAAAAAAAAAAATACTTTTTATTTATATATATCTATATATATAATTGGTTTTTGTTTAGCAATATTAATGAACATTTATTTCGTAGCTTTATCTCTTTATGTATTTTGTATTTTGCATTTTGTAATTTGTAATTTTTATTAGTACTTTGTATTTTGTATTTCGTATTTTGCTGTCTTTTGCTTTTGTTGCTGCTGCTGAATAGATTAAATTGTTGTTTTTGGCTCTCATTTGTTTGTTAGTCTGCTATTTAACAATGTTGACAAAATATATACACACATGTATATCTATATATATTTCGATTTCGATTGAGTGTGTGTCAGTTTACGTGTGTCTTTGTGTATTGTGTGCCTGTCTTTTAGCTTTAACTTTGCCTGCGATTTTCGGGTTTATTCTCTAATTTTAAAATGCCTACCTCCGCCTGTGTAAATAATTATATGAAATAATTCTTGCCCGTGCATGAGTAAATTCTTAAATATTTTTTGTTCGTTTCTTATTTTTGCTTTTTTTGTATTTTTCCTTCATTTATAACTTGACATTTTGTAAAGTTTTCGTTTTGTATAAATTTAAAATTGTCAGCCATTTTTGTTGTTTTGTTTTTGTTAATAAAAACGTTATGTAATTTATTTATATTTATGTTATATTTAATACGACTACCGTCTCCAACTTGTCATTCTCGCTAAGTTCTATAAAAAGTGCGTAATTAAAAATTGTTGGCGTCCGCAGTTAATATTCAAATATTCGGTATCATTTCAGTTAATGTCTAAACTTTTTATCCCATTATGTATATAGATACACACTGCAGTGTGCATAAAAAAAATTGTAGTTACTGCTCCGAGATTAAGAGTTTTCCGCCTCGACTTTTTTATCGAGCTCAAGTTTTCCGCTTTCGCTTGATTGCGTTTCCTTTAATTGGATTTGATTTGAATTCCTTTCGACCTCCCTTTCCGTTCGAATGCTTCGCTTCTGGTTTTTGTATTGGGCTTTAAAAATACATTACTCTTAGGACAGTTCTCCATGGATGTATGTACAACATTTAAATTACTAATAGTTGTAAATTTTATTCGACACCTTCGTTTTGCACCGGTATATTTAATTAGCTCTCGCGGACAAAAAACAAACCAAAAAAAAAAAAAACGTTAAACGAACTGTTTGCCTTTCGCGTGTATTATTATTAAATGTTTATTTAATTTTTGAATTTGCCGGGGTTCTTGTTTTTCGTTTTTTATGTCGTTTTAGCTGCTATTTGCATGATGCTTCTTAAATATGTACACACAGAGAGTGGAAAAATGGAGCTGTACTGAAAGCGAATTAAGTTTTTTTTTGTGAATAAGTGAATAAATGTGGAATGTTTAAATCCTTAGGAAAAACACGGACACAGGGATGGATGCGAATAAATCAAAAATCAGCTGTTTTACTTTATTTTCTTCGAGCACAAAATCTAATCGGACAAGACACAACAATAGAGCTGGAGAAACGTCCGTTTCTTTATAGTTTAACACTTGGAACACTGGATTAATCTCCAGCCCCGCACAACATATACCTACATTTACGATACCTAAATATTTGGGGTCCAATTTTTGTTTGGGGGGAGGGTTTCTTTTAGCTGGACTTGATTCAATTTGTATCGCTATTGCGCTTTTACAACCGAATGTGTTCGTTTCTAGCCGTAAACTCTATATATACTTGAAGTATAGTGGTTATAGTAATTGCCTTAGCTCTCGTTTTTATATACAAATCTAATCGGTAAGTGCCAGAGTGGTGCGCCATGGATGGATTGTTTGGTTTTTGAATTCTTTTTTGGTTTGCAAATCGATTGGGAAAATCAAAGGCAGAATCTGCGGTCAATATATGTATATACATATATCGATATACATATATGTACATATATATAACACCGCAGCCTGGCTATACATTGATTGGTTTTGTTTCGAGGAAGCCAATTTTGTATTTTGCTGGGGGTCTTGACATTAAGGGGCTAGTAGGCTAATTTTTGGACGCAATTGAAAATTTTCTCACTTTTACTTAATGCATAGAGCCTAAAAAAATACCAAAGAACAAACAACTGAAAAGGATAAAAAATACACAATAAAAAGTACAAAAAACAAATATATGCATAGACCATATTTTTATATCGATTGTATTTATTTGTTTTCGTTCCCGTTTCGAAATTAGCGTGCGGTGCAGCATGGCGTATGCGTGATATTTGTGGAACGAGAACGAAAAACGAAATCGCCGATTTTCGCTTGGATAAGTTCTGCATATTCCGCTTCCGTTGGCGGATATATATGTATATAAAATTCTTTTTATATATGCTTGTTTGTTTCTTTTTGTATATTTATTATTTTCTGTGGCTCTCAGCAGTGTTGATAATTTAGGTTGTTGTTTAGATTTTAGTTAGCGCTTTTTGGAGTTAAGTTGAGTGCGTTAGTTTAGCTACAAATACATATGCGTGTGTGTACTAAAATATCTCGTATCCGCTGTTTGCATCTCTTCCGTTTCCTGTTTCTTCTGCCCTCCTCTTTCCGCTCCATTTATCAGCTTTATTGCCTTGGCATTGTCCTTGCTTGGTTACCTTGTGTGTGGTTGTCTCTCTCTCTGTTTATGAATTGTCTGTGTTTGAAGAGTGTGTGTGTGTGTCACAAAGAACTATAATTAAAAATTGGCTTTCTGCTTTCTCTACCATTTTCTCCTTTTTTGGCCGCTTAGTTTCATTATTTTTTCCCTTTACTTTTGCGTTGCGCAGCGTTTCGTTTTGTTTTCTTTAAATTTTTATGAGAACTTTTGCTACGTTGGTATTATAATGCATGTGGAATTAGCTTTAGGTTTAGATTTATTAACTGCTTATTGCGTTTTATAAACACTAACTTCATTTGTCTTATTTCAACTACTTACTTAAGCCGCCAACTTCTTTCTCCTCCTCCATCACGTTCTACTGGTTTTGCCGTTGCCTTTGCATTTGCTTCTGTCCTCCTCCATTTTGCCATAACTTAACATACATTTCGTTACCTCTAGTAAAAAAAATCCTCGCATCTTCTGTTCCGTTCTCTTTTTTTTTGTTACTCTTTTTTTCACTGGCTTTCATGGGCCAAACACACACTAATGCACAATTAATACTAGACAAAAAAAAACATAGTTTTGCTTACTAGCCTAGAGTTGTAAAGGTCTGTATAGAAAAAAAAACCGATTCGCTCTCCTTGCGCCGTTTTTTTCTTTTTTGTAAGTACTTTGTAGTTGCTTTGCGATCGTTTTTATATTTTATTTCCGTTTCTGTTTCTGTGCCACTTGTCGCTTCCGCTTCCTTGGCCTCTGTTAACTGGCTATTGGAATGTTCAAGTGTCCGAACTTAGTAGCGCTGCTGGTACTCGTGGTGCCAGCGGTTGAAGTCGATGTGGAATACTATGATCGAGCCCGTCGAAAGTCCGGCCAGAAGGTATCTACATTAGAGAGAAAAGTGGAAGAAGGGTAAGAGAGTGAAGGGACTACGGAGTTTAAGCCAATTAAACCGCTTTTAAATAAACCTCTTAAACAATTAACCCCCGATAATGTATTATATTGGGTGAATGGCAATCGAATGAATTTCAAGAGACTGTTCCATTTCACTTACTTCTGATCGTGGGTGAGGGCCAAGGATCGAATGCCCGCGTTGCAGGCGGGGAAGGCATAAAGTGGTGCTAGGTTGAAGGTGCGCCACACCTCCACGATGCCGCGATCACCGGCGGTCATCAGGTATTCACCATCGCGCGACAGTAGCATGCACTGAAAGTAGCAAGAATTTAAATGTATTTTTTTTATTGATTGAATAGACCTATTTGGAAAATATTTAGTTATACATTTAAGTTTCTCACCACAAAATAAATTGGCATAGAAAAGAACTAACCTGTAGATTGTCGTTGTGCGTCTCGTGGCGCAGTTTCTTGCCATTGATGGTGTAGGCGGCCACATTGCCCTTATCGTAGTTGATGACAATGAAGCCCTCGCGGGACATGGTTATCAGTTCCGGGGAATGGAACTCCGCGGGTGGATCCAGCGAGCGCAGTAGGTCGCCAAAAGTGGTATGGATAAGTACGGGTCCATCTGCAAAGAGATTACCCATTGGTGCCCTTCTTTCCCTTCTCCACAATAGAAATACTTACTTGATGATCCAGAGACAACTAGACCCAACTCGGCACTAATCACCACCGATGTCACCGCCTGTTCGTGACCCGTCAAGGTGGCCCGAGGTGTGGGCACATCGCCCTCGCCCACAATGCTCTGAGTTCGGGCATTCCAGTGCCACAGGAGCACCGTGCAGTCTGCCGATCCGGAGGCGATATAGCAGTCTGAGGTGATGTTGCACTCGGAACGAGCCATGCACGTCACCACGCCAAAGTGACCGAATACAATCTGCACGATTTTCGCTGTAACAATACAAACAAATTCAAAAATGTGGATGTTATGAAGTAGCTTTCTAAGTTAGTTGCTCAAATAAAAGTACACGAATAGAGCGTAATCTGCAAATTGCAACTCACCCGTTTCGGTGGCAAAAACCCGGAAACTGTTGTCCCAGAATCCGCAGGCGATTAGGAATCGACTGTCTACTGTGGTAACAAAGCAGTTGGAGCGTATCTTGAGCATCTGGCTAAAGTTATCGCCCAAATGACGTCGGCTAGCCGCATTGCTATTGTTGTTGGTGCCATGAACAGCTAAGGAAGACAATTAATCGGTAACACCTTGTCGAAAAGGCTTTTGACCTACTTTTACTCACCCAGAACCGGATCGATGGTCAGTGGTTGATTGGATCCCGGCGATTGGGGCGATTCGGCGTAGCTGGGACTCTGGACGGAGGCAGTGTAATTGCAGTTCCATCGATTCACCGCAAACTGATGACCCGCCGTTACCGTGACCACCGATGGCAACGACAGTTGCGGATAGGTGTTGGCCGAAATGTGAATGACTGGTGAGTTCTGATAGAACTTGAGCATCTGGCAGAGATCCTCCGGCATCGCACTGAACATCATAGGCGATAGATGCATCGCAGAGCTGCGCGGCGGATGTGGTTCCATCAGCAGTTGACTGGGGGTTTGGCCAAAGTTGCGGATTTGATTCTCGACCGCTTCGCGCATCACCGGATCTAAGACGCCATCCAAGTCGACGCTGCCCTCATATGTCAAGTAGTAGAACACATTGGTTGCCCTAATGGCCTCGGGACCGCGTTGCTTGTAACCAAAGATAAGATCGATCCACTGGTGTAGCTGGCAGGACACGAACTCCGACTCCAGTGCCATGCGGTTGATGCGCACGAATTCCTCGGGGCTCTTGGCCCAGGGTGGTAATTCGATGTCATCCACGAGGGCACCATCCTCGCGATGACCCAGCCGATAGCCCGATGAATTGTAAAACATTTCGGGCAGGAAATACCACTCTGGTATCAGTTCCTTCACATCGGACGTATCACGCTGGCAGTTCTTCCACGACAACGACACCGAGCTGAACAGCCTGTCCGGATAATCAAACTTGCCGCCCTGCAGGGCCAGGAACATGGTGGTAAACGGTTCTACGCGCACCAACCAGTTTAGCGTAAATGCTGCCGTGGAATAATGCGTGCCATAGTGGAAGGGCGGTATTGTGTCACTGTCCCAGCTCTCATAACGCTCCTCGAAATAGGCTCTGCGCGATGGATTTAGTGCGCCAATCGGTTTCGACAGATCTCTGTAGTTCGACGGCAGGCTGAGGTCCAAATCCTTGGACTCGTAGTTGGTCAGCACCCACGGAAAGATGGGATACTGATTTAGGTCGTTGTACGTCCTGCCGGCAATCGTGTTCAGGAACATTAGATACTCAAAATTGCTAATCTCGCGACGCTGCCACTTTTGGGTCATGTTCGAATTGCGCATCAGTTGGCGGGGCGACATCATTGATGCTCTCCTCGTTTGCGGTATCCCATACTTGATGCCCACTCCCACACGGGGCAGGGCCTTGATTACCTTCTTGACTGTATGCTGATCGGGAAAGGCAAACAGTATAGACGTACGGCTGGCCAAAAAGATCTCGAGGGCCACATTTTGCAGGAGATAACGCCTCGAGAAGATGGCCCTCACTTCGGAGAAGTACCACTTGCCGTGCAAATGGTCGCAGTACTTTAGAACTTCGCCATCGATCTTTTGGAACTCGGGATGCTCTTCATCCACCTCAAAGAACATTTCAGTGCTGGTTATTGAGACGGTACCGGGTGCCACCAGTCCAGGGGCTATCAATCTCGCCTTGGTGCTGATGTTGACGGGACCCGTGAGATCCAGATCCAACTCTCGATCTTCAATCAAGAGCTCGGCATCGTCCAGTAGCTCACCATTATGCTGACCCGATGGATGAGACCGCGAGACGGCTATTTGGGTGTGGAACTCGTCGCGGGTCTGCAGGATGGCATCTTCGGGTCCTCCATTTTCCAAAGCCGCCTTTAGAGTGGCCTGTGGATGCGAAGATCCGCGCGGATTCTGCACCATTCGTTTCCGACGTCTGGCATCGTCTTCCCAGGCATCCAGCTTCCAGTAGGGACTCTTTTGCACCGCTCCAACGATGGCGCCACCACTGGATGTGGAGCTGGAATCGCCCCAGGCTCCGTGGCGATTACACATGATGTTTCGCACCTTCTCTAGCAGGCGGCTGGCGATCACATTGTCCCTGCGACGTGCGGCGGTTATCAAGTGATCGCACATTCGCTCCTCCTCTCTACGCTCCAAAAGGGTTTGTGCACATTGCGATTCAAAGTCGGCATGTTTGAGGACATCGTCCGCTCGCATTCTATTGAGGATGAACTCCGCCTCATTGGCCACTCGCACAATGTGATCCTTCATAGCATGCGACAGCAGGCGACCCTCATTGATTAGCTCTATGAAGGCCAATCCTGCGTGCTTCTGCAGGCTGTTTTGCCACTCCTGGGAGCAAAGCAACATTACCAGCTCCACCACGGAATGCGAGTTCTTGAAGGTCGTCAGACCCTTGCCCTCCATCAGCAATTCCTGGCCATGGGAGCCGACTAGGGTTTTGGAAAGGAACGGAGCAAAATCCACCATGATTTCACGGAGCAGCGGACACACTGGTCCCAAGGCGATTTCCAGTTTCTGGGTGAGACTGGCCTCTCGCGAAGGTGTGGTGAGCGGCAACTGGGCCACCAAGGCGGGCGCCTTCATGGGCAACTCCTCGGGACGAGGACGCTGATTGGATGGAACGCCCTGACCTTGTCCGGAATTCACGCCACTGGATCCAGCGCCACCGTAGCCATCAGGCACTCGCACCACCGAAATCTCCGAATCGGGTTTGTCACCCCGCTCCGAATGACCAAGTGATCCATGTTGCTGCTGCTGACCCATAATCCCCGCCTGCTGCTGCTGTTGTTGTTGGTTGTGATGCGACGGATCATGTTTTTCGGCTATAACATTACCTCCGTTATCGACCAAACCCACAACTATTCCGGCACTTGCCGCCTGAACGGCGGCATCCTCGTTGAGATTCACATCCGTCCAGCTTTCGTCGTTCGAGTGACTCGGTTTGTGATCATCGATTAGGATCTCGCTGGATGACTCCACCTCGGGCACTTCGTTTTCCGTGGAGTTCATGTTCAGGGAGCCCACATCCGAGTCCACGCTCTGGGATTTATTTATATTTTTTTTTTTTGAGGGGGAAAGGAGATATGAAAATAAGTAGGCAATCAAAATATGCATGGACTTCGGTAGAAGAGCAATCAAATGGGTTCCCAATTTCGGACGTGGGTTTCCCTCTACTACACTTGGCAAAAAAATGAACTAGTACGGCAATGAAGTTTCGAAAAGTTTAAAATTGTTTTCAAAGTGCAAGTAAAGTAAAATACACTTTTAGGTATATTTACTTTTTAACAAAGTAGAACAAGTAACTCAAAGGATCCAAGTGTCATCGTTTTTATATCAAATTTTCTTAACTTCATGGCTATACTAATTTCAGTGCAGACCAACTCTTGCTACCTCACTCTTTCGCTTGTGCGTATGGGCGATCTGATGTGAGCAGTGTTTGCGAGGGTCTTGATGTATGCCTATCATTTGCACATTAATTATGCACATTGGACTATAAATCAAAATTCCCAAGCAGAACTGCCCCCGTCCGTCCGTTTTGTCAACACATGCATTTGTCATCAACTCGAACCGGGATCGTTACCTAACCCCCAATGCCTATCCGTTCGCTATCCTGTTTTGCCACCCAAAATTCCCCTTCTGTTTCCCCTGTTTATTCAACAACTGTCACTCATCGGCGTCCATGGCGGCGACAGTTTGTCAAGTGATTTGCATAAAAGTAGTCCAGATTCACTCAAACCCACTGATTTTGGTAGAATATAGGACATTAGGCAGGCGAAATGGAACGCACCGAAATAGAACGATGCGGAATGATGCGGAATGAAACACGCATGGCTTATGACAAATTTTGTTAAGCGTTTGACAAATGTCAGCTGTCAGACACCAACGAGTGTCCGTTTGTCCGTATTTCGTCCGCTCAAGGGAGTACCATACGTACTTTTATGGGGCGATTTTGAGGGGTTTTCAGGGTGGTTTTAGACCTGCAGAAAACCCCAAAGCCTCCACCAGCTGTTGCGTGTGGCACCAGCTTGTCATCAACACGAAATCAATCGCCTTTGTTTGCCCTCGATTTCACGAGTGTTGCGGTGTCCGTATCCCTAGTTGAACACCCAAAAATTCCAACTCCTCTATCCCCTCACGCACCACCAAAAACCAATGCCTCATTCCGGGGTCTCCAATCTTGTCAACTGTGATATATGCACGCATTCATTAAGGGGGGTTGTCCTAAGAGCGAAAGAGAGGTAGCATTGCACTTAGCACTCACACGCACACACACACACACACACACACAAATGACAGCTAATCACTGGGTGTGTGTGAGTGTGTGAGCGTGGGGCATAAATAATGCGAGTGTAGTAGTAGTTCATTAGGGTGTGCGGGTGTGGTGTGGGGTTTACCCCAAAAAAGCGATAAAAGCCAAGAAGTGCTCTATGTGAGAGTGAGTTTAGGTGTAAGAGTGTGTGTTTTACAGCTATGTATCACTAATTGCACAAGACATACGCAGACATTAACATATACAAACGCAAATGGGATAAATCACAAGCACTCACACACACAACGATGCATACTTTCAGGCGCCACAAGGTGGTTTTATCAGCACTTTGGGTGGCTGGGCGTGCATTTGCGACTCATTAAGTGCCTTGATTTGTTGGTGGAGATTACAAAATGAAACATGGATCCAACTTAATTGCAAGCTCATGGCCAAGAAATCAATGTAACATATTTAAATGTCAAATCAAAGCAAATTAGTGATTGGATAATATTAATGAATAAGTCATTACGAAAATGATTGACACTTAGCTCATGTCAAAAAGCCTCGATTAGGGCTAAGGACATTTCAACTATTATTACCACAAAATAAATAAACTGATTTTTAAAAGCCAACTAATATTTTTAAAAGCATTTTTTATTGAAATATACTACCGAAATTTATGATATTTAATTGCGATTAGCAACGCTTCGAAAAATGTCAATAGGAGAGGCAAATACTGGCAACCAAATTACAGACAAAAGTACTATGGATAAACAATGGCTACAGGCAACAGAATTTTGGGACAGCAATTAAAGTTGTACGAAAAACAGACATAAAATCAAAATGCAATAAATGGGCTAGAAAATGAAAAATGAAACCGAAATGTGAGTTTTCATTTTTAATGTACAGAAATTTGGGGTGTTTTTTAAGTGCGTCAAATGTATTTGTAGCTGTACGTGTGTTTTCTTTTTGTTATCAAATTGGTGCAGTGGGTGGGTACATTTTTTTATATATTTTTTTTTTAAATTTCTGACTGTCAAAAGCTGTTGTCGTTGCAGTTGCAATAATTGTTGCTGATTTTGATCTGTTTTTTTTCTAGCTTTTTGGGATCTTTTTACCTTTGACAATTTTTGTGGCACCAACGGCTTTGGTGGTGACAATGGTTGTTGCTGAATTTTAATTGTAGCTGTTGGAGCGTTTGATGTTGTAGTCTTAGTGTTGTTGTTGGTAATATGGGTTGTTGTTGTAGTTGCTATTGTTGTTGTCTGGTTGGCCTGTGACATTTTTCGTTGTGATTGATTTGCATACAAATAATTTAGTTTCGTTGCGCATGCAAATGAAATAAAGTTGTTTTTTTTTCCTTATGAATTAAGTCTAATCAAGGATGCACACACTCACACACATAATCTTACCACACTCACCCATGCAACTCGCACTCATACTCACACATCTCAACAAAAAAAAAATTGAAACTTTATAGAAATGTAATATTAATAAAGGGAAATCACTTTCAAAGCTTATCTAAAAGAGAATTTGCAAATTATTTGCTTGCGTACTTTAAAACATTATTTTCTTTTTTTTTAAAATACTCTGTTTTCATTACTTGTTTTAATGGGAAGTATCAACTCACCTTAATGGATGGTGGTCCACTGGAATGTGAATCATTATCCGCCAAAACCGATGGATTATTCTCATCGACGACAATTATTTCGTAGTCACTGTCCTGGATTTGGCGACCACCTGAGAAAAAACGCACAAAAATGGATGCAAAAAAGTGAAACGATAATAAGAGATTAGCATTTGAGTTTTTGGATTTTTACTGTTACTGAAATTTGTTATTTGTTGTTGCAGTTACAATACAATACTAGAGTAGAAATCTGTAGAAATTACTTTACGAAGCTGTAAACAAACTGAAGAATTTAAATCAAATAATATACGAAGAACGTAAAATGTAAAACAAACTTAAGCTCAAACACACACACAAAGGTGTTGTAGAGGAATAAGCATATTTGTGCGCAGAAAAATATGAATATTTTCTTGGATTCTTGTAAATATTTCAAGCTTAATTTTACAAATAATCAGTGCGGAGCGAAAAAAGAGCTCTGCGTTTGGATTATCTTTCTGAAATCTAGAAAATACAGAAACACCAAATTTCCATAGTGCCGCCCATTTGCCTGTGCAGACAAAAGCTAATAATTTGTACGTATTACGTATTCCTGGACTTGGCTATCTGGCTTTTATTCGCAAATTAACCTTGTTCAACTGTTGGCCATGTCCTGATCTGGCTTAATTGAAATTTATGATTGTCCCGGGAAGACACGTGCTTTCTGTCTCTGTCTATAGCCCCATTCATTTGCACCATCTCTTTCGTGGGCCCTGTTAAGTATGCTACACTTTTGTGACCCCGGTTTTTCTCCCTCACTCCCTTATTTCATTTTCTCTTTTTTTATAATTTTTTTTCGGTTTAATTTTGCAATTATTTTCATGCACTGGCACGCCCTACCACTTTCACACCCACACACACGCACACACAGGTTCAAAGGGAGCTGGTCACAAATTACTTTTGTACAGAAGTCGGAGCGTGTTATCGGCTCCAACAGTTGTACAAACTGTTTTCGCACTTTTTAAATTTTTTTTTTTCCCTCTTGTCCATTCATAAATTATCCGAAAGTTTTTCCCAGTCTGTTGTGTGTTCGTTTTTCGTATTTTTCGGTGAGACTAATTTACATTTTTGTCGCTGCCATTAATTTCGTAATGGAAATGTTGTTGTTGCACCGCCATTTCGCGTTGAAATGCCCTGCCCAGCCCAGGGAATGTCCTTTGATTATTACCTTTAAGCTGACCCCATAAAGGCAAAATAATCCAAAACTAAATATGATTATGTTATTTTGTGGTATTTAATTTATTATTTTAAAAGCTGACCTACTCATGTATAAATACCCAGTTCTTGAAGTGGTACTTTTTCGCTTTACAGAGTATTTTGGAAATTCATGTAAAAATAGAAGCCAGCAGCTGGCATCCAATTTTTTTCCTGCTTTCTCCGCTTTCTTTTCCACGGTCCTTTCCCTGACCATGTCCAATGGCAATTTTTACAATTTTTAAAATGCAGGCGTGCCGAATGCCGTTTTATGGCCTGTCTGCGAAATGTTTTATGCGCACTCACACTTGCCCACTCACACAGATACACTGACACACAGGCACAGAGCAATGTGTATGAATGGCAAATTGTATAATTTTCGTGTAATTCATTTTCATAAAATGTAAAATTAACGAATTATGTTTCATTGCCGGTGGGAAAGTGGGTGGTGTTCTCCAGCTTTCAGCTCTGCCTATGAGTGTGTGTGCATGGTCTGGAAGTGTGTAAGTGTATTGCAAATGAAGATAAATGAAATGAATTTCAGCTGACAGCACAAAAACGACGAGGAAAAAAAAAAGCAGCCAGGGAACAAAGAGAAAGAGGAGGAACATCCTCGAGCCCTGAACATGTCAAAAAATTTCTAGCTGTCACTGTGTGCATGTGTGAGTTTTACAAAGATAGATTGCAGTTTCTGAAAGCATATTTGGGTACCATAGTCTGGGCTAGCCATTACATCGTTTTTGCTATTTTCCACACACGTTAGATGAAGACAGAACTCCAATTAAAAACCCTTCTCAATAAGGCAATTAAGTGTTGGTCGCAACAAATGCGAAAACAAGCATCAAAATGTACATTTTTCAAGCTAGAAAGTATGATTGGTTGGTTGACAATTTTCCGAATTTCAAATCAAAATGGATGGTGCAGTGTGCAGCAGAAAAATATATCAAAACTCTTGGAAAACGAAGGGAAATGGGAAAAATTATTAAGGAAAACTGCTGTGATTGAGCAGGCGTAAATGCGCAAAAGAATTTATTTAATACGTTTGCAGAGCTCACGCTATATAAAAATAAAAAGCTGAGAGAAAATTTATGATTTTTATATTACTTCGTTTTAAAATTCAACTTTTAAATTGAAGCGAGAATGAATATATTCGAGAAACCAATTAAATGCGAAACTAAGAGAAAATGCGGAAAAGGAACATTCTATTAAGCCCTAAACAATGAGTGTGTGTTTGTACGCAACACAGACACAAACCCACACTCATAAACACACACATTCGCACATCCAACGAATAGGTAAAAATCACTACAAAGAGTTGGCTTAGAATATTTACATAAATTCATGTCTCAGTACATTTCAGTGTGTCTTTGTATGTGGACGTGTTTTATTATACATATCTATATATCGTATATATAAATACACAGACATCTACAAATAGAGAAAGTCAAGGAAATGAAAGGCAAGTGAAACGACAAAATGAAAATAGAAAACTTATCAAATTGTAACGAATCGCAAGGAAAGACAATAAAGTGAGCAACGTTCTAGCAGCTAAATTTATAGAAAAGCTACAACCGTGTTCCACTTGGATGGTCATCTTGAAAAATAAAACGATTTAAAATCCAAAATTTCAAATACATTGTTAGTTTAATTCTGAGCCCTAATTTACTCATTCACCAAATTTATAATGACTTTCCAGTGGAACATGGCATTTAAGGTAAGATGTACAGACATATAGAATACATATTAAAGTATACAGATCGACATAGATAGTTGGGCAGATTTGCGAAGTTTTAAATAGATAAACTCTACGACAGTCGAACGAGCGATACCTGTTCCAGCGGATGCGTTGCGTCCATTGTAGCGGTAATTATTATTTATGGCGCTCGTCTTGTAGGCCACGCCTCCATCCAAGCCCCCTGCCACGCCCCCCATGCCCACACCCACGGCTCCGCTCATGCCAACACCAACACCAACAGCAGCATTTGCATTAACAGCTCCCGATGTTGCAACACCTGGGATTCCTTGATGGTTTCCCAGTGGCGAAGATGATGAGTTAGGTCCGCCATTTCGCAGATTTCGCATGTTGTTCATTATACTGGAGTTATTGTTATTGCCCGTTCCACCGGAGCCATGACCATTCATCAGACCCACTGCCTGATAGTCCGAAATACCATTCTGCTGCACAGTGGATGCATCTCCATTTCGCATATAACCACCATGCGGATGTGGATGCGAATGCGGATAGTATCCCGCTGTCGATCCATTTTCGGTATAATGTTTACCATTTAGCTGCGGATGCTGCTGATGGCCGTTGATCAATCCATAGTGAGGCTGATGTGGATGGTAATGTGGCTGCTGCTGCTGTTGCTGCTTGTGCAACTGGCGATGCGATTGCTGCTGACTTTGGGATGCCAGGCTGGAGAGCGAGGAACTCGACGCTGGCTGAGATGTGGCCGTGGAACTAGCCGAGGAGCTGGTCGAATGTGTGGCCAAAGGAGTGGGCGAATGTTGCTGCTGGCCTGCTGCAACTTGCTGGTGCTGCTGCTGTTGCTGTTGCTGCTGTTGGTAGTAAGCGGCAGTCATGTGATGATGGCTATGATTGTGGGCAACCTGCTGTTGCTGCTGTTGCTGGTAGTAGTGTTGCTGTTGCTGTTGCTGCTGCTGCTGCTGCTGCTGCTGCTGCTGCTGCTGCTGCTGCTGCTGCTGGTGTTGCATGTTGCTGTTGTGATTCTGGTGCGATTCGGGCAGGAATTGCGGGTAAACATGATGCGACCATTGGGGGAACAAAGGACGCGCACTGGCGGCTTCTAAAGTGGCATTTTTTTTATGGTATTTACACACATATTAAAGGCGGGTTATGAGGCAATGGCGAGGTATACGTTGGTTGATTCATAATCAGTTTTTCGTTTAAATTCATTTTGTTTTTTTTTGATTTTAGTTTATGGTAGTTTTTGTACAATAAATCCGAAAAAGCAGCGTGAAATGAAATCATCGGTAAACGGAACAAAGAAAAGGAAACATAAAACCGAATAGTATCTCCAACAATGGAACAGACATGAGATATTTTTGTGTTCTTAATAGCTAGTGATTAAATGTATGCATATATATACGGAATATATATATATATATAGAGATTGTGGTAAAAGGGGAGCTGGGTATGGATTGGTGGGTGCAGGGGAAACAGTATACGGAATAATTATGTGGGAGAGGTGATTTACTTTTTGAAAGGAAACACACACACGCACATGGGAGCAGTTCTAGAGGGGAATTAAGGTGGGTCCAGCGGTTATAGTGCGGTGGTTGGTGGGGTGGTTGGTCGTAGGCTTTAAGGTGGATTGATAAAAAACTATCATCGCGTGGTGTCTACCATTAAAAAAACCTTTGTTCAGCTGTTCAAAAAACACATAACACAAAACTAAATGCGGAACCAAGCCGAAACCGAGATGAGAAATAAAACGAATTGGTTAAACAACAATAAAACCAATAAATATTTATATATATATATCTATATATAGGAAATATATATATAGGTTAAGGAAAACAAATCCAGTTAACTAGCGGCCGAATCAAAAACAGAGCCAAAAGGTATAAACGATAAACGAGCGTGAAGTTTTTGGTGCAGCAAGAGAAGATAAATCAAAATCGGAAACGAAACGAAACGATACAGAAACGAAAATCGAACCGATAACGAAACGCAACCGAGGAACACAAGTGGAAGGAAACAATACGGAACGGAACACGAAATTACAATGAAACTGAAAGACTGCCGCCGGCAGAAGTTCGGTTCCCCTGACCCACAAAGTAGCATCTCTAGTAATGGGTACAGTATAATTATATACTATATATATATATATGGCATAACCGGCAAAACAGGGGATTATATCGGGGGGGATCCTAGCATCAATTGGTTGCCACTTACCGCCGCCTGCCGTGCGTTGCAGCACTGGCGATTGACGCTGGATCTGGGGCTCTGCCGGAGGCTCCAGAATATCACGATACTTGGACACCATCAGCACCGATATGAAGTACACTATTGCCAGCGACAGGAACTGCGCTTGCTTGGTCTCCTCCTGAAATAGTAAAAAATATGCAGTGTTAAATAAGAGATATTCTATTTGGATAAAGCTGCGGCAGAAAATGTTAAAACAACAAATTTATATCGTTGCAATGTCTTACTCACCACATCGCGATAAATGACTGCGCGCAGGCGATTGACGTCCATGTCCTGGAGCAGCTTCTCGGGATCCTTGACAGGCGATAATTGACCAGTGATTGACTCGACAATGTTCTGTTCAAAACGGCGGATTTAGAGAAGGCAATGGGGATAAAATGGAGGAGGGGATATGTCTCACCTTGGGCGATGCCTGAGCTCCGCGGATGAGGGCCTGCAAATGGGCTGCACCCGGGACATCTCTCGCCATAGCGCCCACATTGTAGCGCGTACGCTCCTTGCACTCCAAGCAATTCCTCACCGCACAAGTGCAAACCAATCGCAGGCACTGACGCAGGATGCCGCCACTGGACATGTTCTTCTCCGCCTCCAACTCGCCGAAGTTCAGGGATGTGGCAAAGATCAGGACATCCGCCATGTTGACCAGACGCTGCAGGAAGGACACGGCCACCTCCAAAGGCATACCTTGCGTGGGCTCCAGCACATCCAATTCGGACTGTTGGAAAGATAAGGAAACATTTTAAAACCAATTTTATATGGGTTTTTTTGGATCTATAACATCACAAATTCGATTCAGAATTTAAACTGCCAAATTTTAAAACATTTTTAGATTAAACACTTACATTGGGTGATGTGGCGCTGGCCAGAAGAGGCAGCAATCCTCCACAGGCGATAATCAGGTTGTCCGCTAGTTGCGATATCAAATGCACCGTGTTTACCACAAAAATGGCATTCTCGCTGGAGTTGACAAAGTCCAGGACGCTTTTGGTTGAATGACTGCGCCACACCTGAATGTCCGTTTCCAGAGAGAAGAGGACATCGCTGAGCAGTCGCTGATGGATGTAGGACCACTTGAATTCCGGTATCCGGAAGGGCGGACGTGTAGGTCCCGGACTGAACATGGGTCGGGTCGATCCTGATTTGGTGCGCTGTTGCTGTTGCTTGGATTCTGGATTACCGGGACCATAATGATTGGTCTCCAATTGGCTGCTATTGGCATTTTCAACTGCCGCTGCTGCCTGCTGATTAGAGTACTCCTCATCTTCGATGGCCATGCCAGCTGATTGTTGGGCGTCGTCCTCCTGGAGCACTTGTTGCACCTGCTCAACCAATAGATTGGATCCGGCCTCGTTCTTCGGCGTAGTCTGGGTGGTGGAATCCACCTCAGTGGGTTTGACCCGCACCGACGTAGCTGGAGATTCCATGACCAGTATTTGCGGCGATTGCTCTTCGGGGGCTGGCGATGTTTGAGTGGTTTGCTCCGCTGCCACGGCCTTGACGGTATCGTCCACCAAAGTGTCCAGGACTTGGTTAACAATGGCCACAGCCTGCTCCTCCGGTTTCTGAGGTAGTTCTTCGGCGACCTCCAGGGACTTCTGCTGCTCAGTTTCCTTGGGTTTAGGTTCTTCAAGGTTCGGGGTCTTTGGTTCCAAAGAGCTCTGGGCTTTAGGATCTTCTGGTTTCTTTCGATCTTCTACAATGGCTGGTTCTTGAACCTCAGTAGACGCTGGCTCCAGCTGGAAAAGAAACTCTTCCTTCTCATTTTCCTTTTCTTGGGGTTTCACATTCTTTTCTGGTTCCTCTGGAGTGCTCTCCTCTTGGACCATTACGAGAGCTGCTTCCACTACCTCTTGGACAATTTCCTCGGCGGCAGCAGCCAAACTCTCTGGACTTTCCACTTCCTTGGGCTCCGCTGAAGTCTGTTTCTCCTCCTTGGGTATCTCATTATTGTTAGTCTCCGTTTTGGTGTCGCTAGCCGATTCCGCTTCCGTGGCATCGATGACCTTGTCGATGAGTTGCTCGACAATATCTCTGACAGCCAGCGCAACGGAATCCTCCGCTTCGGTGTCCTTATTCGGTTTGGTTTCGCAATCGGAAAGCTGAAGAAGATCAGCTTTTGATGTTTCCACGACAATGGATGGCTCGGGACTGGCGTTGATCTCTGCCAGCTTCTCGTTGTTGTTCAGCTTGTTGGCTGCATCTTCAGTCTTTTGATTGGTTGCTAATACGGGGCTGGGGACAATGGGGCTTGGCTTGGCCATTTCTGGGGTTTCAACTTCCGGTGTTACGCTCGTTTCCGTTTCCGCCTTGGGCGCCTCTGTGCTGCTCACGATCTCATTAGCATTGACCTCCGTTTCCGCTTCCGTCACCGCCGTCGTAGTCGCAGTCGCTGTTGTGGGCGTTGGACTAGGACTGTTGTTATTGTTATTATTATTATTGTTGAGCAGATTCTTGCTGTTCAGCAAGCTAACATTTACATCCTGCTCGACCGACTGTTCCTTGTTATCCTTGTCTTGGGATTGGGTTTTCTTCTCATTGTTGAGCACACCCTGAACCACCTCGTTGACGGCCAGTTCGATCTCTTCGTCCTTGAGGACGGAGGATGACTCCTGCAGAACATCATCAACTGCCATTTTGCAATCGTTAAGTGCCGCTTCGGAAGCCTGGAGAACTCGCGCCACGTGCTGTTCCGCATTGAGGGCATCCTTGGCGGTAGCCAGCTCCAGTTCCTCAACATCCATGTCATCACCAAGTTGTAGGGTTTCCCTGAGTGCTCCCAAGGAAATGGATTGCTCTGGTTGCTTCTCCAGGTCTTCGACTTGCTGTTGGACAAGCTCCTCCTCTTTGACATCCTCCAAGTTACCATTGCACGTGGCATCGGTTTTGAGCTGCTCGTTGTAGACGTCGGAAATGTTGGCTATCACCGATTTCGGTTCGGCTTCTTCGGTTATGGGACCCTCTTGGATCTCCACTTCCTCCAGCTCCAGTTCCTCCACCTCTTCCTCAACCACCGGAGGCACATCTTCCAGAGAGGCAATGGAAACAGCTCCCTTGACCGCTGCCGTTTGATTGGGACCCACTGCTGCAGCAGATCCACCGTTCTGCTGCTGATGCAGCTCCTCTCGCTCCCAACCGCTGATCGTGCTGATGGGTCTAGCCTGACGCAGGGCAGGATCGGTGATATTATCCGTTCGCTGGCGCTCGTAGTGCTCGTACATCTGGGCAAACTGGAGTTTAAACTCCTCGTAAGATACCTTGGAGTGAACGATTGCAAGGGTGTCAACCCAAACTCTCCAGCCGCCGTATTCATGCTTGATGGCATGGTGAAGCAGCATGCGGAACAGAGAGTACACCATGTCGCTTATCTTCTGCTCTTCGCTGCTCTTTGGATGAATGTAGGCCATCGCAATGAGCCACTCCTGCCACACGGACATCTGGAGCACGGTGCGCCGATTCTCCCGATTGCTATTGCACAACAGGGTCATATCCTGCAGGAACAGCTTTTTCACGTCGATCAGGGATTCCGTTTGCTTTGATTGCCGGATCAGGGTGGCCACCACCTTGAGGATCACTGGAT
This sequence comes from Drosophila santomea, assembly GCF_016746245.2. Classification (NCBI taxonomy): domain Eukaryota; kingdom Metazoa; phylum Arthropoda; class Insecta; order Diptera; family Drosophilidae; genus Drosophila; species Drosophila santomea. The sequence goes on from NC_053021.2 coordinate 3,476,168, forward strand.
GGGAAAAGATATCAATGGTTAAAACAGGAAAAAAAATTAAAAACAAAACAAAACAAAAAGTATTGATTACATTAATGTCCTCGTTAGAATATATGAAGTATTTAAGTATTGTTCTTAATTTATATTAAAATTCACATTTTTTCGAGGAGTCTAAATCAATTATATAAATAGCTGCACTTACTTGGATTCTCCAGTCGGTAGTGACTCTCTGGTTCCGGATGCCGTGTGTACAGAATCTGCTGCGAGATGTGCTCCGTCATGATCTCGTAAAGAACATTGTATGTGGGCAGGGATAGCGATTCCTCATAGAGAAGCAGTCGCTCCGCTAAGAGGGTGTACAGATTGTGTGGCGACATTACATCGTACTTGCGTCTGATGGTGGATAATACAAGAAAATAGTAAGAGTTTGGGTTAGATTACAACAGTTAATACCAGTGGTAGGGTAAAAACGGTCCAGTCTTCACTGTACTCACTTGTGGGTGCTGCGGGAAAGGAAGAAGCCCAGTAGTTTGAGGGCCTGCAACCGAATCAACTGACTTTCGGCCGCCAGCAACTTGAAGATGCTGCGCACGCCGTGCTTCACATCAAAGGCAGGTACCATGGAGCTGGGATGCTCCGACATCAGCGAGATGAGCATCTGCAGCACGTCATGTAGATTCTCGTCCTGGAAGTTAAACCAAAACGAGGGCAAAACATGATGTCAATCAATTAAATAGCGGCTATTAACGGTTTAGGGGGAAGGGTTATTCGGGTTTAGAGGGAATCGATTACACACCTCGTGCATGGTGGTCAGATAGTTGAGTATGCTCTGCAGCTCGTCCTCCTTCACGCCATTGCCGATCATGATGAGCTGCTTCAGGAACAGCAGGATGTAGGCCCGGATGGCCAGAATGTCCTTTTGAGCCGGACGAGGTCCATCTGTTGGCGGAAAAGGAGACAAACACAAAATCATTTGGTCATTTCTAGGTACTAGTCAGATGAAAATTACTTGCAGTTACTAATTAATTACTTGCAGTGTTGTATGTGCAAAAACTTACCCAGTCCCTTGGGAATGATGCCGCTCTTAGCCCGCGGATTGACCACCCAGTAGTAGTACTTCAGGGTGTGCACTGTCTGTAGGACCGTGCTGACCCTCCTCACATTGCTGTAGATCTGCGTGTCCGAGAGGAACTCGGTGGCCAAGTAGGAGTACAGTCGTGCCTGGACATTGGCGGGTGTGTATATCCATAGGGCTGGATTGAAGAGGACGTGGTCCAGTAGCTGCCACGTGAGAAATGAGAAACAGAACAACTGCGGGGAATTAGTCAAGTAACTTTTGCTGTCCTCTACCAATTTGATTGGGTGACTTAGTCCATTTGTGAAGGTAGCTCGGAAAGGAAGGGTGTTTGTGTATGCGAGTATATAAATAGAGTTTTGGATAGATATTGAATGTAGTAGTTGGGGATAGGCAAAAAGAGGTTTAAGCAGGTGGATATATTAAAGAAGGGCCAGAGAGTGCAGGTTATAAAAAAATCAATTAGATTTTGGTATACATACGGTTAAACATGAGTTTCAGGTTTTTTTTTTTTATTATTGTTGTCAGAGTTGTTGTAGTTGATGTTGATATATATTTTGGGGGCGGTAGTAGTAGTAGTAGTAGTAGTACATATTTTGGGATATAACAGGTAACACATGCAGCAACAGCAACAGCATAACGGCAATCAACGAACATAAAATCAAATTCCAACGGAACGGAATGGAACGGAACGAAATGAAACGAAACAAACAATTGCATTCCGGTATTCATGAGGTTAGCTTCAAATGTTTAGGGGTTAACACTTAACTAAATTAAACTAAAACTAAAACTAGGCTAGGCTACGCTTGTAATGATTAAGTTAAGTTAAGACTAAGATTAAGTTATGGCTAAAATTCTTGAAGTTAATAACACAGTAGGTATGTATATGTATACATTGATGGTAAAATGACTGAATGCTTTTATTTGATAAACAAAACCTTTCAAACCGAAATTCGATCTGAAAATAGCCTCAGATACTTTTATATTAAATTTAATAATCCGAATGATTTGGTCCTAGGTTCTTGTACCAGATATAAAATGACTACTTAAATATAAGTGTACCCCATATCTAGTACTTTCTATATTTCACTTTTCGTTCTGAAAACTTTTCACTCAAGATTGCAGTCAGCTTAAACCATCAAGCCCACTAATTGAAACTTCCAGTTGGCTTAATACCAGACCAGTATCGCCTGAAGAGTCACTTTATGCCTGGCATTAAAGTGTGCAAAATATCTGAGCGTAATCCAGTTAAGTTCAACTTCTGGTGAGTGGGAATTGCAATCCGCTTTAATTTCATTCATCTGCTTTTGGCCGGGCCCAAACAAAACTTGTTAAGCCATCGCCTCAACTTGTTGGATTGTCAAAACCAGTGTTCGCCAATGTTGTTGCCATGGCTCTCTAGTAACAATGCTACAAGGTTTTCACACCCCTTAAAGCCCCTGAAAAGGCCCCCCAGAAACCCAACCCCACTCGACTGCTGGCAGAGAAGTTTCCCAATTAAAAAGCTGTGCACGGAATGTAAAATAAAAATGCAACCGGCAGCCCCAAAGGTACCACGAAAAATATTTGCAGCTTTTCAACTCTTGATTTTTTTTTTTTTTGCTACCAGAAATATATTTATTTTCCGAAGGACAAGGGAGAATAGGAATGTAGAACAACGGTATGGTGCGGTATGGTATACATTTAAGAACGTATTGGAAATACTCCAGGCGAGCAATTAGGAAGGTGCTATTCGGTGCTGTGAACACAACTTTCGCTTCAATTATCCAAATGACACATTGAACAAATTGTGTGAGGAACGGAGTATGCGGGGTTGAAATGGGATATGTGGTGAGGGACCAGGAAAAGCCAATGAAAAGGCAAAATCTGGGATTGACGTTGGGGTTTTTCGGGGGCCTTGAGGTTGCGCTCAGGTTTTTTCCACAGAGTTAATAAGATTATGCGGTTTATCGCTGCGGTTTTGCGGTCCAGCAAAGCGTAACGAAACAAAATGGAATGAAGAGCGAAATTACTTTAAATGAGTACATAACACGTATTTATATACACATTTATATAAATATATATTAAAACACAAATCGATGAATGAGAGGGGATGATGATTTATGTACACGTTGATGTTCAACAAACTACATTAAGCACAGACACAAAATAAAACGAAACGTAATGAACAGTGGAACGGAAACATATATAGTATGTTACATTTATTGGATATACTGGTACGGTACAGAAGTACAGAGAATTCGAGAAATTGAGCTTCACCTGGTAGAACTGTTTCGTTGTTCATGTTGATTTTTATGTTGTTTATTGTACGGTTGTTATTTTTGGAGTTGTTGATGTTTTATTTCAGTGGATGTGTAGAGTTGTATTGTGTTTGAGTGTCGATGAGACGCATTTGAATTGAGTTATCGATAGGCGATCACAATAGCAAGAAGCGGGAAACGATGGAAATGAACAAAGCGATCATGAGTGTGGAACGTGTGGGAACGGTAGGCGTGGCGGGAAGCACAGAACGAGAGATATTGAGAGAGCGCAGGGGAGAGAGTAATAGAGAGTGAGAGTGAAAGAGAGAGGAGACAAAAGTAGAAGAAGACAGTTAAGTTGTAGTTAATATTTTTCTTCTTGTTTGCTTTTTGTTTGTCTTGCTGATTTCTGGCTAGGGAAAGTATTAATTTTTGTTAATCTCATTTATGATTTTGAGCTGATTAAGCGATTCGAAGCGGTGCCCAGGCAGGTGCAAAGTGCAAGCGAAACGAAATGGAACGCATATGACACGGATTCGAATGCCAGCAACTGATTGCAATCGAAACGCAAAAATGGAACAATTTGCTTTTGGCCAATGAGTAATCACAATCGAAAGAGCACATCACATGCAGAAAAACAGTGTGTGGCACATGCATGCAAGGGTCTGTTTAACAAATTAATACGATAATTGGAAAAAATAAAATGAAACCATATACAAATATGGTCAGGTCTGAATACGGAAAAAAACAATGGGATATTTTAAAAAATTTATAAGTTAATGCAATCATGTCTCGACGTTAACAAAAGTCATTTAATTTGTTCCCTTATGGTTCCTTTGTCGAACCATCATGAGAAAATCATTCAGATTCCATAATTCGCTCGGCTTACACAATAGAACAAAGACCATGTTCTACCTTTTAAACTAAGCGGGTTATAGAATTCAATGGGCAACCAGTGGGATTTCAAGGGGGAAATATTTGCTTCAGGTTGCACAGACTGGCAAATGGCATAAAATAAACATGAATATGCCTGAGATATACTATGTGTATATATCGTGTGGGTGGGTAGACGTTGGATGCTTGTGAGTAGTACGAGTGCGAGTACGAGTATATTTGCTTAAGAGATTCTCAAGTGCAGTTACTTATAACGAGAAATGTGAGCAGTTGTTTACGGTTGTGTTTACTTTTTTGAAAGGATTACGCAGGCCTGTGTTCAACTGTGCGCCATCATCATCATAACCATCATCACCATCATCATCATCAAATCATCATCAACAAAAGGCAAAACACAGTGAGTGCGATAGATAGAGTTGGATTCATATATATATATATATTTATGTGAGTGTGGAGAGAAAGAGAAATAGAGACAGAGAAAGCAACAAACGAGACGAAATCGCATATCATTTTTGGGATTTCCTTTTTTTTTTTGCTTTGTACTTTTTTGGAGAGATGGGTTAACATGCCACCCTAAGAACAATCGATGGGTTGGGTTTTCATTTTCTGTTTGTTTTTGCTGGGTGTAAGCGAACAACAAGAACGCGTAACAAAATTGTAAATCAAATTCGCAAGGAGATTCTTTGTTGAGGGGCAGGCTTTTCGCATGCTTAACCACCCCCCAAAAAAAATTACTGGCACTTAAATCGAACTTAGTTATGGTAATACATATATATAGTATAATACATAAAAATACATTTTACATTCATCACACAAAAAAACAGACGACATGCCAAGAACATTGCGCATACGCAGCGTTGTCCGCAATGCAACCAATCGTCCTTCCTTATATTTGTATGTATTTAACGTATTCATATCGGCTAACAATATGGCAAGCAGGATTTAAACTCGCAACCGACTTACCTGTTTGAGCAGCAGATCACTGTTGGCCGACAGGCAGGTGACGAGATACTTGGTCAGATTCAGGAAGGATCCAAGTACTTCCAGAGTCAGGTGTTCGCGGGAGGAGCGCTGCAGCATGAACGAGATGACCAGGAAGCCCCGGTTCTGGATCATGTGCTGCTGCACCGTCTGCGAAGTTTCCACCAGTTCACAGATGAAGCCCAGCAGCTTGGAGCTATCGAAAGGGAAATAATATACATATACGGGATTATTGATAAGCCAATGCTTGCCTAATTCTAAAATTAAATTCAAACCCACATACAATGCACTGGCAAATGTTATTCGTCAATTCATCACTTTAATCATCTAGTTCTTTGGTGTTTATAAATTCCCAACTAGGCCAAGATATAGGGTATTGGATTTCTTACTCACCACAGCGTGGGATCCCGCTTAATGTCCCCCAGACCCTCGTGGGCCATGTCCAGCTGCGAGAAAAGCGGGAATAGCACCTGGATGCCGCCAATCGAATTGAGGGTGCAGTGTATCGAGTGCGTGACCACGGCCTTCACATCCTGCAAAAGCAAATTTCAATTTAATCAGAGCTCTATTAATCGCCTAAGCTGTCATCAGCCCCGTATATTTTGGACAGGACACGTTCGCCGAGCTTCGTGCTTTTGGTCCTTCAGCTCCCTTTGGTCCTTATGATTTGTATGTTGTTTGCCCAAGAAATTACTACAAAATTTATTGAATAATTTTGACCAGTGCCGTCGTCTTCGTCTTGGTCTTCGTCGTCATCGCACCGTGCTTTCCGGTCTTTTTCGGCCTCTTTCGTGGCTAATAAGAAATGCCAAGGCATGCGCCGGTGTCGTAAAATTTCTACATGAAATTTATGCTCCATGGGAGGCTTATGAGCTCCAACCTCCGCACCCACTCTTCCCACTCGTCCGACGCGGCCCACAATCTTCAAAACCTGTTCACCTTCTGGTGTGTCATTTACTACTCACCTGCAACATCAGCGCATGCGGCGTGTGCACGAAATATGAAACGTTTCCCTTGGGCGACGACTGCAGACACAACTGACCATCGGTGGCCACCGGATTGTACATGAACACAATGGCATTCGATAGTTTGCCATCGTACAGCACCTGTGGGCAAGAAGATAGGTGGATGGGTTGAGTTTGAGCCAGGTGGTTGCATAATCAGGGGGTATTTGGGTATCTGGGTATCTGGGGAATCGGGGAGAGTGTATATGGCAGGGATTAGGCCGGGCTTTCGGCGAGTCATCGAGTGGCATCGAGCTAGGCACTAAGGACTCCATGGACTCCATGGGCTCCATGGACTTCCTATCGACCCACCGAAGATTTATCCCCAGTCAGGTTATTGCAATTTACTTAGGCTTTGTCTTTAGCTTTGCTTTTGGCTTTGGCTTTAAGCTGACACACAAGATAACGAAAAAAAACACACACACACACACACAGCAACGCAACACACACAGAGAAGAAGAGCAGGTTACAAATGACCAATGAAAAGCAAAGTTCGGAAAACCGAAGCATTGAGTACCCAGCAGAGTTAGAACGATTTTGTTACTTTCAATTTGGCTGTAAGAAGCTAAAGCATTAACGATTTAAGGCATTTAACTAATCAGTAAATTATGCTAGAATTACGAAACCTAAGTGAATTTTGTAAGCTGACCACTTTATAACCTAACTAACACACATATATCAGTTGAACAGTGTGCTCGTTCATATACTAAGTTATTTGTGCTCTGATAAGTTCTGTGAGAATCAATAATAAACTCTGTTAGGTAAAAGCAACTTACACACACGCTCACAAAACGTATGAACGGCACTATGTGTGTGTTTGTGTGGGTGTGTGCTCAATATAGAAATATTTAAATGCTGCTCATGAACAATATTAACAATACATATATACAACACGCATCGTTGCATTTCATTTTCCTGTTCGAGGCCGATTTTCCTCGAGTCTAGAGATTCCATCTCCATTTGTGTATTTTGGCAGTGTGTACATGTTGTATGTTTGCCCTCTGTGTGTGTGCCAGTGAGCTGGTGCTTATAGTTGTATTATTATATGTTGGTGGCTGACTTATTTGCTGCTAAAAATACTTCTTTCAGTTTTCTTTAAAGAATATCAAATTAAGCAAGAACCAAAAGTGCAAAAACTAGTTGGGGAAAATTAAGAAGCAGAAACTTAATAAGATGTAACCAAGTTAAGATATTTTGGGGAAACTCCAAATTTCTACCAGTTAAAACCACGTTTCTTAAATATTTATTTGGCGGCACAGTTTTCTTTTAGGGATCGTAACACTCGCCCGCCCATTTCTCCCATTTTCTTCATTTTCCCCTTAAAAGCGCAATGTTTGTGTAAATGTGATTGCAAGTGTGCGTGTGTGAGTAAGTGTGTATGGCCGTGTTTTCCCATCCCATTAACTCAACTCCCGATTTGGCACATAAAAACAACATTCAAAATAACTAAAGCACTCACTTTTCCCCCCGCCCTTCCCCTACCACTCGCCATACAAAATGGCATAATACCCGGCACAGGTGAGTGGGAAATGGGAAATGGGGTGGCTAGTGAAAAGTGGTGGCTGTCTACATAATAGCTGTTTCGGGTCCTGAAATGTGGAACATACAGGGCATAGAAAATTCTCCAGCGGAATATGGAACATGCGCGCCCAAAGATTTCCAACAATCTCCGGCGGGCGGTGGGCGGTGTTTGGTGGGTGGTGTGTTTTTGGCCTTACATGTTCGCCTTTGTCTACCGCCAAATGGGAGTTTTTTTTTTTTTTTTTGGTTTTTTGTTTCTTTTGGTGTCGACATTTTTAAGACACCTGCACAGGTATACGCTACATTTACTTCTGTTTACTAAAAACACGGCCATTGTGTTGCCATCTACAACTTCAAGTACATTTTAAATAGGAAATACATTTTAAATGGGAAATCAAGCTATCGATCTAAATGCTGGTCGGGAACTTTGTAATTGCTTACCAAAAATGTATAATAACTTTTTGGCTTTCATTTCAACAGAGCAACACAAATGTTACATAAAATAAACTTTATCAATTAAAACGCTAGCAATAACTTCTTAATTAAATAACTTTTTGAAAATATTTACACACGTTACTGGAATTTTATGCTAAACCTGATTGAAATAACTAAAAATGCTCTTAGGACTAAAAAAAAGTGACTTGGCTTATAAATTCAAATGAAATGAAATGCTGCCAATTGAATGTGCCCAATAATTCGAGATTCGAGCTAAATAAAAATATAAAAAATGCAGTACGATAAACTTAAAGTTAAATTAAAATGGGGTAAAATGAAATGAACGTTTGCTTACAGCTTTCAGCTGGTTGACCTCCTCAGTGTCAGCGGTTCCGACCATTGAGTTCAAGCTGCTCACACTAGACATTCGACGGAGTTGCTCTGATTGGTCCCCAAATTAAAACATATTAAAATTATAATTAAAAATCAAAATATGCAGAAATGAAAAGCAATGTAAATACCAAAAGAAGAAGCATTTCCAGTGGGCAAATGGCCGAGCGGATCGTCCGCACTGCCAGATGTTGCTGTGGCATGGTGATGTGTTGCATGCTGCTGCTGAACCGCTGCTGCATCATTCTCATTTTGTGTTGCAGCTGCCGCTGCAGATGCTACTGCAACAGTTGTTCCTCCTCCCGTTCCCGCTGCTGCCGCGGCATTGGCTACTGCAGCAGTGCCACTAGTGCTGCTGCTGCTGCCAGCCAAGGTCAGTGCATTGCGGGCGGTGAGAACCGCTCGAATTTTCACAAAAGCCGCATTCAAATCGAGCTTCTCATCGGACCAATCGATGGCACGCGCCTCTTGCTCGGCGGCCAGAATTTGGAATTGCAGCTGCAATTGTTGTTGCTGACCGGCGGCAACAGCCGCTGTCGCTGCAGCTGATGCATCGTTGCCGCTACCGCTTCCGGTGCCACTCCCACTGCCGCCCGACATTGCTGACGCCCCCAAGGTCGCTGGCAGAAGTTGAAAGTGACTCACCCGCTTGTGATTGTCCGGCAGATTCAGATAGCACTCGTTGTCGAATCGGAACTGCGACTGTATTTTGTAGTTTTTTTTTTCATTTTCACAGTGTTTTTTTTTGGCATACGGTTTGTTGTGTGTGGTGCAAATTTTTGTAGCAGTGCAGGCGGACAGGAAGTTCAAAGAACACGGAAAGAGAGAGAAAAAAGAGCAAAAAAAGAATGTATATATATATATATATATTTAAATATATATGTATAAGAACAAATGACGTTATTTTGTACAGACGAGGACAGTTTTGCTGTGGCATTTCGGCTGTGCTAAGGTGGTGCAGTGGTGCGTGCGATTGACCCTCGCTGCTGCTGAAAAGGCGATGGTTGTTGGGCGGGTGTTGGCAGGTCACCGGGTCACCAGTGCAACCACCCAACCACCGAAAAGCACCACCCACTAACTACTAACTACTCACTCACCTTGTAGCCGGGACCCAGGCGATGCATCGCGCAGATTTGCTGCGTGGTCAGTGCCTCGCTGAAAAGGTAGATCGCCGACATTTGGCCACAGAAGACGCGCTCCTCGTCCAACTCGGGGGTGGCTCCAATGTAGCACTTGTCAAAGGGCTGCAAACGATTGGAAAATGTATTTAAATGCGGAAGTGCTTAATGAGGAGCTGGGAAATAAAGCTGTCTTAAATTTATTTTTCTGCATATTTTAAAGCAGTTATATAAGTGACTTAAAGGAAAACTATCACTGCTATGTTTTGTTCTAGACTGATTAATGCAACAAAAATAAATAGATACATGCTTAGCCCATAGAAAGAAAACAACTGAATAAACTGAGTTGTTCAAATACAAATAGTACTCACATCGTTTGTGGAAACAAACCAGGCCATCTCCGTTGAAGAGGCCAGCTGTCCATTAACGAGGCACTTGATTTCGCTTTTCGTCCAACGATTGTATATATACACTATGGCAATCATGTACCACTGAAACAGATAGAGAAACCGAAACCAAAGTCAAGACAAATTCATTTGATGTAAGGATTATCTTACCTTTCGTGGCTGGAACTCGTATTTGACACAATGTTGAAAGCCCTTGCCCTTGACCTTCATCGAGGTGAGGACGAGGCAATTGCCCACAAAATGCGCCGTATAGCCCACGCCCTTTGATGTCTTGAAACTGGAAATAACATGGAGTATTCACTTGAGTTTTATACCAAAAATATCTTACACACTTTTCATTTTTTGTTTTGCTTAATTTTGACTCGAAATGTTTGGGCTTTGGGCCATGTACTCACCAGTAGAGGTAGGGCTTCTCCCGTTCGATATTCACCGAATTGATGGGATCCAGGCGGAACCAGGTGGTGAAGGTGAATCCGTTCTCATAGGGCCATTTGGCCAGTGGAGGCAGGACCATGGCCTGTACGAACGAAAACGGAAATGAAGCCGAAAACCGATTACAAACTAATTCGAATTTAAGCACCAGCGCTATGCTAAATATCAATTACGGTCAGTTTGCCACTCAAAATCATTGGCAATTAACATTAATAAGCCGCATAATTGACTGCGGATATACATGTGTACATAGGACCCCGAAAAACCCCCAAAAAGCTTAGAATTCCGTACCCGTAAACGAAGCCGTATAAATCTCGGAGAGGGAAATACTTTCGAGTGGCTAGGAAACTTGCGGCACATTCCATTTCATAACACAAACTACACAGACTGTGTGTATTTCCTGTGGCAACCTCAACTCAAAGTCAGAAAATACCAGAGCCAGAAATGCAAAAGGAAAGGCAGCTGAAGACAGGAATTCAACAGAAGGAGCCGCAAAACAGAAATGAACCGAAATTAAAAGGAAATGAGCACATTTGATTTATCATCAATGATGTGGCTTTACGGTTCGCCGACGACGTTTGCTGAAAAAGGATAAATTCGAGATTCGAACGCAACTACTATACAAACATACATACATATGTACATATGTATATAGTGTACCACTATGAACTCTGGCTACTCAGGTGAAATTCTACTGGTAGTCCATAAATTCAAGTCACTTTCCTGTGCTGTCTGTTTGCAAAATATCGTTATTTTAAAATATTTGTCTCTGGAAATGCCATTTGACATTAGCCGCTTGAGGCATCAGGTGAATTTATTGCAATTTGATAACAAATATTAATGCATTTAATGGTCAGTGCGCAGCGTTCGTCACTCATCGTTTTCTGTTTAAGACCATTATTATTTATTAGCCCTATGATGGCTTTAAATACTTGACAGAATTTTTGACAAACATCAATTAGTATGTAATTATTTGACTGATTCAACTTGACCACTCATTCATTTTCATAAAACTGATGTTTAGTTGAATCTTTTATTTGCAAAAATAGTTATTACGTTCACTTTATGAAATCACTTGCTTACTCTTTAGCTCTTCAAAATATCAAATTTCATTTACTTTGCACTTATCTAGTGGTTTCGCCTTTTTCGGGGGCCAAGAAGAGACAAAATGGTCTAAATGGGTTAAGGCCAGGCAAACGTGACAAAGGCTGACACTGTTGTTGGAGTTTTGCTGCGGTTGCAGGCACCACACACACACACAGGCACACACACTCACACACACATACACACGCACACACTCACTCAGTGCCACTCTTTACACATTTCCCCAATTTTCGCCCATTTCCTCTGACAGAAGTAGTGGGAATGTCCGGTTGGTGGAGCAGGAAACTGAAATGGTGCCCTGGTGATTTTGGGTTTTGGCTTTTCCGAAAATCTCATTATTCGAATCGAGTCCCGTCGTCATCCTGTTGCAATCAGCACCATCAATGGCATTAGGCGTGCTTGTGGATCGCAGATTGTTGGCTAAGTGGACTGGTGGTTGATTTTCGTTCCAAAAAGCGGGCTAAACGGAAAATTAAAAAGAAGAACAAAAAAAAAAACAGCCCCAAAAAAAGTATCAACCCAAAATTAGTGGGAGGGGGCTGGGCTGTGGATTTCATGTTGATTGGATGGATAGGTGGTCGATTCTTTTCGGCGATTTAGCTGAGTGGCGACTATCTATTTATTAGGCATTTTGCGACAATTGCGAAACGCTATCCAAGTTCGATGCCAGCATCTGACTTCCAATTCACTTTATGGCATTTTTTTATGTATTTATGGGGACATGGACATATCGATAGAGTGCTCCCCCATTCCCATATCAAAGAGCAAAAATGGGAGTGGTCAAACTCACAGATAGATAGCAGGCATACAGGAAAAAAAAAATACAGACATACACATACAAAACTGCCGACTACAGAGTGGGAAAAATACATTTCGAATTCGTTTTAAGTGCGAAGCAATAAAATAAAAGCCCCCGGAAATGTCGACGGGGGTGCAATATGGAGCCCCCTGGGGAACCTCTTCCTGTATTGTATTTGACGGCTATATTCGTATGAGGCCTTTATTTCAGACAGTTGCATTCAATAAAAAGATGCCTGCTGAATTGCATGCTCTAAAATTGCAAATATCGTCCAGAGAACCATCAGTGTGACGAACCATACGAACCGGGTGGACGGAAATTTAAGCTCCTGATGGCTGAAACTATCGTTTAAATAGTGGACATGAACACTAGTCGAAGAAGCTACCTTAAATTTGTTCTCCTAAAGATAGATCTATAGATCTGCTATAACCATTATCTATTTATGCATCGAATCGATGTATCCATTAATGTATGCGTTTTGTTGGTACTCACCGATCCCTTGCGGCCCGGAAAGCTGAAGAAGACGTCCGGTCCGTTGCGATGTGGCATCTGCCGGAGGACGTTCAGCAACTTGGCCGAGTGGCGCGGCCACTTGCCGTTGGTGGCCTTCATCGTTCCGAAGAGCAGCTTCAGCTCCTTCACCGTTATGCTATAGCTGGCCAGCACGCCCAGCATCTCGATGAGCAGGTCTGAAAAAGGGGTTTGCGGTCGAAATGGGAAATGGGTTAGTGTCAGTGGCAGATACACACGTTCATGCAATCCATGTCAGAAGTTTATGACTCTTGAAATGCTGTAATGAGTGCTGCTAATGCTCTTTATTAGCCATTCAAGTGATAGATATTTGTTCGATTGTTAAATAACAAGTTCAAAGATTTCCCATCCAAATAGGTTCGTTTAAATATATTAGTTTCGATATGCATTATGTTGGAATATTCAAAATAAGCTACAGGAGTATAGATACAGAGTTATTCAAGCTACATGTTCAAGCCATTAAATGCGGAAAGGCCGGAAATGGGCTGAAGGCCTAAAGGATATGCGCAAATGCTGCTGACAGCCTGCCAAACGCAACAATGTATGTGTGTGTTGCTGAGTGTGTATATGTGTTTGTGTGTGTTTGGCTGTGTATATGGGTGTTTCTGGCAACAATCAAGTTCCCGTTATAGCACAGGTGGCAAGTTGCGAATGCGAATGCAAATGCAAATGCGAAGCCAAATGCAAAGTTCTCGCGTTCACCCAAGTGGCAAGGACACCAGCTCTCACAGCGAATACTAGAAGGCAGAGGGGCATGGTCGGCGGCGGCGTGGGAGGAGGACGGGCCATTGGGGGCGTGGCCGGGGCAAGGCCATCAGCTATATTGCATTTGATCTAGCACTGCCATTGCCAGGCGCGAATAGAATTTCCATTCAATGGAAGGTTACACAAAGTTGCGCTGAAAATAGCAGCTGATTATTTTTTAAATAACTAGGGAAGGGAAAAGTGATCTTCACAAAACCAATTAACATTTCTACATGGCACATTTAAAATGTAATTAATTATTGGCAAAATGTAAAGGCAGTCATCTTCACAAAATTACTTAAAGCGCTGCAGCACATTTACTTGCATTCCCCTTAAATAACTTTTGGGTTTCAATTGACTTGCAATATAAATTGTGAAATTTTAATAGGAAAATTCGCCGGGGGTAAAAGTTTTTGGCCAAAACTATTTCCATCACTCATCCATGTCTCCAGTGAGCCAACGATGACGATGGCGATGACGAAGATGATGAGTCTTCCCACACTACATTAAGGAGTGAGGAGTGTTGCCCCGTCCCGCTCGTTTTCTGCCATCCTCCCCTTGTAAGGGCTGCATTTTCAATCAAGTTTTAGCCAAAAGCTTGGCCAAATAGTTATTAATTCCGGAGTTCAAACTGATTGCCCACCCCTCTTGAGTCTCCCCACCCCTATTGCCGTCTCGCCACTACCACTCCTTCATCCACTGGCCACGCCCCCTCCCGAGGGGCAGGCCGACGTCGTCTGGCTTTCCAGCGAAAGCTGCGCTATTCCCAAACTTCATTTGTAATGCACACTAATTGAAATGGGACGCTCGGGCCGTTTTAATGCTTGGTCTGTTGGATCACCTTCTGTATGCCGCTCAAGCTCACTGGCATATTCTTCCGCATTTACACTCTCCACCATACAAGGCACTAAAAATTTTTAATGTAACATCGTTATTCTCGGCATTTCGGGCATTGGGAAGTGAATATTGGTAAATGTTTGAACAAGAAATTCAAAGTTTATTAAAATCTTATATTTTCCAACGTTGGACTTATGGAAACTAACTTGTTGTGTTAGTTACACACTGCTAAACTGGTATTTACGTTGAGATGAATTGAGGTATTGAGCAAAAGCGGTAGTTTGAACCTTTGGGCCACTCTGGTTGACTCAAGTTATCCAGCATCCAACCAGATTCACTGGCCATTCCGCTGCGGCATTCCCAAGACGACAGTGTTGCCCGGTTGGTCCCCAGTTGGTATTCAGCCCCCTGGCTTTCTCAGCTTTCCCAGCTTTTCCCGTATTTTTCCTCTCATACTTTAGCCCCTTCCTAGCGCCACAGCTTCATCAGCATTTAATTACATTTTCCTTGGCATGCCAAAGTTTTTACTGCCCCAAACTCATCATCATCATCATCAGTGGGAGAAAAATCAGCGGAAAGAAGAGTATATACATTCTCATATATATATATATATATGTATATATATGGATAAAGAAATGAAAAAGAAGCAAGAAGTGAGAGCTTTTAACGCAACAATTTCTCTTATCAAATTTTAGCGATTGCATTGTCGAGTTTTTGAGCACTTTAAGTTATTGCCCAGAGAACTAGGCAATTTTTCTTCTTCCCCGTACGAATACAGAAACCTATAGACAGACGAACATATACGGACGTATTTTATGTGGAATCCAAGAAGTTGCTACTCCAAGCTGAACTTTGCCCGAGACAACGAACTTTTAACTTATCTAATTTCTTGGCAAGTGTCACGTCTTGGCATTTGTCAGGTGCACACATACACACACATGTAGCAAAACGCTGAGGACAGACATTCCAAATGCACAGAGAACATAATTGGCCAAAATGTGTTGTTCTTTTGCAATAATAATAAAAAAAGGTAAAACTTAAATTTTCTTTATTTTAATACTGCTTATATTTGTGTAAGCAATCGATTTGTGTGGAGTAAGCAAAGCCACGCAAGGTTTTTTGTTAATTACCAAAAAAGAAAAAGGGAAATTGAAATAAACCCAATTTAGTTTTAAACATCTTTCCTTCTGTGTTTGTATGTCTTTGTTTGTGGTCTTTTCCCCTTCGGCATTCTGCTTTCTCCGTGTTTCACACACACACACATGGAGCTCAAAAGTCAGCGACTGCAAATTGACAGCAGTTACAGTTCGTTAAATGCGGAATGAAGGAGAAGAGGGGGCTGTGTGGGTGGTGCAAAAAGTGATATGGTTGTGGGTGGTGGCGGTGTTGGTGGTGGTGCTGGTGAGGTAGTGGGGTGCTGGGATTTTGTGGAGACCGCAGATGTGTCATTGACTTAATAAAATCAAAATCAAAGCCAAAGGCACGCACATGCTTAAGGCATCATGTGTGTGTGTGTGTGGTGGGGGGAAGCAAAACGTGGGTGGAACGGAGGGTGGTGCAAGGCGCGGTGGTTTGGCGCAGTGGGCGGGGCCAGCGAGGGTCGCTAATGAAGAGCAAATTTACTGCCGAGCTGTGCCGGCCCAATTCACTCCCCCATTTTCTCTGCCTTTCACTCAGTGGCCCGCTGGGTGGTTTCTGGGTGGCTACTGGGTGGTTCGAAGGCTTTCCAGGGTGTTGGAGGGGTGGGTGCAACTGGGCGTGTCAGTGCTGCTGACAAGCGTGAAATTAATCGAGAGGCAATTCAGCGGACCAGACCAAAAGCAAACCAAAGTCAACTTGGGATCTATTCAGACCAGTCAAACAATGGCCGAATGTGTAAACTCCATTGTTCCACGAACCAGAGACCGTTATCAGTGCCCCCAAAAAAAATTTTGATTAAAATGCTTCTCATGAAATATATAATCATTGACGAATGGCGCTATTGAAATCACTAGCTGTATTGAAACATTCATAATGTATTGTTTCACAATTTAGACACCTTCAAAAGAGTTTTCAATGATTTCACAAACTAGACACTTAAAAAGAGTTTTCAATGATTTGACACCACAGCTGTGCACAGTTGCAACATTTAATTAATATTTTATGGGGCAATGCCATGTAATTATTGTTTTTACCTGCCACAACAGTTTCGGAGCGCTGCAGGCGGACGAGGACATGCTCGATTAGGCCGACATCGGTGCAGGCTTGCAGATTACGGACGCTTTTGCGCAGGATGGCGATGAATACGCTCCAGATCTCCGCCTGCAATGGAAGAGCAAACAAAGCAAATGCATATTAGATGTGTATCAACGAAAATATAGAGATAAATCATGTATCTTATCCTCTGTTGGGAGGATAAATAGAAAATCTCGAAAGAATAATGGAGAAATCAAAGTATCAATCAGGTATTGCCTTTGCCTCTTGCCCAGCTCGATGAGCAAAAGTAAAGTGGCTCACACAGACACATGCTAACTCACACACTCTGGCGCACACTTACAACACACACTCGCAATCACATGCAGGGCAAACAAAGGCAGGAAGTGGAAGAAAAAGACCAAAATAAGCAGCTCACGCGCAGCACTTATCTGCGGATTTCTCCTCTCTTTCCCTCTTTTGCTTAAGTGTGCGTGCTAGTGTACGTATATGCTTATGTGTGTGTGTGGCTAATGTAAACAGTCATTGAAATAAAGTAAAATAATGGAAAGTAATGGCAAAATAATCGCAAGCCAAGACCGAGTTTTCCTTCTCGAATTTCGTTTTTCCTTTCAGCGTTATTGCCTCAATTCTCCAGAACAAAAGCAAAGCGCTTGACGGTTCTTTATGATTATTGCCTTTGGCACACACACAAACGCATACACACACACACACACAGAGATATATTCCATCGAATTGAGAAGATTGCACAATGATTGGCAATTGCAGAGAAAATGTTGCGAATATCGCTTTGAATATATATTTCCGTTATTCAGTTATAATGGAAATATCAGAAATATAAAATGAACAGAAATTTGTATAACAAATAAATAAACCAAATTGTGACATGAACGGGCTAGCATTGTGCTAATGAAATCCAATGACGGTAAACTCTTGTTCCATTATTCATATCAATGGCATGCTTATCAGTTTTAAGGCTCGTTTTACGCATCATTTATCGCTGATTGTATTTTTCGCGTCCTCCAGCTACGTTTCTGTTTTTGTTTTTCTAATGCACAGAACACGCATAATTTAATTCGCCGATTTAAAAATGGACCACACAAAGTTCGGTTTTTTTTTTGTGTTATTTTGATTTTCCCCAACATTTTCCTTTGGGGTATCAGAGCACACCGGGGATTGTGGAAAACGGCTTTTGCATATACATATGTATAAATTGTACTTATCCAAACTCACTGATGTACACACGTAATATGTATATGTATGAAGTTTTGTGAGAAATCAGAAATACTCTTTATTTCTTTGCATTTTACTGAGCTGCACCACAGGGCACTTATTATTACCCGGAGTCCTTGCCAGCTTTTTCCGTTTTCCCAGCTTTTCTCGCATTTCCTTGTTGGCTTTTGAGTTTGGGCCTCTTCCAGTTTTCCCTCCGTTTCTCTGCTGGCCAAAACTACAGTTAGTTTGGACAAAACTCGTTTATTGCTGTTTGCTTAACAATTGAATTGAAGTGTTTCAGAGCTCGATTATTGGTCATAGAATTTTGAAAGTAATTGAGCCGTAGAATTAGTTATTTATGCATTCTTTTTAAAATAACTTTTCTGTAGCTAAACTTGAATGGCTTAGGACAGATTTGCTGTTGAATGGACTTCAAATTTTGTCTACATTCTACATTTATTCGTATAATAAATTGTATAATAAAGGCGCTTTTATCAATGTACGAAGTCATGTAAAACACCACACCTAGCTTTTGGTCATTTGATGTACAGGGTGTCAGAGCCCCTATCCCATGGTGCGCATCCCATAACTGG
This sequence comes from Drosophila santomea, assembly GCF_016746245.2. NCBI lineage: Eukaryota > Metazoa > Arthropoda > Insecta > Diptera > Drosophilidae > Drosophila > Drosophila santomea. The sequence goes on from NC_053021.2 coordinate 3,494,660, forward strand.
TTGGGAATCATAAGTGCCCATTGACAAATTTTAATTTTAACTTGCAAGAACGATGACGTGGTTGCAAAATTAATGAATGTAGCACGTTGATTGTTGAAAGTAGCATACTGCAAGTTGATTGTTCAAATGTATTGTTTATTGTTGAATGCATATAGTTAAACATTGGTTTTTTCTTCTGTTCTGAATTTGACGTTGTCATTTGGTGTTTATTTATTTTCTTTGCATTCAAGCACCTTTTATGTTTCGCTGCGGGCGAAATGAGAAAACAAAACAAAAGTTGTTTTGACGCCGCTGCGTTTTGTTTTTACAGCATTATTTCTTAATAAGCGCCAAGCTGGATTTTCTAGCCAGCTCCCCGCGAATTTTCCGCCTTCGTTCATGGTGTTTTCGCTTTTTTATTTTGTGTGTTTCCATACCAAATCCCCTAGAACGATTTGCGCCCCATTGAGGAGATGGAAAGCAAGGAGAAGATAAAGAAAAAATTAAATAATAAGAGTAGAAACTTCAGTCGGATTTTATTACGTAATTGGGTAGCAATTTCTTCATGGCCCAGCAAAAAGAACAGGAACAACAACAAAAACATCAACAAGGGGAACCAGAGTTGCCACAGCCACTGAGCACAAATTAAATTTGGCCTTTTCCACCAAACTCCCGACCCTCTCGTCTCTTCTTTATGTCTGTCTCTCCTCCATCATTTTCCACGGACAGCCCCCATAAGTATGCTACAGAAATGCGGCTGCTTCTTTGAGTCGAGATTTTTCTACTTTCCGTTATTTTTTGCTTATATGTACATTTTTTTTTTTTGCTCTTTTACTGCGGAACTCAGCCGAGCATTTTCATCTGCTTGTTGCTCGCTTTTTCGTCTCCAACTCTCGTTGTTCCTTGGCCAGGTTAAATTGAGCATCGCGTGTCCAGCGCGGCCGGTCAAAGGCCAAATGGAGGAAAATTAAAAATTAAGTGCAAAGTTTGCCAAGATTTGTTGTTGTGGGCCCAATCCTCACCGAAATAGGCAAAATACCTATAAAAAAAAGTCCGTCCGCCACAACAAGATAAAATTTACGCAATGGCAAAAGTTTGATTGCGCGGCGTTGAGCGTCACTTTGAAGAACAATCAGCAAAAATGGGGAGCTCGTTTAAACAGAAAGTCAATCTTATTTTAATTAATGATCAATTATCATTATGATGAAATTATCGTTTATAATAATTTATTTCTTATTGTTAAATCAATTAATACTTCATTGCCATTCAAATATTATTTCTCGATTCTTTCAGTGCAGAGTATCATGCAATTTATTTGCAATTTACTACAGTTGAACCTCCTCTCTCCACATGGAGACAATTTTCTTGTGCACTTTACTTTTTGTTTTGCACTCATTTTCCACTTTATCAGCGATTTGTGTGGGTCGTCGCTCTGTCTCTTGCTGGCATTCGCCAGCTGTCTTTGTCTGTTGGTCCTTGGCGCAGTCAAATCGTTTCGTTTCAATAGAATTTCAATAAATTTATCAACGTGTCTCGGCTCCTCGCATCCAGCTCCATGATGCCATGGATCTCGCCCTGTTTTACTCTAAAACACTCTCCCCTCCTGATGATTTTCCATTTTCCATTTGCATCCAATGTCTGGTTGAGCGTCTGCGATTTTTCCTTTTGGCCCGTCGAGCAGAAACGGGCAATCGGTCGTATACTTTATCAGGCGACAGCGCATCGTTTGCATGCCTGCAGTGCGAGTTTTTCCTCTAGTCTTACTTTGGTTTCTTGTCTGACTTCTCCACCCCTTGTCCGCCCCATCATCCATACCATTTTCCTTGATTTTTCCCTCGTCTTCAGACCGACCATCCTCCTCCCGATTCCGCACTGAAACTGACGCTTCGTTACCCCTATTCAATTTCAACACCCGCCCGTCTCTATCTTTATGTCATCTTTTTAGTGCCGAGCTGCAATCTCCTTCCTTTTTCCTCAATCTCCTTCTTGTCTTGGGCAATGCGCTCATGTGCTTCCTTCCTGACTTTCTCTGCCACCCACCCCACCTAGATTTTGCACCCATTTTCCACCCAATTTTCTCTCCACAGAACGTGCCGCCTGGCGAGCCAACTGGTTTTCCCCTTTTGCAAATCTGCTGCGGCTCTAACGGAAATTTATTATTGACAGCATCTGCCGCTGCAATGCAAACAACTGTGCAAGAAAGAGTTTGCCTTTGGAAAATGAGGAAAATCGGGTATGAGGTATTGGGAAAATCGCAGGCATGGCATATACATACATGTATGTAACATATACATACGTACGAACATGCAAAATGCTGGAGTCGGCAATTTTGCAAACTAAGTAGCGTGTGCCTTCTTCAGCTTGGCAGTGTCTACTGGCTGAATGGCTGAATGACTGGCTGAATGGCAGACACTGACTGAAATTGACGTTATGCCACGGCTGATATGCATAACATTGACACAAAGTGCAGTCGTGGCAAAAAGACCCAAGGGAGTGGTAAATTGGGGGAGGAGGGGAAACTCCGGGAAACTGCTCATTCGATTGGTGAGTCATCAACGGGGGAGACAGGCGAACAAAGTGGCGGCATTAGAATGCCCATCATAGTTGCTTCTTTGGTGCAAGAACCGAATATTATTTGATGTTCCACAAAAACAAATAATCGCGTCAATAAATTGGCGTTAGCCAAGGGTAAAGAGAATGGTAGTTGCCAATCAAATTTGGTGTTTTAGCGTACATTTGAAACTGACAAATACAATTCAATTCATCAAAATTCACATTCATAGAGATGGAGCAAAATAAACTGACAGGTATTACTGGGTTTTCACTCATCTATTATTTAATGCGCCCGGAAAAGTGGTGGGAAATCGTTTGCGACAGCTTTTGTGGGGTTGATGCAAGCGAACGGATGTCTGTTCCTGGATAGATTGCTGCTATATCTTTAATTGACGTCCTTGTCAGTCGATGATGCTGTTGTTGTTTGTCGTCCTTGTTCGATGCAACGACTTGAACTCGAACTCTGTGCCACGTTGCCACTCAAGTCCCAAGTGACAAAGGGCAATCACTTGCCCTGACCTCTGAAACCTCCACTCTCCGCCTGCTTTTCGCTCCCTTTTCCTGGCCTTTTCCCCCCAAGTTAATTACGCTAAAGTATTCCATTTCAATTTCGTTTTCGAGCACATTTCTAATTTATTTAATTAATTTATGTCAAGCTGCTGAAGGGTTGAGGCATTTCTTTTAATGACAATAAATATGTATTTTCGCTTGATGTTTGCTTGGCTCTCCCACTAAAAACCCTTTGCCACCAGGTTTCACTACACTGGTCGACAAAATAAATTTCCTCCAATATCTTCCGTCCTTTTTTTGAAAATAAAAAAGAATGTTTAATTGCAAGCTGTTTTCCCTCTGTTGGATTTTCGTTGTGGCCTAGTGTTGTTTACTTTGCCTTTGCCTATTTTTTTTTTTTTTTTGCCATCGTCTAATGATTTTTGTTTCGTCGGCGAGTTTGTTTGCCCTCAAAAATTATCTCTCGCAAATTAAAAGTTTTTGCTTTCCACTGGCGGTGTGAAGGAGAAGCAAGAGTGCAAACAAAGTTCGATAAGGAATGCAACCCTTTTTTCCCCGGTTTATTATTTTCGGTTTTTTTTTGTGTTTGTTTTGTCTTGGGACCAACAAGAATTCACTAACAAGTTAATTGAGAGCAATTTTCAGTTCTCTCATCGTTGAATTAAATTTCCCGGGAAAAGCGGGAGTTCAAAGTGGGGTTGCGATGTAATTAAGAATTGACCGAACCCGATTCCAGAGACCCGAGCACGTTGTCCCTGCTCAGTTGGCCATTAAGGTGTCACAAATTGAAAGCGAGCTGCGAAAATCGCGCTTAAAGTCGCGCGCACAATCACTGACGCCTGACGGCGAAGGAAAATGGGAGCAGGGTGGAAAAACTTAAAATAAAAAATGTAAAAAAGGGTAAGTGGAATAAAAGTATAAAAAGGATCATCAAAAAAAAAAAGAAACGAATTATGTCAACCTTTTGATGCTGTCAAGTGCCGCAAATTGAATTATGCACACAGAAAAGGTGACGCCAAAGTCAACAGACTCTGATTCCCCTTTTTTCACACTTTTTTCCACGACTCATTTATGTTCTTTCTTCACTTGAGAGCACTTCTCTTGACAAACAGTTGGACTGCTTTGCCTCTCAAGCAGTCGTATTTTTATAATTTGAGATTCCTTTGAATGGATAGTTTTTGAGCAGCTAAAGATTTGTACCACCCATTTATGCATTGAATAAATTTATTACAAATGTTGGTGTTTTATGAGTTCTAGATTTGTAAATTAAGCTCAGTTTCTGGCTTGTGAGTTGTGAGCCAGAACTTGAATTCGCATACAGAATACGAAGCGAATCGAAATTCGCTGGCGAAGCCAATGGGAATCGCATTAAAATTTCTCGCATAAATCGCAAAATGTGGTGGATGGTGTGGATTGGGGGAAAACAAAAGGAAGCTTTTGAAGGGGGTCCGGTGGTTTTTCCGAGCGGAGTTTGGGGGTGGTGGTGTTGCCGTGTCAAACATGAAATTCAATGGTGTTGGCAAAAAGTGGCCGAAAGTGCTGCTAGCATATGCGTACTACCGGCAGTAGAGGGTTAAGCGGAACCATCGCATTTGTGCAAAAGTTTCACGTTGACATTTCCATAATAATTTTCTTTTTATTCTCTCATTTTTGTGTTTTTTTCGGTTCTTTAACTTTTTTTTTTCTTTTTCCCACTTTCTGTGATTTTATTTGGCATTTTTTTGTCGGCCGCAAAAAGTTTGCATTGCTTTTGACGCACGACTGAGTAGCGGAAGTGGGCGGCGGGCTAAAAAAGTAGGCGGGCCATCGAGTGTGGGCTGTGAATGTGGGCAAGGCTAACCCCTTGTCGGCGATTTGACCCCTTTCCCTACTCAAAAGCATAAGCTTTCGAGGCTGTTGCCTTTTTGCATATTGATGAGGCTGAAGAATCTTTTCGAACTGCGTGGAAAATGGAAAATGTGAAATCTAAAATCTATGTTCCTAAAGGCGGCGTCGGCGGCGATGTGCGGAAGGGGTGGGTTAAAAGCGCGTGTCAAAATTGAATGACAAAACTCATGTGTGTGGCATTATGCCGCACAAAACCTCACCTCTTTCGCATTTTCTAACGGCGACACATGTGCGTTGATGCTAAGCCCACAAGCCAAAAATGCAAAGCAGCTCAAAAAGTATTCCAAACAGTTTTTCACAGCGACCGCCAAATCCAGACATAACGCCCACCGCCCACCAGCCTCCGCCCCTCCGATCAGCCACGCCCATATGGATATAGCTCGTGTGTTGGTCCTAAGGCTTTAGCGGAACAAGCTGAAGAAGCTCTCAACTTTATACATTTTTCATGGCTGGCAGCAAAACGGAAAAGCGGCATAACAACAAAAGATGAAAATATAAACAAAAACGCAAGAGTGACAAAAGAGAAAAAACAGCTATATTGCGGGAAAAAATTTATATTTAAATTTTTGCAAAAAATCAAAATTTACTAACTTATTGTAATTTAACCTTAATTCAAGGAAACCGGAGCAAACTACGAATGCAAAAAGGGAAAATAGCCAAGAAAATATAACTGAAATAATATTTGAAAAGGATTTTTAATAAGTTACAAATTAGAAAAATCAATTAGAGAATATTTAGGGCACCTTTAATTAATCCCATTGCCTATTTGAAGTCTCCTCCGCCCTCTGACCAATAATGTGCTTTTAATTTCAATTGAAATGAACTTCCAAGTTGGCTTTGGATTGGCTGTATAAAACTTCAATTGCCTATATGCTTTGTGCATCCAAAATTCTTCCAAAATACCCCGTCGTACTTAAAATGCTATTAACTCAAGCGAGAGCACAAAAAAGAAGCACAAGGAAGAAAAAAAAAATATTGAAACTTGTGCGGCTTTTCGGCTTTTCGGCTACGCTATTTCGGCCCATTTTACTCCAAACCATTTTGGTAATTCTATTTTTTTCTGCGGAGGAGGCGTCTACTTAAAAATACATTTACACTTTAATGACGCCGACGCGTCGGTCTCAAAAGCGCTCAGAAAACCTAGCATCGAAGCAAAAACAAATCAAAAAGAAATTAAATGACCTTTTCACATGCCAGACAATGCTTTAAACTCAACGGGTGGCCCCAGAGCGAAAACCACCGCAAGGCCAGGCACCAGTTTCCATAGGCGGTAGGTGAATGGTGGGGGCTGCTGGGGGCAAAATGGAGGGCGGTCAGGAGCTCGGGGTCAGGTTCGGGTGATTCTGTGTTTGACTGTCGTCGTTGCCATCGCCGTTGTCCCCTACGTGACGAGTGCTGCCAATAACGAATAATAAAACAAGAAAAGAATCCCAAAGGGGGCACCAAAGTACAAAAGAGTGTGGGCTAAAATCGGATTTCAAGAAAATATAGAATATCTAAATACCCTGTTGACATTTCAAAAACGCAGTTCTATATACTTTTGGTTTCGATAATCGAACAAGCAAATAGCCACAGCCTGTATAAATGTTACCAGTCTCGTCTGAGTGTTACCAGCCTCAGCAAAGATATAGGAAATTGGTTATTATACAGTCCATTCGTGACCCAAAAAGGGTATACACAAGTCCGGAAAAAAGATGAAAGCATATCGCCAGCGACACAAATGTAATAAAAGGCGGCATCAAAAGGCCAAAAACACACAAAAGGCAACGCTGCCAATACAAATGCCAGGTCCCGGCTAATGCTGAACCCATTTCAAAGTGTGTCCTTCCTGCCCAATCTCTCTATCTCTCTCTATTTCTCTCTCTCTCCCTCGTCTGCACCTATCCCCTGCGTTCCTTATCTGTCTATCTCCCTTTAGATGGCTGCCTGCCTGTCCGGCAATCCTTGCTCCATGTCCGCCGTGTCCGTAAAACTTTTGTTATTCTTGTGTGCATTTCAATTCGATTCTGTCTCTGCATCCGTCTCATTCTCCCCCCCCTCCTATCGGAGCAATCACAATTCATATTTAATGGCGAGTTCGATTCCTGGTGCCCTGCATTGGCGTTGGCATTCAGGGCCTTGACTTGCCCGACTTGCAGTAAGCCACTTGCATTTCAATTCAATTCGCTGTCAAAGTGTGACCAGGATTAAATGAAATTAACTTAATTCTAACAAAAATCCATAACCAAATATTGTGGCCGATTTGCAGTGTATATATATACAAGTATATATATTTATTTCGCACCATGATTGTCAAATAATAACTCCAAACGAAGTAAAACACCCCCGCCTGCCAAAGAGACCAAAACAAAATAAGCGCAAAATAAATCCCCGAAGAACGCTGCCAAAACATAATCTTCTTATGCTCATTGCTCAGCATTACGCAAAACACAGTCACACTGGCGAATGGAAAATGGAAACAGGCAGCACCAGGGAGCACAACAGCAACAACAACAAAACAACATCGAGGGGTCGGGTGGGTGGCCGAATAGGAATGGAAAACTTATAAAATATCTGCGAGGAATACAAATTCAATTCATGAATAAATTTCATGTATAGCCCTTGGCTGGCTGCTGCTTTCTATTTTATGTATTTTATGGCGTGTGCCTACGTTATGTTGTCGAGGTTGCCATAGGGACACCATACCATACCACTCCATACCATTCCATACCATACCATAAAGAGGATAACACAGAAATGGAGGCATCTGCATTTCTGCCTGGCTTTGCCATTGCCACCGTAGCGGCCGTGGCAGCAGCAGTTGATGATTTACCAAAGAGCCAACATATACTCCAGATAATTACGGCGCAGTCTAGACTTTAAAGCATGGTCTAGGTTTGGTTTCCCTCTCCCGATAAAAGTTGCCAACTGGCAACGGAAAATCGTTGGCTGCCACTGACTACCACTGCCACTGCCCCTGCCAACATAATCGCAAGTTAATCCTCCGTGTAACTTTACCACCAGCAACTGGGCATTTGGGCAGCAGAGTGGTTTTTTCCGGGGCAGGTTGGAAAATGTGGGGACGCCCTGTTCGAATGTAGATAAGCGGCCCTAAGCCAAAGATACAACTTTTAGATACTTGCCAAACTGAAATGTTGCGATGGCTTCGCACTCCCGCAAAAATAGCAGCTAAAGCAGCAGCTTAAAAATGTTTCATTTTTATCGCAGTAAGTCAGAAATCCGAATGAGGAAGAGAAGATGCTGAAAATTCCTTTCCATGTAATGTCAGGCGGATATCTCTTTGCTAAGGTTTCCCGAACCTTCAAGCGAATGTCTTTATCCAACTTTGATGTTTGACTTAACTCAGAACAGAGACGTAGATGCCTTTACTCTACAGAAAAATGTTCCCATGAAATGCAACCCCAAAAAGAAAGAGGCTTGCAATATTATTTATTTAACAGTGTGCCCAGACTCAAGTAAGCATCGATTACATAAGAGGTAATGAAGTACTATGTGAGGTCACCATTCAGCAATCATATATTGATAAAGTGACTACATAAAACTCGAATTTTTTTTCAAGCCTTAGGCGTAAATTTACAAAAGCTGTATGCCCTTTTTCCAGCTTTTCACTTTTAAAAATACCACCTGCCTTGGTCAACTGTGAGCCATTGTTTGCAGCTTTAACAACGTTATTTACAGCTCCGGTGGGCGGGATGTAGTACAAAAAGGGGAATGCAAACGACAACGAGATGAAGGGAAAACAAAAAGCGGAAACCAATTCGACGAAAGGTGAAAGGTGTTCGTCTGTTGATTCGACCCTCCTTTGAACGACTCCCCTCCCTTTCCTTCTGTCCTCGCACTTTAACCGCAGAAATCAGCTGGGGGTCATGGGCCATTTCCACCCATTTCCCCCATTTCTTTTCTTCACTTCTGTTCTTTGCTCCGTTCCTTTTGAGCTCTTTTTGACTGTGGCAAGAGTTACGCAAATTGCTGAGCTGGCAAAGGCTGTAAAATTTTATTGGGCATACACACAGCTGACGAGCCGGGACAAATATGCGGTGTTTCGGGGGGCGGGGTGTTGAATAAGTGTGGTGATTCGGTAGGTCCTGTAAATTCCGGTGACTGGTGGGTCGCATTACGGCCTTAATTTCCAAAGAAGCTTTGATTTAAACGCAAAACACGGCGACCAAAGGGCGATGAATTTATTGTCAAGAGTATAAAATGTTATAGCCCCGTAAAAAAAAAAACTAAGGGCTTAGGAGAGAGCGTGTCACCTGTCGCCGGGACAAGGACTAAAACTGTTATTTGCACTTGGCTCAGTTACGTGCCGAATCAATTGAGCAACGGCTGAAATACCAGGGGCGTTGTTGCGAGGGGGCCTTACAAGGGGGCAGCAATTTCTGGGGAGACACACGACTGGGCACTGTAGTTGTTGGGCATAAATAATTTGAGTCGCCTCCTTTACATGCACAATGTTTACACAACACCAGTTGGAAAACGACGAAGGAAAACCAAATTTGTTGACCAAACTAGTTCGAGGACCGAAATTTTGAGTACCCTTGTTATGAAAAATCTACGGAATAGCTGTGATACATAATTCAGAACGTATATTATTTATGCAACATTATTAACTGGACAAATCCTGAACGAATGTACATATTAAACAAAGTTTGCATATATGAAATTACAAAGTAGAAAATTTATATACTTCTTAAGTTATTCGCTTTCTTGTAAACTTTTGGGGCTAACATGTAATGCGCCATGAAAGGCTGCATAAAGCGGAGTGCCCATAAAATTGTTGTAAATTCAGTGGATGGCTGCCGTGCGGTTCGGTGGGTTGTGGGTGGTTAGGAGGCTAGGAGGAGGAAGGTTAGGTGGCTAGGTGCTATTGGTGGCTCACACCTGCCTCGCATGCCAAATGAAGTAAAAGATCTTGGCGCCGGAAAATCTAACAACGTTTCCACACACCGGGTGATGCATATTTGATGCTTGTTTTACATATGCCAACAATCCAGGGACACATGCTTATGCTCGTAGCATATCCTAACCACCCAGCCATCCAACCACCCAACCACCCAGCCATCCACCCAACAGCACATGCAAAAATTTGTCACTGACAATTTTCATTAATTTAAAAAGCCAAATAAATTGTGAAGCTTCAACCGCAACAAGAGCAAACATCTATGCCAACATAGCGGAAACAAGCAACTGACGCATATCATTAAAGAGTAGTTACTGGGGGTGGTGCTGGGTGGTTGGGGTGGCTTCGTTTTTCCGGGCGCATGGTATGCATATGTAAGACGCTCTTAAATGGATCGCTTGTTTGTGACGCACAAAACAAACACACTTGAAGGCAGGTAAAAGATGCCAGAAACCACTTGCCACCCACGAACATCACCCACACAAGTACACCTTCGCAAATCAAAATCAAAATCAGGTACAGGTACAAACCAGGCGGCGTAAAGGTGGTCTGAAAAACGGCAACACAGCTTTTTGGCAAAGGAAAAGTCAATGCTAAACTTGCAATTAAACAATAAAAATATACAATTTCACATTAAGCCCTTCATTTAATGAATACTTAAGAAACCAAGATTATTTTCCATCTGTATGTTATGTTTATAATTAAATAGAGAAAAGGAATTTAACTGGTATATTATTGTTTTTCTTCCCTGCTCTAAAGCTCCTATTAATTAAAATGGAAATTTGATATTTTTCAAAGATTAATGTACCACATTCTGATAACGTGCTGTAATACTCCAGTTAAAAGGTGAAAAATGTAATTTATATTCCAAAGGCGCTATTGAGTGCGATATAAATTTGGTTATCCGCGCAGTCTTACAAATTTTTTTTTTACAACTTATACGCTGTGTTTTTCCACTGCGTAAACGAGGAGGGTCAACGAACCAATGCAATGGAAACTCATAAAGCGGCAACTTTGTTGCGATTTAACACGGGCTGTTTGCCCATATGTATTTATATAACTGCGTACATATGTATGTAGTATATGTGGGATATATAGCTCCTGTAGCTTCAACTTCCGATGTCTGCGCCTTCGCACTTTGGATGACACCGGCAGCAACCAGAAAACCAGCAACCCACTCAGTCTGCCAGTAGAAAACACTTCCTGTCATCACACACACACATATACATGGTGGTGTGGGCGAACGTGGGAGTGTGTGGGTTGGAAAAAAAAAACGAGAGAACCACCCACACACACGTGAAAAGTTACAGGATCCTTTCGCCAGCAGTCATGCTAATAATTTGATGGCACAAGCGAGCGAGCAGCGACAACGTCAGGTGTAAAATATTGTTAAGCGCAAACACAGAAGCACACCCACACAAAAATACACTGAGCCAAATTGTATAAATTCATAATGTTGTAAAGGGAATTACGAAGACACTTGATTGCGACTGCTGAGCCATTTAAGATTAGGATCTGTCCACTTAGCATTACACTGCTTTACTCCAAGAAAACTTTAAGCAAAATCTATGTGATTGAGCCCCAGCTCTATTTGGCTTTCTTTTCGAGAATTTGAATAACATCATTTTAGGTCACTATGTAAAATGGTAAAGCATAAATGCGATTAAGAAATGATTTGAACTAAATCAGATTTCAATAAGCTGTAGACAGCTTTTCTCTTCGTGTATCTTATATTCATATGCAAATCGGGGGGAAGAAGAGAGTAAGGCCAAACGCCGACGATGAAAACGGGGAAAAACCAGCTGGCGGAGCGAGTTGAAAGGCATTTGGTGTTGATGTTGCGTTTTCATTACGCGCAATTTCGGCTGCCACGCCTCCTGTCCTGGTCCTGTTAATTTTCTTTGATGCCGCAGCGTGAATTGAATTAAATTCTATTAAAAAGTCACCATCGCACAGTCGCTTGGTTGCCTTCATGCAAAATGTACATGCAGATGTGTGTGCCGAAAATCTGCGATTTGCCGCATACTTTATCGCGATTTTGGGCAGGACCCAGAAGTAAGAATAACTCACCTGCAAATTGGGCGGACAATGATCCAGCAGCTCCAGCATATGTTTGATATTCTGCGCATCCTGTATCACAAAATTCAATTCCATATCGAATTCACCGCCGACCAGCTGTAAATAAAAATGCTCATTTATTGAAACATGTGATTAAAACGTGTGCGCAGTTTGGACATTGTTTAAACAGTAAGGGGGAATTGTTATAAAAATGTTGAGAATTAGTGTCGATTTTAATGTCTTTTTTTTTGGAAGTTAAATTTATTTTGTTGGTTGTGCATGTGGATAATCTGGGGACAAAATATGCGAAAAGTTGACGGCAGATTTGTAATTGGTAAAGTTTGAATTGGAAATAATGGATGTGTGTTTTCGAAGCGTGTGTTGAAGTGGGTCGGACACGGGAAACGCAGATGTTAAATAGGAAATGACTGACAAAAGTTTATCAGGGAGTCGAGAGACAGCCATGAGATAACAAAACAGAGAAGAACGAACAACTATATGTTGGCTTAAATCCGTTGATTGGATAAAATCAATGTAGTTTTCATTTATCTAGACCACACAAAAGCGCAAAAGCCCCAGATAACTTTACGGGCTACTTTTAATTGAAACCAAATCGAATGCGTTGCAGTTTCGATTGTATGTATTTAGTTATTTTATTTTTTTACGAATTTGCACTCAGCGTGGGTCTTCTATAACAGCAGATTCAAAAGATATTTGTAGTACTTTTTAGGAACTTTACTGCTTTTTAGCCTAATTGATTTGTGAAATTTCAATATCCATCCATCAAAGTCATCTTCTTTATGGCCTTTTTTTGGCTAACAGTTTGAAGAGCACCACTATAAAAGCTTATCACTGCATACTGTTTCAAAACTAATTCACTTTGATCGATGATGATCCGAGTTTAAAAAGCCCCATTTTCATATCAAAATGAGGGCTTTAAATGGGAGTGAGGAAGGGTATTATCATTTAGCAAACCATTTGCTTGCTGTTTTTTCTGCTACAGGAAAAGCCCCCGCCCCCAGGTCTTTACTTTCAACCCCATTATTGCTTTTTCCCCCGCCACCCAGTTGCTAGTTTCCGTGGGCTTAGGCTAAGTACAGTCGAGTGTGTTAACTGTTTGGGGGAGCGTGTCCTAGACACATCCTTTTGCCATCGAGGAGCAATCAGGGCGTCCTTTCAGCGGCAACAACAATAACAATCAAGGATGCTTTGGGGGAGGAAAACCCTCTTGCCCCCCAGTCAAGCCACAAAAAAGGTTCTAACTTAATTATGCCAGGCGCCAAGAAAATCCACTTCCATCGAAATTTCCGCCACCCCCCCTTTTAAGGCACCCAATGTTGCGCCCAATGTCAATATATAAATATATATATTTTCGCCAAATAAAATTGTTTTTCTCGCTTTTTACGCGCTTTAATGAAATCAGCAAAAATAAATTCAATAAATTGATTAGAGTAGTAGAAATAGAGACGTTTCTCTGTCTAGCTCACAAGTGGTTACAAGTGTCCTTACACCAAAAGAAATAAGAAGTAAACACACAAACACCCACACATACATACCCATACACACACACACACATACCCTTAAGGCGGTATAAATCGCCAACAGTATTTATGTCTGTTTTCGTTTGTTTTTCTCACATTTTTTCTGTGTAGGAAAACTTTGGGCGTGGGTAGTGGTTTTGACGGCCGACAGTTTGGCGCCTGGCCATCAATGGACCACACCCACAATCCAATCCAGTGGCCTTTACCATTCGACCGATCCAACCCATCCAAACCCACCTAACCACCCACTCACTACTTGTGTACGAGTGCACTCGAGAGCCGCTTTATAATTATGCGAAAACGGTTTTACCGGTTTTTTCACCCACATATTTTTTTCTGTTTACGTTTTGATCCTTTTCTGCGGTTTATGGCCACTACCACGCCCATGACCACGATTTGCCTTATCACCTGGCAACAAAAAAATAAACAACAACAAGAGCGAGAGCGATAGGGTAGGGGAAGTGGAAGGGGCTGGAAAAAGTAACAATATGGCCAGCAAATCTGCCTTGATGCGAACGTAAAGCGAAATCAAAGCCAGAGACTTCTCGCCCTCAGAATTTCCATTCCCCCGTTTTTGAGTGGCAGTGAAAACAAACAGCAGCAGAGGATCCAGTCCTCTAAGTCCCTCGGATTAGGGAGCAATTTATAATGCCCCTTTAAGTCGGTTACCCAACGAAAACGAACCAAATTTAACGAACAGATTTTCGAACAACGATCGAACAAATTGACCCAAATCTATTTATAAATACTTTATATTCTTTGAAATCTGCTAAAATTGTAAATTTACTAAAAACTTTAATTCTACTTGTAAATAATTTAAAACTTAATTTGTGAAAACTTGTTATATAGCGAAATTCCATTGTGCGAAAGCCACAAGAAATTAATCTATTTAAAACATAATAAAAGAAAGTGGAAAGAAAAAATAGAGGGGGGTTGAGGGGGTGCAAAACGCTCATTCATATTTAAATTAAACTTTGTGGAAAGTTTTTCGAGTTTTCCTACCCATCAAACCAGCCTCCCAATTAACGCCACCACCACCCATTTCAGCGTGTCTTAGTACAAGCATTTTAAACGCCGCTTAATTATATTCGTCTGCCACCCCAGAGAACAGCACTCACTCCCCACACCCCTCCCTCAGGATTTTCCACAGTTTCCCCAACGTTCCACTGTTTTCTCCAGAGAAGCGTCTGGCTCTTCGGGCGCACCTTCTTCTAGCACATTTAGTCAATTTTAAGTTCATTTAGAAAAAAGTTTTTCCATTCTTTCCATTTTCTTTTCCCTAGATTTTCAACATTTCATTTGTGCGGCGGAAAAGCTGTGGAAACTCTGGCATTGACGTGTCGCCTTGTTATCCCCACCCACCTGGTCGCTTCTTTAAAGTAAATTGAATTCCTATTTTATTTAAAATGCGCATTGAGACGCACTAAAAGTTTCTGAAGTGGCGCCATTTCCCCGGGGAAAAGTGGAAATGCCATTTTTGTTCCCCGTTTTGTTTATTGGGCGGGTGAAGGTGTAAAAATTACAATTTTACACTGGCAATAAGACCGAAATTTCCTTCTACGTTTTTGATCTTTTTTTTTTTGGGAACAAGGAACTCGATTTCCCGTCTTTCTCTGTGCAAAGTGAAAGAGAGTTTGTCTTATCTCTTTTGTAATTCAATTTGATTTTAACATGGAGGTGGCAGAAAGGCCGGAAAATATGAAGGCACGTTTACTGCATTGGAACTGTAGTTGTATTACATGAACACAAAAGTGTCAGTAATATGTGAAAAATGTAGTTAAAATGCATTGCCTTATAAAAGATTTAAGTGAAATTCAAACCAAATTGAATACAAGTTTCTGGTAATGTGTATTGATTCGTTGTTGCTCGCCAACCTCTGTTCCACGTTACTTTTTTGGCCACATTTTCAAAGCCATTGGCAATTCCCCAAGAACCTTGATTACGCCTATGCAGATATTCACAGCAATTGAGTCGCAGGTCTCGGGAAAAAAACTTCCTTTGCCATCTATTTCCATTTCTTGTTTGGGGAAATGCGTACTGCTCTGTTCTGGCTTTTCCCGACTATTCTCGCCAGACTTACTCACACCTATTTTGGGTTTTTCTTGGGTTTTTCTGGGACAAGGCCCTCTTCACCATGGCACTTCACTCCCCTTTGCTTTGTGCCGAATTTCCTGACTTTTCTGACTTTCCACACTTTCCCAACGCCCACAGCAGCCCCACGCCCCTTTCTTGTGTCATTAGGGAATATTCGCAGTTTTCTCGTGGTTAAGGTTTTAAAACAGTTTTGAAAAGTACACAGACTCTGGGGTTCCCCTTCCATCCTACGCTTATCACGCGTAAAAAATGTTGCCACACTTTAAAAAAAAAATTTTTTTTTTGCTACTTTTAAGTTTCAGTTTTGGTTTTGTTTTTTTTTATTTCTTTTCGGTCTTCACTTCTTTTGTGTGCCTTACTCAATTTCTGTTTTACTTTTGCTCGAAACCAAAGGCACGCAAAAGAAAGAAAAGAATTGCTCGTTGGGGAAATTTTCGTGCTCGTGCTTTTTAATGTTTTTTCTTCGGTTTCTTTATATATTTTTTGGCTTTCTTGGCACCTCCTTGAGGGCTTCCCAAAAGCAACTTGGTAGATTACTTTTGATTGTTCTATTTGAATATTTTACAGCTGGCATTGCGGCAACTCTCTGGCTGATGGCCTCATTAGTTGTGACTCCATTCCGGGATATATCTGCTGCTGTGCCTTTGCTCTTTCTTACGAATTATTGATGATCTGGGGATGGGGAGTGGGGGTGAAACTTCCATTTTCCCCAAATCCGTAACTCCCACATCATTTATCATCACGAACAATTGCCTCTGGCCTAAACATTCCCCTATAATTATTACTTTTCCACCGACTTTCACTGCCTTTCACTTCTTTGATAAAAGGATTCCTTGGTGCCCCATATACACATACACGCTTAACAGACAGACATCAATCAGATTCCTGTGAAAAAGCACCGAAACAAACAGAGGAAAACAATAAAGCAAAAACAGATGGCATGTGGTTGGTTGCACTGTTAGAAAGTCAATGAAATATTTATTAAGTTTGGTAATTAGGAAAATTTGTAAAGCGATTTTTAACAAACATTTTTTCGATTTTTTGATCAAAAATAATCCGTTTTTTTTCGATAGCAGTAAAAATAGTTGTCCAAAACTGGAATGCCATACCTCTTTGAATTCGTAACAAAATTCCCTATCGATCCATGTACATACATAGAAATGCAAATTTTTTGCCATTTTTCGCAAATTTTGATGATGATTTTGAGTCTGCAAAAGTGTGTTTTGCTCTCTCTGCTGGCTATTTCCTATTTCCTAATATTTCAGTTTTCAGTGTAAGCCCCGACTCCTTGAATCCAGGTTGCTATATTCTCCAGCCCTATTTTCGACATTCAACATTTATTTATTTTCTTTTTTCCCCGCTGCCTTTAATCTGTTTTATCTGGCACAGCTTTCGCTCCACGGCTTCTCCTTATCAATATGCAAAAGTTCGTTCCGGCAGAGAAGGCGAAAAAATGGGGAGTGGGCGTGGCATGTTGGAAACTTTTGGCTAGGCGGCAGCTGATTGAGTGCATAGTCCAGTGGACAGGAGGCTTGGCAGGGTCGAAGGGGAATGGGAAGGGGAAGGACTCACTCCTCTGCACTGGAAATTGTTAAGCATAGACATTAAAATATATGTATGCCATAAAAATACGCACATATATATGTGTATATACACTGGATAGATTTGGGAAGTTGACTGAGCACAGAAAACGCTGAAAATTGTTTATCACCATGAAAAGTTTTCAGTTTGCCCCTGCTACTGGTTGTTCTAGTTGTTTGTTTGTTTGTTTGCTTGCTTATTTTTCCTATTTTCCGTTGCATACTTTGCAGCGCATGTGTGTGTGTGTGCCTGTCCTTTGCCTGTGTGCGTTTTCAGTTAATCGAAAAAGTTAATCATCGAAGTTTGGCGCCACAAAAGCTGCTTGGTCACAGCGAAATGTATTTCATGAAAAACAAATAGAATTAAAAAAAGCTTAAACTTGCTATGTGGGTCTTAGTTAATCATCTTCGGAAAATTATGCTGTTAAATTTAATAATTCCGAGTAGTTTCAAAACAATTGAGTACGCAGAGTATCTTGTATAATGAAAAATAAAATTGGACATTTGGCAAATTAGAAACACTCGGTGTGCGTTTGCACTGCCTTTTCATCTTCTGAATGTGATTTGGCCTTCTTGGCATTGATTTCGAGGCTTACAATTATAACCTTCCCAGTTGATTGGCTGCCAAACCAGGCCCAATCAGCCAGCCAACCACCCCAGAAACATCGAACCAACCAAAGGAACATCCACCATCCACCATTAGCCACAATGGGCCACTTTGGCGGAAGTTTTTCCCTGCCCGGCAAATATTTTCTAGAGACGAAAAATTGCATTGCATATTATTTGCTGATTGATTGAGTGATTGATTACTGGCAAGGCACCTTCGACAATTTTAGACCCCAACCTTTGCTATTAAAAGGAAAACACCCTCATTGCTGTTCTACTGCTTTGCTGCCTTACTGCTTTTACTGGTGGCACATTATAGTCATCACGTAGAAATTTTATAGGCGCCGTTCCATTGAAAGCTTTACAAATTGTCATTTGAGCCTGGGGAAAAGAAGCGAACAGCTAGCAACGCTGAGTTATTAAGTGCCAAATGACAGTCCTCTCCTTGTCCTTTGACATAGACTTGACTGTCGGGACTTTCCGCCTCGAAACCCTCAATCCCTCAAAAAAAAAAGAACGCGGCCATTAGTTTGTCATTGTCTGCGACATCCTCGACTTTGAACGTCAATAATTGAGCGTAAAATATGATTTAAGAAAAAAGAACGTGAATGGTGGTTGGAAGTATTCGTTTTCCAGGACGAGATGAGCGCACCTGCACTTGTCTTGATTGCTGTCTAGTCAGACTTCAGGATAATAAACGAAAATTCCACTTATATATTGTATGTACACACGTACAGATATACTTGTACGAGTATATAGGACGGCTCCTCCTTCGCCGCAAAGTTCAATTTGAAAATGGTGCGGCTAGGTGGATAAGTACTGCTTGACTGCGCTTTTCAATCTGCACAAAAAGCCAACGAAAAGTCGGCGAAAAATAAAGACAGAGCGATAGAAAGCACACACATTACTTGCACAACAAAATGAAAAATTAAGAAATCTTCTGCAGCGAGCACAGCGAGAAATAATAAAAGTAATGGAAGAGCAGAAAAGGCAAAGGCAAAGGCAAAGGCAAAGGATTCAACGGTGGCTTTTCGCCACGAATGCATTTGTCTGCTGATGGCGATGTTCGTTTCGACCGCAATTCATCAGGAAAGCAACTTTGTCCAAGATGGCAGCTGGAATCGGATGCTAGACAGGACTCTGGATTGGAACAAATTAGATGACAGGATATTAATCTGGCGAGCGGCCATGGTGGATTATTGATGATTTCTGTTGCAATTCAGGGCAGCACTGTTTTCTTTTAGTTCGATTTGCTTAAGGAAAGTTTTATTCAATAGCTAAAGCCCGCTTAAATAGATTCTATCTGAAGGTTGGAAGTGAGTTCATAATTTACCCTAAAGTTGGATAGAATATTTCAAGTAAAGTTGCACCTTTAGGTTTTCCTGCAGACGGTATATTTGGTTTTAAGTGCCTCAAAGATATAGAAGCCCATCCTCTTTGCCTCTCGGTGAAATTCCGGGAATGCACAAACAAACGGGCAAAATGCTGATGGGCGGAGAAATGTGGGCGTGTCTGCATAGGGAAGCACTTTGCAACTTCCTTGCTGCAATTGGAGTGGCGGGGCTTTATGGCGGCTGCCACTTCGTTTTGGCACAGGTAAAAGACAAAGGAAACGGAATACTTTCACGGATGCAGAAAGAATATAAAATATTAAAAAAAACCATATAAAATAAGAGACTGGGAAGTGCGCCTTTCACTTGAAAAGCCAACGGCCTCTCTTTGGCTTTTTGCTTTTTGCAAAATTAGACAAAATTAGCAAGGAAGCTTAGCTTCAGCTTCAACTTCAGTTTTTGTCCAAAAGAGGGAAGAAAGAGAGAGAGGAAAGAAAAGGGGGGGTCGGGGCAAGGAGACAAACTCTTGTAAGCCAAAAAGCCGCAGCGAAAATGGGAGATGGGGGCTAAAAAGGTGGCCACTTTGCTTAATTAAACGCGCCAGTTTCGTTGTGGCTAGAGATTGAAAACTGTGCCAAGTGGCTCCAGTCGACACTTCATGTTGTTCCCTCCGCTGGCTGGGGCAACTTTTAATTTAAATAATTAAAGAAAAGGTGCCAACTTGAGTTTATCAGCCAAAGAAATGCGGAAGTCTTGGTGCGCAAAAAAAAAGAAGAAGCAAATGTGTAATAGATTGGAGGGAGGATAGGAAAACAAACACCCAGCCTAGAAAATGCCATCAGCATTTGGCATCAGCACTTTTCATTTTAGCACCTTTCAGCAATAAAATTTTCTGCACAACTCGACAATTTTATGCTCTCCTTCAACAAAAGGTGAAACCCAGTAAAGGGAGTCTTGGAAAATAGAAAGCGAGCGACTAGTCGTAGTTAAAAGATCTGCACGCTCCGATAGGCGTAGACTTTTTAATGAAAAGCCAAAGAAGAATATCCTTAGCAAAAAAAATCCAAGGCTTGTACAAAAGTTGCAAGTGAACGAGTCTGCGATGTTTTGCCATAGATAAGGGCACATCCCTTTAGACCCACAAGCCCAAAAGGCTCCAACACACAAGATGGAGATGGTATTGCCCCGATAAGGTCACTCTATTGGGTGGGGTTAAAAATGAGACAAAGCTCATGCGACGAAAGGAGTATCTAAATATCAGATTATAGAAAACATCAGAAGCTGATGCCTTTTCAAAGAATGACAAGGTGGCCGAGTAGCGTGAATCCACTTTAAGTTATATGTAAATCATAAGCTATCAATTTGTTGGGCACCGTGCCCCACAATTAAATAAACTAAACCGACCGTTTTAATAAGCTCAAAAAAGCCCAAAAGCTATCACCTTAAATAGGATTACAAATTCTTAATTGAATACAATGAATTAAAGGCAACCAAGGGGCGAATTTAAGGCAATTCATCGGATTTCTCTCACCCCCTTCAGTTGGTCAGTTGCTTGGACAAGTCAACTAATTAGGTGCCAAATGAGAAAAGAAAGAAGGGAGAATGAAACTAAATAAGAAAGAGAATGCTTCACGAAGTCAACGATTAGCTAATAAGACGATTGGCAGTAACAGTGGCAGTGGCAAACTTTTGCCATTGGCCACTTTGTGAAATTGTTTGCCATATTTGCAGCTGCTGAAACTTTATCGGCCGTGGCAACACCAATACTCGGACAATGCACTATGGGAAATTTGACCACTTTTTCTGGCCTAAATTAATAACTCCAGAACGGGGAGAGATATTCAATTGGTGTTTTTTGTATAGGGTTACACTAGTCCATATCTCTTATGGTACCAAAAATTGTGGGCGTGGCACCGCCCTTTCTATTTTTTGTAATTTATAACTCCAGAACGAATAAAGATATTTAATTTTTTTTTTTGCATTAATTTGCACTAGACCATATCTAAACTTACCGCAAAAACTGGGGGCGTGGCACAGTCCCTTATATTTATATTATTAATTTTCGTAAAGGCTTTCTCTCATTTTGTATGCTATTTCTAATCTCAGCCAAAACAACTGATTTCGTGATAGAGTTTATATTCTTAATTATTTTACAGAAGTTAACAACAATAGTACTAATAAAAATAACGAAACAATTCAGCAACCGCCTTGTTTAACTCCCGTTTAGCATGAGATTACTCTGAATTTGGAAAAGTAGGGTTAAGTCTAAAATCTATAAATTCTCCCAGAATCGGTAAAAGTGGCTTTTAAAATTACAATAATCTGAACAAGAACTAAATAAGCTACAACATGAGGTATATTTCATTGATGCAATTTGCTGCAATCACTTTAAATCTCTATTTAAAGTTGGGCATTATAAAAAAAAATACTTTTGTAAAGCAACTAAGATTTTTACTAAATTACTGGGATAACACTAGTTTTTTTTTCTATTGAATGTTGCAAACGCCTAATAGAAGGCCCACTGATTAAAATACTTTTTACAGAATGGAAATTAACGCTTTGGTCAATTATGAATGCGTACACTAAATATTATTGTAATATTCCGACTTTCAGAAAATGGGTTTTGGCCAGAAAAAGGGGTCAAATTTCCCATAGTGCAATGGACTCCACACACACATACTCACTGGCTCACACACACACACACACACACACACACACACACACACACACGAACTAATCAAATAAGCTGAACCAACTTGAGGCGATGAACAGAGCAGAGCGGAGCGAAGCTGGATGGGCTATGTGTCCTATGTCCTGGGTCCTGGGATCAGGCGACAGCCACGCGCATTGAATATGGAATATATGCGATGGCAAACACAACAGCAGAAGCAGCACAGCAGCCACACCAACAGCATGGCAGCAACAATAAGGACTCATGTCCAGTGCGGCAATATGAAGAGCCTTTATTAAGTAGAAGGTCATATCGAGTTACACACTTCATGACGAAATTTGCACAAGGAGAGGGAAACGGAACATGTGCGACTACACTGCGAGAATTGTGCGCACTCTATTACTCGATAAACGGCAAAGTCGATGAGCAGCTACGTGAATTGTTTAGCATTATCAACTACTGATTGATGTTACTTTACTCTTAATTTTAACTGCTCCTCTATTATTGGTGGTTGATATCGTGAAACGTAAATATAAACCATTTCTCATCCTGCATTCTGCAATCAAGAAGAGGAAAGGGCAACATATCACACACTGGGTTAAAGTTTGTCAAGCTGTCGCTGCTTTTCCGTGGCAAGTGGTAGACTAATTAATGAATTGGCATAAGTTTCTGGCTGTGCCCGTGCACTGGGCTCCAAAACGAGTCCACACAACATAAATGTCAAAAGTAAGGGGAGAAACTAGGACAAACTACATGTGTGTTCCAATTTACTTTGGGTTTGCCACACTCCTATTCTATTACAATGCCCAGCTGAAGGCAACTTTGCATTTGGGTATCTTAGCTTCTCTTAAGGTTTCAATAAGTAAGTCATTTCGCCATCTATCCAAAAACCGTAACCTAACACCATAATCATAAGCCAAGTATTTCAGTTTGCCGCTGGCAAAGGCAATCATTTCTGGGCCGCTGGTGGAAGTTTTTCTAATTGCTGCGAACCGAAAATCCAGCTCTCAGCCGCTAATGCCGCAGCACCACCCACCGAGTTACCAAACGAGCCACCGAGCAACCGAGCCACCGAAAACGTGGAAGCCGGCAAAATTGCTGCCAATTAGCGAGTCTTGTGCGAGTAGGCAATTATTATGCGCTAGATGTTGCTGCGGCTGATTCGGAGCCAAATTAGCGACAGCAACGAAATAAGTTTCCCTGTTTAACTACTCTCTTTTTTCCCTTCTCCCTATGTATTTTCTACACTTTTATCCACCACCACCAACCCATTTAAGTGGTTGAACAAAAATTGTAGCACACTTTTAAGCGTTGGCTTTTCTTTTTATTTATTTTTTACCCCACCACCCTTCTTTTTGGTTTTAAGCTCTTTCAGGGCCAAAGTGCCATAAAAAGCACAACAAAGAATTGCATAATATAACTATGTGTGTATGCGCGTGTACGCTGTATTGTAAATCTAAGGCCGCAGAAAAAAACGCAAATATAGAAGAGGAACATTAGCCGCATTTTGTCTTGGCAGCGCTCCCCCCATCAACACACACACACACACCGAAAAAGACAAAAAAAAAATAGAAAATACACCACCACACGTGTCCATTTTCTGCATGCGAATCACGTAGGTAAAAAAGAGGCGGCGAAGGGGCGTGATGTTGCAAAAAGGGGAGGTGTTGCTGGTGTTTTTGTTGTAGCTAGTTTAAATGCTCAACGCCATGCCATGCTCATTTTTTAGTGAAGTTTTATTTCGAAAGACAAAGTCGACGACATGTACGTGCAACAATACACCGGGGCAGAAAGAGATGCCACCAAAGAGCCAGCAGCCACAAGAAGAAGACGAGCTAAGGGGCCAAAAAGAGATGGCTACAGATAGATAACTAGATAGATGGCGCAAGAAGGGGCCGCGCGATATCCATTTAGATAGATGATGGGCCATATGCACCTGCCCTCTCTCTCGTCCCATCACTATCGCTCTCTCTCTTCTCAACTGTATTCAACTCTTTCTCTTGGCTTCACACACACACACTAGCAAAATTGCCAGATTCTTGACAACACTTTCCAGACAGACAATGAATTTCAAGTCCCGAAATGCGCGAAAAGGCATTTGCCTCATGAATCGAATCGATTCTCCCAACTATTTGATACTCTCGTTGCTTGCAGTACCTTAGTATAAAAGTACATTTTGGTAAAAACAATTACGTTTAGCAGGCTGACGATGACTTGCGCCCAAAAACGAAATGACACATTTTAACGATGGCCTTTAATGGTTTTCAATTTTACATTTACTTAAGAACTCAGGTCATTTCCTGTCGCCGAGAAATACCGAGGAAATTAAAGATACTGTTGGGCGATACAGAAAATATATAAATATATATACTCCGGTTATATGTATGTATGTTTTTTGAGTTTACAATGCTCTCAATCTTTTCTGCAGTGCATTGTGTCTGTGTATTTGTTTTATGCTTTTAGTTTGTGCTTAATAAACTGTTTAAGTTTTGAAATGCAGACGGCTGAGTGGCAGACAGAATGCTTCAACAGTCGGGCCAACTTATTGTTCAAATTGTGCCGCTGGCAACAAACACACACAAACACACACGCACACCCATATCCAGATGCACATAGGCATGCACACCACGCCATACACACACACGTGACTGCATAATAAGCAAGTGCTTGAAAGGCCTCAAAAGCAAACAACAACAACAACAACACCAACATGAGTGGAACAAGCCACCTCAACGATTCTGTTTGGGTTGCTGATGATGCACAGCCGTCAGTGGATAGGGACAATAGGAGGTTTAGAACAGAGCTCAGAATGGGTGATATGGGGGTCAGTAGGGGGGTTGGCATGGGGTTGCTATAGGATTGGTATTGGGTTAGTAAGGGGTGAATAGGTGGTGTACCAGGGATGAGCACGGTGGGCACAGCTGGTGTTTGTGCATGTTTGCCGCATTCGAAGTGCACGCAAATTTGCATAGACTCAAGCATCACGTTCGCGTTTCACCTGCTCAAATGGAGGAAATTCATGGCAGAATGGCTGGGCAGCTGATAAGAGATGGATAATTTCGGACAAAGGTTCTAAGACGATGCCATCAGCAATTGGCTTGATCGTTTAACCTCAACAAAATCAACAAGAAACTAGACTTATGAGCAATCAAAGTCGAACATATAATAATAACAGTTGAATATTTCTCATCAGCACATATCTATGTTCAGGTGTATGTGTAAGGGTTCACATAAATCGATTATCCACGTTCGGTGATTTTTGTTTTTATTGACATCATCTTTTAAAGATGGCTTTCAAGTAACGACGTCCCAGCCGTTTTCCCAGCCCCCACAATTTTTGCAGTGCCACCCAC
The DNA here is from genome assembly GCF_016746245.2 of Drosophila santomea. Classification (NCBI taxonomy): domain Eukaryota; kingdom Metazoa; phylum Arthropoda; class Insecta; order Diptera; family Drosophilidae; genus Drosophila; species Drosophila santomea. Next base: position 3,519,723 of record NC_053021.2, read on the forward strand.
GTCAACATTATGGAATTGATGATGTCGACGCACATTATGAAGTTCAATATCCTGGATAATGACGACAAATTGCGCAATATTTGCACCAGACAGAAGAAGAAGGCATGTCCCCAGGACCCTGATGGCCATTGGGTGGTGGTTGCTGGATGCGTTGATAGCTCGAGTGTCCTTTGTCACCGACTCCACTGCTGTTGCTGCGGTCAAACATGATTGATGAACGCTAATTAATGCGGCGGCCCTTGTCTTCGTCTTATTTTGATTCGCTCACAAATTGTGTAATTAATTCCCATCTCGAGTGTCCCAATAATTATGACACCCACAAGAAAACCTCTCAAGTTTTCCTCTCTTTTTTTATGTTCACCACCAAGCCACTTTAGTGGGCAAAAATATCGCGTTATGTCGCTAAGTGCACACTGTACTTTAACAACTCTGAGAATATGGCTATAAAGTTTGTTTTGCCTTTTGTGTTTAGCATAAAGGAATTTCGGTAAACTTAGATCATTTTAACAGTCATTATAATAATCCAGTTATAACAGTATTTTATCGGAGTATTTTTCTGTGACTTTTTCCTTATTTATGGCATTTCCCTTTGAACCATCGATATTATCCTATTTATCACTCCGTCTCGAAGAAATATTGCACTGGTAAAAGCGATTTAAGACCACCATTTTCCACGGCTGGTGTGGTTTTCTCTCAGCTGCCTCGATTCGCTTTGCTTCAGTGGCAGACAGAATTGACAATCATTTTACACTTGGCAGGATATTATGTAAATTGCTTTTCATATTTGTGCAACATTTAAATTCGCAAACGCACACCCACACACACATACAGGCACAACCAAAATGCGGGATAGAGAGAGAAAAGCGGATGACAGCCGGTTGGAAAAGTAGGCGGCGGCGGCGGTGGAGTGTGAGTGAAAAGTAAATCACGACTTTGGTAGATGGTGTTGATGTCAAAGCAAAAAAGGCAAGGCTGAGTTCCGGCGACATCATTATAACGATAGGCAGCAGGCCCCTAAGGCTGATTGAATACAAGACTGACTGGCTGAAGAACTGAATGAATGAATGGATGAATGAGTGAACGAGTGAATGAATCAGTGAACGACTGACTGCTGCATGAACGAGACAGCAGATACTCGAACCGAAAGAGACAGAGCTATTGAGGCGAGGCCTGGGGGAGAAATTAACGATGCGCGAAAAGTCTCTTGCCGATTTCAAATAGGGCATGGTCGCACAGGAAAAATCCAGGAAGAGTAACAGCCAAAGCATGTGAAAAATGCATTAACGCAACTTGGCAATTAACAAGGAAATTACATTACTTAGCAGGTATGCTATTATTTAATGGGTAACCGCCAGTCGGCTACTTTAAATATTGTATTTATGGCAACAAAGTGACTGTTTCTCCGTCTCCGTCCATTTTGGGCGTTTCTGTGTTTTTACGTTTCTTTCGGTTTTACCAGCATTTTTTTTATTTATTCCTGAGTGTCCAAAAAAAAAAAAGGAGAAATGGCGAGGGGCAAAGGGAAAGAGCAATCGCAATGTGTCAGTTTTAATGGGCCTGCAATTGCCGCAGGCGCTAGATGTCGGTCTACGTCTGTGTCACTTTAGCTGTGTGTCTCTTTCTGCTCCCGCATCCCTATCTTTTTCCGTCTTCCTGACGAGGAGGAATCGCTGGAACCGATTGGGGGCTAAGTGCATTTCCAAGCCGACACTCAGTCCCGAATCTCCTCTTCATAACGACAGGCCTGCAATTAAGCTTTGGGCCAGAGGGCCATATACAAACCCTACAAAAAAAAAAAAAAAAACTTTGCAGGCTTATTTAAGCACATCCACTACAGCCATGTTTATGTCCATTCAGTTATTGGCCAACGATTACTTGGATCAAATTTTGGAGCTTAGTATGTACTAAAGGATGAACAGATCTAGTAGGCTTAGTGCCAGTACATTCACAATAAGTGAATGTGATTTTTTCACTTCTCAGTTTGAAGCAAGCAACCATATCGTATTAAAAAGGGAAGCAAAAATAACAGAAAGGAAATTAGAATCCAATAAGATGACTTGCAGTCAGAGAAGAAGGAAGCCGTTAGGAAACGCGATGAAAAACATTAGCCACGAATTTGGACATGAGCTTGATATTCTGGTGTTCTGGATAGCCACACTGTCTCAGGAGATTTCCGATTTGGTGGCCAGATTGAACGCCCTTCGTGCTCATGCAGACGCGTAAATCAGCAGGAAGTTGGTTCTTATTTGGCGCTTTGTATACATTTTGTTAATGTTTTTTTTTTGAAAAAATTTCTTACGGTTAACAACAATAACAAAAGAATTCATGAGAATTCGCAGGCCATCGAAATCAAGCGCTCATAGAAATCAAGCAAGTAACAAAAAGACACGTTTGCAATAGTGAAGGTCTGGAAAAAAATTATTCATCATGAAACAGAAATGCATATTCAGCATTATTCACTTGCCCAGTAAACTAATTGGAAAATTTATTAAATAAACATTTAAATGCATCAAAGCGCACGTGAACATAAATATCTAATTTAATAAAATAACTTTTAATTGTGGCATATACCTGGTCAGGTCCATGATGCACTGCATCCAGAATGACGACGGGATACCCAAATGGCCTCTGGAACCACTATCACACACAGACACACAAACTACTACTACCTTTACTACCACATCATAACTTCCGGTCAACTGATCTATGAGCTGTCAGAGCGGCTATCCCATGAGGATTGAGTCAGAACTGATTGGGAATTTTAAGTATTGGTGGACGAAACTTTTTTTAAATTACATTAATTATGTAAATTAAGATAATTACAATGTATACAAAAAAACTTTTGATATGTTTAATGTTTTGCGTTGAATGTTACCTATGTTTCAATGTTGCAAATTCATTGTTGCACATTCAATGTTGCAAATTCAATGTTGCATATTCAATGTTGCTAATTCAATATTGCAAATTCAATGCTTCAAATTTAATGTTGCAAATTCAATTTTTCATGTTCAATGTTACATGTCACATATGTATATATATTACTGTTTGATGCTGCCCCCATCTCGTGACAAGTAATACATAAAAAAAATATCCAGATACCTGGAATACCTGATTTTTGTTTTGGGATTTGAATTGGGATTCATAAATCTGTTGGGTATTTGCTCTTCATTATCATCGCTTGGACGGACTCACCTGAAAGTAGAGGAAGCAGAGAGGAAAATGTGTTAGTGAGTGGGTCAAAAATTTGTGTAGACAAGCTGAAAATTTTTATTACACACGCCCACATATGTGTGCTTTTTATGTTTTTTTCATTTTTTTTACGGCTGGGGGGATGTCTTATGGTTATCGGTTTAAAAAGAGCCCGTAAACTAGGTCAAAGGTTCTCCCCTCTGCATGCCTGGCAAAAATGTAGTTATAAAATCCAAAAATCAGCTTGCCACAGGCATGGTTCTGCGAAATGTATTTGCCTATTTACAGCCTATTGCACATTTTGATGGCAGGCCCCAAAAACAGACAGAAAGAGAAAAAAGAAAAAAACGTACCAAATGTAAGGAAAAAGGAAAAACTTAGTCGAGCGCAAACCGAAAACTAAATTGAATTTGTGCCATGGGCATGAAAAAGTGGGTGTATGTGTAGGGTAGATGTGTGTATATTTTTGGTCTCTCTCCCTTGATCTCTACACTCAATGGTATGGAATTTTTGCATGTTATATGTATACTATGTAAAACTGATACACCTCCCGTTCCCACACCCACTCCCACTTACCGAGAATGCTTTGAGAAATACCAAACACTGTATGATGCCCTCCATGGTGTCGCCGGTTAGGCAGAAGGTGCCCGTTAGGTGGCGTCCCTTGCGGCCCACTGTCGCCGCCGCCAGCGAGGCATGGACCAGCGCCCTCTGTTGACCGCCGCCGGCGGCTAGGGCTGTTGCACCACCGCCACCCACACTAACCATGCCCTTGCCAGCGGCGGCGGCTGCGGCGGCAGCGGCTGTGGCCACGACGCCACTGGTGAGCATTCGTGGCAATGGAGCCGCTCGCATCAGACGCTCCAGCGAGTCCATGGCGGGAGTTATCAGAACACTGTTTATCGTTTATCGGTATAATCGTTGATTTTGTTTTTTCCTTTTCGTTTTTCTTTTTTTTTTGGGTATTTTAATTGATTAATTTCTTGTTGTTTTGTTATGTTTAATTTGTCGTTTAATTGCACTCGAGTTGTTTGGTTTTTCTTGTTGTGTTTATTGTATTTCTTAGTCTGTCAGTAGCGCACATCTTACTCAACTGCAAGTTAATTTGGTTTAACATTGATTTTGAGAATGTTCAAGAAAAACAAGATCCCACAAAAACCAAAAAACAAAAAACCAATCACACAAAAACTTTGCAATTTTATTTGCCAACGAGTAAATAATAACAAACTAGATTAAAAAAGAAACAAATTTTTTTTTGGAAGAGAAGAGAATAACATGGTTATCGGTCAACGGCAGGCGAAGAACTGAAGCTGCAGCAAAACAAGTGACCCACAAGTCACAACTACATTCCATATAAAATTTATAGCCAAGACGGAATAGGGGGAACAGCAAAATAAGGACAGAGACAGAGAGAGAAAGAGAGAGAGAGAGAGGGAAGGAGAGTGAGAAAGCATGGGGGTCTATGGGGACTATCAACAACCAGCAGAAAGTAGGCAACGAAAACACCATCACGAAATGAACAGAATGAGACAAGTAGAAATGAACTGCGAAATGCAAAATGTCATTGTGATGACTTTGTGGGCAGCATTTGGGCACTTTGTATACCGAAAAATACGAGCATATTCCATGAAGGCAACATGACAGCTATGTGGAGCATCAGTCACGCCCCCAACTGCCATATTAGATCTGCTCCAACCCATGCCACCCCCTGCCACCCCACCGAACCCTCGAACTTTTGACCGCTGACTGGGGACTAATAAAATTCAAGTTAAATGGTTGTTAAAAATTTATAGCAGACGCCTCGGCTTCCGTGTGCCGTTTCGCAGGCATTGAGAAAATAGCATCAGAAAGGCGAACAGAGACGCCATTTTTGGGGAGGTGGCTTCGGTTCTGCAGAAAGCAGAAGGCAGAGGGCCGCAGAGACGTAGTCAAAAAGTTGACAGGGGGTCTTGCCGCATTTTCCAGGTGAGCCACAAAAATTTCTGGCATGCTGTTCGCCAACATCTAAGGTAGTAGTTACCAATAAAAATCTAGATTTATGGCAACCATTTTAATGTAGCCAAAGGTTAAATGGCTTTCCGTTGTATAGACCCATAGGCTTAACACTTCCAGTGCGCGAATAGTCATTTTAGTTAATTAATTTCATCGTGGGTATAATACTACAGTTTATAACGAAGAAAATCAAGTGGAAACATTTGTCGCCTGACCAAAGACCTCATATGTGTGAGTTGTTCGCTTTCCCACTTTATATTTCATATTTTTTGTTTTGTTTTCCAACTCTGGCAGCAGTTACAGTTGAAGAAAAATAAGCATACAGCTGCCAGACAGTCGGACAGCAGTCTTGGTGCTCTGGTTCCTCTGACTTTGGCCATAGCATCTCCTACAGCTTTTCCCACAGCTCTGGCTCTAACTCTGGCTTTGGCTTTGGCATTGGCTTTGCCAGCCGTCATCCGTTGGCTCTTCCGCTTCCATGGATCCTGGGCGCTGGGAGCGTAATTTATCTGCTGGAGGAGCAGTTGTAAAACAGGGGGAATTCCGCCTGTCAACAGGAGTCCTACGTTTCGAGTCCTCTTTTTTCCATGGCCATAAAATTTATGCAAACCGACGTATGGCCAACAGGATGAGCGAGTGGGGCCTGAGATGTATGTATGTGTAGCTTCCCCATTCAACACAGAGGGGAGCTAGAGACAGAAAGAAATAGGGAAAAGATAGTAGGAGAGGGGGAGGTGGGGAGAGGGAAGTGCCCAGTGTATTAACTGCAGCTAAATCAAACTTTTGAGCCAAGTTATGAATTATTTGCCATTGTGCAGCAGGCGAAACATTCCTTTGTCGCTGACTTTGTCCCTTTTTGGCAGAAAGTCGAATGGTTTGTCTTTTCCCCCCACCCCGCTCCATTTACCACCCAGAAAGGACACTGCGATCCACCTGCCGAGTCATTCGAACCCCCAAGTCAATTTGAACAACATTTTGCCGCAGCTCTGGTTATACAAACAAGATTCCACATTCCGCTTCTTGGCGCCCGTTTTCTTCGAGAGGTTTCCCATGCTTTCTGCCTTTCTTATTTTTCTGCCTAGCTGTGATGATTTGCCATTTTGGGACAGGATCATCCTAGAGGCACGTAAATTGAATTGCCGGAGCCAAAAGGTTCTGGAACCTGAAGTAAACAAAAAAAAATTCCAGCAAAAATTAAGTGAAAATAATAAACCTTTCGCACACACACATTTTCTGCCGGTGGTGAATGGCTAGTGAAAAAGGCAAATGGTAAAGGACAAGCAAAAAGGCATTACACACACGTTGACCAACGGATGTCCTTCTGCCTGATGGCATTACAGTTAATTAAAGGTGAACCGATGACCACAGACTCCTGCCATCCTGCACAGTGGGTTCAAGAGTCCAGTAAATTTGATTTAAATTTAATACATCGTGTGCCGCAAACACGTTATTTGTACAGCCCACTCATACATACACATATCATGAAAGAAATTTCGTATATTGCTGTGTACCGATGACTACAAACAAATTTTTGACTGTGATAGTTGTTTATATATCTTGCAAGTGCTGCAATAAAACCACCTCAAAATGGTTGTTCTGAATAAAGGGGGATTTTGTATAACTTCCCTGATTCAATGACCAGGGAATCATTTTCAGTGGACCGGAAATTATCCCATGGTGACTGTGCGCATGTGAGAGGTCCACTAGTATGTATTTAAAAATTCTGCTCCTCCTGCTGCTGTGCTGTGTGTGTGTGTGTGTGTATGTGTGTCTCTGTGTGTGTGTGTGCGTGCGTGTGTGGGTCATGGCAAACTGGAAACTTTGCAAATGAATGGCAAGGCATTGGAAATAATGAGCCGTATTTACATTTCAAAGCGCTTGCACAGGCGAGAGCTGTAAAAGTTTTTAGCCTCCCCAACGGACTACGGGTCAAAATCAGTTACGGAACTCTGAAATGGAGAAGGATTGCGAGAAAAGAGGAATAAACCCATGGAGGCTGTTCTGGTAGTAGTAGAAGAAGTAGTATTAGTAGAAGTAGTAGTAGTCCCATTGCACACACACACGCACAGATGGAGCCTGGTAAATCTTCTCCAGAGTTGTGAGGAGTAAATTGCGAAAGCTTTCGGTGGCAGGATTGCATACAATTTGTTTTATGGCCATGGCGTGCACATTAAACGCGCACTTAATCACACGCAATGGGCGTGGTCGTCCGCCCACCGTCGTCGTCTATGGCGACAAATCAAATTGATTTCGCTTTTCTGCCATGCCCACACTGCCCTTACCCAATTTTTTCGCCCGCCCCCCTTTTGCCCCTTTTGTTGTGTTGCTTTGTGCCTTATTAAATCACTTTTATTGCCATTGAAATGTGAGAGAAAAGTTTTGCGGAGGCGACGCTGCGATGTTGCCCCCATATATGTACGTAATATGATTTTTAGCTGCTCACCAAAAAATAATTCATATTTATGGCAAAAACTTCAGTTCGTTGTGGGAAACATCGGTGTATTGATGTCTGCCGAAGAGGAGTAGAAGTATATTTCGGCTGGAACCCAGTGGCGATGTGGTCGGTTAGAGGTGGTCGCTGTTGTTGGTTGTCCACAGTGAAGCAAACATTTTGCCCACGGCCGGCCAACACACCACCTCAACGGCATCTCGAGTATTGAGTATTGAGTATCGTGTATCGGAATAGATGTCTCTTTGTGAGTCCGACAACAGCCGCCACACAAATAGACAGAGGAAACACCACAGGCTGGAGATTGAGTCAATGGTTGGTTTCAGGTCGGCATTGGTCGTCATGATTCAACTTGAACTTGGGCAGTATCGAGTGCACAAAAGACTCTGCTAGTTAAGTAGTTATGTACCAACATTTGGCAGAACTTGAACAAGAAAAATCATTTTTGAGCCCTTCTCAAGGAGCTGCGATATAGTAGCCCTGCATGTTGAACTACATTACCCATTATTCATTATCTCTTTTCCACCAGCCTCATCTACAGGCAACGGCGAGGTTTTAACAAAAAATTAAGAGGAAAAAAACCACCGACCCCTATATTCAGGCACAGCGTTTCAGCGAGGCGTGTAATTAAATTTTCATGCCACCTACCTGGGGGTTGCATGTCGAAGGGAGTGGAGTTGGAGGCTGTGGGGCAGTGGGGCAGGCGGAATATGAGAGTGGCACATACAAAGAATGCAAATGGTCGGGGCTATTCCAAAATGCAAGCATCAACGCCTTCGAATGCAGCCAAAGCAGGCGGAAGTAAATGCCGCAGCAGCGGCAGCAGTAGCCTTTCCCTTTTTCCCCCAACTGGTTTTTCCTTCTCCCTTCAATTTTCCTCTATTTTTTTTTGCTTCTCACCTGCCACTTGACAAAAACGACACTCAAGTGGTCAGGTGCTAACAAGTAGGAGAAGCGTACATGAGTTTAATTTTGGGATACTTAAATGCATACCTAATTTATTAAAGGAATTACTATATATGATTATTTAAAGCACAGAAAGGTGTAAAATGAACATGTGCTACCACATTACCAACGAATACCCTGTAATTCGGCTATCCTCAGCATGCTTTGAAAGCATGTCGATTTAACCTGCCAGATTCGATTGGATAAACAAACGATACAAACGAAACAAGCAAACAAAACAACAGCCTTCGAGCAATAACACAAACAGACGACAACAACTGAACAAAGAAACAACCCAAACAGCTAAGGGAGAAATTTGCTATTGCGATTTTCCCCCTCCCCGTGGCCATCAGTCGATATACATACATACATCGAGTTCGCCAAGATGCCGATGGTGATGCCATGTCGTTCGCGTGCTGCCATGAAACTGCACGCAGACTGCTATGATCGACTAAGGAAACCGATTTATCTGGAAACGCCACCATTATCAACAATCGATGAGGAGCCAATGTGCGGGGTGCGCAGAGATAGGCCCGTGAAGCCTAAGGTTGCGAGGCGACCACTGCCGCCTGGCACAAAGCTACCAAATCCACAAAACATACCCGGACAGAAGGTACGTGCGACGGTGGGTGGCGGCAAGGCGCCACCACGAGCCCGCCGATACGACGGCGCCAAGGCCACGTTCTTTCACATCAAGGGTCAATCGTGGGAGTCCAAGGGCTATGCGGAGTTGTCGCAGGGCGAGCTGGATCGCATGAAGGCCTCGAGGCCGCGGACCACCGAGGAGCGTCGGGCGGAACAGGATCGCCGGATGGAGGAGCAGCAATTTCACACGGCCGAAGCGGAGCGTATGCGCAATTATTTCCATGACATCGACGAGCAGCGCAGGGAAAAGGAACGCGAAACCCAGAAGAGGGACGATGACGAGGCCGATGAGGATGTGAATGAGGAGCGGCGAGTGGAGGCCAAACGATTGCAGGTAGTTGGTGCGATAAAATCGCAAAAGTATACGATGTTTATGCCATAAACAATAGATTACAATCGATCAACGCCACATTGTAGGTTCTTCATCGCGCCTTAGATGCCAAATACGAGTCAGATGTGCGAGTGAAAGACGCCACCCGTGCGATTTCCGAGGCCAAATGCAGTGCCATGTGGACGGCACAGATTCAGGAAAGAAAACTCCTCAATCGCATTCAACTCGATCACGATGAGGAGATGGCCTGCAAGAATCGAGACTACAACAATGCCAAATGGGGCACGGTCGAGCAACAAGATCAGGCCGAAGAGGAAAGACGCCGGCAATTTGGTAACGCTGTGCGTGAGCAAATCACTGACCGCGAAAAGTTGCGGTTCCTTGCCCAAGATCGTCTGCGTTTGGAGGCGCGAGACTTGCGTGCCGCCGTCGATGAGTATAAAAAAGCTGAATTGGCAGAGGGTGAAATGCGATCCCGCCGCAAGTTGGCCTACAGGGATGAACTCAATAAGTACACCAATTTGCATCGCAATTTCGTACGGATGATGTGCGAGCAGGATCAAAGGGATGAGAACAGAGCCTACGAGTATCTAAAGCTCAAGGAGCAGCAATTGAAACAACAGAGGGCGGAACGCGAGGCCATCGCGGCGGATGAGAAACGCAAACGGGATGTCCTGTTTGCGGTGGGCCAAAAGATACTCGATGCCAAGGATAATCGCGAGGAGATGCATTTCCTGGCGGAACACGAGCGCCTCGAAAGGAAGTACAGAGAAAACGAACGGAAGGCGGCCGAGAAGGAGCGCAAAATGGCTGCCGAACTCAAGCGGGCCAATATGGAGCAAATGGAGCATCTAAGCCAAATGAAGGCCTGCTATTACGTGCAACGTGAACGCGAACTGAAGGAGATGATCGAGTATCGCAAGAAGCACGAGGAGCAAATGAAGCGCGAGGCCGATGAGCAGGCCATCAAGAAGGCCTGCCTTCGCTCCAGTGTCTCGTGCCAAATTGAGGAGCGGGAAAAGACTCGTCGCCGCGAACTGGAGGACGAGCACTTGGCCTTCGAAAGGGAGAGGGCAGCTGAGGCGCAGCGCCAAAAGGAAATCGATACGGTGATCACCGTCAAACTGGATGATCTACAAAAGCGAGGCTGTCTGCCCAATTTGGCGGTGCGATCGCTGAAAGGTCGTGTCGCCAATGCTGGCAACAAAAAGAAGCTGGGCGCTGAATTCACTTAGATAAATTCATTTGCTAATGACTCCCATATACACACAGAATCGCACACATACACACACACACAAACTCAAGTTGACAATGGCATAGATGATGAATTTTTGAGCTCGGCGGAATTAAAACTTGCAGCACATATACTCGTATATATGTATATATAATATATATGTGTATAGCATCATAGCATCCTGTGGTGGCAACTTTTCTGTGCATTCCCCCGCCTTTTTGTTTGCTGTCAATTCAACAAGTTAAAACTGCAGACCGCAGACGGAAAGATATATAGACTGGCATTCATTAAGCCGCAGCTGATAGAGCAAACAAAGTTTTTCCTATCGCTCCGCTCACTCTTCACATGCATTAAATATGCACACTCGTTTCGGGATTCAGTTCAACTAAAAGTCAACTTTATCCTGTCGCAATTGCAGCTGCAAAAATAATTAGCCACACAAGTCATCATAAAATGGCATTGAAAGGCAGTTGGGCTGCGGTAAAACTCTTTAATTTCAGATAAATTATTAACTGGTTTATGAACTAGGGAGATCGGGAATTTTTACTGAATATTTGTATATTTTAATCAACAGATAACGATAAAAACGAACCGAAACACGCAGGAGAATCGAGTATAAATCACAAAAGAGGCGCCCCAGCCACGCCTTCTAGCACAAAGCTATCAATTCTGTAAAGTCACAGAGCAGAACGCTGAGATTAATTGAGTTGGATAAATTTCGCCGGGCTAATACGTCTTTGGGAATTAACCCACGATAGATGAGTGGGGGTTAAAACGCGCACAGAGGCACGCACACACAGACACACTAGGATTAGGGTAAATTAAGTTGAGTTTAAGTAGAGAGCATTTGTTTCACTTAAATTAGCTTAAAGCGAAATTAATTTCACTCCACCGACTATTGATTCGATTTTGTGAATTTTCACAAGATACCATTCGTGGCCGAATGGGTTAAGCTGACCGTGACTGCATGCTGTGGGTCATCCATCCTCATAGCGATGGTAGGCAGCGGGTTAATGATGCAGAAGAATATTGCCCTTGAATGAACCAGCAGCAAACCAAAAAGGCCGAGATGAATGGGTTTCTCGGCTAGCAGAAATATCTCTCAATGGCTTAAATACTTGCCATGATGCAGCATTTATGGGAAATATTCACATACACACACGCATACTCCCACACACACGCATACTCACACATGTACCACACAATATAATTGTCAGATCCTGCCTGTCGAACACAAAACCAAAATCATAGCATACTTTTCTATACAGTTCAGGGCAATAGCGTATATTAAAATCATTCAAGAGTCCTAAACATTTAGGTAAAATGCAAAAATTCATACCTAGCTATATAAAATACTTTGGACTATAAATATAAGAAACACTTATTTTACGACTCCATATTCCCATCGTGTGACCTATTGTGTTGAACGCATGTGTAATATTTGTTAAATGCGGAGCACATATGTATATATGCACACGCACACACACATACGTAGGCAATTGGAAAGAGGGTAGCTGTGTGCTTGGTAAAAACAAACAATAGTAAAACTGATTAAGTCGGGGAAAACCACATCAAGCTAAACGATGATGAAGAAAAGACCAAAAGATTACGAACGTTGAACGCAGAACGCTGAGCACAAAAGGGAGAGACAAATGGTTGCAAGAAGGGGAAAAATGGAGGGGCAGTGAAGAAAGAGGAGGAGAAACAGGAGGCATGGAGAGGAGGACGGACATGTGGGGAAAGTTAACTTGATGCGGGCCAAGGATAGACAAACACACATGGTCACTGGAGATGAAAACGAGGTCCAAGGAATAAAAGAATACAACAAGAAAATTCTACCACATATCGAATAATTGAAAGGATATATGTATGTACCCATACATACGTACATACATTTATATATGACAGATAGAAAGTCTGCTGCGACAATTTGTAAGATATGATAGTAATGCTCCACAGCTTTTCTTCATTTCTTACCCTGTCGTCTTCCCTTTTTCCTTCGCACATTTGGCATTTTTTTTTTTTTCATTTTTACTCCAACAATGACAGCAAAATTAGTCATTGTCCTCGTCTTCAGCTCCCGTCATTTGCATATATGTGAGAGCGTCTGGCTGTGGCTGTGTCTATGTGTTTTGCTAGTCCTGACAATTATGTACAATTTACTTTGCATAACACTCGAAAGCAGAGGTTTAAAAGCCAGGCCAGGAATGAGGAGACTGGGACTACAGGACAGAGACCTGGCTAAAGCCAACTAGTTAGCATATTTGTTGTTCCAGTCCCCCAAGTGGTTAAAACCCAGGGAAAAGCTAAAATAAAAAAAAAACGGAAAGGAGAACAAAAAAGGAAGGAATTGTGGGGTGAAAAAGCAGAAACTGAAACTAGAAAAATTAAAGCGAAGTTAACCCAACAATCTAAACAAAAGTAAAAAGTTTCGAGAGGACCAGCCACATGGAAGGGACGGAATTTTAAACTAGCGCCCCCTCTCCTTCTCTCTCTATAAGCGGAATACACCAAAATCGGAACCCGAAAACAGGAAATAAAAAGTTAAAACCAAATAAAATCAAATATGCAAGAATCTGTATGTTTAAGTAGTTTTGGATGTAACCTTACTAGTACTCTTTGCACACCACACCTGTGCGATTGTGTTGAATGGCTTCGCAGCTGCAAAAAGTTGGGAATTATTAGAGCTGGGCTTAGCAATGCAGAGAGAGAAAAAACGGGTGACAAATTGACGGTGGCGTATGTGTGTGAGTGAGTGTCTTTCTAAGCGAGAGAGAGAGAGAGAGAGATAAAGAGAGAGAGAGGGGTTGAGTTGGATTTTTCGGTGTTATGTGGTGGACTATAAAGAAAAAAAAATCACGTGATTTACGTGCAAAAAGGTGGGCGGGTGCAAGTTCTGAGTGAAAGAAATGTTATTGAGGTTCAAAGAGAAAAAAGTGTGCAGATTGGTGAAAAATATGACCACTTCTCTCAGCAAGTTTGGCTATTAGTATATCATTTTTTTCGATTACTTAGGGTGAGAGGCAACCTTTTTATCGTGATGTATGCGGAATATAAATAGGTTTAATCAATGGTGAGATAGGACTAAGGTGAACAGTGCAAGCCGAAGACCAAACCAGTGGTGAAGGGTGAGGGGGATAAAGAACAGGTGAGAAACAGTGAATATAGGCAAGTGAGAAAACGAAAATAGGCGAATAATAATGTTTGAGATATGCTGTGCAAAATATTTTTTGAAAAATTCTCAATAATTTTGTTCATCTATTTTTTGTGTCGGTTTTTGCTTTTTGGTTTGGATTTCCTTTTTTTTTTTTTGTTTTGGCTTGTGTTTGACTTGGTTTTTGGTTTCTTTTCAGCTGGTTGGCTTATGGTTTTTGACTTTTTGCTAACCTTGTGTGGGGTGTTTCGCTTTGGGCAATTTTGTGATTTTGGTTGCATTTGGTTCGATTGTTGGTGAGCGGAATTTGAAAAATTGATTTTGCATTTATTTCGATTTGATTTGGCTTTGATTTTTGATTTGGCGATTTTCGATTCTCGATTTTGATTGATTTTGTATTTTGGTTTCGGTATACATATATATATTGATCGATTGAAGTGCAATATGGTGAAGGGCTGTACAGGTATGAGAGCTGAGATATCGAATTGAGTTTTGAGTAGTGATCTGATTTGAATCTGAATTAGAACTTTTCCGATATGCTATAGATGCGCTTAACGCTAACGCACTTGCGTCGCAGTCGCTCGCACTCGATTTCCCTGAAGTCTGCGTGAGAATTGGCGCCCAACGTTGTCGCCTGTCCCGAAATGCTAAGATGGTGGTGATGATGATGCTCCTGTCCAGTGGCGATGTCGTCGATGGCGATATGATGAATCCTAGTTAGCTGTTGTCGTGTGGCGGCACAAATATCCGGTTCACTGGTTGCTCCTCCCACGTAAGAGTGCTGCTCCTCACGATCCTCCTGCTCGCCGTTCTGCTCCTCCTCCTCGTCGTCGTCGTCGTCTACCTCAGCTGGAGAATACTGCTGCTCTTCGGATTCAGCAAGATCGTCCAAAGTCTCTGCCAGATACTGTATCTGCTCTTCCTCACACTGAGGGCACTGTGGCTCTTCGATTGATTCTCTTGGCTGATACTTTATCGGTTGGGTTCTCTGATTCTGACTGATAATGGCCCTCTTGAGCTCCACAAATAGTGGTGATGAGGGTTGCAGTTGCACTGGTGGCACCACCACAGCCGCTTGTCCCGGCTGATCGAAGAGGCTAGATGGTATCTCACCGCCAGCTGGTAGGGGTTGACTTGTTATAACAGCCGCTGCTCCCAGGACACTGTGATGATGCCCCGAACCGGCGCCAGCCTCCGGATGTATGCGATTATCCGAGTTGGTCGATGAGAACTTCGAGAGTAGCGATCTTGAGCTGACCTTATTCTTCAGCTGCTGCTGCTGCAGATAGTAATAGTCGCGTGGTAGGGAGTTTGTGGCATGCAACGGATCCTCTGGATCGTAGTAGCCCAAGGCGGCGGGACGAAACAGGCCGGGAGTGCTCAGCGAATGCTGTTGATTTTGGTTGGATTGCGACTGGGAATGTGACTGCGATTGCGACTGCGATTCCTGATCGTATGAGTCACTTATTACGCTGGCCGTAGAGGCGGTGGGCGTAGTCGCGCTGCCCAACGTCGACTGCGAACCGGCGGCAGCGGCCGCGGCTGCGGCGGCAGCGGCAAATTGAGCGCCTAGCAACGGCGTCAATCCCGCCAGGAATTGTTCCTGCTGCTGCTGCTGGCGCTGTTCGTCGAGTTCGCGGCGATAGGCTTCGATTTGATCGCTGGGCGATGGGGTATTACTGTGGATGCAGCCCTGAAAGAAATCCAATGCCTCGTACAGGATGAAACACAGGCCCAGGACGAGGAATGTCTCCATCATAAGCAGCAGCTGGTAGCCATTTAAATGTTTGCCGAGCGGAAACGGAACGAAACGGAACGGAACGGAAACGGCTGGACTAAGTCGACTGTGTAAAACGTAGCCAAACAAAATGTAACGAAACGGAACGGAAGTGAACGCGCGATACCGATTAAAACTGAACGGAAAAACCTTTTATACTCGATTTCAATTTCGTCTCTTGGCTTTCGCTTTATTTTCAACACTTTGGCACTTCATTTTCCCTCATTTGGCTTCTCTTTTGTGTCGGCTTTTTTTTTACTCGGTTTATTGTTTTTTTTTTTTTTTGTCTAGGGGTTGGGCTTTATCCTTGGCTGGAAGTGAAATTGAAACCGAAACGGTTCCTTTGTTATTCAATGCAAATTAATTTCGAATTTGTTTGTCGTTTGTTTTGTCGGTTTTCTTTCGCCTTTTGCGCACTTTTCATTTGCATAAATTAAATACCTAATTTATATGTATCTCATTTTTGATTGATTTAAAGATTTTTAGGTGCTTTTGTAGTTGTATTTTAAGTAATAGACAGGCAAACACACATACATTGACACATACACATACCAGTACATTTACGTTTATATATATACAACAAAATTCATATTGAGTATATACTATAAATAGTTATTTACAGCAGATCTGGCCACAGCAGAAAAGCAGATAGTGGACAAAAGTTCTAGCTTTGTTGTATTTTTTTTTATATTTTATGTTTATTGTGCTGTGTGCGTGTGTGTGAAAAGTTTGCAATGGCTTTTTTGGCATCGGTGTGAGTGTGCTGAAATTTCGAATTCATAAAAGAAACATTAAAACTCGAGACCCCGAGGGAGTGTCAGCTCCATAGAACAGCTCGTAAAGCCCTCAAAAATATATATGACAAAGAGCAACTTTTTAAATCAATGATAAGGGACCACACAAAAAGGGAACACTCAATGGAACAAATAGTAAACCATTCAAAACTCTCTCTCTCTTAAAGCTAAGCTTTTGCGCAAAAAATTCGATGAATTATTGAAGATAACCAATGGAACCTCATCGACTCAGTTTGTTTCTTAATTCAATCGATAAGTTACCCCGAAGAGCCAATTCAAACTGTCTGGCAACTGAATGTGCATAAGTGTGAGTTATTTCATACTTGAACTCATGTCTTATTCATGGTGAAATTTGAGTGTATACGAAGTAAGATGAAATATGCTTGTTTATGCATTGAACATGTTGCACTATTTGCGCAAGGATATTGTTGGGCTTTCCCCCAGATCACTCTGTGAAACTGTTTGCATTCCAGATTTTGTTGCACTTTTAATGGTCAAAACATCATACATATTCGCATGCTTTTTCTTTTGTTTGCCAGTTGCCAATTGAATGGTTTTTGGACTCCCCGCTGTCATTATTATAACGATTACTATTGGGATTGTCGGACGACGGTTATGCAGTTGAAATATTTCGAAATATTTCGCATATTTGATAAATTGACAGCCATGAAAATTGAATGGACATAAACTCCAGTGTAAACAATTTTATTGGCTAACGCAAAGTGCCAGTGCCCTTCTGTGGGGTTAAAGTTTCAATTGAATCTGAACAATATAACTTCGATGAATTTTTACAGGCATTTAACTGACATCAAAGTCATAATAATCATAAAAATCAACGAAAAATGTACGAATAATAATCATAAAAACATTTTCGTGTGGTTTTACACTGCTACCCCTTTTTTTTTTTGCTTTATTTAAGACCGACAGTGGGGCAATGATGCGGAAAAGGGCAAAACAGAAGTCAGGTTCGCAATCTCATTCCATTTTTTTTTCCTTTTCTAACCCCCAGTAATATACCATGACCAAGTCCCAATCCGAAAATTCCGGGTGCCCATCAAAATGCACAACGTGTCGTTATTTATGCCCAACCCTGTTCTTAAATCCTCTTTCTAACCACTTGGGCTTAACCCTTAGCATGACAAAGCGGGCCTCGGGTCCCAAATGGACCCCCAAAAGCGGAGGACAAAACACAGGAGAATGCATAAGCCGCGAAACGAATTGAGGCGGCCAAACAGGATATACGAAATAAAGGAGTTTATTTAAGGCATAACACCGATAGAAATGGCTTTTAACCTTGCGATTTTTTCTTAACCCGGCTTAAACAGCGAATTTTTATAAATCTTTAGTTACAAAATAAAGCGAAAAATAAACAATAATGTAAATAATAACAATTAAAACAAATTGAACACCGTAATCCATGTCAGACTTAATATGCCAAAAATGCTGCACAAATTAAAAACTCAACTTTTTACAGTAAAAACTCACAGCTAATGAATACGAATACCCACCAATAACTTACGGAAGACAGGCAGTTCAAACCGAAAATTCATTCGGCTCAATTTGCTTATAAAAAAAGGAAAAAAAACTTTTTCACCCGATTTGTTTTGATTTCTGATGTCGAGGCACTCTCTAATTAAATTTTTAATGTGTGTCTGTGGGGTATAAGACAGATGGGGAAAAAAGGGAAAAACTTTTCCGGCTGCTGCTGCTGCTTGGAAAACTTCAAACAAATTCCAAGTAATTGCACATTGAAATTGACAGGGACAGCAGGATAGAGGAAGAGAGGGGGAGAGAGAAAAAGTCTGGGAGAGTGAAAGAGTAGGAGGCAGACGGCTGTGATGGGTAAGACAGAGACGGGGCACAAGACTGCAGTCTATGGGCCAAGTTAAGGGCACATTGTTATGCCCACGTTCAACTTTACATGGCCCGTAGTCAGTGCAAAGTTAGTCCCCAGCAAGAAAAACAAAAAAATGCTAACGAGGGACCGTACATAAATATATAGAAAGTGCGAGAGAGAGAGAGAGATAGAGAGAGAGATGTCGATAGGGCGAGTAAAAGAGAAGGACGGGGAATGAGTGCTGCCTGAACGAGTGCAGCTTAAAATTGTTACCAACAATTTAATCATTGAAAACCATTAAAAAGCTAACAACAAGAAACTTTCCCCATCTCCCCGTTTTTCCGTGATTTTTCCAACAGTTTTCTTCATATTTTTTTTCTTTTTTTTGTTCTTGTTGTTGTTTTTGCTTTAATTGCTGTACACAATGCAGCTGTGATTATGGTCACCAGAAGTGTGGAAGCGAGACAGCAGATGCGCACGAAAGAGAGAAGCGCTGAGGAGAAAAACACGAGATCCATTAATTTCATTTCGCTATTTTCGCTATTTTTCTCTTTTTTTTCCGCTTTTTTTTTTAATTTTTGTTTTATTGTTGTAAAATTAAATTCTACAGTTTGTGCAATTTTTCCTACATGGCCTTTAATTAGAAAAGGAAGGAGATGGCTGGCCGAAGGATGCCATTACATCTGCGTCAGTCATTTGTTTTCGGAACACACGAGTTCATGTCATGGTCAACACATGCGAAGACAACAAACAAAATAAAAATGCGGAAAAGCCTACAATTGAAGAAAGACGCACTCTAAATCCTCTACAAAATTTAAGTTATTTCAGATGTTCTACTACCCTTACATTTTTAATTTGTTTAAAGCGATTAATTTTCCAAAATTTCAGATAGTTACCAATAACAGCAGTTTCTCAATACTAGCACAGTTTTTTTCTTTATTTTATATAAATTCTCGAGCAGTTGAGATTATTGTAGAGCCTGCATATGGACACTCTGCATTGAAGGTTATATATTTCAACGGCAACTGTCACGCTGCTGGAATTCAGCTACAGCATTTTTCTTGGCCGCTGTTGTTGTAGTTTTAGTTGTTGTTGTTGTTGACTGTTGGAGGCACTTCATTGTGTGGCCGAAATGGGGGAGGTGGGGTAAATTGTTGTAGTAGCAGTGGTGGCAGGAAAATGGGGGTCGGTAAAGGGCTGGCAGCAAAAGTAAACCAACATAAGTGTTGCGTCGTTCGTTCGTTTTATTGTTGTGTGTTGTGGAAACCGGATGCAGCACATGGACCGAGGCTCGGACCTCAGCAGGTCATGTTAACTAACCTCCTTTTGGTACCCCTGACCCACCCAACCACCGAACCACCGAACCTATCTACCAGCCAACCAGTCGCCCCTGTACATTCTGCTGCTGCTATTGCATCCCGCTCAGTTTTGTCCTTGTGCCGCCTGCCTGTGCAACATAAATTTTTAAAACGCTTGCCACTGCGGCTTGTCAACTGCAGCAACCTTGCCCTTGCTGCTTGCCACGCCCTCCAAAGCGACCACCGCCCCCAAAGGGCCAGCAATTGTGACAATTTTAAAACAATTACATACAACAAACTCAATGAGCAGCACACAGACGAACATAAATTGACCAACCGTACAGTGAAAGAGAAACAGGGCACTAGTTCCAGTGGCCGAGTTAACAATTTGTGCAATCCGCATTCACGTGCTGACCGCAAAAACCAACGGAAACATGAGATCATTATGCCACGCACTCCGCGGTTGACATCATGAGTACATATCCAGCATATCTCTGATGAATTGGGTTTGCTATTCGAATGGGTTGCATCGAGTGTCAATTAACGCAATCAAATTAACCAGCAATGTTAAATTAACTCGGGAATGTCATTAATAAATATCATGTTGTAACATTAAGTTGCATCACATAATCAACGCAACTGCCACAGCAATTTAAAACTCATACTCATATAAAATGTAACGACGTGGTGTAACTCAACTATAAATTAAATGCTGTAAGAAGAGTTGAGTTTCCAGTTTCAACATACATTTGGTGCATTGCTTTTGGCATCCTCTTGTATCAAAGAGATATGCTGAGAACACATATTTTAGAAAAATCACATGTGACAAGCTCTGCTGATCTTTAATCATGAGACTGCTCCCCGAAGAGCCGCGCCGCCAAAAAAAAAAAAAAAAAACCACCAGAATACCACTTCCATTCCAGCACTTCTCGTGCCATCTGCATATCCGTGGTGCAAACTTTTGAAGTTTGTTTTCGTTCAATTTGCTAAGCAAACAACTGAACCATTAAGAACATCTTCAGCGTCAGACGAACGAGTTCATCTGGAAGTGGAAGTGGAAGTGAATGGGGATGAGGAAGTAGAACTAGAAGCCCGCGGCGACGAGGATTTGCAGACTGTGGTCGTCGTGGCGGGACTTGCAAAATAATTAACCGAAAAACTAAAGCGATTGCTAGCGGGCAAGCTTTAAGCTTAACGAATTTCTACATGCATGTTGCACTTAACCGACTCTTTTGTGTACCATCATATTATATCCTTTTGCATTTAAATTCCTTTCCATGCTATTTTTAATATGCAAAGTATGCATATATGGATTTTATTTTATTCCCCATCGCCCCGGCACATGATGTTTGCTTTCAGTTTCGCATCGAAGAATGCCTTTTGTGAGGGCCTTGCTGGCTGGCTGTCTGTCTGAACCCCTTGTATTTTTCAAACTCTTCGTGCTCCCCCGTACTCCGTATTCCTTTTCATTTTTTTTTGCCTTCAGCTGGTCATTAAAAATATGAAATTTCATGGGGGTACACACTCGTCCACACACACACCGGGCACACCACTCAATGGAACACTTAAATGAATTACAGTTCTCAGCTGGGTTTTTGCATATTCCTCCTTTTTTTATTTTGTTCATCGAAATCTGTTCGAATTGAATGGCTGGCCGGATAGCCGGGTAAAAAGAAGATGGCAGGACGAAGCAGATTGGAATATGTTTTTGTCCGATTCATGGGCGCCTATAGACAAGAGAGAGAGAGAGACAAACCGACATTGGATCTTGGCACTCCTCGCTTGCATTCTCCTTTTCACTGCCATTTTGCAGGAAATCTGGCCTTTTGCTGACCGCCTCCTTCGTTAAAAAAATCCCTTTAATTTTTATGCTTTCAAATGTAATTGTTTTCACTAGTCTGATTTTATCGCAGTATTCTATTTGAATACGATTTGATCATATTTGTACAAGAAGATAATATTAATGTTATATAAAAGCAATATATCGATGACATTTTTTTCGAAGAAATAATAGTTCGAAG
The DNA here is from genome assembly GCF_016746245.2 of Drosophila santomea. Lineage (NCBI taxonomy): Eukaryota > Metazoa > Arthropoda > Insecta > Diptera > Drosophilidae > Drosophila > Drosophila santomea. The sequence continues at coordinate 3,541,389 of NC_053021.2, forward strand.
CAATCCAATTACCAATTTCCCCTTCCAATTGTCAGCACACAAACCTATCGATGATAAGCACCGGGATATCCCATTGGGTATCTGACACAACGCAAAACAACAATAATGGAATGAATTTGAACTCCCACATGGCCACGCCTCCTTACAGACACACAACATACTCACAGTGTCACAAGCACACACACAGACACATAGAAATGTGTCAGATGGCTTGGATGTTGGCTGCATTATTTGACGGCCATTGAAAAAGTTTGCCACAAATGAAATGGCCCAAAGGAGCTGTCAAATCCGATGCGTTATAACATTTACTATGAGTCTGCTGGGGCGTAGAAGGGGGTCACAAGGGTTAAGGGTGAAAAGGGCGGCCAGACAAAGCGACGAGCAAAAGTTGCACAAAAATTGACAAAACATAAATAAAATATGGCGCAAACAATAAGGAAGATTTTCGGATGGCTTTTGGGGTTGGGGAGCAAAAGACATGTGACAGAAACAAATGCCAGGTGGAAATTTTTCGGGGAGTAGAGGAGTGAGACGTTAATATCACCCGTTAAGTATTGACACAAGTGGTGGAGTGGAAGAGTGCCGACAGACAAACAAACAAACAAACGAAATGATGAAAGAACGCCTGGCGGCAGGGTTGCCATCGTTATGTAAGAGCAAGCCAACTGCCAGAGTTGCCATCGTTATATATATCCAATTGCCATTTTACAATGATGACGTAATTGATTTTTAAGCAAATACAAATACACTTTGTCAGTGAAAAGAGAAAAGGGCAAAGTGGGGGAAAAAGAGCGGAATAAGAAAAGATTTCCAAATAAATAAAGCAAAACGTGCAAACATCGATGACGACGAGTGCTTGTTGAAAACCTTAGCCTAGAACCCCTCACTCACATAAAAGGGGAAAAGCGGAGTGAAAAACCCCGAGTATATCAAGTAAAAAGCAAAGAAAGAACCCAAAGCTGTGGGATGGTTGGATGGGATGCTCCATCTCCAAGAGAAGCTACAAGCTCCAAGAAACGTGCCACGAATGCAGGTGAAGCTCAGGTGTACGCGTGTATTCGTGTGTGTGTATGTGTGTGTGCAGCCACTTTTGAGTGCTTGCACAACGGGCACGACTTTTCTTTATTTACACTTGCTTGTTACATCAACATACACACTTACTCACTCACTGCCAAAAAAAAATAAGGAAAAAAGAACGAAAATGGCGAAAGTCACCACTTGAAAAAATCAGCGTATAGAATGCCAATAAATTTTAATGAGTACTTCGAAATGGTTGCAACAACTACAATTAAGTTTACGCATATTTAAATACCTCAAGTTATTTCCCAAGTACCATTTATTATTAAAGATCAACACTTTAATTTCTACTTCTGAAAGTCTTCAGATTTAATTGAATTTCTTAGAAAGCTTTTTAAATGTTACCCGATCACAATAGCACATTTTTTGTCACAGTGATCTAAAAAGAAAAATCCTGACAAAATCCTTGAGTGCAATAAAGAGAGAGAGAGAGAGAGTGGAACTTACTCCGTGATTCCAACTCTTTATAAAGCGTTCTACCCCAACCAAATTCAAACACCTTCCACCGAAAAGGAAGAAATTATCTGGAACGGTTCAAGGGTCAAGCCAGAGTCCCAAAAAATCAAGGAGACGAACTTCGAACTTGAGTTGGGTCATTGGCAGCTAATTTGTGCTTAAGACCTAGAATCCAATGCTTAGCTTCAAGCTGAGCTTCAATGCTTAGCTTTTTAGCTGAGATTTTTTCAACGAAATAAATGTTATCTTTCATTTCAGCTTTCTAGGGGTCTAATCGAACGATTAAAATGATTAATTAATTAATTGAATACTTATTTATTATTGCCACGCCATTGCCAAACATGTGTTTAACTGAATATTGAACATTTAAAGCCGAAAAGCTTAAGCCATCAACTTCTGCCTTGAAGCTGTGCTCGTGCATAACATGCTCTATATATTTCTATATATATTTTGATATATATATATATATATATATATATACGTGAGTGTTTTGTGTACGTGTATGTGCTCTGGTGCAAAAGCTTAGATTAGTCATTTGCATCTGTCAATACCAAATATCCGCAAGTCCATTGCCCCTCATTAAAGGACATAATCCACTTTCCAAATGGACTCTATTGATTCGAGCAGCAGCGATAATAGCAACAATAACTCCACAGCAACAGGAACAGCCAATAACAACAACAACCAACATCCATCCATAAACAATTAGTCGAACAAAAGGTATTGCAGTCTGAAGCTATTGAATGAGTTAAATTCACTTGGGTGTTCAATCAAAATTGTTGCAGCCATAAATGGTGTTTGCAATAGTGATGATGATTCCGGGTTAAAGTCCAAGAGGCCATTTAATTGGACAAACCCGATTTAATTATGTCCACCAGTTCGGTTCAATTCGATGATGAGCCGTCTTAGGTGTCTCTAGTCAAATTATAAACATAACTAAAGCCTTCTTCTGTCAGAGTTTTAAGGTTAAAGATAAATATGCGATGACGAAATATTTGCACCAATAAAACCCATTTTTTTGAATGATATAATAATATTTAAAACTCTTCAATTGTATAATATTTGAAATTTATATTCCGAATTTTTATTTAATAATGCTGTAAATAGCATTAAAAGAGTAACTGGAAAAATAGAAAGCCCTGTATTTTAAAAAGGAAAAAATGTACATGGCACGTTCTACGCCGCAAAAAGAACTCGAAAAGTTGCGGAAGAAGGAAAAGAATAGCCTATATAAGGATTTCTTATCGATGATGAAACTGAAAATGAAGAAAATGACTGTGACGACGATTTCGTTGACACACACACACATATCCAAATACAAAACTCTGGCACACATTGGTTGTTGTTGTTGCTCTTGGTGTTTATGTGCTTGTTTTTATTGCAATTGTTATCGCTCTGCTTCTGCTTCTTGTTCATATATTCCCCAATCCCATTTTCCGGACTTTTCTTTAGCTCATTTCGCTGCTCTTCCTCTTTTTTGTTTGTAATATATTTTATTGTTGTTTTTACGCATCAGCAAACACACGCACACACACACACACACACACACACACAAGCAAAGAAAACAACAAATGAATACACGCACACACGCATACATCATTCATTTATTAGCATTTGTTTACATTTTTCTTATTCATGTATATCAAAATTTTTTATCTTGATTTTTCACTTGGCACAAGGCAAAGAACAATAAAAAAATATTTCAAAAAATGTTGAGCGATGAGAATAAAAAATATTCATCTTATTTCTGATTGACTTCTTTTTGTAGCACACTTTTTTGGGCGCGCGTGAACAAAGTCGTCGGCGTTTTGTTCTGGTTATGCTTTTAATAATTAATATACTGCCAAGTTTTCATATATAAATTTCGAAATATATTCAAGTTATTTATAGTTTATTACTTAGTATTTCTTATTTTTCATTGCTTGTTTAGTAAGACTACCCAAGTGTATCTAACTCCTTTTGCTTCTTTTCTGCATTTGCCGCTTGTTTTGTGCGTCTTTATTTTCCTGTTTTAATTCGTATTATTATTACTTTATTTTCGCCAAATATTTATTTTTTTATTTTTGGTATTTCGTTGATTTTGACTTATTCTTCGTTATCTTTATTGTTGTTTTTTGGTTGGGTGTTTGTTTTTTTGTTGTTTGTTTTTTTTTTTCAGTTAACCGTGCTCGACGACCGCTTTACGCCCGTATAGAAAACAGACTGCGGCGGCCAGCAGCGAGATTTATCCCATGAAGATAAGTGCTGCAGACGAGCGTTCGTTTTGCCGAGCCGAAACGAACACGCACACTCACGCACAAATAACACTCACACACATACACACACATATGGAAGTGCGGAGAGATGGCGGGCAACATTGTGCTTTCTGTTCCATTTTCTTTTTTGCAAACAGTCAGCATCCGCCTTGTGTGTCTGTGTGAGTCTACTTATGTGTGTGTGTCCACTAATACCAATGTCGAGAGGAAAGCCGAATGCCATTTGCATCGGAAAATATCTTCTTCGTCATTTCATCTCTTGCTCTCGCCGCCTCTATGTGTTTCCTTCTTTCTTTATATTGGTGTGGTGGAAAAGGAAAAGCTTTGGTGTTTTGATAAGGTGAAAATCGCTGAAAAATCGCGATAGGTTAAGCATTGCGATCATGTTTAGCCGGCTTAAGCGCTCTTTCTGTCAAGACATGTGCAACGTTGTTTTAGCAAAGAAATCAACAAAATCTTTATGAATCTCTTTTTTTGTTTTGTCAAAATAATTGCTTAATGTCTTATTAATTCTGTTATTTTAAATTGCAAAAATAAATATAATAGTAAACAAAATAATACTAAAAGAAATAATTATCCATTCTTTGCTCTTATTCGATGGTACTAGCTAGTACTTTAGATTCAAAAAAATTTAGAACCATTAAAAACAATCATATTAACCGAAAACAAAACAAACCCCTCGCCCTACCTTTCAAAATCGTTCTCTTCGCCCATTACGCTCTCTTAATTCGGTCTCTTATGTCTTTCTTGTATGGTGAGTTCGTACTTGCCTTGTAAGAGAGTGAAAAGCTCCACTTAAAGCTATGCTTTTCCTCGATTTTCTTACATTTTCAGGAGATGAACTGCAACAGTTACAACAGTGGAGCGCAAACCGAGAAAAAGAGATTCACCTAATGATGGCAGACTAATGGGTGGTTGGGTGGTTTAATGGGTATTTCGAGTGGCAGTCATTAAGCACAAATAAGATGCTGTGCGTGTCTCTCTGTGTGTGGGTGTGCGTTAGACCCTGCTGGACACACAGCTAATTCGAACGAAATTAGGCAAACATTTAATGAAGCAATTAGCAAAATGCCCTTTTGCTCAGTTCTATCCTTTAGTTTGGCACACTTTTGGCACTTCCGGTGCACGAACTTACCTCAAAAAATTATACATTTCCCAAAAAAGAATATATATAAATCGACCCAAGCACCACTACACATATTCATAGATTTCCCCGGGTGAAGAAACCGCATGGAACATCAAAGAGGATTTCACTTTTGCACATCAATGTGTTCTTCTTCTGGCCAAGGAAAATTGCGTTTACTCACCTGAAAAGAAACAGAGTGGGCAAAAAAAACGTTAGATGGGTCCCAAAAAGTTTCCTTATTTTACACATATGTATACATGAACTTGTACTAAAATATATATAAAACGTTTTACTTAAATTTTTTTCATTTTTGTTTTTTTTTTGCAGTCAAGACCTTTGCCCACTTACAATTCAAAAGGTGACAAGGAGGGGAAAAGTGAAGGCAACTTTGACATGAGTAAAGTGCAAAATTCTGTTGCATACTTTTTCGGGCCTCGAGTGTTGGGAACTTGCAGCAAAATGTTTTCGGTAAAAAGTAAGTGAATTTCACTAGTGAAACATAATCCTTAAGGTTAAGCAGTGAGTATTTGAAATAAATTATATTTATATTTCTCTTAATTTCTTTAAAAATGCTACATTCTTCTACGGAGAACAGTTTTTATTTTTGCTTTCACCTTTGATGCACTATTTAAGTTGCAATTTAATGAACATATGTGTGCTCCGTATTGAATCATTATCCGCAAAAATATAAACCGATAACAATTAAACTCTATGGTGCAACGTAAATTGAAGCCAAATCAAAAGCGATTTTTTTTTTTTTTTTTTTGGCATTTGCCATTGTGTTGGCAATTGTGTTGTCTGGAATTGGTCATTTTATTGAAACTTTTGTTGGCCGCATGCACACGGCACAAAACTACCTGGGAAATTGTAGGGCTCCAAATTGGTGGGTTGCTGGCTTGGTGGGTTGGTTGGGGGGGGGGGGTAAATCGCTACGGAAGTGGACTAAAGTTAGATTGATGATGTCTCAATAAACCCCATTAGGGGATTGCCATCGAGACCGACGACGACTGCAATATAATATCACAAATGAATTGTCCGCCCTTCCGGCATTGGGATGGGGTTTGCGTTTGAGCCTGAGTTGGGTAGTTATACGGGTTGTTTGGCTTTTGGGTGGTATTTTGATGATTGTGCACCTGCTGTTGGCACAATTCAATGCTCTAATTGGTAGCAAAGTGGAATAAACTATTGCCCAGACGAAACTTTTCTCGTTTCTCTTGGATCTCAGTTCTTGCCTCTCACTTCTCGCTTCTCACTTCTCGGCTTCACGGCTTCTGCCTCTTAGCTCCTTTTGATGTTTGCAGGAGGACACGTTGGCCTTCAAGAAAATGAATCACGAGCCAACTAACTGTAAAAATTCATTATGTTCCTCTGAGCAGCAGCAGCAGCAGGCAGAAGGGCAAAAAAAAGAGCCCAAGGAAAATGCTTGGCGACAAAAAGTTTGTGTGACTGGAATTGAAATTCCGCCTGACTCTTCTGGCCGACAGACAAAATGCTTGAAGAATCCGGATACAGATAAAGATACAAGATACGAAGGTATTTTCATCGTCATCATGTCGACGGTCCTCAGTCAAGTGTTAAAATCGATTTACTAAAAGTTTATTGCTAAATTTTCCTAACTGGCTAAACTCAAACTTTGCTGTTAGTTTTTTTTTTTCTTTTTTTGCAGGTTAGTTGCATATTTCAGTGCCTTAATTCGCCCGCAGCAGCAAACTGAACGTGGAAGAGGCGGGTAAAACTTAAAAAACAATTAGAAACTTTTCCCTCTCGAGCCGCAATACTATATATATGTATGTATGTATATATATTGGCAACTATCTGTAGGAGGGGTATCAATCCGCTGGCTCATAATTTCCATCTACACCCCGAACTCCGCCTCATAATTGGACCTGCGATGAAAGTTGAAAACAAATTGAAATGCTCAAAGATTCTGTACCGATTTGGCAAACAAATTTGTGTGCGCGTTTGGAGAAGAAGACTTGATTTTTGGGAGGGCCCAAAGGTAAAATTGAGTTAAAACTAGTTTTCAAATGGTTCATTGGGAACAAAAAAAAAGGAGCAAGCAAAACAAGTTATTAAGAAAAATGTTACGTGCTTAGTTCTTAGCACCTTTATAGAAGTGATTTATTTACCTTAAACTTTGATTTAATTTTTAAGAAAAGAGTGAGATTCGAAAAATACGAATTTCAAATTAATATTACACAAGATAATTTCAACTATAAATTTGTTGTTTCTGGGCTCTGCATCTTCTTTTGTATTTAATTTTTTGTTCCGTTTGTCGGAAGCTTGAAGCGCACTTGAAATTAATGAAAAGCATTTTCGATTGTAATTATGTATTCGTGACTGGAGGGGCCATGAGGCATTTCCCCCACACCCACTTTTCTCGATTTCCAACCCACCCAACCCCACACTCGTTTGCCACTTATATATTTCACTGAGTTTTCCTGTTGCTTCAGATTTTGGCTCAGCTCATTAGGCATAATTCGAGTTCTCGCTCGCTCTCTCCCATCTCTTTCTCCTTTTCTCTCTCTACCTCTCTACCTCACTCCTTCTCATACTCTAGTGCTGTCTCTTTCGCCTCAATATCCTCAATATAATACGGATGAGTTTATGGCGCGTTTCTTGGGGGTCCGCATTTAATTGACTGTAAATTTGCTGCTCTTCAAACGCTTCAACTACTCATTAAAATAAAACTCAAAGAATCCAACAAGCTTCTGGGCAAAGAAAAGGGAAGGAGGAGTGAAGGATTGGGAACGCGGATTGAGGCTGATAGATTAATTTTGGAACCGGATTAATGGCGTCTGTGTGTTTTGCATAACAACATTTTACAAAGTCCGACCAAGTTTTAATCAAGCTCTTGTTTCTGCTCCGTTTTCTGTGCGACCAACAGCATATTACGCATACGACCGGTGTGCCTTTGATATATAGAAGTTGTTTTGTTAATTGCACGAGCAAACTGGAATGCTACAATCACAGGCTTCTCGGCCCTTCTATTTTTTTTTAGATGTGGCCTAAAAACTACACCCACATGAACTGGATACCCATTATCTGCATTTTTACGGTCCAAATCCATTTCCAGCACACACATTTCATGGGAGGATGAGGAATTTAGTTGCCTTGGCTTTAGTTTTTCTCTTAGTACCTTTTTTTAGTTGGTTGGGGTGAAAGAGAAATGGCAGGCAGCTGTAATAACATAATGCCCAACGAAATGTCTGGGCCTTAAAAGCAAAGGTGAGCCCAGCCTTCTATCTTTGTATTTCTGCATGTGTGCGTCACCTCACTTCTGCCCTCCCCTTTTTATACACCGAAAGAATAAATAGTTTAAACTTTAATTTAAATCTAAAAAAAAAACCTATGCCAATATATACATTAGCAACGGTACAAACATACAAACCTGCAATATATATATTCCTATAAAAACACCCAACAGAATATCTTTTCAATCCCATTTCCTAAGTGCACACATGTGTGTGCGATTCCAACAAAAGTAAAAGCTAGAGGAACGTATATATATATACGTATATGTATATAAGCCAAGCAAAGAACAAGACAAAGATGTGGAAAGGAGAATAACTAACAGCGAAACGCAACAAACAAAGAAGAGAAAGCGAAAGGGAGGGAAGGACGCCGCGAAAGGGATAGGCAGAATTTGAGATGGCAAACAAAAGTGGCTTGGCAGTAGCATAAATAAATAGAGATAATTAGACCATAACGACAACAAACACAATACAAAAGAACCAAACAAATGCAAGAACAAAAAGAAAAGGGGGACATAGCGAGGGGAAAAAGAGGCATAAAGAGACGGAAACAGGCGGCGGCGGAGAGAACGAGACAGCTCTAGTGGGACCTTCACGTGCGTCCTGCCTTTATATTTTTTACGGTTTTAATTGTATGGGTGCACATTTTTGCGACCACAGCCACAGGAGCAGCAGAGCATCCAAAAAAGTTGACCACACAAAAATGTTGGCAAAAATAAAAGGTAGCCAACACTAAGTTGACCATAATCTAGTTTTCATGAAGCACAGCAGCCAGAAGCCAGCAACCAAATTAGGTGAAGGATATGACAGAGACCAACAAAATGTTTGTGGCGACCGTCAGCAAGAGAGCAGTGTCCCGAAATATGTAGATAAATGGGGCGAAAAAAAGGTGCATTTTGTACCTTAATAATTGTGTATGCGGGGAATATTTAAGGAATATTTAATGTCTTGCTGGAAAAAAGCTATGTACATTCACCTCATTTGAATGTACTTACTCTTCTGGTTTCCTCTTGCTGTTTTCTAGTTTTCGTTGATTTCTAATTGAATTTACTCTTCCGAATAATGGTTACATTTTCGGTAGCCCGCATTTAACATGCGTTTTTCAAGTTTCTACATCCTAATAAGCCAAAGTAATTGAAGGTTGCAGGTACCTGGCTGCTTTTTCGGTTAAAACTTTTAATTCGGTGGGCTGAAATTTCAACTGAAACCGGTGAAAAAGGATGCGCCAAAGAAATTTAGCAAAAAATGGACGAAAAAAATAAATCCCACACCATTTCCATTCTCAACCCACCAACTCAACTCTACTACCCACCCAATTTTCCCCATTAACATGCAAATCTCAGTGGCAAAAATTAGTGAATGCTGAATTCGACGAAGGACACGAAATGTGGGTGGCATTTCCAGAGCCTGCAACCGAAACTGAAACCAAAACTGAATCTGAATCTGAATCTTTCCACGTATATCTCCATATATGTATGTATACATGTATATATGAGTCGCTCTCTCTTTCTCGCATATACCCGCCGCTTTCGCTTGCACTATTTTCCCTCTCTATCGCTTAGTTAGTGTCTCAGTGTCGATTTGAATTTGAATTGGAATTGGAATGTGGCATTGGAATGAAAATCTGTTTATTTGCAGCGACACGTGACCACTGCTTGCCACTCAATCAAGTTGAACTCTGAAGCGATTTTGGTTCTGTGATATTCTATAGTCGTTGTTGCCAATGCAGAGAGAACAATTTCCAGCAATCTAAATTGCAGTAGTGGTAGTAGTAAAACATGGTTGATTCTTGGACAAGTTCATTTTTAACTTTCTATTCAAATATGTATATAACATTTTGTTATTTTATATTTGCGAGGTCAACAAAAAATTTAATTTCTATTATTTGTGAATATTTTGTTGCGGTGAACTGGGGTGTTTCGCATGGCCATCAATCAATGGGTTAAAGTTTTTGGCTTTTCGCATTCGGTTTCGATCAAGTCCTATCAGCCTGGGCACCCTTCAATCAATTACCTAATCTCATTACAACTTAATAGAGCATGACTAACACATACGAAATACCAAGTATTGAATTTCGGAATTGCAACATTTCTGTGGCATTCGAGAGTCTAGGACTGCAAACTGAAACCAAATGAGTTGACAGATCAGACTTGACATTTTTGCCAAGCAATTGCATGAATTTCTTTGTAAACCGATTCATTTTTTATTAAAATAAAAATGTAATATTATTGTAATTAAAATGCTGTGTGGAACCAACAACCAACCAATCGAAAAAAAATCTATAAATTAATTTCAATTGAATTCCAAGTCTTTCCAATTACAAAAACACCTAGAGCATTGTATTCATATTTTGCAATTAAATCCTCTTACTCCTTTTACAAATGTAACGTTTCAGTTAGTCCATTCATCAATTCATCACTAATTAGCTCTGTTCAATTAGAATCCATAGAGTTTGCAAATCCGAATGCAAAATGCAAATAATCGAACTCAATTTATTTTGGCTTTGGTACTTTCTAGTTTTTTTTGTTTTTTTTTTATTATTTTTTTTTTTTTTTTGTTTGCTGACTACATAATTTTTGTATCGTTCCGTGGTTTTGCTGTTTCTCATGTTTCTGTATTATTGCCCACAACTTCATTAACGTCGACTGCGATTTTGTAGTTAATTAATTGATTACGCTCAACGCTCGAATGCACCGAACACTGAAATCAGTTATAGAATTTGCTACGATTGCCAATTACAGTGCGGCGATGGCAACAACTACACAAGAGCCCAGATAAGCACTTGAATTAAGGGAAAGCGCAGAAAAGTAGGTGAGAAGCGGGGGAAATGCACAAAGCAATTTCTGGATTATTTTCTGTATTATATTTCGTTCATTTTATTGCCTGAGCACGTTTACATACATAGACATACATACAAATATATTTTGTATCAATGAACAAAAGTTGAAGAACTAATTAGAACGGTAACGAATTGAGGTTTATGAAGAGGCAAAAATAATTGAAAAGGAATTTTGAGTCTGCAATTGGAAACAGTGCCTATCAAGGCGATATTTCAACTTCCATCGGTTTTGCTTGCTTCGTCCAATTCTTAATGGCTCTGTAATCCCACTATTGGCCATAACTTAATAAATATGGCCCACGAGGATAACCAAGGCAACGTGGCCGAAGGAAAAAACAGCAGCAACCGAAACAAAAAGGAACAGAAACAAGGCAACAACTTGGGACACCGAGCCAGACAATTTAGAGACCAGTTAACTTATTCGAGACCGAGCACTTGACTCCAAGACGCGCGGACTCTGATAGACAATATGATGGCCGAAGTCCAGGAGGGGTTTTCCTGCCCGTTTTTCCACCCCTCTCCCTGCGGTTATAACTGTTAACTGTTAAGCGGCTGCAGAAAAGTTTTCCCTTGTAGTTTAAGTAATTTTTATGGCCCTTCCTCTCTGCTTTTGCTGCGCACCAACATTTTGGTTTGGTTTTAAGTTTATTTTTTATCTTGAAAATCCAAAACTTGGTCAGACTTTGGCGACAATTGTCAGACATCGAGAGTCAGCCGAAATATATATGTATAAAGCAATCTGCCACTTGATTTTGAAGTAGTCTCGTTTTAATTGTTTCGCCCTCAAATTTTTTTTTTTTTTTTTGGCTGTAGTTTTTTCTTTCTAAACATTATAATGCCACATATCGTTTTTAATTGAGCTATAAATAATTAAATTAATGTTTCTATTACGTTGGGTCTAGTTGCGTGTATATAATTAGTTTATTTATTTTATGTTATTTTGGTTTTATTATTTGGATTACTGTTACACAAACACAATTTGGGATGCTGGCTTATAATTAGTCAACACTGAAACCAAAAGTGGTGGCCTTTTGGGAAGCATCTTACTCAAGCAAACAAACCGCTAAAAATAAAATGAAAATGCGGCAAGACAAAAACCAGAATGTGCGACGCATTTCGTTCTTCTCGTTTCATTGTTATTTATATTTGAGCGTATATAAATTATATGGCGAAAGGCATAAAAGAGCAGCGGCGTCAAGGCAAAGAGGGGGTTTGTTTTAGTGTGCTGGTTCTTGGTTGTTAACCATCCCCATCCCCCCATCCACATGAGAGAAGGCGACACAAAGACTGAAACCAGAGGGACATCGTCTTATAATTCAAGTCGTTCCTCATCCCCTAAAACCCCCTAAAAAAACCCCATCCACCCACCAACAACCTCAAGCTCAACCATATTTCATGTGGCATGGTTAAGAATTTTTGTGCCTCGCGGTGCTGTAAACTACATTCAAGCAAAAGAGGGAGAGTCCACTGAAAATATTTCTTTACTTTGTTTCTTTAATTTGATATTTTTATCTGCCGTATGATACCGACAAAAGCTCGCAGTATTTTATGCATTAGAAGATATATTTATATTTTTTAACGGAGCTTCGTCAGCATCTAACTATTATTTCAAGTGTAAGACAGCCTTCTGTTCTCGTTCAGCTTGTCATTGTAGTTGATGTTAGTTGTTGCTGGGCCAAAAACAATTGTCACACAGCACGAAATGTCGTGGCTGGAACAATCAGCATCAAAACCCGCAGCCGAAAAAGAGATGAAACAAAGCAGCTGCATCAGTTGAAAAATAAGAAGAAAAGGGGTGCGAAGGATCCCAGGAGCAGGACAAATAAGGGAAAATGGCTACCTCGAGGTCGAAGATGAATGGGCTGGCATCAACAGAATACCTGTACCCCGTTTCTATCTTTATAAGAATGTATATAATGTGTCTTGGTTGAAATGCGAAAACTACCAGATTGTCTGAATTTCAAAAGCAAATTGCAGTGTTACAATTTCTAAATACTATCATAGCATTTGAAACTCTACATTATTAATCAAATTGAGTTAGTCCTAATCTTTCATAATTTCCCATGCTGTTTTAAAATTACAAATTTGTAGAATTATCGCGCCGTTCAATTTATTAAGTTATTTTAAACCTTTTTGATAAACAACAGATTTTCAAACTTAATTAAATTTTATATCAAGCTGTGTTGTGTTCAATTCGCTGATGCCGTTTTTCACCATTGGCCATTTATTAATTAAACAATCTTTTTACCTGGGTTAATAAACCATTTTGATTTTCATTTGTGGAATGGGAATTGATTATCAACTCTTTTGGGAAATTTAATTGAATTTATTGCTGACATTTGTTTGCGATTTCAGTATTGTTGAGATTGTTTCAATAATTCAAATTTCCTTACGCCTGACTTCAAATGCAATTAAGCGAACGATTATCAGAGGCAAATAAAATTATTATGATTGTTGTTGTCGTCGACGTTTCTTTGTTGTCTCTTCATACAATCTCGTATATATATTTTTTGGGCTTTATGGATGGTTTTTTATTGATATTAAATCAGCTTAATGTTTTTCCTGTATTTACCAGCGCTTCAATTAAATGTTAACACATGAGAAGATGTGTTATGTGTACGTGTTTGCCCATTTATATTGTTTTGACCCTTTTGGAAAGCCGGAAAACGCTGAATTATCAACGCTTAATAGATTTTCAAGCACGTCCAATGAAAATTTGTTTGCCTCCATCGTGTTTGTCTGCGTGTGTGCGTCGCTTTTGCTGTGATCCCAAATGGCCCGAAAGCCAAGTGAACCGTATAAACAATTTATAGCGTCCAGTAGCAACAACTTGCATACAACGCCAACATCACACACACACAACACACACATACAACTGGCAACAACACACGACATTGGCAATGCTCGTAAAAATGCAAAATGAAGCAGCACAGCAACAACACCAATAGTAACAACAGCACTATTAGCAGTAGCCACAGCAGTCACTGCAGCAACAACAGCAAAAGGCATGCAGATAGAAAAATCTGTTGATTCAATGATTTATGTTCTTTGGAAAAACTTGTACAAGTGCCTGTAATATTAACATAGTTTTCCTAGAAGCTGAAGCAAAAAATTTCTTTGGATGCTGCAAACACAAGTAACAAGTGCGATTAGAATAGTAACATTTTTTCAGTGTATCATCAACAACATGAACGTCACCCACAGCCAGCAACAACAAGGAAGAACAAGGAAGAAAGGGATAAAAGGGAGGTGGCAATAAAGGCCAAGAGAGTGAGGTAAAATGAGGGTAAGAGAGACGAGCAGAGGAGGCTTCATCATAAACCACTTATTTGCGCTCCAAATGCAACAACAATTTGATAAATGTATATGCACAAAGTTTTTTGCCCAACGTATTTTCCTCCCCTCTTTCCATTTTCCATACACTTCCCAGTTTTCCCAGTTTTTTCAGCCCTTTCTAGAAGCAGTCTTCTCTGTTGCTTTTTCTTCTTCTTTTCTTTTCCGTTTTTGGCTCCCCTATTTTCATAGCCGCTGTTGCTGCTGTGGCCAAAAATGTGATTAAAGTTTTAACAGCAACATCTATGAAAAATTGCCAACATAATTGGCAGATATCGAGAAGCCATTGAGGAAAAATCGAAGCAATTGAAGAATTAACTTGTTGGTCTTTTAAAATACCAAAAACGAAAAACAAACAAAAACAAACAAAAAAAACCAAATACAGTGCACAGTAGGAAAAAACTTCGACAGAACATTACCGCAGTGACCTAAACTTTGGGTGTAGACCATGGGGCTGCAATACTTGCAACAGTTGCCGCAGTGTTGCACTTTTTTATGCCAAAACAGCTGCAGCAGCAGCAACAGCAACATAAAACTGACAACAACAGAAGCGACTGGACTTGTTTTTAGGGGGCACACACAAATTAAAAACAAACCAAGAATTTTATTTATGCCTTGTCAGCGGCAGCAATAAAAACAGAAACACAGAAACAGCAGCAACAGAAACAGAAACTGAAGCTGTAGCTAAAGTGCCGCACTGGCACCGAATAGGCAAAGTCAAAACAATATAAATAGTTGCAGTGCAGAAAATAATTCAACAACAATTTATTGGCCCCAAAAACGTACAACTTTAAAAACCGAGTTTGGATTGAAAAGTTGCCGCAAAGCCAGTTGCCAGCAGACACACCCCCAAAAAATGCCTGCCTGAAAATCCCTTAGATAACCGCAGGCTACGAAAACTGAATCATGCTTCTTGTTTCAATTAAAATTCAGTTTGCGTCCTCTGCCCGCGAGTCATTCATTTAGATCACTTCTGCTTGCCTAAACTTTGTCCCCCTCTCGGTATTTTGATTTATAACCCATTCACTTTTAACATTGCTCCTTGGGTTCCTGCGAATTCCGCCAGTTGAGCTTTTGCCATAAACAATTTATGGCGCCGGAAGTCCTTTATGGAAACGGGTTACCTAGGCTTAAGGACCGAACAATGCTAAACACATAAAACCAAGCATTTAAGTAGGATTTTGTAATCAAACTCTTGGCTTAACACATTACAGGCATTTTTACTCAAGTTTAATGTATTTAAAAGAAATTAAATATACATATATTATACGGAGCTTCCATTGGTTCTACGTATGTCCTGATAGGTGGCGCCACCAGACACTTAACAAGTGCAAGCTTTCCTATAAACCGAACTACACAGTGTCAAGTAAACAACTGTGTAATTTTACACGAGAGGAGATTAACGAAAGATTTTAAAATTCAAATTTTACATGCAATTTTTTATATTAATGGGAGTTTACTTAGTTCGTATAAGAAAAATGAGAACAAAACAAGCCAACGACTTAACCATAAGTACATAATGTATTCCGTATTCTATCTTTGTTGGTAATTTAAAGTATTTCTTTGTACAACTTTTGTAGCTCGTTGCCTTTATAGATTTCCACTAAACTTTTTGCTAGATCCCTGAGAGAAAAATAAATAAATCACGCGAATTTCCGTTGGTTCGCGTTAATTGTTAATTTCAACAAACATCAAATATACATATATAGTGCAGTTTCAGCGCAACATTACAACGCTGCAACTACACCGCTCTGGAAAATGCCGCATCGCGCTGCATATCCCTTTTGTCCTTTTGGCCCGAACCGAACCGAACGGAAGGACATTGTTTTCTCAACGCCCCAAAGCATTGTCAATAAATTGTATGCAAGATTTATTGACCCTCTCGACGGAGGAATATCCCTTCGCTGCATTGTAGGCCCCCCTTTTTCGAAAATACCCGCCACTGTTTTTGCTCTTGGATTTATTTATTTTTTTCCATTTTATTGTCATTGCATTTTATGTGTTTAATCTAAGCTAATTGGATTCGCAAATGGCCGGCGAAACAAGGCAGATATCCGTGTATTCATGGGCATAGGAAAAGGCCATAAATAATGGATGTACATACACTTATACATATGTACATGAATATATACAATATACATAAACATTTTTGGCAAATGCATGTCCTTCGTGGTTTGTTATCCAACTTTAAATGGTGAGCAATAAAAAATTAACAATAAATATATATTTAGAGGTGTGTATTTCTAAAGAACCTTAAATATTTATGAAACGAAATGGAAATACAAATCAGTCATCGAGAGATGGAAGAAAAAAGTTCATAAACTGTATAATGTAAAAACTTTTGCCAAGCCCGAAAATCCCCAAACTTCATCAAAGATGTATGCAATGAATTTCGTAAACTAGTTCAAGCCAAACGGTAACGAAACTTTAGTCCTGCCATGGAATAAATTAAATAAATATACGGATATATACACAATGATTCCGATGATATGCCGTCCAATGTGAAACTTCTGTGTCATCGTCCAATTTTAATCACTGGAAATTGAATATTTCCCATTGATTGCATATTTTACCATTCCTTTTTATTGCTCTCCATTCATTACCATACATTTGGTTAGTAATATTCAATGAATTATGCCCGATAACAGTCGAATACTAATTGCCAAATTCAATTACGATAAATTCAATGGAACATCACGCCACCTGGACGGCATTTTGGTTTAATTGCCTTTTTTTTCGATAGACGCGAAGGACTCCGTTGAAGGATAATGGACGAGTTGGTTGTCACTTTTAGTCGTTGCGACACAATAGATATTATGAAAATTACACGAGTTGTCGTCAGCAAATTAAAAATGACAACCCAATTAAGTACAGCGAGTAAAAGTGCCTCTACATATTTAAAACTAAAAAATATATAACCATAAATTAATGCTTCCCACACAAAATTATGAAAACTAATTGGTCTAAATATGCCTTTGAAATTCAATCGTAAGAGTGACAAACTGAACAACATTTTTAAAAGCCGCAAAGACAGTTCAAACCGAAATGCCGGAACATATCAAAGAGAATTTACAAAATTCCTTTACCAGTAGAAATAGTTGGCCTCTAATTCGAGCAAGCACAAACAGTTTCTGAAACTATGTAAATAACCAATTAAATACAATTTTACAAACTTCTTTGAATAAAAATGTGCCTTGGCAAAGAAATTCAAAACATAACAATACCAATAAAACTTAGGCGAAGAAGTACAAATATTTTGGAATGTGATTTAATAGACAGCAAATTTCCATAGTTTAAAGCCTGAAATTGTGAGAAAACGGAAACGTCAGTGGGAGGGAAAAAACTCAAAGGACGAGAGTAAAAGTTGGTGGAAAGCAAAAGTTAAACATTTCTGCCGCTTCCTGTCTGTGTTTGAGTTATGGGTTTTGTCATTTATGCTTATGCACTTGATAACCGGAAGTTATACAAAATGTAAATGTTTTCCCACACACAACAGTATAAATATGTATGCATGTATTTAATTATCTGTGTACTTAGCGAAAGAGATAGAGAGAGAGAGAGAGAGAGAAAGAGAGAGAGAGATAGAAAGAGAGAGAGAGAGAGAGAGAGAGAGAGGGAGAGGGAGTGAATTGCTCATTAACTTTGGACCAAGTTTATGGATGATGAAGTGTGGCAATTGTGTTTGCCACAAGCTTTGCTCTTTTCAATTGCGCTTGACGAGAGCTAGAAATCCGAGTTTTCCCTTTGCATTTTTTTCTGCCTTTATTTTCATTTGCCATTTTGGCGCTACTTGAATTTGATTTGCCCGTTTCGGTTTCGGCACAAGTCAAAGAAGTTTTCCCATTGCCGTCTGTCGCACACTCGCCTCAGTTGACAGACAAACTTTCCTAATTAGAAATAATGCACCCCACACAAGCACACATGACGGGGTTTTTCGTTTGGATTTTCCGAGCCGAGATATTTCGGTGTGTGTTTGTGTGTGTGTGTGCGTGTGCGTTCGGGTGGTTCTGTCAGGATAAACGAGACAGGCGATGAAAATCTGCAGAAACACGACGGCTGAGACAAATCCAAGTGGGTCTTGATTTATGGGATTTGCAAGAGGACATGTGTATACATCCCATAATTTTATTTTTGTACAATTGATATCGATCAAATTATTGTAAAAAAGGAACATTTTGTAATTTAATGCGCTACCCACAGAGATGGTACCAAATTTTCTTGCGATACTTTTGACGATCTACCTTACAGCACAGTACCTTTCCTTTCATTTGCCACAGTCTATTTTTATGGCTTGCATGGAAATGCGGGCACCTGTCTAAGCAGCTCACACACACCTGTTTATTCAGGCACACACTCATGCACACGTGTACGGGGAAAACTGTGCTGCTTTCCTGCTTTCCCAAGCCCAAAAATGCAATTAGACGCATTAGCGGATTACGGCCATGAAAATCAAATCTAAGCGAAAGCAAAAGCAAACTCGAAGCTAGAAGATTTGTGGTTCTGTGGGTGAGTTTTTCCGGGGGTGGCTCAACACCCAACCCCCAAAACCCCCCGTCCGCCTGCTTCACAAAGCTACTCTCCTCTGCGCGAGAGCCAAAGAAAATTGCCATGCATAAATTGCCGAAAATTTTCATTTTGACATTTAATTAAATCACGCGAAATTGAAATGGAAATTTGTCGTAAGTAAAAAAAAAGAAAAAGCGAAAATGGCAGCAAGTCGACCACAAATGTCGCTGCCTAATTAGTTGCCAGCAAACGGCAGCAAATAAAATTGGTTTTTCATTTGCATTTCGGGTGACGTAAATCGACAGGAACAAAAGCAAAAAAACAAAAAAAAACAGAAAAGAAAAGAAAACAAAAACAATCAAATTAGAGGAACAATTTCGATGGGTAGCAGTACATTTGCCCAACACAAATACAGACACATTACACATTACCCCCCGAATTTCTGACGCTAAGGTCCCCATCAAATATTTATGTCATTCGCAGACCAACGAAAATGGAGAAATCGGTGGGTGGACGATGGGCTCAAATGGAAATCAGCCCGAGAATTAGAAGGCCAAATTGACAATGACAGCAAACGAAGGACGAAAACGGTGGCAGAAGGACTAAACCTAATGAACGCTACTCACAGGTTAACTTTCCAAGGATATGTGTTTAATTTCAATCATCGCTAGATGTTTTCTATAAATAGTGAAGATATAAAACGCGGGTCCACAAAACAACCAAAAATGATACCAATAAAATGCTGCAGGTTTTCATGAAAACCCATTCAAACTGCCAGCTGAATGCATTCCAATTTCTACTCGAATCGCAAACTATTCACTGGATATGCCGTACAATTTATTGCCGTTTTATTTGTGCCGTTCATTTTATAATTTAATTGCCAATTTCCAATTGATGTTAATGTGCTGTGCTCGTTGTCTGATTCGTATGTACTCTCTGAGTTCACTTCATTTGTTCATATATTTTTTTTCGCCCGATTTATGTTTAGTGTCGTTGGCAATAGAATGCAATATTCGCCTCTTTTAGGCTTCCCGCAGAAAAACACATACTGTTTCACAGAAATATGAATAATGCACAGAAAGAAACGAAAACCTTTAATTTAAAAATATGAAACATGAAATGAAACATTCTCTGGTTCTATTGCTACACATTTTAATGCATACTTGTAGAAACCTTTTTAACTGGCTTTAAAATCCAGTGCACTTTAACTTCCTGCTACTCATCTAAAAATGTGCATTGCACATTACACCCATTGTGGACTGTGGACAGCCAATTAAAAATGATAAATATTTCGTTGTGTGCACTGCGCTGTCAACGGTTGCATGTTGCATGCGGCGGCGGAAGTTGTGTGTTTCAATAAATTACCGTAAATGTTCGCCGGCCATTTATATGAATCAAGCGAAGCATGGCGCCGCTTTAAGCTGCCATTCAACTGTTGAACCGAATCGCCGCCCCTCATTTTCTCTGATTTTAGCTTTCCCCGCGCAAAAAGTTGCTTCTCTTCTCTGCTTTGTTGCGGCTATTGTGCACAACAAGAAATAAAAAAACTAAATCAAACAAAAATCGTCGGCTGCAAATAAAACAAAAACCCCTTTTTATGTTGGTCTGTGGCCAAATGCAAATTCAAGTGCGCGCATAAATCCCAAAGTCCTCTAAAAAAAATGAAAAACGATAAACTGAAGGTGAATGGCAGGACGCAAGAGGGGGTATACTACAAACATATATATGTATGTATGTAAATATATATATATATATATATATATATATATATGTGTACCACCGATTGAGGATGATGCAGCAATGACTGCGCTTTGTGGTTTATTTCAGTCCAAAAGCAGCAGTAGCAGCCGAAAGAGAAAAAGAGGGGGAAAAAAGGCAAGGGACACACAAAAAAATAAATTTGATTTTATCCTTTCGACTTTTTTGCGGCGGCTGCTGCAACTGAAGTTAAAATTGTGAAAAGTTGTTGCGCTGCTTGCCCGCTTTTCCCGCCTTTTGTTGTATTGCATTTTCATCTGTAATTACATTTCGTATGGCTGAACATTTTGCGTTCTTTCATCATCGCCTTGCTTTTCTGCATCATTAGAGGCATGCGGCCCCAAAAAGTGGGCAATACATTTTTTGTTTTTACGCTGCAGCGTAATGAAAACGGAATGGCAAATGAGGCGCAAAAAATCAGCAGTGTAACAAAAAATGTGCCATAAAGAACGCACAACAAATACAATTAAATGAGCCAAAGGATAAAGAAATTGTAGAATTGTGTAGCGTAAAATGTGTTTAATTGCATATGCCTTGAAATGGTAAACAAAGTAATTTAAAATCATCTAGTTAGCAAAAAGAAAATAATATTTTGCCAGCCATAAAATAACGTCTTCATATTTGCTATTTTTTTGTTTGTACCCTTTGATAAAAAAAGAATCAAGTTGAAACAATGCAGCCGAAAACATCAGGCTGCCACCAATTGCAATTTGCCGCTGCCGGACGTTCTCAGCGCGTCTCAAGTGGCAGACGCAACCCTTTAGGTTGCAAATACCCCCATTACCCCCCTATATCCACGCCCATGATGGAACCCAAAAGCCCCGCCTGCAACGGAGCCCCTCTGAATGACTAATGGATAGCATGGCCG
The DNA here is from genome assembly GCF_016746245.2 of Drosophila santomea. Lineage (NCBI taxonomy): Eukaryota > Metazoa > Arthropoda > Insecta > Diptera > Drosophilidae > Drosophila > Drosophila santomea. The sequence goes on from NC_053021.2 coordinate 3,562,861, forward strand.
GAATGGTTGGGGCTTCGGTTTCGGTTTTTGCGGCGGCAATTCCTCTTGTCTAGTCGCCAGCTTTAAAGTTCAACAAAATGCAAAAGTCAACGGGGGAGCTTAAATTCTGGCCACCATGCAGCGATTATGCAAATGCAAAAAACAAACTAGTGCCTCTCATCTCACCATCTCCGCCGTGCGATTGTGTGCGCTAAGGTTATAAATATAAATTAAGCAAATGTGTTGTGTAAATTGCTGTTGTCTTTTCCCTTCTTCCGCAAGGTTGCTGCAAAAGTGGCAGCAAAAATTACGAGATACAAGTGCACATACACTCGACGAATGCTGCAATGGAATTTGAATTGCTCACCAAAAGCATACAAAATCCTAACAAAATTCCTAAAACTAAAACCCAGCATTCTAGCAAAACTAGTACTGTATGTGCACAGTGTAGAACCAACAGATGCAAGGCAATTTCGGCTGCCTGTGTGTGCGGATACACTGATACCACAATATTTGCATATCATATGCATAAACACACGCGACAACCCTGGACACAGGTACCCTAGACCAAAATGCAGTCTCCTTAGCAGCAGACAATTGCAATTAAGTGCATAATATATATACGTATATATATAAATCTATATATATAAATATGGAATATATATGCGATATAGGAACAGCTGTGTTTGCGAGTGCCACAACATTTGCAACAACAAGTAAATTGGCGTCATGCCACCTGAACATGGTCAATCAGTCAGTTTTTGGTCCTTGGTTCCTTGCCGTGGCATTAGCAACAGGGCAAAACATTTTGGACCCCAAATTGCCAGTTGTGTCAACATGGCCAACATGTCCTGCATATGTTGCTGTTGCATTTCTAATTTCAGTTGGATTGCAGTTGGATTTGCCAAACTTGAACACAGGAACTCTTTGCGGACAATTGTCAAATATTCGTCCGGTAATAGCAATTACTATTACAATCTTGATGGGAAATCATATGCACTCTACTTTTACTGGTTAAACTGGTTTTATATATATACTTTTTAAAACAACCGCTCATTCTAAGACCATAAAAAAAAAGTAAGGAATCAAGTGGTTTTAAAATGCATATTTTTAATGCAATTAGAGAGCATGGGCAAACATGTAATCAAAGTCGCCATCTCAGATATCCTTTCACATTTCATAGAGGATTTTTTTACAGCGGAAGCAGAACAAAAAACACTAAAAAATAGCCATTATGTGGGGAAATCAATCAAATTACAGCTCCCTCGATTTGCCCTGCTTCATTAATTATTGCACTTGGGTTCATTGTCTAAGTCCACACACCCACACACCCCCACACAACACCGCACACACACATACGGGCAAATACAATTGCAATTTCCTGGGCTCTATTTCTGTGTGCACTTTTCACTTAATTGCACACAGCTACGCACAGGGAAAAGGGAGATGCCAGGATGTGTGCAGGAGAAAGAGAGAAGCAGAGAGAGAGAGACTGGAAAAGCGGAAAAGTGCGGAGGAAAAGGGCACTATTCAAATCATAAAATTAGCACACTTACGCACAGGCAGGAGCACACACACACACCCTCACATGCAGCGAAATCAATTAAGATACAAAAGCACTGCTCGCCATTTGCAAACAACAAAAGAAAAGTATGCAAAAACTGAGCAGCATAGAAAAAAATGCACAAGCCCCCACTGAAATGTGCGGAAAAAATGTTCTGCATTTTTTTTTCAACTGCATAACTTGCGGCACGCCGCTCAGGTGCAATGGTGTGCGAGGATATATCTATACACAGACACACCCGCGTAAACGTATACAAATATATAAAGAACTTATATAAAATGCAAATGCCTTAATTAAAAGCTTTACCGCATGGCGCCAAATGGCGGGGGCGTTAATACTGGCAGGGAGTGGCACTAGCCAGTGTTGCATAATTTTAGAGATTTAAGCAACACCAAGCTATAAAAAAGAGAATAATTTGCAAACACAATTAAAAGAAGAAAAAGATTCCCAAAATTAAGTAAAATCGAAGAATTTAGTACTAAATACTAAATAATACCTAATATTAAATACTTAATACTAAATAATATCAAAATATATGTGCCCTTCTCTGCGCTTCTCAAAAGTCCTACATAAGCAAACAACTTTTTCGATATATTTTTTTTAAATACTAATTGTGAGTGAGTGGTGCAGTTATTTTATGTGGCAGCAGAGGATATCAAAAATGTGATTTCGCCCTACTAGAGGAAGTGCCTGAGCCAGCTATTTTCCAGCAGCTACCAGATGTCAGCTCTGACGTGGAAAGAGCTTGAGGAAAGGGGTGAGTGCCTTGGGGGAAATGGAGAGGGACGAGACAAAAATGAGTGTTTTCATCATCAACATCATCAAAAATTGCAAAGAATGTGTAAAAAAATAATTTTTTTTTTTGAGGACACCGTTCGATTGGAAATTTAATTACGAACTCAGCAAGGTATGACATTCCATATTGGGACCACTATTTCGAATGCTGTGATCAAAATACTGATAATTATTTAGGCAAAAATACAGAAAATCGATTTTCGCCAAAATTTCAATATTTACGATTGGTATTTCCGGTATAACTTGGCTGAAAATGGTCAGAAAGCGAAAAGAATTACAGTTTTTTCCTCCTAATTACCAAAACTAGCAAATAAATACACTTAAAAATTTTTGATTTGCAACCACAACCTAACCTAAAGAACCTAAAGAAAGATCAAATACTTGAGAAACACTTTAAAATTATAAATATATACAAATACTTATAATTTGTTTCGTTGTTTGCTACAAAATACTTAGTTATATGCGAAAATATTCAAGAAAGTGCACCGTCGAAGCGTCAAGCTTGTCAAAAACGCTGAAAATCGTATGGTTGGAAGGCTGCAGAAGAAAGGAGAAGGGCGGGGTTTTCAACAGAAAGGAAAGAAAACAGGTGAAAGACAGCTGAGAGGATGGGAAAAACTGGGCTGGCTGACACACATGTTTGTTGTGATTTTTATTGCATACTTTCGAGCGCCCAGCAATTTATGCAAGATTTTCAGCAATTTTCCCTTCCCGCTCGGCAGCTCAGCAGCTTACGGGGCTGTTCCACCACCCACTTTCCACCCGTTTCTTGTTGTCATGTTTTGCATAAATTGTGATGCTATCACTACCTGCCACCAGCTGCAAACTTTCACCCTGTTGCCCAACTCATAATAGCCGAAGATTATGTGTGCGCAGCGGAATGTGCACGTTCGTTTTTATACGTATGTATTTTTATATTTATATATGTATATTTATAGCAACGAAATATGTAAGAAAACGTAAGAATGGACAGTGGGACACAAAGGAATTCTCTTTGAGTCAAAGCGCGCCCATTAAATGAAAGCAAAATAGGTATGTTCCTTTCTAGTATCTTCTTTGCACATTAAAAGCAATTTCAACGCCAGAGTATAGCGCAAAACATTTGCCTTTCATGTGGTTTCATTCCACTATGCGACTGTTGTTTCGCTCGGGCCTAAGAAATTACATAATTAATTGATTGCAACATGATACTTTTGCAGCCCGCCGCCCAACACGCCCGTATTTTCCGATTTTTCGCCCGCCTTTCTGCCATTTTCTGCCGCAACTAATAACAGCAAACAGGAATGGCAGACAAAGTTTTGCGGTGGGTACAGTGCGATGGCGACTTCATTAGGCAGCCGCCTGCGATGATGACAGGAAACGAGATGCGAGGTCATTTTAAGGGGTTTTCCCAAGGGACTGAGAGTAGTCAAAGCTTTAAGTACATGGCAGCTATTAGTGTGGATGCACAGAGCGAAAAATCGCAACCCTCAAGCTTTTCAATTCAACTAGGTTCTGTTTAGTGCAAAAACTATTAAGTTACATAAAAACACAAATGAATATATTTCCGTTTTTTTTCTCGCCGTGCAACTGTGTGAGTTTAAGTATGTGTGTGCTGCGCGTAGGTAAATCGCGCCAAATGAGTTGGCAAAACTGCAGGAGCAATGAGCATTCGGGCAGGGAATGCGGAGGGGTGGGGGTGGTTAATGGGAAAAGGACACTCTGCGTCGGCATACAGCATTTTTATCATGCTCAACTAATTGCAGGGCACAGGAGTAGAAACTGGCAACTGAGAAGCGGGAATCGGATCAGAATCCAGAGCGTTTGCCAGCCAAAAGGGGAGAAGGACGCAGGCAGGACGAAGGACGAGCAGCCACGAGCCGCTCAGCAGGGCGCCAGCAGGTCCTGCCAACTGCGCGTGTATGCGTGTGTGTGTGTGTGTGTGTGTGTGTGTGTGTGTGTGTGCGTGTGTGTGTGCAAGTATGTGTATGCAACCACCAACACAACATAAATTCTCATAAGCGTAATGCCTTGAAATTGGAGCAAACTGTGATAGCACTAGACCAACTTACACACCCGATTCCAGCCACCACTATTATTACTTTCCCCATCGCCCATCGCCCATCGCCCATCCTGTTTGCACGCTCCTCATTTACTTATCTAACCGAACCGGCAACACAGTGCGTTGAGGTGCCTGCGAAAATTGTGGAAAATATTTAAGCCAACGAACATTGCGATCAATACGTTTTCAAGCATTTCAACTTATTCATGAATTCTTCACTATCGCTTTAAAAATGCAAGCAATCATACATAATTTCCAATTTCTAAATGATTTAATGGAGGGCAAAAAAGAATATGTAGAACAGATAGTTACCATGCACCTCCGACCACTTTGTGCTCACAATGAGTTATTGAAATTGCAAGTTGCTGGCCCTGTTGCCATATCTCTACCAGCGTCTGTAGAGTTTGTTTTGGCCCTTTCGCTTTAATGAGCTCCTTCATGGTTTCACTGTCCTTCGGTGGCTTGGAGGCTCGGAGGCTTGAAGGCTTAAACGGAATTAATAATGCCCATATATGAGGCGGAAGATGCCAGACGGACTCTCGCCCACTTTTATCGGGGGAACTTTGCGTTTATTTTGGCAGAAAACTTTGATTTTTGTTTTTCTTGCTAGCTCGTTCGCTGATTTTAATATAAATAATAATCAACTTGATGCAGCCAAGGAAATGCGAACAAAAAAAAAGAAAAACAATTTATATATATATGTATATATAGATGGAAACAACGAGGGCGATTGGGGTGGAGGGTGGGGTGGTGAAAATCAATAACCACCCGGGCCAGGGAAAATTTACATGCAAGGCAAACGGGGGATGGTATCAAAAATTGGAGTGGGCGATGAAAGGCGTTTGGCTGTGGGTGTGGTGCACCTCAAGGTTGCGCCGCAAAATATCTTCACATTGTTTTTGCATCTGTTCATTCTTTTTTTTTTTTGGTTTTTTTTTTTCTTTGCGCTGGGCAAACCCAGGAAAATAAAGAAAAACAAAGGGGGCGGGGGGTTTGGGGGCAATGTTTGTTGGTTCCGGAACAAGGGCAAACAAAAGCGCTCAATAAGCGGGCCTCGAATATCCTTAGAGCTCAATGGGAAGTTTAATATCCTTGATATGTTTGTAATGAGAAAACAATTAAATTTCTTTTGGGGTCAATGGTAAATATGCCGATTTAAAGTTGCCCTAACATCTTTGCGTTTCTACAGAATTCAAACCGATTTGTGAGTATTAAATTACATACAAAATGTATAAACTACCTTTAACTCAATTTGGTTTCATTGTGATAAAGAAGCAATAAGTTAAATTATCCATTCAACACTTGCTGGCAATTTATAACATGAAAACTTTATTTATTGTGACCAAATTCAATTCATTAATATGAAAAACTCGTTGTGACTAGATTACACTAGCAATGCATTTGGATTTGGGTCGAGGGAAAATGGTTTAAATAATCCAAAGAAAAGCGGCTAAACTTTGTTACAGCTTTTCGCCAATTATTAGTTCAAGGCAATGAAACTTCCAGCACATGCTAGCCAAATGGTAAACCATGTTTGTATACGAGTATGTATAGCTACTAAGCGATATAGGGAGCTTATAGGGAATGCAATTTCATCGTCATCGTCATGTGCAGGCTTTCACTTGCTAAATTATGACTCAGAGCTGAAAATAATTGGCATTGCTGGCACCAAACAACCGAGTATTGAATTCCGAATATCAAATGGTTCAGTTTGCGCTTTATTTGCTCGCTGGGCGGTGTAGAAAATAACGACTGACCTGCACCCAAAAAAAATAAATTTGAAAATAAGCGATGCTCACAGTGATATTGGTTTTATGCTTAATGTGCTCGCATTTCAACAGTATATTAAATTTTTTTTTTAATTTCCATTGAAAAATGCGGAAAGCATGCTCTTCAAATTTATGTATTATTCTATGATTCTTTGCCATCATTTAATTGGCGGTTAGCAAACCTTTTCTTCATGTGTTTCAAATGGACTCAAACTGAGTTTGGTTGAGTTCTTGACTGCACTGCACGTTTATTTATTGTGTATTTGTGTATTAAAGCAACTGAACCGTAAAAGGCAACGAGGGCAAAAGGAGGTGGCCGGGGGAGCGGGTGGGGTAAGCCTAGGAAGCGTGTTGGGGCCAAAAGAAGGGGACATGGACATGGACAATAACGAAGAGGTTGCCCGCCAGCAAGTGACCATCGCAACGCTTTTGGATGGACAGCTGACTGAACTGAACTGAAATTGACTGAGCGACGTGTCCTTTGTAGTCCTTGCAGGCACACCTACACATGCTAACCCACTCACTCACACCGCCGCATTATTATTGGCAACTTGTAATTTCGTTATGTGCACAGCAGCAAAGGACCTGCAAGGATATGCTATGTATGTGTGTGTATGTGTTGAGAACAGAATGAAATATGTTGATATTTTTAGACTGTCCTGCTGCATTGCCCCATCGATCCTTTTGCTTGTGTTTGTTTAGCTAATAGAATCATCTCCAGTTTTTTCATACTTTTTTTCCCTCAACGTCTCCTGAAACTATAGACAAGTATTTGCAAAGCACGTACACACACACACACACACACACACACACTGGCACTAACATTCAGTAATAAACCCACACACTCACGTATTCAGTGGCACGTGGTGGGTAGAAAAAAAATTTAGTGAAACCCCCTGGGGCAATCTTAAGTAAAGCTATTAAAAATATAAAAAAGAATACGCTGGGGAACAAAAACTATTTAATATATAAATATGTCATTACACAAAAAAAAAGTATAAAAATGAAAACCAACGCTTAAGTTAAGTATATTATTAAACGCGCATCTAAAAGGCACTAATGCTAATCACATTTAAGAATGTGACCCTGATTGTTTCATAAGACACATCCACAAGCCCAAGGGAAAAGCAGGAAAACCCCTCCTGCTGCCAACAATCCTCTTGAACGAACATTAAACATTTTTGGCTGCAACATTGCCAAGTTTGACAAGCCAGAAGATTGAGTACGTGCTGCACATTGACAAATGGAACGCGCCACGAATCTCTGGGATTATTTTGCGAGTGGGGTATGGCATGGGGAAATTAGTAGATAGGTAGATAGGGGAATATACAAGGAGACTGGGACTGGGATGGACACCCAACCCTCATGATGGATCCGCTGCTCGATGGCAGCATTTCTTACGTGCAAATTGCATATTTGTCTGGGGCCCAGCCATAACACTCACCTGGAAAGAAATAGAAAAAAAAACGGAAAAATTCAATTAGTTATCACGTCAAATTGCTATTTGATTTGTGTCGAGGTTGTTCAACTTCATAGATGTATTTTCGTATTATGTTGTTGGCAAAAAGGTGACTGGCAGTATGCTAAAGTCATTGAGCTCTTAAAAAACTTTGCAGACTACAGTGAAGGTTTCGTCGGGTCAAAACTTCTTAGAAAACCAAGTGCTGCGGTTAAAACTTTGTCCAATATTAATTACATAATGAAGAGTGAAAATGAAAAGTAAATAAAAAATTGGAAAATATTCACATTCGATCAAACGTAAACTGTAATTGTGGCGTGTTAAATAAATATCAATTACATATGCTGTGCAATGCCTTCAATTGCCGCAAAGAGTTTGCCTTTAACGTCGTCCATTAAATTTTAATTTCAACAGCCAAGCTTAAAGCGATTTTTTTTAGGATCCATACATGAATGGGATTTGCTTTTCCTTTGCTTTAACTGCAAGCTCTCGAGGTCATTGCTTGGTCTTTCGTCCCAACTCAACTCCCAAATGCACTGCCCCTGGGGGCGTGGCAAGTGCTCCATAAGAAGTCATACTCATCCTCATTCCTATTCTCATTCTCATCCTCTTCCTCAATCTCGCCTGCATTCTATTCTCGTCTCCATGACATCGTCATCGTGGCATTGACAAAAGCCCCAAGTAACTTGGCTCTTGTCTCGGTCGCCGTCTCGCTCAACTTGGCCGGCTTATGCTTTCAGGCACACACGCATTCAATTTGCTGGCCCACACAAACACACACACAAGGAGAAAAACTGCAGTAACTATAGTTTTTTGAAAAGCATAAGCATTCTATAAAAACTTAATCCCGCTAAATGAATGATTTTTAATGAGTTTTTGGCAAATATGAAGAATTAAGGTCATTTCGCAATCAGTAGAGACAACTAACAGAGTAATATATTTGTGTGTTTATTTATTTAAAATATTTAAATCAATTGGCAAATTAAACGAAGACGAGTTTTATTTATATTTGTATAGTTTCTTTAGAGCCATCTAAAAAAAAGTAAAATGGAAGTCAGAAAAAGTATTTTATTTGCTGGCGAATCGACATTTTTTTTTGCCACTGTTTTTGTGCCATGCATTTTTAAAGCCAGCAGAGCAGCAGCCAGCGAAGCGTCGACGACGATGACTGAAGTGGGAAATCAAATGTTTGTAATTAAAATTAAATATTCTATTAAAGGATCAAAACTGCAAGCCAAAAGGATACAGGATGCATGCAGATGCAGCCAGTAAACAGCAATCAAAAGCGGCATATGCATATAAAGTAGACACCCTGAATGTGAATGCGGATTAGTGTGCGTGTGTGTGTGTGTATGAGTCGTTGTCTGTATATATTTCATAACACAAATGTTTAATCAACGCAGCAGGACGAAAAGGACGAAAGGACAGCAAGGACTGCCTAGACCGAAAATAAATAGCACATCATCAGTGTCAGCTGGGGCCAAAAGGGAGCAAAACGACAGGGGGGAAAATGGGTGGGGAAAATGGTGGGAAATCGCCGGCTGAGGTCGTGGAAAAAGGCATGGCTCGGATGGTTTGAAACTCACGAAGCCAGGAACCAAATGCATTTGGGAATCCTGCATTCGCCTACCAAGTGCCATCTATGCAAGCGTGAAATGTCAAGTGCTCAAGTTTGAATTTGGCTTGGCAAACACTCACCCTCACACAGGATCAAACACACACACTCACACACATGCAAAGTACACACACTCTCGTAGGCACACACCCATACTGTGATACCATCAGCAAAGGCAATTGGGAGCAAAAGGCAAATACGGCCAACTGCACAAGCCAAAGGCAAAACATTAAAACAAACAAACGAAACACACACATGCGAATGATATCCATTTAGTGTGCTTCTTACAACATCAATTAATAATTGAAAAATATATACATATACATATACACAACTGTTTGCCGACGAAATTGCGGAAATCGAGACGAGATTCATTGATTCAAGATGAAATAATGGTGAACTGAGTATTTCTTTAATAAACACGAGGTATTTGCGTTGCCTTCGGTATATTTAACCTCAAGTCAGTAAATATCAAACCTGATGATTATAAATATCTCTTATGTATAATTGCGAAAGTTAAGAATTTTGGAATATATATATAACATTTTAAACTGGACTGCTCAGAGTAAATTAGTTTACTTTACACAATTCCAACGCCTCTTTTGAGTATTTCATTGTGGAATCATTCAAACATATTTACTTTCATTAATTAAAACTGACAGTCGACATATTGCTAATAAATGACGGCTGCAAAAGATTGCTTAACCCAGAAAATCATTAAATGAATGCAAAATTAAAACGACAGCCACCGATTTTTACATTAGAAGTGTTTAATGAAAACCCACCAGGAAAGCAAATATTGAATTATTTTAGCATTTATTTTCATCAAATATTTATAGTTCTGCAAAGTGTTTTTTTTATTACTCGCGCAATGAGTAAACATTAAAACTGTGATAATAATAATGCATGAATAAGTGATTAAATAAATATTTATGGAATTTAAGCCGGATTTAAAGCTGCTGTTAATAAGTTCAAACTATGCAAATTAAGGTAGTTGTAAAAGAAATTAAATAAAGCGAGAAAAATATCATTGCCATCTACAATAGATTGTCGCTTGTATAGTATTGTGAATATTATTATTGCGGCACACGCAAATAAATTGATTTGCAATTGATTATTGAATTCGTTTGGTTTTGGCTTATGATTACTGGTTTTGCTCGCCTGCCATTCACTTGGATGCAAAAAAATATCTAAAAATGATGAAAAGGTTTAGCTTTAATTGCCTGCGGTTCACGTGTTTCACATTTGACATGACTAGGCTCAATCAATAAACAAAAAATACAAAACATATCACAAACAAACATTGGGGTTTAAATCTTAAATATATATACATATATATACCAATTTGAAATATATTTGCACTATAGAAAAGAAGAGAAAATCAGCCATAAAGAATACGGCGTGGATACAGTTTTATGTGGCATTTAGCCCAATGCTGATTATCCACATATTCGATTTAATTTCGAATCGGTTTTATGTCCTGCCGAGATTGTCAGATGTGCCCGAAAAGTGCCCCTCATTCATTTCCCCCCCATTGGCAAGCCCTTTCCAAATGTTTGCATTCGGAACCGCACACACAACAAACTCTGGTTGGCCGGCAATTTTACGTTTATATTTCGCCGGATATTTCCCTCTTAGCCATCGTCCTCGCTGACTGCACTCTGTGTTCTACATAAATATGAAATTTATTAGTGAATTATGCGTATCCTTTTGTGCGTGTCAGTTCCGGCTCGGATTGCATTTTCGCAGCCGGAAAGTCGAGGAGGCGGATCAGAGAGGACCAAATAACCAGAGGTCCCCAAACGTTCCGGCAACAACATCATTACTGGACTGGACGTGGCCCAAAAAAGCCATTTCTCTTTTATTTATTTATTTTTTTTTTTTGTGCGTACTGAAAAAAGCCAGAGCTTTATTGCCATTTCGTTTGGACGGTGGTTTCTGGGATTTTAATTTGTTAAATGCACTTTTGTCCTCTTCATCTGGCATATCGAGCGATGCACTTAACCCGCGAATAACATCATGGATTCATGGGTCGTCCGTAAAAGTTATTTAATTCACGGGATTCCAGTAATTGTTGACTTAAATCGGATACATTTGAATTAAAATTTCATGCGAAACTTTTCGGTTTTGTTTGTCCTTTTCATATATATTTGAAAACAAACAACTAGTTTTCCCACTATCAATAAAAATAATTTATCAAATTCAACACTAGTTTAGTTTTCAACTGCATTCGTGGTGTTTTGCTCCGTAGATACACACCTACTGCTTCTATTTAATCCGGCTTTTTTGGCTGCGACAAGAAAGTTTTTCCAGCTTCAGTTGGAAAATTTATTCATTGCTTTCTGCAAGTGGGTTAACTTTCTGGTTTGGCGACGCGAACAAAGCTCGATGGCGACATTTTATTGTTGTCCCTTGGACAGGCGGTTCTTCCCCCAGTTTCCTCCGATTTCTGTCCCCTCCTCGCATGTGCATGATTTTTTTTTTGCTTTTTTTTTTAAGGGGAGAGAGCTTTTACGCTATTATTTGATTTTTATTCGGGTTCCGGTCGGCCCCGCGCCGCACTCCCTAAGTTATTGTCTCATGGACTGCGGCATCAATGCGAACTAGGCCAGTGGCTAAAATTTAGTGGAGGGGTAACGGGAAATGTTGGGAAGGAGGGAGAATCTGCCAGCCACACTGTCGCTGGCCATTTGGCGACTTCCCCCCGTCCTGTCGACACTTTTTATTACACACTTTTGCGGCAGAGATGTCAGGAAATCGATGGATACATTATCAATAAAAAGAGTTCCCTTACCAAGCCGAATTTAAAGCACTTTACTTTGAATGGGTGCAGTCAAATAGTGGTTTTTTTTAATCGAAATTATCGATAATACATCGATGGTGTGCCATCTCTACTTTTCAAGGGCAGCATTTTCAGGAGCAACAGAGCCAAATTGGTGAAAGGCAGAGGAAATGTTTGACCACCTCCCAATGAGTGTTTTCTGGTTTCTGGGAAGGATATGCTTGAGGCCAGTGCGTTTCCTTTATGCGACAATGTTTGCTCAATGTCGAATTCCTCTGCCATTTGCCATTTGTCATTTGTCTGCCATTTTCTGGTCCTCTATTTGTGTGACTTCCGTTTGCCGCAGCATACGCCATACATCACACACTTATAAATATGTATGTATATATATATATATATATGTCTATTTACATATAAGCATTGTGGCATTGACAATTATGACACGTGCTTTAAGTTTTTGACTTTGCCTTCGGGCGCGTCAAACAGATTCTCATTAGAAATCCCATTGAAACAGCACACAAATTCCTCGAATTTCGCCATCTCCTTAATTAAGTGCCTTTGGCCTATTGCCATTGCCTGAACTCAAAGTGGGATAAAGCCAAAGGCAAAAGAAATGTATGTAGTTTCTACTCTGCTCTGTTTATCCAAAGGATACTTAATACGTACGTACAGAAACTCAGTGGCAATAAGCCAAGCTACATAACCAATAAAATGTGGCCATATTTTGTAATTCAGTAATTCGTCTACGTACTCTGCTTCAAGCATCAAAAATAATTGACCAATTGCTTGTAATCTCCATCAGTTGGCAAATTCTATGGGTATTTTCATTGCCTGCCGGGCAATTGAAAAAAAAAAGAAGCCAGCCTTTTATTTACATTTAGCCCGGAATGAAAATTCACTTTGAGCAACAAATGCTGCTTGTTTGCACGGAGCACGTTGTGTGTTGCATGTGTGGCTAAGATGCTTTGCCTTCACCTTTGACTACAGCAAAAATTCCGGCAATTTCGTGTGTGAATTACCCCAGGTTTCTCTAGCTCCCTGCTAGTTTTAGTTTCAGTTTCAGTTTCAGTTCCAGCTACAGCTACAGCTACAGCTTCAGTTGCTTCATTATCAAGGACCAAAAACAGAATCAAACACACACACACACTCCACACACTGTGCATGTTGTGTGTGTGTTTGCGTAATTCAAGATGGCAGCAAACCGACAAGCTGAAGGGCAGGAAAATGGGTAGAAAATAGGTGGAATGAGTGGTGGTATGTTGTAGTAGTGCCATGGAGCAGTGCGAAGTACAAATGTAATGGCAAATTTTTGAAATTAGTATGCAACACGCATAGCCGTCGAGAGCTGGAGAGCTGGAGAGATGGAAAAGTGGCAAAGGGCATGAAAATGTGAATGTGAATGCGAATGTGAATGGAAATGGAGTTTGTGAGCTGAGAGCTGGAAAAGCGGCTAAAGAGCTAGCTAGTGCCCTATGTTGCACACTCCGCCTTTTTTGGGGGAAAAGCGGGGGTGGGGGGGGGTCCTTTTCTCTTAACTATTATTGCATTTACTTCGTTGTGGAGAACATCAATAAGCGGCATATTTAAGCTGCTTGTTCGGTTTAAGTAATTTTTATGGCAATTCTCTGCAACGCCATTTACCATTAAGTTTTATGTCGGTCCCACAAGGGAACGAGAAAGGGGAGCATTATTAGTTTTAGTTGGTTAAATACGAGAAACTCAGGGAAAGTATCATGGAAGTCAAGCGAATTGCACAAGTGGCACGTTTAAAATGAAATGCCATAACGTTTGCCTAATTTAATCAATAATGTTATAAGCGTATTCCTGAATCCTTTAAAGTTATATGCCTTAAAAGTGCACTTATATGAGAAACAAAGCGCAGACTTACTAACATCAAAAACGCTGGACACACACTGCAATGACTAATGCTGCATAAAAGTGTAGACAAAAAAAACTGGGTGGCAAAAAGTAATCGTCAAATTTGCTTTTTCTCTGTCACTATTTTCTGTCTTTTTTTTTTTTTTTATCAATTTTTCCACCGCCAACGTGCCATTGTCCAAAACTCTGACACAATGCAACAACTTTCCGAAAATTTAGCTTTTCTTAAGTTTTCTTTTCTGTGCCGGAAAAAAAGGGTAAAACTGTTACCAGCCCCAGCATATTCGAATGCTTTATCTGGCCCGAAAACCCATCGCACAATGCCTTACACTGTCCCGCTGTCCACCATTTTGCCGCTCACTTAGTTTCATTAAAACAACGTGGAAAAAGTTTTGGGTAAGCATGGGCGGCACAAGGAGTAGAAGGACAGTACAGTGCGCCATACAAATGAGGCAAAGAAAACTGCTGTCGCAGGGCCGAGGACTCTGAAGGAGTCGAAAATAACAAAAAAAAAAACACTGGAAAACAAACTCCACAGCCACAATAACCCGAGATCCTAAGTACTCCCCATAGTTTACAACTATTTCTTATTTGAGAAATTTCCTTCGTTTTGTATTCATCGTTGCTTTGCTCCTTTTTCTGTGTATTTTATATCAATTTTTAGTGTTTCCCCATTCTTTTCCTTTTTTTTCTCCCGTTTTTTCATTTTTTTGCTACTTCTTTTCTGGGCACAAGCACACTTGGTCTTTGTCTGGAGTTGTGCAGCAAGTTGTCGTCTAACTTATGGCATCTCATTTATCTTCGTAACTCGAGACGAAACGACGACCAAGGAGTCAAGCAGTTATTGCATTTTGTACGCTCTACCTCTTTTCAGTTTATGTGCCATACTTAATTCTCTATATTTTGACTTATTTGTGAGCATTGAACCACCTCCCGGTTCAATCGGCTGGCCTTTCGTCATGATGCAGTTCACGTAGAAAGCGCTCAATATCCCCAACTTGGGCGGCATCCAAGGCCTCGAGATGATCATGTTGGAACAGGGGTTCCAGAATCGATCTGAGCACTCCCGAATGCAGTGCTACGGAGAAATAGGACAAGGTCTCGTTAAATTGTGGCGAATGCATATGCTCTAGAATGTCTTCCTGCTCATCCTCTGCCTCAGGATCCTTGGGCAGTTGGGCTAGCAGCTTCTCACGTCTCAATGGGCAACTTAGGAGATTTTCCACTGCTTCGACGCCATAAATGCGCAAAACAGCTGTCAAGTCGAATAGCTCTGTATCTGTATGGGGATCGGAAAATGCCAAGGGCGGTGTAACTTCCACCGTATCATCACTTTGCTTATGAGTCACACTCCGTCTAGTTGGTAGCCAAGTTTCTGGCGTTCCGGCCAGCAAATCCGCGAGAACTTGAGGATTTTCACTGCCCCCGAAACCGCGACGGGTTTCGTGCTCCACATCTGTATCCACATCGCCGTCGGCCGCCGCACTCTCGTCCAATTTGCGTTCACCACTGGCAATCAGTTCGTTGACCCGCTGACAAAATAACGCATCTCCGTCCGCCTGCGGCTCCTGCATCCAGAAAAAGAAACGCTGCGGCGATCGTGTGTACTTGAGGACATAAACCCGACCGGTTTTGCACTGATCAATGTGGCGAAATTCGAGGACGCCCGGCGTGGCGACAATGTCCAGCTCAACGGCCCCGGATCGCCGGTCCATCCAGTGGATGTGCACCTGGTTATCACCAGCGGATCGGCGCACAAAGAGCAGGCCCTTGCGCTCATCGGGCTCGACCATTTTTCCCAGAAGTATCATGCGGCCGGCCTTGTACTCGGCCAAATTGGGGCCCTCCGATTCGGCCATGTGGCTGTGGCAACTGGAAATTTTTTAAGTGATCACCGATGATTTGACTTATGGACAATACACAAGCTGCGCAGCCAACTTTACTGGCAATTCCATTCACAGCAATTAGGTGTTCATTTCAAGCGTTTTAACGATTTCTCTCTCAACCTTAACACTTAAATGCCAAAACTTTGGTACGTCCCCTAGTTTTATAAGTACAATAAATGTACATCGAAGGCAATAGAGGTTATGTTTTTGAAAAGGAAAAGCGGAAGGAAAGAATTATACGAGTATAGCTCACACACTACGGCTCATTTATGGCTACTTCAGCGTGAGCCGTTTGGCTGTCCAGCCGGGGCGGCAATTGACCTTTAATTGCACACTTAAAAGCACATAAAAACGTGGCCAGGATGCACGAGGCAAGAGGCAAGAGGAACATGAAGAGGAAAAAGTTCAAGGAGCAGACAGGAAAATCGCCGGTGGCCGGAGGTCCTGGGTCAACAGAGGCGTAGTAAGCGCTGTAAGCTTAGTCAGGGGGCAATTAAAATTAAAGCGATGACTTATATGGCTCAACGGACCGGACAGCGAATAACGTGGTACTCACTGCACTACAGCTACTGGCTTTCCTTCTACATCGCATTTTGATGGCAACTATAGATATTCTTAATGATGCATTATCCCATTATTGCCTTCCTAAACGCCCTGTGCGCTTTTTTTTTATTGAAGTAGCCTTCTGTTTATCGAAATAATATTAAACCATATCGCCGGTATCCAAAAGTATGTGACATTTCGAAAATTGTCAAACTCCATTTGGTTTGGCCACATTTTAATTGATCCAAATCATCTTAGATGTATTTGAAATATTTTCGTTTAATTTAATTGGATTAGAGTCAATATGATTGGCATGATTTGTTTTCATTCAATTAAAGTTGATTCGATTGGGTGTGGGTGTCTGTCTGTCTGTCTGTGTGTTGCAATGTCATGTCTACATGATGAATTATTCAAGCATATTGAATTGGAAACGAAAGCACGATGTAGACACATCTTTTAGTTACCTCACAGTTTTACACTTTGCCCAGAAAGCAGCTGCAAAACCAACGCGCCTTAATGCCTTTTCAATAGACTCGTGTACACATTGCTATATAAATATATATATATAAATTTATATAGATATATATACGAGATATATATATTCGTTTTAATGACAGGACTCCTGCAGCTCAGCTCTCGTCGCTCTCTGTTCGAAAGCAATTACAATTTAAGTATTTAATTAGGGAATTACGTGAGCAAACACCCAACCATCCAACAACCCAAGCAACCAAGCACCCAGCCACCCACACACATGGCGAGGTCAAATAAATGGAAAAGGAAAAGAAACCGTGTATGAAATAAAATAAAAATAAAAGGAGCGTAACGAAGTTGCCCCAATTGTGGGTGGCGCTTGTCCACCTGCCCACCTGCCACGCCTCCCCATAAATGCCAATAAAAATGAAGCCAATTGCTGTTGCCGCAACAAAATAAGAAAGAACAAAAAAAAAATGAAAAGAACAAGAAGCATTTGAGGCAACTACAAAACAATTTGTAGTTTACGCTTTACGCGTTCTCTACAGTTCGTCCGTAACGAAAGCACGAGCTAGGACCCCGAGAAAAAATGAAGGGATGGGGAAAACCAGGGGAAAAGTGAAGGAAATGTGAAGACGATGGCGACGGACGCAAAGGATAAGCGTGTCCTGGCATCCGACTGACCCACGTCGCCACTCGTCGACACCCGCAGCCAAGCAAATAGTAAATAAAATCAAGAACTATAAAAAACCTAACAAGAAAAAGAACACTAAAAATACCTTTTAAGCGATAGTGTATATGGCAACTGGGATGCACCCAGGTTGTTTCATACCATTTGTATTTAAAGGCTTTTACAAAAACTAAACCCATTTGATTGAATCACTTCAAAGGAAAATAATCTACTGTATAATCTTTAAAATATTTCAGTGCTCAAGTGTAACTTATGTTCCACAAAGAGACGTGAAGTTCTCGCAGTACACCAAGGCGTATACGTCATACTCTAAGCGCACGAAAATTACGAGCATTGTGTTGACAAATACCTTAACTTCAGTTAGCAACCCAAACGCACCAACACACGCCAACATTTTTCGCAACACTCACTGGCAATTTTCCTTCATTTTCAGTTTCATTTTTATGGCTACGTTTTGCTTTTCCCATGCTTCGAATTTTATTTCCTTTTTCTCACATTTTTTTTTTATTTTGCGGGTATCAATAAATTGACGTCGACCAAAGCTAACAAACAAAAGGGGGGCGAGGGGAGGGGCGCGAAAGTGGGCGGTAGCAGGTAAACATGTCTACTATATATATAATGTAAAGATGTGTCACATAGGGTTTATATATATATTTTTGTGTACAAATGGATGTGTGGGCGACAGTGGCAAATGAAATGATCGCCTTTTTGACTTTCAACCATAAGCATGGAGATATATGTACATACATATGTATTTTCGCTGTTCGCTGTTCGCCTCAATTTATGCTCTGCAAATATGTGCGAAGTTGCGTTTTTCGCCATTATTTGCCCTGCATTTATAATTTGTTGGTCGTAAATATTATACGACATGAAATAATCATTTCACAGCATCTCAAAGGGCAGCAATTTAAGATTTCTGCTTAAAAAATCTTGATGAAATGCTTGTAAATTACACGGCAGATGCAGACAGGGGATATAATCATTGCAAATTCGTTAATAAACCAAAGATTAAGAGAGGGAATTCAAGAGTTATATGAACACGTAGCATCAACGAAAGAACATACCCGTAACTTAATTAGCATTTGCAATTTGCCTTCGACTTCCGAGCGTTAAATTTTAATCAAGGAAATACTTTCGGCAGCAATTGCCTGAATGTAAATGCAGTTCAACAATTACCTTAAATGCCCCACATTTCAATAGAAGCAGTTCGATAGAAGACCTTCTAGGACCATGAATTATTGACTTGGCTTAATTGAATGATTTCATTGCATTTCGGCCGAATGAAGATGAATATGAAATGAGTTAATTAATTGAAATTTGTCAACCCAAGGGACGGTGGTTGGGTTCAATGAACCCAACAAAATAAAAAAGCCCCTGCCATTTTGTTTCACCTTCGTTGGTGTTTTTTTTTTTTGTAGCCTGTCGTTTCGCAGTTGCGTCATTAATTCATAAGCATGAACTTCATTTGGTGTTTTTACTCTTCTTGTTCTGGTTGTAATTCTCCATATGTGTGTTTAGTGTCAGTCAGGCCAATTAAACGAGTGAAACGAGGAGTCAACTTGAAATTAACACACACTCGCACACTCGCGCACACGCACGCAAGTTTATGAATCTCAAAAATGTGCCTCGTTGCCCCAAACTAATTTCACTCACCCTCTCACGCACACCAACACGCACACCAGCACGCACACACCGGCATTCACGCCACAGGAGTTAGTCCTTTCCGTTGTTCCTGTTGCTTGTTTTCTGACAAAAGAAGCCAACGAAAAACACACAAGCACTGTTCGCAGTGCCAATCCCTTTAAACCAAGTCGAATTCATGAGATACTCTTTGGCACTACTCAATGGATTTAATTACTGTACTAATAGCATAGCTAAATATGAACACACAGATATTTCCCTAACATAAAGTTAGAGAGAGAGAGAGCATACACCATAGTCAATTTTATCTGGTGATTATCTTTCCAACGCTTGCAAGTTTTCAGCCAATCATTAGTTATATATTTTCTGCGCCATCATCGCCATAAAAACGAAGCGACTGCCGCCATTTCGTGGCCAGGAAATCCTAGAATCCTGTCAAATTGAAAGTGTATCTCGATGCTTTTTCAGTTTATGCTGCAACCCGTTTGGCCAACAAAAAAGGGAAAAAGGGCAAATCTCCCCATCGGGTTTTTCTTTTTCCCGCCCGCAACACACACACACGCACACAAACACACACACAGGGACACACACCCATGATTGGTGGCAGGTTTTGTTAATTTACGTATTTTTTGGTCTCGCTTCTCTTGCTCCTTTATTTTTGCTGTTTTCCCTGGCACTTTACCGCCTTCCGTTGCTCTTTAGCCTGGAGTGCGTGTTAGATAAACTGACAGGTGGGGAAACTCGGGAAACTCGGGAAACTCTGCGGGTGGGGGGAAGTCGGCCTAAGAGGGGTAGAAGGGGGGCGGAAGGAAACTGCAGGATATGCCGCAAGGGCAAGCGGATGTGTTGCTGCTTTTCCACTAAACCAACCCATCTGCCACTTCCGAACCCCCAAACCCCCGAATACGACCTCTGCCCTAGCCCTCTATTTTCCTTAACCCTTTGACGGCAAGTCATGGTAAGTATGGGCGTGACAGCCGCCCTAAATGCCAACGAGGACACAACAAAACATCAGCATCCAGTGTGGGCGGCATTTTTGTGGTTTTTGTGTGCTTCCTTTGCTTTGCCAAAAAATATATGCGCACAATATAAACATTTTCTATATACTACAGCATGTTATATAATTTAATTGTACATAAGCCCGGTTTGTCTTGCCATTATTTCAACTTTCAAGTGGAGGTGGCAATGCGACTTATGCTGCTTCAAAACGATTAAAGAGTTGGGGAAACAACTCGTTTGATACCCCTGCTTAAACATCATTTAGCAATCATTTAGCAGCCATGTTTCAAGTATTTAACAAATACGGTTATGCATTTTTAAGGATTCCATTTGAAATGTGAATATGAATTACGAAACCGAATACTTTTTTTTCCCATTCGCAAACCCTGCGCAACTTACGCGGGGGCATAAACAATGGTGGACGTTTAATAAACATCATTTAATTACAGCTATGGCGAGCTGAAACGCGGGAGCTCTGTAGGGATAACCGAAGGACCCTTGGTAATTTGTATAACTTTTTTTTAATTATCCTCGGATTTTTCGCTTTTATCCTCCCCGCCATCCTTTTACTGGTGATTTAGTTACACAGCGAGAAATCGCCGCGGGTGAAGCTTAGCAGATGGTCCGAGGGGAGGGGTGGTTGTTACCACAACAGTCGTGTCACAGATTAAAGTTGTGATAAATAGGGAAAGCGACTGGGAATAAGCGACAAAAAGAAGCGTATAAGCGTGAGGGTTAAAAAGCGAGTGTTCACCTGGCGATAGGGAAACGCCATTAACGCCAAAATGATGCAGGAAAATGAAAATAATATGGGTTAACAGCCGGATGCTCTTTAGAGAATCAAATAGAAGTGAAAGTAGAGCTCAAAAATAATTATGGCAGGTGTGCTTAAGCATAACTCCTTTTCCTGACACTCTCACTGTTAAAAAAAAAAACAGTTAATTAACCACAATAAACACGACCATAGATACTTAGCTAAGAAGACCAGCGGTTTTCGCATATAAGCCATATCTTCACATTGCATAGCTCCAATATTGGGAAAATGACCAATAAAATGGGAAACTCGTCGCCAAGCGAAGATCTCTGGCCTGGTCATAAATTGCGCACAAAGTGCCCATATAAATCAAGTGTAAACCGCTTCGACTCTGGCTCACCTTCTTCGTTCTTCGTTCTGCAAAGCAATCGAATGAAGGGAAAATAATAATAATGAATTTATGGTCGGGATTTCAAGGTTCCTCTTTTCAGGTTGCAGCAGCCCAAGTTCCGGGCACCATTAAATAACATTTAAAATGTCAAAGCAAGAATGCACACTGCACACTGCACACTGCACACTGCAGAATGGAGAACGGAGAATGGAGAGTAAGGAATCTCGAGCAGTACCAGTTCCAACAAATGTTGAATAGAAATCGAATGGAAGAAGCTGTGAGTCTGTTTGGGGGCAAAGGGAAGGGAAAGGGGACGGAACCAACAAAGCCGTAAATCTCAAAGCCAAAGCAGATGCGATTCTGGCCGCAAAACAACAAACAGAACTCGAAAGCAATTTAGATGCATTGCATATGCAGCTAGAATGCGGATATGGTTTACAAATGGGTAGATCAGTGGCGAGCTTTGTGGGTGTTTTTTGGGGTAAAAGAGGGGGCACTGTTCCAGTATCCAGCATCCAGCTCACAATGCATAACCGATGGCGAAAAACAAGGCTGACAAGGCGCACTCGCTCTAGTTGCAATTACAAGGACGCGCGACAACGTCGAATCAGGTTGCCTATCCACCGAAAAATGGAATGGTGAATGGTGAAATGGGGGCGAAATAGTTTGGATATACGGCTTATACTGCACGAAGAAAAAATCTGCTTTTGGTCATTTAAAACAATACAACGTGTGTAACATGTTGTAATCATCAATTAGCATGCATTTCGTCATGTAAATGTTGCTTTGAAATTACTGATCAACTAGCATTACAAAGATATATAAAGACGTTATTTCTCGCTGTGCACGTGGGCTCCTTCAGCAGCCAAGATAAATATTCAATTAAAGAATGCGTAACGAAGGCATGTACTTTGTACCCTGGCAGGATGAATCGACTCGCGGAGCGAACGACGAATTGCTCGAGAAGATTGCAGCAGATTGCGCTAGGCGCCTGCTACCGACTTTTCTAAACCCACCACCACCCACCACCCATGAATCCTAGCTTGTCGACACCACCCACCCACTTTCCATTTTCCCACCGAACCGAGCAAGTCACGGTATTTGTGTTCACTGCATTTCGCTTGGCCTCTCCCTGCACGAGGACGTCACAAAAGAAGAAAATGGCTGACATTGTTAAACTCAAAGTACAGCAAAGCTGAACAAAATAAAAATAATTTAGAGAGCGTAAGAAACGTGAAAACCGTCGTGGAAAATATAATAATAATACAAAAGGGGAAGGAAACTTGTGCTTATAACCTGAGCCATGCGACATCACGGCAGTCTGTCACCCGAAGTGGTGAAGTAACGCAATTTTATACCAATAATATGATAAAATTACCCCCTCGGGATGTATTAAGACATTTTAAATGATACTCTTTAAACAGTTTTGCTGCCATTTTTGCAAATATTTCCACTGTGCCCGCTTACTCAAGAGTGTGACAAAGGCGGATGCTAGCGAAATAGGAATCGCGAGGTAAAATGAATATATGTAAGTCGGAAAAGGAAGTGGGAATGCTCGAATGCAGGACGAAGAAATATGTATTCCAGCTGCTGCTGCTGCTGCTGCTGCTGTCCTTTGGTAGATTTCTTTAAGGATCCCAGCATCAGTCAGCCAGCCAGCCAGTCGCGCATTTCGTCATTCATTCGGACTCGCATTCACTCGCTCAGTCAGCCGCTCATTCATTCATTCAGTCATTGCTGCAACGAGAGCCCTTTTGCTTGACTGCGCCACTTTTGGTCGCTCATTTTGGGTTGACTTGACTAATGTTCGTAGCTGAACCTTGAGCTGAGCACCCACACAGAGACAGAGGAAACGCGGACAGGCACAAACACAAATATAGTACTATACACTCGTCGTAACCGTCATCGACTTGTCAACATTCTGACTGACTCGCACTCGCACACACACACCCACACACACTTGCTAGGGGAAAGGGACATGGGGTAAGCAAAGGAAAGTGGGACTTTGAAAACTAAGTAGATGAAAAGCCGTCTAATGCCTGCGCCCGAAATGAGAAGCCCAATACAGCCGACAAACGTTGTGATTGTACCCTAACGTAGTTTATTCAAACGATCGATTATCGAAAAGGGTATCGATTTTTATTTATGGCACGTAATTATTGTTTTTCTTGCAAGCATCATCATTTCGAATTAGCAGAATTCAATATTAACAGAAATAAAAACCCTCCGTTCTGTAATATTTTAAGATATGAAAATGATCAATTAAAACACGCCGTCACGTATACGCAATGTGAACAACGTTAATAATGGCTGAAAGTGTAATCTGGACTACGTGTCGCATTAGCTATTTACGTGACATTAAAAATACTCAATCGTAAAGTACTCCTTAGGTAACCAAAGGCAAATCTTATTTTCACCTAAAAATATTCGTGTCCCACGGATAGGGTATTTGTATAAGCCTTCATAACGAAGATGCGGGCTGCGAAAGATGGCGGATGGATGCATTTTCAAAGCGTGTATATGTCAAGTGCTTAATGCGCCTAGCACAGACACACCTCCTTTCTGTGTGTGTGTGTGTGTGTGTGTGTGAGGGTGTGTTTCTGTGTGGGAAGGGGTGTGTTTTTAGTGCGCCTTTTTGTTATATAATAGAAAATCCTTAATAACATTTTCTTTACAATTGTGCGAGGAGTTGAGGCAGCGAGGAAAATACGAAGAGGGAGCGATTTGCACTAGGCACACACAAATCTCCTTACGATGCTCCTCCCTTCAGTTTATGCCCACTACACCCCCAGAAAATCCTCCTCCAGCCCTTGAGTCGCCATCGTCACTCGCTCGTAAACATTTCACGCTTTGCCGAGCAATAAGTTCCTTCTCTTTTCAATTTTTCCTTCCGCTTTTCCTCCAAAATTTTGCCCCTTTTTCTTATTTTTATTTTGGCATTTTCCCCGCTCCCTTTACTTATTTTTCTGTTTGTTCAGTCAGTTTGCCGTATTTGTTTTTGGCAGCTCGAAACGGCTGGATCCTAAATCCAGACTCCTGGTTTCTATATATCCTGCTGGCCCTGTGACTTCATCACCCAACATCTTCAGGTGGTCTTCTACACTCTGTGGCAAAAAGGGGTGGAGCTGCGCACACACACACACACACACAAAGTCATGAGACTGAAAAGCCAAATTCCTTTGGCCAATGTAGACGACGGAGCTAGGAAGCTTGGAAGCTATGAAGCTGAATGCTTAACCGCATTTCTATAACCGGAACCAGGATGTTGCTAACTTGGTTATGGTGCCGCCGCATGTTTGGGATTAGGACACGGAATGGGGTTTTGCCTCAAAAGCAGGCTTTCTGGCCTGAGTTGCCTTTGCAAGTGCATTGAATAAACGCTTGCCAAAGGGCAGTGAAACATGAATTTGCTCGGCCATTGTTTATATTCATTAGGTTCAAGTGAGTGTAAATATGAAATCCGATTAGGTGACCTATTATACACTATGCATATACGAGTATAAGATCATTTAGAGACTTACTTCCACTTAAACTTGCTTTACGGCTAATCTGATGTGATTATTTAACAATAAAGCTGTACTAGACTGTTTTATATTTCAGTATTTCGAACAGTTATTAGGCATTAAAGTTGAACCAAAAATATGAATGCATATTTCAACAGATAAATATGTTCAATTTACATAAATGAATATTTATGCGAGCTATTTCAAATCCACGGTTAAATTTATTGATTGTCTGCCCCTAATGTTCGTTTCTCCAACTAGATAAATCAAACTAAATGTTCGCTACGTTTCCACAGTTTCCAGAATCTGGAATCCCTTGTCATTGTTCAACGTCATTAGGCGATAAATTGACCTTCAGGCATGGCTGATGGGGATTGGAATAGGAATTCGTATGGGAGATTTTTGGCTTTTTCTGGTGGGTGGTGCAAGACAAGCCGTATAGGCGTTGATTGCTAACCACATGAGCCGGGTCCCGTCTACTTGTCCAAATGCCAAGGAAAGCCAAAGTGGGAGGCGTTGCTGAGGAGGAGCAGTGAAGGTGCCAAAAGGAGGCGGCGTTGGGGAACGAGAAATGTGGTGATGAAACAGGAGATGAGCGAACGAAGCCAACTCATGAAGTCTCGAGCGTGTGCCACAAGCTGTGGACGTATGTGCGGCACGGGGGCAATATGTTTTCAGTGCAGCATCACGACCTACGAGAAACTACAGTTACAGTGTGAAAATAAATGTTGGTTCTTAAAGCAAATTTCTAAAACGAGTCTCGTATTTGAAAAATCTGTGTAAGAGTATACAACACAGTATAAAAGTTCTGCAGTGAGAAATACTTGCTTTACAACATACTTTTAAGCAACCCATCAGGGGTTTTCAAGTCCGAACATATTTACTACACACATACTAATATTTATTCTCAGTGCTCAAAACCGCATCCACATCCTGAACCGTATAGCTGTCGCCTTCGTCGTTGTCGGCTTCATGTCTCGTACAGCACGCAATGTGTAATAGTTATTTGATAATCTACCTGTTATTGACCTCATTTTTATGTGTGTGTGTGTGTGTGTGAGAGAGGAGTGTGTGTTTGAGTGCCTGTCGTTGGTATTTGTATTTGTACTCGTATATGTGCAGGCGAGCTAGATGGCAAACACACACAGCACACAGCACACATACACACAAGCACACGAGTGTGAAACGACATGATATTGGCGTGTAAATTATGTTTTGCTTGTATGCTATCCTCTGCCATTTCCCCCACATCGACAATTCTAAGTTGCAGTTGAATGTAAAAATCTAGAGAAACATTTTCTCGGGGAAAACTGACATTTTTCTTGCTGGCACAAGGTTAAGACGCTCGGATGATATGGAACATGGTAAGTGCCAACGATATGTCAAAGATGCAAGATAGTTGGTAAAGCGTTTGAAAAATGGCTTAAATGTTTATTAGATATTAAATAGTTGGCAGATGTTGCAAATTTATTACAATTATTTGCTCCATTAATACAAAAAGGTTTGTCCTCTTGCATAACAAACACTTTTACAACACTAGTTTCGTGATACAATTTCTAACAGCTGCTGGTTCTTAACGACTAAGCAAATGCCGTTCTACTGCTTAAATGAAAACCTATTTTCCAACACTTATGGATAACAATTCCATAATTAATCGGGCACACACACACACATACAAATGTGCCCATTTCAATGGCCTGAAATTGCTAGGACAAAAAGCTGGCAAAAAAACCCAAAGAAAAAACATTAGTGAAGGCCTGCGTGACACATTGTAAGCTCGATATGTATGTATGCATATATGTATATATATAAATACATATAAATATATACATATATGTATATGTGTGGGTGAAATGTGTAGTGTGGGTGGCTTTTGTTCTGAACTACGCTCAATTGCAACAATTACAGCAACAATGCTGCCCGTGAGCCCATTTACAGCAATTCGAGGTGTCTGTGTGTGGGAGTGTGTCTGTGAACAATGGTTTTACACACACATTCACACACACACACACACTGGCACCACACACTCGCAGTGCTATTCAGTGTGCGTGTTCAATGGCAAACACAATGCTCGAAAGGAGGGCAAAGTTCCAGCGCAAATTGCATGCGATGAGAATGTGCAACAGCCGTGTCCGACCACGCCCCTGCCCCACTTGCGCCCTCCTTTCTTATTTCTTATATCTCCATTTTTGTTTTTTACACCTTACCACCCCTAACCCCCACAACTGTTTCCTTAAAAACTGCATGCTACAAATGACTAATTTCACTTTTTCCGTATCCAAGTATGAGTGTGAGAGTGTGCGAGAGGGTGTGTGTTTGTGTGTGTGAGTGTTACCTTTTTGTGTTTCCTTGCTCTTGTTGCGAATTTCATTTCGTTACACTTTCTCCACCCCATTTTAACCTGCCTGTATTGTTTAACACATTGCCACTGGAAATTCTTTCACACTGATTGCTGTAGACGGTAAAAAGTATACAAGGATACAGCTACAAACAAAGATAGCGAAGGGAAATTATACCAGCTACTTACAGTTCATTAAGAGTGTAATTTGTGGTACCAATTATGCGCCAACATATAAAAACTCAATTTAAAACATTCTGCTTCTTTTTGAATGCATTTCGTCCATGAATATTCGCCTTCCACTTAAATCGCTTAGATTGCCTACCGCAGAATAACAGCCTTCCAAACCCAATGAAGTCGTGTCATGTTCTCTGTGTTGGTTAATGCAGTTTGCATCGTACTTCATTTCAAAGGACTTACCTAAAAATATAAGAGAGAGAGGGAGAATAGCAAACATTAGTTCTATGCACGTTTTATTGGTTCAGGGTTTTCTAGACTTAAGTATTTGCCTTGTAAATGTGGGCGGATTAAAAGAGAAATGTATGCAGGCAATTAGTTGTTTTATATAAGCTGTGTTTTAAACTTTACCTTTACCTCACCCTAAACGTTAAAATACATAACAGACTTGATGTAACTTTTACAACGCAGACAATCTGATAAGTCAGTTTTCGATTAAGGCTCAGCTTCAGCTCAGAACTACTTCATTGGAAAAACGACTCGTCTATCTTGTTCACTAATCTTCTTAGCTGGCCCCCAAAGGCAACCAAATTTTAAATATTTTACCATCGAATTTCCGTCCCAGATTGCTCGCTTGCTCTCTTAATCGAGCACATAATGCAGTTAAAGGAGAACGAGAATAAAAAATATATATATATATATATGTATAAAGATAAAATTGGAAACTTTGGCCAACACTTAATCCAGAACGAAATCCCTACAAATTGTTGGTTCAAAGCTGCAGCAGCAGCAGCTGAATAAACTCTCTCGTTCTGGTGGCTAAAATAAAAATGTGAAAAATTTAACGAGAACATTTTCCCACGACTTTCCCCCGCCGCCACTTCGCATCCTGTCCCTATCTTCGTTTCCTGCCTTGCTTTAGATTTTTCATAAAGTTTGTGCATTTCGTATGTATGCAAGCGAGGGACCGGGCGATCCGAAAGGGACTTGCGCGTTCCAAACCCCTTCCAAACTCCCTCCAAACCCCTTCCAAACCCCTTCCAAACCCCTTCCAAACCCCTTCCGAAGCCCTTGCCTGCCGCACTTCCTTCCGCAACAAGGTTTGGGAAGCACTGCACTGTACGCATAGCTAACTAACCACAAAGCGCAAATAGAACTTTCTCTCTGCTCCACAAACGGTTGGCGCTATCCAGAACAAAGCGGAAGGGGATGGGGAAGGGGAAGAGGATGGGGAAGGGGAAATTGAGGAGGTTTCGCCTCTTGCACAATTGAAAGGGTTAAGGGGTGGGGTCACATTTGAGTGCAAATCAAAGTTTTGTTTTTGACCGAGCCCAGGAGCCAATGCCTCTTCAAGTTCCTTTCGGCCAGGCCAAGCTGCATCCCATAACTTTTGTCATATGCATGGTTGCATGCAAAGTGGGTACACTCGAAAAATGCAAGTGCTGATGTTAGAACCTTCAGAAAAAAAAAATTATGTCCCAATGGGCTTACCATGGTAATATGTAAAAACACATTGGCTTCACTAATAGGGTTTTGGTAACTTTACTCATGTGTAATTACCATATCTTTTCCCCATTGCTTTTAAACAACTTTCGAGCATGGTTTCTTTTTTTTTCGAGTGCATAGTGAGAGCCGCAGTTAGTTTACAACATCCGTTCCTGGGATTGCTGCGGCTGTTATTGCCCCAGCGCCTTTGGCCATCGCATCCCCTTCACCCTTCTCCACGCCCATGGACCGCCCCCCATTTCGCCCTCCCCTCCATACCCCTCCATTCCCCTCGAATTCGGAATGTTCAATATAACCACGCTCCACAAGCAATTGCCATTCTGCTGGGCTTCAAATGAGTTGGCAAGATGGTGGAAAGTTGGCAATGGAAATGGGCGTGTGTTTTGGTTTGGCGTGGTTGGATTCGATTCGATTCGGTTCGGTTTGACTTGGTTTGGATTGGGTTGGTTCGGCTTGGTTCGATTTGAGATGAGAGTAGCAGTACCCCAGCATGGATTGCTCGCTCGCTCGCTGAATGAATTGAGTCGCCTTCCATGCAAACATATTTTCAATTACGGAGCTACAAACTTCTTTTTTTTTTAGATTCACTTCTCGTTGCATAACACTAAACACAGACACATTCACATCCCCATTCCCATCCCAATCCACATCCACATCCACATCCACATCCACATTCACATCCACACATGCACGCACAGAAAAGTTGGACAACAAAAGTTAGCCTCAGAGCTCCATATAGAGTCACTCAATTAGCCAAACGTACACGTAAATGTGGATTCAGCTGTAAAAGGGATTATATATATATTGGTCGGTTGGCTGGGGCTGCTTTGGAGCTTTGTGGCTTGTTTCCGAGGCAAAGTTATCGATGGTTGCTCTCAAACATTATATAATGTAAAACAAAGGGACCAATGGCCAGGCTAATCAACTTCTTTCCGTGGGTTTAGGATTTCCATACCCATAATGATATCGCTCTAGTGATATCGCTCTAGCATGAAAGATCACCCACAAAGGGCAGAAATCCAAGCCTTGACTAACAAGTGTCATATGCAAGAGACCCAAATCCGACCAAAATAAAATTCTGGGCAAAACAACAACTTTACACCATCACCTGGCCGATGAAGCGAGAGATGCAGATGCCACAGGTCAAGCTTGATTTAAATTCTTAATGAAATTTTATGGCCTGCAGAAGAAGGGCTGGTTGGTTGGTTGGTTGTTGGTTGGTTGTTGGGATGGTGGGATGGTTGGTTGGGTGACATGGGAGGAGGGAGAAACAAGAATACAGCCAGGAACACAAGCTTCAGAAAGCAATTTATTATTTAAAAACTAGACCGGACAAGGACATCAAAGTCCTTGTGCAACACAACACAGAGAGCTGAACAACAAGGCAAAAACAAGATGAAGTTCTGGTAAATATACACCAAGGAGTTGCTGCCTGCCTAATGACTTCTGGTCCCCATACCCAAGTTACTCATAAATATAAAAACCCCGGCAACTGCCATGGAATATTTAAGGACCTTCACACGAACACATGCATATAATATACGCAAGAGGTTCAACCTTTGTGCGACATTTTAAATATTTTAGCAACAGGTTATGTAACTCTCCACAGCTGGTGGTACTTTTTTTTTTGGTTCTGGTTCTGGTTCAGCCCCTCAAACTTTTTGGCAAACTTTAAGCGAATCCGAAACCTTTATCGTTGGATTGAAGGCAACTTTAAAAATGTATGAATGAATAAATAATCCATAATCCAGCAAGCCTCAAATCAAGCCAAACTTGGACCCCAAGTGGAAGACCTCTAAAGACACGGAGAAAAGAAATTTAGAAACTTCTAATGGGGGTTGTCAACAGAAGAAAAACAAGAAATGTAGAGACAATCGTTGCCGAAACATTTCAATTTGATTACATTTAAAGAGGTAGTTGAACAGGAGCTACGATACGTAAATGGATGAATGAACTCCACAACAGCTAATCACAAACTGCAATGAAAAGGGCGACATTGAAAATCTTGTGAAGTTTAACTATTATATACCCCTTACTCGGATACTGAGTAGCCCATGCAACGAACTCCAAAATGCAACCGATTCCTCCATCCACCTCGCAGACACACCCATCAAACGAATCCCTGGACTTGGCCTACCACGTATTCGGTTTTATGAGAGGCAACAAATACAAAGATATCCCGAAAAAAATAAAATAAGGACAGACAGAAGGGGCGGCACAGGGTGTCGAAACTATGGCATAAAATTTCCAATTTGGTCTCCCGACTTTTTGGCCGAGAAAACTTTTCGAAACAGTTGCCTTCTTTTTATTTTTATTTGTATTTGGATTTTGTATTTTTTTTTTGGCCAGAGACAGTAGTCTCTGCACCTATTGGTATGCGAGTGTGTGTGCTGTTTTTCAAGGGGAGCTGAAGTGGCACTGAAGCATATGATTCAGAGAGCCTTTGGAGGCCCTCCTTAACCCACGACCGCCCGTGGATATTGAATTTTGAGCAGCGTCTTTCTTTTGCCTCTTTTTTCCTTGGACGCTGGCTAATTTAGCGCAAATAAAAATGTTGCACAGCCCCAGAAGTAGTGAGTTTTCTGCCATCGTCCGGAAACGGAGAATTTGGGGGGTCGGCAGTTTTCGCTTCATTTTGAATTCATGCGCTGCCTTGGCTTGGCAAATAACTTTGGACTTTGGCAGGCCACCCTCGGAGCATCCAGTCGGGCGCCAAGGGGTAGCAAGGGTATACGCGTGAAACAGAAATCATGCTAGTGAAAAAAAAAGTATGCAAGAAAATATTTTCTACATTTTACGTCTGCTTTTAAGCCCCATACAAATATTTTTATTCCATTGAACTAGTGCAATTTAATACCAAAGGAAAATGTTGGGAAACCCTTCTAGTTGAACTCTAGAGAAAATAATTACTTTAAATTCGCCCAGCATTCGTTTGGTCCTCTGGCTTGACTAGCTTTGCCGTAGGTGCTCTCAATTCATTCCACTTCTTTGTTCATTTAATTCCTGTTCCAGGATAACCGCAAAGTCCTTGCCCACTGCAACCGCAATTCGACTCAAATAAACTTTGTTTTTCTCGCCTTTTCCGGTTCCTTTTTTTTAAATTTTTACTCTTATTTCTGTTGTGGGTGTGCTGCTGCACCTTCTGCGGCGACGTGAACGGGCGCGAGCAAATGACTCACAGTCCTGGGGGAGCGGATTGGGATTGGGATCGGGATCGGGATCCGGATCCGGGGGCACAATAAGTATGGTAATTGGCTAATATTATTGTGGAATTCAATTATATATTTAAATATTGTCAGACCAGCATGAAATAAATAGGCACTTTGATGTTTTATTTTCTGTGTCACTTTATTGTAAGAACTGCACACGCTCGCTTTCATAAATCGACTGACGACGCGTAGATCATGAGTACACACACAAAGCCACATACCACAAAGCTACAAAAGACAGAATGAAGATAAGCTACAATAAGCAATTCATCTTCTCTCTATCCTACTCTCTGCTATGCAGGAGTATATGTAAGCTATGTGACTTTTGCACACATACATACTTTCCAACACGCCACCTCAAAAGTTACATTGCTGTACTTTTATTACTAACAAGACTGTGCATGTCCTTCTGGGGAATAATTTTGATCCAGCATTCGCTGCGAGGAGTTGGGGAAACCCAGTAAAACCCAATCAGATCAATCGAACATATTATTTACATTAATTCAGTTTTGCAAACAATTTTAACTAAAAATTAACATTATTTCGTCTTTGTAAGAAATTCAAAATTATAAAATAAACAGTTTTATTTATTAAATTAAATTAAATGTTACTTTATTTCACGAGCCCCAGTTCAGTCTGGTTCCTCTGTAGTTTAATCCAAGAATATTATGTTTTAATTCATTCTGAGAGTCCAAGTCCACTTCTCAATGTAATGAATCTTGCAGATGGTAACGGCTTAGTAAGTATATCAGCAAGTTGTAAATCTGTAGAAATATACTTAATACAAATAAGTTTACTTTCAACTTGTTCTCTTGTAAAATGATATTTAATGTCTATGTGCTTAGTTCTCTTGTGGCAAGTTGGGTTATTTGCAATACTAATACAACCTTGATTATCTTCATAGATATCTATTGGACTATTTAATTCTAGCTTAATTTCAACCAATAAAGACTTCAGCCATAAGGCTTCTCTAACACCTTCAAATAAGGCCATGTACTCTGCTTCGGTGGATGAAGCTGCAACAGATTTTTGTTTCATTGTGCTCCATGAAATTAAACAACTTTCAAACATTTTAAATAAATAACCAGTAGTACTTCTTCTGTCTGTCTCATTTCCTGCCCAATCAGAATCAACATATCCAATAAGAATATTACTAAACTGTACATTTTTCTCAAACTTCAATCTCAAATCAACAGTTCCTTTTAAATACCTTAAAACTCTTTTAAGACATAGCCATAATTCCTTATTATTGTTGTTCGTATATCGACTTAGAATACTTATTGATGTACTTAAGTCTGGGCGAGTACATAACATGATGTACATCAAACAACCAATCAAGTTTCTACATGGTGCCTCATATGATTCTTCAGATTGTAGAGCCTCATAGTTTAGTTTGCTTGGGAGAGGTGTACTAACTGCATTGCAGTCTTCCATATTAAACTTTCTTAACACATTCTTTATATATGCAGATTGACTGAGACATATCTGACTTTTATTTCTATCAATTTTAATTCCGATAAAATATCGAACTTCTTTTAAGTCAGTCATTTTAAATTTATTTAGAAGGTATGATTTGAATTTAGACATTGTTTCGGATTTACTAGTGGCAATTATTACATCGTCCACATATAATAAAATATAGATATTATCTAAGAAATTTCCTTTATCTAAAATATAGATACAGCGATCAACTTTTAGATTTTCAAATCCAACATCTTTAAGCACATTTTCAAAAACTTCAAACCAGCATCTTGCGGCTTGTTTAAGGCCATAAATAGCTTTATTAAGCTTGCATACTGCATTCTCATCGCAGTATGGCAACCCTTTTGGAACCTTCATGTAGATTTCATCTTTTAGTGTTCCATTTAAGAATGCTGTTTTCACATCCATATGATGGACTTGTAAATTGTATTGGTTTGAAAGGGCCAACAAAAATCGAAAACTGGTAATTCGTGCAACTGGTGCAAATGTCTCATCATAATCAGTCATATATTCTTGTGTAAAGCCTCGTGCTACTAGCCTTGCTTTATACTTTACTAAGTTTCCAAACTCATCTTGTTTAATACTAAAAACCCATTTACAATCTACTATGTTTTTATTATTAGGCTTCTGCACCAAACTCCATGTTTTATTTTCTGAATGTGAATCAAGTTCATCTTGTATGGCTTTTTCCCAAAAAGATCTGTCATCACGAAATTCAATTTCGTCAATTGTACTGGGAATATCATTTAAACAGACTTGAGTATTCATTAGACATTTTTCTAAAAATCTATACGATAGTTTAGGTTTACCTTTATTTCTTTCACTGCGTCTGATTTCTTGCTCACATTTGTTATCTTTTATTTCATCACCAGTTTCTATAACTGGATCGGCATTCTTTAGACATGTGGAATTTTCACTATGTTGTACATTCATCCTTGAATCAACAGATTCATCATTTTCCACCATTGGAAAATCTGACTCTTCATTTTCTTCATTTAAAGAATCATCAACACTTTCAAGTTGAACCTCCGAGTCTTCTTCATGTACCAACTTAGACTTTAACATGTTTATTTCATCCACCACAACATCCCTAGCTGTCATAAATTGTCTCGATTTCTCATTCCACAATTTGTACCCATTTGGTTCATAACCGACAAGTATTGTTTTAATTGACTTGTCATCAAATTTTCTTTTATGCATTTTATTAAGTGCATATACTGTTGAACCAAATATCCTAAGATATTTTAAGATTGGCTTTTTATTATGCCACATTTCATATGGTGTCTTCTTTTCTTTCAACGCTCTACTTGGGGACCTGTTAATTAAGTATGTTGCTGTTAAAACAGCTTCACCCCAAAAACATTTATTAAGCTTAGAGCTATTAATCATTGATCGAGCCTTTTCTGTGATTGTTCTAATCATCCGCTCTGACACACCATTCAATTGTGGAGTATGAGGAATCGTTAAATGATAGCTTATGCCTTTTTCAACACAGAAATCACGCATTTCATTTGAAAGATACTCCCTACCGTTATCTATATAAAGGTTTACTAATTTTAAATTGAAATGAGCCTCACTCTTGGCGATAAAATCTTTATATACAGAGAAAACATCTGATTTATATTTAATTATATATGTCACACAGTAATGTGTGTATTCATCAATAAAAACAACGTAATAGTTTTTATTATCAATAGTAGAGGGTGTGATTGGCCCACAGACATCGGAATGGACTACAAACAAAGGTCTCTGGATATTTTCTTTGTTTTTAAATTTATTAAATTTTAATCTAGATTGCTTGCCGTTTATACAAGCCTCACATAGATCTTGATTTAGCTCTATGTCTTTTAATATATTTATATCTTCAAATAGTTCATTTTGTTTTATCTCTAAGAATTTGCCTGCACTTATATGACCCAATCTTTCATGCCACAAGCGATACTCAGCACTATTTCTAACTTTTGATGTGTATACTCTACTATTCATGTTAAATCTTATTATTGGTACATTGTACTCACATGTTCCATCAAACGCTAGATTACCATCTTTAGTTACTCTGATGCCATCCGGGTTAAACTCAACCGTCATTCCAGCATCTTGCATCTTCTTCACTGATAATAGATTATGTGGAATTTCTTTACAGTACAGCACATTCTTCAGCGTTATTTTCCTTCCACTACTGGTAAGGTTAACCACTCCTTTTGCAGTTGCATGTATGTACTCTCCACGCTTTGCAATTTCGATGGCAATATGATTTTGCAAGTTTTCATGTTCAGAAAACAACGACATATCATTGATGAGATGATCTGATGCACCGGAGTCCAGGATGAATTCAATCAGCCCCATATTTTTATTTATGTTTTCCTTTCTAATCATGAATGCAAAGCCTCGTTGAGAATTGGTTGTTGCAATTTGAGCTTGCTTCTCTTGTCCACTAATATTACTACCAACATTTAGATTTCCTGCCTGCCGTTTCAATAAGAAACAATCTCTCTTTAAATGTCCTGGTTTTCCACAATGAAAACATTTCGGCTTCGATTTAAATTTATTCTTCAATTGTTTTTTGTGCATTCCTTTGTTTTTATATTTATTTTCTTTAACTTGGTTATTGCCTATCGCTTGAAGAACTTTTGCGCTTGTGTCCTTGCTTGTATTTTTTAGTTTTGTCTCTTGGTCAAGTAGTCGATTTTTAACAAATGCTAAAGTCAGATTAGCTTCAGATAGTGTCTCTATTGCAGTTACGACCCCATCGTAGCATGTTGGAAGAGTTAGAAGTAAGTGTGAAATTTTGTCCATTTCATCTATTTTTGCACCTGACGCAATGAGCTCAGTTATTAAATTATCAAACAAATAGAAATGATTTTGTAGCGAAGTATCACCCTTTAACTTTAACCCCAATAGTTGTTTTCTTAATGAGAGTTGTGAAGCTAAACTTTTTCTTTCATAGATTTCGTCTAATTTAGCAAAAATCTCCTTAGGTGTACATGCATTATTTGCATGAAACAAAAACGAGTCACTCAGATATTCAACAATTATGCTTTTTGCTTGTCTTTGTGCCTTTTTAATATCATCATTCACTATATTTTGTTCGTCATCTATTACACTCAATAAATCATTTTCTTCTAAAAGCACTCTCACTCTATACTTCCAAATTGAATATTTTTCCCCATCAAAAGGTTTAATATTTCTCTTTCCTTTATCCATTCTTCCTTTTTACTCAATACACACAACTTGTATTCGTTTGTCTTCTTAGAAATGCGGTGACTGCAAGAATAAGAAGAGAGAAAGAAGAGAAAAAAAATTTGGTACCGACACCAGCTACAGCGTCGCGGTTTTTCGCGCGAAAAAAAAAAAAAAAAAAAAAAACGCTTATGTGTATGCGACGAAATTGTGAAATTATTATAAACGTTTAAGACGCGCACATATTAAACTGCCATACAACTATATGTATGTAATTATATTAAATATGTATATGCATATATTAGCAATTCAATGCATATATGTATGTACATATATATACACATGTATTATTCTTCACTTTTTATTATAGCTTGTTATTAACAATCAAAGACTTAATTATTTCAATGCTATTTTGTGTCTGGGCCCATAACCTATGGTAATTGGCTAATATTATTGTGGAATTCAATTATATATTTAAATATTGTCAGACCAGCATGAAATAAATAGGCACTTTGATGTTTTATTTTCTGTGTCACTTTATTGTAAGAACTGCACACGCTCGCTTTCATAAATCGACTGACGACGCGTAGATCATGAGTACACACACAAAGCCACATACCACAAAGCTACAAAAGACAGAATGAAGATAAGCTACAATAAGCAATTCATCTTCTCTCTATCCTACTCTCTGCTATGCAGGAGTATATGTAAGCTATGTGACTTTTGCACACATACATACTTTCCAACAATAAGTTTTTCGGCCACATTGAAAACATTGAAGTGGACTTCGTCTGGTCCTGTGGCTTCCAGAGGCCAAAGTCCGGAGTCCAGAGTGCGAAGTCCGGACTTTTGGACGGTTTGATGGCCTTCTGTTTCGTTGGACGCCCTCGGGCCAGGTTGGTCCACTGTAATGGAAAGACGCTGGCTGTGGCTGGTGTGGCAATCCCCAGCCAGCAGCCTTGTCCTCGTCCTCATCCCCAATCTCTCGTAGTTCTGCTGCTACTCCTCCTTGTTGCTTGGTAATTAAAACTTTTGCCCGGTCGGAGGCCAGTTGGATGCTGTTGTTTCCAGCAATACGTCAGTTAGTCAATCGTCACCTTCTACTCATACTTACACCCGAAAAAATGAAGACCGTTAGAAACTGTTTGGACTTTTCGAAATATTTGAGAGAAAAATATTTAAAATTACTAAAAGAAAAAGAAAAAAACTTCATTCGAGTTTGAAACTTGCGAAAAATTACTATAGTTTATGAAGTATGTGTGTACGAGGTGAAATGAACCAAATTTTCCGGACAATATTTTTTCTGTGTCTCGGGCACGTTTGAAATTAGTTAAAGTTTTCAAAGTTTGCCACCTCTCGCACACTCTCTCGCTCTCTAATGCTCTCTCTTTCTTTCTCTCGCTCTCCCCTGCTTGTTATTTCGCAAGAAAAGTTTAATTAGTGGGCGTGGTGCAAAAATTAATTAAGGCGAGCCGTAGCTGCTCATTATCAATTCAAGAAGTTTGGAGCAGGCGGGCGAGACGTAGCAAAGCAAATAGAGATTGGCTCAGTCATTCCATTCAATCACATACAAACACACACACACACACGCATGCACGCACACAGCGACGTGGCTTCATCTATCAATCCATCAATCTATCATTTCGGGCATCGTTCATCAATGTCATTCCGTGTCTTTGTTTTGCTTTTGCTTTTGCTCCGCTTTCTTCTCCGCCTCCTTCGCCCGCTTTTCTTGTTGTCCTTCGCCTATTTTGTAACGCTTTTGTTTAGCTCATAGGAGGATTACGGAGCAAAGGACTCGAATGGGGATGGCAAAGAGGAAGGAGAAGGGGAGGAAAAGGAGGCTGGATGGATGGCCGGAAAAGGTAAGTAAATCAAAGCCGAACACGGGGCGTATGATTTATTTTTGGCCAGTGCTAAATCAGCTCCTTTGCATACGAAGCTTACGCAAGGTATTTGGTAAACAAAATTGCTCAATATTCATCGGGGTTATTTCTTAATAAGGCGATATAAATAGTACAACGAATGCATTAATAAATATGCAAAGTAACGTACACTGAAGTGAATTCAATTCTCAGTTTTGAGAACGTGCATTGAAATGCAGTTACATATTCGAGAGGTGTATGCAAATAACTCGACTGGATCGTTTGTATATGTATATTTATGATAATCCTACAACTTTTAGTTATGTAATTCTAATTCAAAACTATAATTTCTCATCGCAAGCTGAACTTTGTCCACGAAATCAAAAAAGTTTGGCAGAATTCTCATTCGGCATCAACACGAACTACTGTCCCAAAATTTGTTTAATTGCGAAAAAGTTACATTTTATTTTATGAGACAAAAAACTAAAATTGACATTGTTAAACTCTCATTTCATTCGAAATGCGATTTGTAATCCTGAAATAATGGGATGGGGAGTGCAATTTTCAGGTTTATTTAAGGTTTTTGCATTTGCCTCACAGAAATTTCCATTTTGGCCAAAAAAATTTAAATTTTATTTGGTTTGGTTTGCATTGCATTTCCAGCAGATGCCAAAGTATTTTCAAAGCATACTTATTCGGGCAGCGGGCAGACGTCCAACTAAGCCAAAGAGCTCTCCATCTCCGGTCTTCTCTCTCTCTCTCTCTTTCTCTATTTCTCACTGACTGGTCTTTCTCCAAAACTCTCTCGCTGCTTCCCCCCGGGCGCCCTCCCCCATCCAGTTTTGCATTTTCCCTGCATTTATTCTTGGCTGCATTGCAACAAATATTTTGGCAGAAATGTGGCAAAAATGTAAGCGAAATGCGTTTCAACTCGAAGGCCCCGCACTTTTTCAAGCTGATCCTGGAACCCTGGAAATCCCCCGGAGAACCAGCAGCTAGCTCCTTTTCGCTCGCCCCCCCCCCCCCCCCCTTCTTTTTACACCATTATTTCCTTCCCCATTTGCCCCCTTTTACTCCCTCATTTGTAGTGCCCAGCAATGACATCTTACTTGGCAAGTTGGGGCCATGGAGTACCCCAAATAACATTCCCAGCGACAAGTCATGGTGTCCTTAAAGCACCAAAAGAAATCATCTTATCATTTGAATACTTGCATGTTCAAAAGTTCAACTAAAATTTGCGCTGATTAACCATCAAATGCAACATAACATAATGCAAATATGATTTCATATTTTCTTCAGATGCCATTCTAAATTTGTAACCGTTCGCAAATGTATCACCTTCAGTTTTTTCAGTGCCTTATCTCTCGTTTTTGCACTCCCCTTGCCGCAGAAAGTTCTGTCTATTTTCAACTTCCTTTTTTATTTCCGTAATCATTTATATGCAAATCGCTTGCCTGGCATCCTTGCACACCCACACACACACACACTCCAAAACTTGCCACGCCCACATTACAGCCGAAAAAGGGGGGCGAAAAGGGGGTGTGTGTGTAAAACCTTCGGCCCACTTGAGTTGTCTTGCCTTCGATTTGCCATCAAAAATGTATCCTCGCTCAAGTTTTCTCCCCCTATTTCATTGTCTCTTGATGTTTTCTTACATATATATCTAATTTTTTTTTTCAGTTTGTTACACTTACAAAGCGGAGCTACTAAGCCAGGCCAATCGACATTTCTCCTCGGTTTTCCTCAATAATTTTGTTGCATATTCCGAGGCGTGTGTGTGTGTGTGGGTGTGTGAGCGAGCCAACTGCTGGCCGCCCCTTTTACCCACTGTCGTTTTCAAGTTAGCCTAACTGAGTATGCAGAACTGAAGGAAGGAGCAGCAGGCAGGCAGCTCATTAAAATTGCACAACACTTTGATTTGCATAAGCTGGAAAAAAGTCTGAGAGAGAGGGCAGCGGAAAAAGGGAAAGTTTTCCCAGTTCATCCGGTTGTATTTCCCATTCCTCCCGAAGCCCCGCAAAGTCATTATCATTTGCCTGCGATGTTGCCATTATGAGATTGAAATATCGCAGCCAACTCGTGTGACCCATTCAATGTCGCTTATCCGCCTGCCAAAAAAAAAAAGAAAAAAAAGGAAAAAATCGGAAGCTGGGGAAAATTCTCGTAGTGGCTTGGGGAAAACATGGGGATGGTGGGAAGTGGGGATAGGAAATTCAGAGCTGATTGCATCCACTGAGCTATAATAGTATTCCGAATGGCTGGGGACTGAATACTTAAGCAGATTTCTGGGGTGACACATTCATTTTTACTGCAATTTATAATTTTCCTTGGATAGTTCAACTGACAGCCAATATTCCAGTGTAAAACTACAGTGGCAATTAAGTCGAATTAAATTAATGCCATAATTTCAATTGCCTTCTTTTAAAGCAGCCCGCTTGAAGAACAACAACGTGAGCTCTGGTATTGTGGCAAGCTTAAGTGAAACAAAACAATGTGCAAAAATGCCAAAACCCAAATAAACAGGAGCCCGATATATTTTAAATTTCCCTCGGATGTAATTTGGTGATGCTCTCGAATTTTTCCTGCCATTTCCGAATGTTTCCGCCTCGAGGAAAATACGCTTTCCTCAGCTCTCACACACACACACACAAATGCACACAAAAAACACACACATATAACACGTATCCAAATATATAAAAAGTATTTTTTGTGCTTTGTAACTGGAAACCAGGGGCGCCTAAAACATATTTGATAATTGAATTTGTAATACATTTTGCTGTGCTTTGAGGTCAACGCAAGTGGGGGTGAAGATGCCTTTTGTGTTTTTCTTGGTTGTTAGGGATAATTTTCTCGCAGAGAGAGGAAAATCGCACACACAGACTCCATGGAAAAGCTGAGAAAAGCTGGAGAAGCAAAGTGACGCATTGAATTAGCTTTCATTGTGTTTTATTTGACAACAGAAAATAACGTTAAATAAATACAGACATTGTTTTTCTGCTTGCTTACATGACTTGTGGGCAGAGCGAAAGAGACAAACGCTTGCCCAATGAGTGAGTCGGAAAATGTCACACAAATTTCATTTGATTTATTTGTCAGCTTTTATTTTCAATCCACACCCACTCTTTGCGCTTTCCGGCTTTCTTTGCCATTCCATTTGACAATTTTCTAAAAAAAGGCAATCTTACAGTGCGTATCAGAACTATAAGTTCTTTCAATTCTTTCGTGGCCAATACATGTTTCTCTCAGCCATATTCCTTTGTTGTATTCAAGCAAAAGAGCACATTCTCGCTTGATGATTTGTGATCCTAATAAGATTTCCATATGCTATTGCTTTAATTGTTATATCTCTCTTTACAGCTTTTCCTCGCCGCCACGCGTTCTTTGGCCAAGTTATCCCCGTCTGCATCGCTGTTGGCTAAGCTCATTATAATTAACCAATCAATGCGAGAAGAGGCGACAAAACAACGGAAATGCCGAGACAACGTCAAAGTCCCCGGGAGATCCTGCCACCAGAATCTCCTCTATTCAATTCCACATTTTTTTTTTTTTTTTTTGTGTTTATAAGTGTGTGTGTGTGTGAAAAAGTAACTTGGGCAACGCTGATTTATTTACTGAAAACAAAAGAAAGCCCAAACAACAGAAGAAAAAGATGCGGCGGTCGAGTAATAATAATGCGTAATAATGAAGAGGGGAGGGAGTGCAAATAAAAAAAAAATATATAAAAATAAGTAACAGGAGGAAATGACAGATTCCCGGAGGGACAAAAGGCACAACGGAAGTGACCGGCAAGAGGAAGAAACTTCTCAGGTAATTATGGTCTAAAAGCGCAATATTTTTTTCCCCCTGCCAACCCCCTCGCAAAACTCGCAATTTTTCCTGCAGGCAAGGAGAAGAGGAAGAGCCTTACGTATCTATGTAGTATATATAGTATATTTGAGTACTTTCACCGTTTGTTTATTGACACACGCACAAGTTGGCCGCTGTTTCTACTTAATGTAATTAGAGTAAATTGCTTTTTAAGTGCGCCAAAGCAGAAAAAGCAGAAAAGCAGGGAACAAAGGCATACAGAGCAAATAAACCAGCGCGCCCACAAAGTTTAGCAGCGAAAGCGAAACGAGAAAGATATGGATGAGAGGATGAAAGATGGAGGACATCACATCACATCCTTGGGCAAAAGTTGCATTGTGGGTTAAAGTTGCGCAAGAGTTCAGTCACGGATTTGTCATTTCGCCCATTATGAATATGAGGGCTTTTGTATAAAAAACCCATCTATACTCGTATTTTCTGGCATTTATTAGGGTTATAAATCATTCCAAAATACAACTGGTATACTAGTTCTTTTTTCACCCTATATGTTTAGATATTATATTTAGAGAATTGCAAATATTCAGATATAATGAAACCATTATTCTCCGAACACATTTAATCATAATTTCCCATATGTTTCTGTATCATTAACGTGCAAGCTACATGCTACATACTCGTACTTATACTGCAAGTCGTTGAACAACGATCTCAGCAAACAGTACACAATACACAATACACAATACACAATCCAAGACCTGGCAGTTCATCAATTAGATCAATTACCAAGCCGGGAACAATATAAACAGCAATAATAACAACAATCGAAGGTGCTGCATGTAGCCAACGCCCCCAAAATGGGGGCGTGTCGAACATGATTACCAGAGCAGCAACTACTTAGGCACATAATTGACAAACTCTGGACAACAACGAGCAACGGCAAACAGGCAACAATGGCCAACAATGGCCAACACATGCACCACTTAAAACTAAGTGCGGTGGCAAGGGGAATGGAACGGGTGCGGGGGTGGGGGCAGCAACAGCTCCGCAAACTATGCAACAATGTTGCCCCAAAGTTAGCAACAGTTAGCGGACATCCTCAACAGACTTTGGTGGGTAATTAATAATTAATAGAAAAGCAACTATTGCCTAATTACGAGCAAAGTAGTTAATAACAAATACAACTTTTTGCCAGCAAGAGAGCAAGTCTATAGCAACGTACCTGTTGGTTATTGTTTATAAATAAGTTTGACACAACATCCTCGCATCTTAAATTGAGAACTTTTATTTCTTAATAATTTCCACATATTAAGATGGGTGTTCAAAACTTCAACTCCTGACTACTTCTTCTCGATAGATATATGTGTGTGCGAACATAATTTTTATTTCTTGTACCCTCTTGTCGACGAACAGCTGCTGTCAGTTTAACACCGCCCACCGTTTTCGCAATGCCACAGCAGCAGAGCCCCCCCTTTTGGCAGTCGACGACGCTCATGTAATTTGTTTTAGTTCTGTGTCCAACTCGAAAGTTCGTAATTAACATTGTTGGAGGGCGAAGAAAAGCGCGAACTGCTCCTGGTCATGATGACGATGGTGATGATGGTGGTGGTGGTGGGTGTTCGTGGGTGTTCGTGGGTGTTCGTGGGTGTTGGTGTGGTGATGGTGAACTTTTTGGCGAAACAAATATTTTCGTTGCAAGTTTCGAGCAGCAGTCACACTTATGCACAAAAGCTGGCCAAAATGATTAAATGCAATTAATAAAATAATTAAATTACCAACGATATGCAGCCATGAAAGCCATTTAAATGCGACACTTTTTCACAAGCCAACAGCTGGGTAAACACAACAAACACAACAAAAAGAAAACTAGAATAAAAAAGAAGCATGGGGGAGTGGCTTACCACAACAATGGATAGGCGTTGAGCCAACTAACTGGCTACACGGGACAAAGGGACTGATCCAGGCGCAAATAAGTTGGACAGCAAGGGTTAACTATAACACACCCAGCCCGGCAAACAGTTTCGAACGAAAACGGGCGATGGCAGCCAAATTGCAGCTATCTAAACAATTAAATAGAAGTTTGGTAATGAAACGTGCTAAAGGGGAAAGAAACTTTCAGTTAATCAATGTGAAAAATGGGTGTGGAAAAACTCAACTCAAAAACATAAC
The DNA here is from genome assembly GCF_016746245.2 of Drosophila santomea. Classification (NCBI taxonomy): domain Eukaryota; kingdom Metazoa; phylum Arthropoda; class Insecta; order Diptera; family Drosophilidae; genus Drosophila; species Drosophila santomea. The sequence goes on from NC_053021.2 coordinate 3,607,352, forward strand.
TTGTATAATTCACTACTCTGAAATCAAAGCATGGTATTTGTTTCAGGAAAGCCAATCATAAATTACGAATAGTTGTTTTTCACAACACATTAGTTAGCCAAGTTATTCATATCGCATCACGCACTCATCGCTGTCTCATATTGAAATTGGTTATTTATTTTGCCATTCCTTTCTGTTGGTCGACCGACGCAGCCATTTGCAACCACAAAACATGGCGGCAATGTTGGGTCAACGAAGAGGAGCAGCCCCGCGAGGCGAAACCTGATGGACAAAGGGACAGATGGGCAGTTGGGCAGTTGGGCAGTTGGATGATAGGTGGATAGGTTGGGTTGGGTTGAGTTGGGTTTCCAGCCATCCCAGCAGGAAGGCGGGATGGTCAAATGGCAGGATGGCAGGATGGTCGGACATGGCAAACAAACAATGGCACTGGCAGCACACCTTTCCTTTGTCCATGTAGCTAGCTGGTTGCTCCTGAATTTTGCTCCAACTCCGACTCCAGCTCCAGCTCCATCGCCATCTCCTGCCGATGCGATGTTGCTGTTGTGTTCTGGCAAACGGATGTGCACATGCAGCGGATATATTGATTGTCAAGGAATGTACATAACCCCCCGTGTGTGTGTGCGTGTGTGTGTGTGTGTGTGTGTGTGACAGCTAGCTTTCAGCCATACACAGAAAGAAAAAGTAACTGTCAAAGATGCCTTAAAGTATTTATTTCGAAAGAAGGCGATATTTATTTTACTGCATACTTTTAGACATCCTATACAATGATGTCAAAGCAAGTTACAAACCAAGTTTCAAAACATTATTATGGATTTCATATTATATATTAGATGTCCTCGAACATTTTGCTACGTGTAGTTGCATTTTGACCAGCAGAACAGGGGACACACTGCGGGTGGCTATTGAACACGACTTTCTGTCGGGTTTATTTTGATATTATTAGAACGCACAGAGAGCTCAAAGTCGACTGACTTCCACTGTGGCACTGCAGGGAAGCTGACAAAGTCAAATGGCAGGTATTTGCGGGGGATAGGCTATCTGACTGGGGGAATTTCGATTGAGACAACCGAGTGCAGGTAACAAAATGCAGGCAAATAGTCAAATATGAGAAAATCGTTATCAACTGCAAATATGAAACATGAAACAAATGAATGGGCAACTTGTGCTTTACACAATAGAACATTGTACAACTACTGAGCAATTAATATGGTTTAAGCCAATGCATACTTTTGGTTTGCTAGTTATCCCATAACTTTCCTGACAAATTGTCTGTCTACCTTACTCCACTTGTTATGCCCTTCATTTATCCATCGTAATCCCCGAATAAGCTCGGGATCCAGTGAATTAATTTATATAATGTGTGCCACACAGACGGCACTCACATTTGATTTTGCTCCGCAACAAATTAGTTATGTTTTTGCGCTACCAAAATCCCTTTTGAGGGTCCTTTCGCCCAGCCCCACCCTTCAATTCCCCGGACAATCCTTTCTATGGGCTATAATAAAATTTACAATGTTATCCCAAAAGTGTTGTCGAGTTTTTGTCATTTCATTTCATTTTCAGTATATTTGTTCTTCCCCTATTAATACATACATATACATATGTATATGTATTTCTTGTATGTTTTTGTGTCCAGCTGGCGTTGGCGGGCAGGCCACAACTATGTGGGCGTACAATGTCCTTGCGGCATGTCCTGGCTACCAGTGGCAAACACAAAAAAAAAACAGAAACAAGAAAGAAAAAAAGGGTGGAGAGCGCTAGTGGGTTGCTGTCAGTCCCCTGGCTTGTCATAATTCGCATATTAATGTTGTTTATTAAAGTTATATAAATTATGAATCACATTACACGGCAATATGAGGGGCGGCCAAAGGGCAAAGGACTCACTAACAAGTGGGTGGATTGGCGGCAAATGACATGTTTTTTAATTTTCAAGGGAATTCCTTGATAACTTCTATCGCAAATGTTTTGCGGTTGTGTCTTATATATATATTATATATATTTTGAATTCTACATAATATTATTACTTTATTTGTTGTTGCTCTGCTTTTGTTTCCTATTTGCCTGTTTCATTTCCCTGTTCATTTTACCCGAGCATTGTGACAAACATTTGGAAAGCCATAAATTTAACGAGACTTGTTCGCTACAAACATTTTTCTCATTCGCTGTACCTAAAAACTGTTGCAGTGCAATCGCATTTTATTCCCACTTCGCCGTGCAAACATATTGATTGGCCTCCAACCGCTTTTTTCGCCCGCAAATAAAAAAAATAAACGGAGGATGGCAGAAAATGTTAACGTTTTCCTCTACCACTTTTCTTTTGAGGGAGCGGTGAGAAGATGTGAAATATATGTCATTCATTTATGCATGCAACATTCTGCACTTGGCGAAGGAAATGGAAAAAGCTGGGGAAAAATATGAAAGAGAAAGAGACAGAGAGGGGCGGTGGAAAAGCAGAGCCCCCCACCCCGCTGATTTGATGATTGATTCGATTTGCCTTGCTGCTGCGAGATGGCAACAAAATGAAAATGTCCGCAGTGCAGTGAGAAAAAGAAACGTTGAAAGCAAAATAAAAAAAACGTGAGGAAATAAATAGGAGAAGCGTCAAGAAGAAACATACATATACAAATAATAATAGTATTATCATAATATTATCATCATAAATAAAAATAATGATATTGTATAATATATCGCAGAATGCCGAGCAGATTTCATTAAAGATTTACACATTTTCTGTATCTCCTCCGAGTTGTCGGCTCGTGTCATCATTAAATCCTGACAACGCAATTCTGGCTAAACGCAAATGGCCAAAATCCGCCGAGTCACAGCTCCCCTGTGGGTTCTACCCAACCATCCACTACCCAAAAAACATCCTGCAGCATTTATTTTTCGAAAGCTGGTGCGCTAAAGAAAAAGAGAATCTGTTCAACTCAATTGGCAAGATTTTCGCTTTTATTTGCACTCAACCGCCGGCCCGGTTCGCACTTATGTTTGCATTTTATTTGAAAAGCCATCAAGAGACGGGCAAGAGAAAAGAAAAAATCGCCATTAGACGCAGGACCTACTGCGTTATACATACATAATATACGACATATATATGTACACTTAGATACATAAATATCCAAGTGTCCTTGGACAGTTGTGCAGTGCAGTCATCGGAAAGTATTATAGAATCAATTAAGTGGCGCACAGGATGGATTTCCATTACCCCCGGCTACCAATTGACATCTAGTGTGTGATATTTAAACTTGCAACAAAGTTGAGCGATTATTAAGTTGAGTTGAAGAGCGTATTAAGTCTTTAATAAGTTGAAAATTTGTTTGACAGCAAACAAACTTATCTAAGTAAGACAAACTTTTCACACACACACCCCCTTGAATACTAAATATATAGAATGAATGTTAGTGCTCGAACTACGTTTCCTCACATTTCCCATAATTCTCAGCGTTTGCCTGCAATAATTAAATCAACAGAAACGGGCACGCTTCAGTAGTTTTCAATCCCATGCCGTCAATTACATAATCGCAAACGATTCCTCTTCGTACTTGGCAGCCCAAGGATTCCGCAAAGTGTCCTGCAGAAGTCTCTCCAGAGGCGAGTTGGGGGCACCTCTTGAATAAAATAATAAAAACAAAATACAAATAAACACGGGAATACGACCAACGTGGATGGTTCGGCTGCTCTGTATCTGTATATCTATCTGTATCTGTATATCTATCTGTATCTGTATCTGCATCTGTTTCTCCTTCGGTTTTGGTTTCGGTTACGGTTACGGTTAAGGTTACACAGGATCGCCTCACGAGAACCCTTGCGAAAATTGGCGGATGGGCGAAAAGGATTCGCTGACAGGCAGATTAACGCAAAAAAGCCAAGGGAAACGGAGATTGGTCCACGTAGAGCTGTTGACCCCGTCAGGAATTTAAGTTGCAAACAAAACGTGGACATGCCCTCCATCTTCAATGCTGAAACAGATAAAACACTCGATCTTTTTGAGTTGACTGAAGCCAAGCTATAAAATAACCTCAAGTTGCAAATTCTTAAGAATTTAAATGAGACAAGAACACCATGACATAATCATGAGGTGAACTCAGACACGGTTAAATGCAACATTTAAGGGTCAAGTCAGATAAATTTCAACACATCCAGTTTCAAGCAGATGTTAATCCGATTTCGGACTGCTGTCCACGGTTTCCATTATCGAGAACCCGCCCACTTTTCTTCCGCCCATCAGAGTAACATACATAAATAAGCAGGCGACAGCGGACTGTGGACTGTGTGGACCACCTCCGAAATGCCCGAATAAAAAAAAAAACAACGCCCAGGGATCAGGCTTCCCATTTAATACATGCCATATAAATAAATAAAGAGTGAGGCGAGGAGGAAGTGCGTAAGATGTGGGCGGGAAAGGCAAAACAACGGCGCAGTGGCAAAAAATTAAAAAAGATTTTTGCCGCCACTACCGTCAGCTTTATCACTAATATAGCCACCCGAAGCGACCATAAAACCGTTTGCCTCCTATTGAATTTTATTGATTTTTCTTCGTCGTTTCACTTGCTGCTTTTTTCACAGCTCCTTCTTTTTTTTGTTTTTTTTTCCTTTCTTTTTTTTCTTTGGGTTCAGCATTTGTTGTCGTCAACGTAGTAATTTGCCGCCCCCTTTGTGTTTGCCATTCTTGAAAATGTTATTAAAATCTGAAGAGGCAACACATTTCGGTCGCTTCATATAAAGTTTCCCAGCACAGACTAAACTTGATTAGCCGGAGAATCTACAAAGAATCGTTGCTGTAAAAGTACCACACACCCCCCCTTGCATGTAAAATTTCAAGTTATAAAACAGCGATAAATAACGTGGCAAATTATTTATATCAAAGTGCCAAAAACATATGGATTCCTTTGGAATCGAACGTTATGCGGAGCAGGCGAACAACAAATGTGACCACTGCCAAGTGGCCAAATGACCATGTGGCCATGTGGCCAAGAGGCCAAGTGGCGTTGGGCATTATTTACCAGGGGATGCAGCCGGTGGTGCAGGGTGTGTTATTGTGGGTCGACACCCCTCCCCCCCCCTAGCCCCCACCCCCTGCTTTTCCACGATTTCCCACCACTTCTCTTCTAGTCTTTCGCTTGCACAAACTGGCGAAGTGAGCCACACACTGATAATGACGTTAATGAAGTTCCACAGTTGCTGCCGCAGAAGTTTTCATCAGCTTGCCACGTTGCGTTACAAAATGTGCCCATAAATGTGTCACGCCTCCGATTCAAGCACCCATGCCACCCTCCTCCTAACCTTGCCACCCCCTTCCCCACCTACGCACAGCAACAGAGCGAAACACAGTTAAGGATTGGAATATCAGATCAGATGACCGACTGTGGGGATACTCTTGAAGAGTTGTATAACCGGACTCAAAAGTAATAGATAGTTAGTTATGCCAAAGAGATAAATAGTATTTATTCTATAGTTTTTATACATTTAGTTTTAATAAAAAATAAGTTTAGAACTTGTATGTTAAATATAGTGATATGTGGGCCATGCCAAACGAGTCTTCAAATGCACTATACCCGCAAAGGCAAGGGCATCAACACCGGATGGTCGAGCCGTTGAAATGGCTACCGGTTACACATAATACGTCCGTGATCCGGAATACGGGGCCCGTAGTCCGTAGTCCGTGGTTGTACCGCCCAGGCCCGGATACCGGACCCGTACCTAGATTTTCCCGACTCTGCGTGCCCACGTAACGCGTCACGCGTAATGCGGCGGGCGCATGCGAGAATCCCTTCAGTCGTAGACTTGTCCTTAAATAACATTGCGTTGTTCTTTATTGGTCGTTAAATCTCTTGTGGTTGTCGTGTCTTCGTTTTGGCGCGCCACCCAACCAACCAACCAACCCCCTTTTTCCCTCCTCCACCCATTAAAATTCCGCCCCCGACACTCCCACGCACACACGCACACACGCACACACTTGGACGCCCGCCCCTCCTTTGTGCTGTTCACCCCTGTCGGTGAAACTCCTTCGGTGGCCACGTTTTCCAACTGGATGTGAATCCTAAATGCGACGGCCGCAGTGGGAAATAAGCGGGGATTTGCGCTTATAAATCTCCACACACAGCTTGCACATTCGTTTTTTAGAAATGCGTAGATTCTACATGCTTTTTAACATTTTTTTAAAACATTTTTCTAAACTCTTTAAAAGACAGCTTTAAAGTTAAGCTGACATTCGGTCACAAACGGTTGTACAAACTTTAGCTCTAAATATTACAATTTTATTTTCATTTAAATCTGATTTTCCAGATTTGTAATTTAGTTTTTAAAGCGCTTTTATACGTTCATATAGGATTAAGTTTTATATGTATGTACATATATTCTTATATATCATTTTAAATTGTTTCTTTCTTTGATTTTTTGACCACAGTGCAGGTGCTTGTGTTGTTTTTGCTATATGTAGGTGCTGCTGCAGGCGAAAGTACGCGAAGGCAGCCCCAAAACCATTCGATTTCCTTCCAGAAAGGGCCAAAAATGGCGAGTAAAGGGTGGGGTGGTGGGGGAGGAAGCAGAAGCAGTTGGCCAAAAGGAAAAAGCAAAGGAAAAAGCAATGGCAAAGGCAAACGCAAAACACAGGACACGGTGGCGCCGTCTCTTGTCGCGTTTTGTTGTTGTTTAATTTTCCATTTAGGGTTGAAGGAGAGAGCGAGACGGGCAGCGGGAGAAAGATAGTCGCTGGGCTGCAGGGGTGGCAGGGCGAGAGAGAGAGAGAGAGAGATAGATAGATAGAGAGAAAGGGAGAGAAAGGGCGAGCCGCCCATCCCTGTGTTTGTTTTTGTATTAACGTTAACGTTTCGTTTTCACCAGCAACAGCAACTGAAGCAGCTGAAGAAGAAGAAGTTCGTGACGTTTCATTTCGTTTGGCTGATAAGCGCGGGCAGGGGGGAGGCTAAGAGAGAGAGAGAGGGGGTGCAAAGTGGCCCCCTGCTCAGCCGAAAATTCACCCACCCACCCACTTGCATGCCACACGTTGTCTAGGCAAGTTTTTCATTTCGCTCTCTCTCGCCCTTTGTTCCTCATTTCACTTTCCTCGCTCGCTCTCCACTTTTTATTCAGAAACAGCAAAAAAAAAACCCACTAGTTATATAGTAATAATAATACAAATATTAAATCCCAAAACACTGTATCCTTTGCTGCCTTAAGATAATTTTCATTCTTATTCTGATGAGGAATATTTCAAAAATATCCTGCAGCTTGCTAGTGTTTTCTCGCCGTGTCGCTTGCGGCCGCCAAAAGCACCCACTCAGCCACTCCTGCCCCCGCCCCCCGCTAAAACCACCCCCTCTCGTCTGGCGACGGCGGTGTCCTTCATCAGGATGCCAACAATATAAAGCCTATTTTCATTGTTTCCTCTCTGACACTTGAACAGCTGACAGGCGTCGACGTCAAAGTCATGTTGCTACTGCTATTGCTACTGCTACTGCTATTGCTACTGGTGCTAGTGCTATTGCTATTGTTGTTGTCGTTTCCCAGGCCGTTAATTAAATTAAGTAAAAGTAGCAAAGTATGTTCGTACATTATTTAGTAGAACCCTCATTTCTTCTCCTTCTTTTTCCACCTTTTTCCTTCGTGCCGAACGACTTTATCAGCCAGAAAATTATATGGAAAGGTGAAGAGGGAACTAAACAAAAAGAACAAAACGAAAAAAAAAAACAGCAAAAAGGGGGAAAATATATAGAACAAGATAAACAGAGGGGTGGGGTTGGGGGAGTCCCCACCAACTAAACTGTGAAGAAGCGAAATACTGATTGTGAAACGAATGTGTGCAAATATTTAGCTAGATAATATTTGTGAAACAAATTTTCAGATGGTGAATTTACGCACGGCACTAAAGATAATAAATATAATCGTCTGGTTGGCAAAAACATGGTTACAACCATTGCTTTTCATTAAATTTGTTGCCAAAACATTTTAATCAATTTATTAACTGTTTCGTTATTCTCGCAAAAATTGCGAAAAAAAAAAAAGGAAAAACAACAACTGTGCGACCTTCCCCAGTTTGTAACATTCTAATTTAATTTCCGGAAAGTGTTTTCCAACCCAAATAAAAAGTAATTAAAACGCGCAACGAGTATAAAACATTGGTTAAAAACACAACCGAATCGTTATACATTTTATGCATTTCGCCATTGGGCTGTAATGCAGGAAAATACCTACTTTTATTTTTAGGGGCTAAACAAGAGGCGATTTGCATCAAACGATTACTTTTCCAGCACAGGAGGGAAAACCAGAATGAAAACGAGAACGAGAACGAAAACGAGAACGGGCACGAGAATGAGAATGAGAATGAGAAATCGATTAAAGGCTTTTTGCCTCTGCTGCACGTGACACCAACAGAAGGCCTTCTGAAACTCCGGATTCCACAGAGTGGCTGGGTGCTAGTGGATAGTGGGTGGCCACTGGCTTTGTACGGAGGGATGGCACAACGCCCATGGCCGAAAAGGGGATGCAGCCACTGTCGAGTGTAACAGACAGAGGGCCAGAGGGCCACAGGACCAGAGGGCCACAGGCAAATGCGCCACATGGCAAAACGGGCATAATTGAGCCGTATAACAAGCCCAATGACCGATTAAGCCAACATGGCGAGTGACCCTCAAGTGAGCCAAATGAGTTGAGCTCCGTTCGGATTGGTTTCGTTCGTAAAAAGGGGAATCCGCCGAGTTATAGCTAAGCTCGTGGCTTCAAAATCAATCAAGTTTATGTCCAGTGCTTTGGACCCGTCTACATAGTGCTTGAGACACCTTTGCATTCGAGATTTTGAAAACCCAGCTATTCCCGACTTTATCTCCATTTTAGCCAGCTACAAGCGTGAACATCATGAAACTCCCTAAATTTGTGGCCATCCATTAGCCCGTTATCGCCGCCGATAAGAGGGCATCCATTAGCCATTCCGAGTCCTACCTCACCTGCGCCAATCGCACCTATTCATATCCATATCCATATTTCTGCTGTATGCCCATCTAGTATATCAATACCTGCCATCCCATTAATATCATCGTATCCATAATCATTAATCGACCACGCTGTTTCTATTGATTTTTATTCCGGATACGACGGGATGTCTTTTGCTTTTTTTTCTAACGTTTCATCTTTTGGTTTTTTTTTTGGTTTTGCTTTTGATTTTATTATCGTTGTGGAACATTTTTTGGGCGGCCAGAGTTTTTCGAGTCTGCAGCTGGCATTGGAACACGTCAACGCATTTTTACACGCTTATCAGATCGTGCCATATAAATGTACCCACACACCTTCGCACATACACTTGTATGTACATACATATATGATTCCCCCACTTGGCACACATTTCCATTCCGCTTTTGCTATATGGGTGTGTGCACCTGTGTACCTGCCTGTATCTACAATTTATCTGCCGGTGTTTGCCGCTTATCTTATCTCAGGCTATTCGAGTGCGATGAAAACGACGACGAGGACGACGACTTCGCCGCTGCTGAGCGGATGACGAACTTCAATTAAATTTCTTTTCAATTTCTTATTACCCACCACCCACCAACCGCCCATCCAGCTAACTAGCCCCCTCTCACAGTTTCACTACCCCTTTTGGCGCCTGGATTTCCTCATTTCGCTGGCAACTTCCACATCCTTTTTGCACTTTTAAAAAACACGCAATCTCGGAAATTTATTAAAAATAATAGAGAAATCATTAACACATTCATTAACAAACAACGCATTTGATTAATTTAGTCGGCTCAGTACTGGTGCCCCGAAACACAAATTAAAGAAAAAGGAATTTAAGATATTTTTTCTAGTAGAACGTAGAAAGATTCTTCGACGCCGAAAAAAAGTGGCCTCTCCATTGGATGAAGGTGCTGTTTTTCTTATTGTATTTATTTACTTTTTCTTTTTTTGCCCGAAACTCGGATAACTTTTTCGACTCAGCGGCAGCGCCACCTGGCGGTGACTGTTTGGTTGATGTTGGGTTTTTCTCATTTTCATTTTCATTTTCACGCGGGGGGACTGAGTACACAAAAATGAGCGGTAATGATGAGCGACGGTGTCGTGTTTTCATTAAGCTTCAGAAATTTTAATATATTATAATAATAATGTGTCTGGGGGATGTGAAAACACGCGAGGAGGTTTGGAAAATTTTTGGTGGGAAAATGCCAGGATGTGAAGAGGACAAGTGGCATATACATTGTCTTAGTCCCCAGTCTTTCGATCCTAATCACAGTCCCACAAGTTGGGCGAGATTTTTGGCATACTTCTTATAATTTCACCCACATTCACAACGACCTCCAGAACCACCCACACACCCACACACCCCACACTCACCATCCACACAACCGCCCCGCCACCCCCGCTCTGCTCCTTTGCATTTGCGGCTTGCTGGAAATGTTAATTTTCCTGCAAATGGGAATGGGGCAAAAGTCTGTCTTGCTGTGTGTGAAGGAAAATTACTTTCTAAACAGAGAGTTAAATTGCTGTCGAGATTTTCTGCACTTCTTTCGTTTTAATTGTCGGCTCTTTAAGTTTGCAACCAAATTAAATGCGGCGGAATGTTGTTTGCCTTTATATAATTAGATTTTAATTTTATTTACGCAACATTGCAACACCTGAATGTAATTAAACTGCATTTGGTTTTTTTTTTTTTTTTGTTTTTTTGTTGCATTGTATGACTTGCATTGGCCTGCATGAATAATAATTTCAATGCTATTTATTTTATAAATCGATGACGAGCTTTAAGTGATTTAAATATGTTCCATTTGTTAATGGGTGTTTAATGCGCAAATTATGCTTTATTTTATTTCGAATATTTTTTAATATTGCACTTTGTTCTGATCCCCATATGAAAAACCCATTAGCCATGTGCTTGAACTATTAAACTAGTTTTGTACAAAGTGTTTGGCCGAATCACTATTTTGATCTCGCCTCAATGTTGTGACCCACAAAAGCAATGACCCTTGTTACCGCATTTCACTTGCAGAACAATGTGCTATAAATACGCTGGCTAATTCGCTGAATTTTGACTATCAACTTGATAAGATAGCAAACAGCGTATTACGTAACGCCGGCAAGCGGCGTTAAAAAGTAATTAATCGAAAATATCGGAAATATCGCAATCGTGTATGAGTATCTATCGAGTTAAGAATGTGGCACTTACCAAATGCAGCACGGTGTTGACCACCTCCCGGTTGGTCACCTGGCCAACCTCGATGAGGCCGATGAGGACGGCGAACTTGAGATTGTCGGCGGTTGTCATTCTGACGATTTCGTCCGGCCGTTTGATCTCACTGTACGGCGGACGCATGATGTCCGCCATTTTGGTGCACGGTTTGTGGTTCAGATTGTTATGTTTGTGTTGTTATGTTGTTTAAATTGCAAATTGTAAATTGTAATATTTATTTATTTGTTTCACGCGTTTCACATGCGATTTAGTTTGTCGTTTGTTTTGGTTGTTTTGGTTTTTTTCGGTTTTTTTTTTGTATTTTTTGTTTTTTTTTTTATATATAGATTAAGTTATAGAATTAATGGATGGAATGCACACGAAAATACACACACAGATACACAAATATATAATACAATTACATATATAATTACTATATATGACGATGGTAATGCTATATATATAAATATATATATATATATAAACAATTAGATATTGCCAGGCAATTGGAGGGGAGGAAAAAATTAATATTTAATTTCTTTTTTTTGGCTGGATTTCTTTTTGCTATTTTGATTTTCTCTTCTTTTTTCATATGCGCATCATTTGCGTTGCTGCACTTTTCCAATTTTCATTTGCTGTTGTTGCAGTTGCAGTCGTTGTTGTTGTTTTTGTTGTTGTGGGGCAGCTGTATCGCCGTCGTGGTCGCTGCTGCTTTTATTGCTCATATTGAGCAACTTTGGCCGCCGACACTTGACAAATTTTGCATTATTTTTTATATAATACTTGGTTATTTATTTCAAAAATTGCACACTTTTTTTCATTCATTCATTTTTTTGATTAAGGTTTTTGGTGTGGTTGGTGGTTGTGGTGGTGACATACATAAAAAAAGGAGAGAAAGAGAAACAGATACATGAGTACGAAATGCAATAACGCTGGTATTTTCAAAGAACAGTGCGATTCATGGGCTTACATAGGTCATATTCGATTCTGTAATGCTTTCCATTTGCTTTATCACTGCAATGAACATGAATTTATAAATCAGAAACCGCCCTAGGGCCACGAAACGCACTGTACTGGTTTTGGGTTATCAAAATTAAAATGAGTAGGTACTAAAACGAAAACATAAAAAACTAAATTAAATTCTTATTTTACATATAGAGCCCAGCTACAAAGCAAAATTCGAAATATTCGTTTGATCTGCCATGGGTGATGTTTTCAGGGGTAGCAGGTTTTGCAAGCTAGTGGTTTTCCAGGGCCGTGGAAGGCGAGGGGCCATTTTCCGGGGGCTAAGAGGTGGGTGGTAAGGGGTGAGGGGGGGTACTAGTTGGCTACACGTGCTTGATGGAGCAAATTTTCGTTCCATTATTCATTCGCTCCTTGGCTGCTCACAGAGTAAAGTGGAAAATTGTCTGGGGAATTTATGTGCATTTATAATTTGCGTTTTATTTGTTACTGTTGTTTTTTTTTCTGTTTGTACTGTTTATGTTTTTTTTTTATTATATTTTTTTTATTCTGACAGAGTTTGACTCTGACTTGAATTAACTATCGGCACGATCCACACGCAGATTTATGTAATACCACGTCTCAGAACGTTGTATTAGCTGGAAAATGGGAAATCTCAAATCTCGGTCGATGATCGATTTCATTAGCCCATGCTCATCTATAATAGTACATACATAGATATGTACATATTGGAACCTAGGATTTCGCGGCTCGTCACGCACTGGCGATAAGACTGGGGTTATTGCCCGCCGAGTTACGCTCAAAGTGCTGGAAAAGCCTGGGAAAACCATCGAGGCAGCCCAAGTTCTAAACTGCTCGGCAAACATCACTGAACGGGGATAGGTGAACAAAAAAAGAAGGTAAAAAAATAGCATACGTATATAACGCTGACACACCTGAGGAACTGAATAACTGAAGAAGTGAAGAACTGAAGAACAAGGTGTGCTTCTGATTCAGCTGGCTATGGATGGGCCATAAAAGCAACACAGCTGTGTGTTAAAAGAAAACTCTGCCGGAAAGCTGTCCAACAAGACGGGTGTGCATTCAATTAGACACTTGGACAGCATTCTGTTTGCAATACAATTCGAATTCGGTGGAGAGCGGTAGACTGACATTTGGGATAACCCCTAAAGGTAGATGGATAGCTGCCAATATTATATAATAACTAGCCATTAGTTATAGCGGGTGGGGGAAGGGGTGGGGAAACGTGGGGGACTTAAAGGGGCGAATTCAAGGGGGCTTACAAAAAATGCAGTTGCACATTCTTCCACTACGAACAAGCTCTTTTTTACATTATGCTCTTTATACTTTAAGCAGCAACTTAAGTTAAAAAATATATAATAATTTGAAGCGAAACGAAACGAAATAACGATAACAGGCAGAGAAGAAAAACCGGCGTGGCAAAAAACGGGCAAAGCAACGTTTACTGGTTTTCTTGATATTAACTTTTGTTTTCTGTCAAAACGCTGCTGCTGCTGCTCGTTGGTAGTACATTTATTTACATACTTATTTTTATTTTTTTGCTGTTTAGATAGAGCAGGTTGGTGATCTTATTTTGCATTGAATATTGAGTTCTGTCTGTGTATTTTTAAATGCGGCCACTTTGCTAATTGCACGTCAACAAAAAATAAAACAAAAAAAAATTCCAATAGCGAGAGCGAGTCTTCATGCGTTTTATTTGCCTTTGCCTTTTGGCTTTGAGCTGCTACCACTTTTTGTAGTTGCTTTTTTTTATGGCCAACAGAGAGGGGCAGAACCGGTAAGAGAGCGAGAGAGAGAGAGAGAGAGAGAGAGAGAAAAAAAAGTTGGTAATTTCGTTACGAAATAAAGATGCAATGGCAGTTGGAAATGAAAGTCACGCGTTCAATCGATCAAAAAGATCCATGGAACCGCCAAGTGAACTTCCTCTCTTCCTCTCTAAAAACAACGTGGCTAGAATTGTTTCAAGTGTATAACTATCAAAACGGTACTAGAACTGTGATATTTGATTTCTCAGCAATCTTAAGTTTTAATCTGAATGTGTTTTAGACCATCTTAAATCGATGTATTGCATAAATCTGACGTAATTTCATACCAAACAGCTTACAAAACTTTAAATTTTGGTATTTGAATAAATTGTTTTAAGAATACTCGAAATTTCTTAAAAACATTCTTAAAACCCTTCGCAACGTAGGGTCTTTAAATGTCGGCCTAAACTACAACTAAATTTCCGTCGATTTGCCCACGTTCTCTTTTTGTTGTTGCTGCTGCTGTATTATCGTTGTTTTTTACCCAACTTTTTGTTGGTGGCCGAAAGAGAGAGATAAAATTTGGTTTTGGTGGTGGCTTTTTTCGATGGTTATGGAATGGGGGGGGGGAGTGGCGGGGTAACCCGTTTTGGATTTTGCGTTTGTATTTGTATTTGCCTTTGTTTTTATTGCAACTGCAGCAGGCGGCCATCTAATTATGAATTGCAGTCACGCCGAGACAAGTTTTTCCTTTTCCTTTGTTTTCCTGGCTTTCCACTCTCTCTCTCTCTTCCTCTCCCTCTCTCTCTCGACGCAACGCTTTTCTCACCTTTTCAGTGGGAAAAATCAATGAAACGCAAAGGAAATTCTCTCTCGCTACGTTGCGGCTTTTTCTGCTTCTTGCCACTGCTGCGTATTTTTTTTATCTTATTATTTTGCACCGCTTTGTTGGATTTTGTCATATTCCAATAAGCAAACACAGCGACACCGAAATGCTAATTGGACCAACTAACTACACAGTGGAACCGAGCGAAATTCAACTCGAAACCCAGAAGGAGTAAAATGCTGAGAACTTTGGGAAACCAAAAATGAAGACATATTCAAAAAAAATGACAAAAAACACACAACAACAAAAAAATGAGCTTAACGTAACGTATTTAGGAGAGCGCTAAACTTGATATTTACGTTGTTTTCTTCGAGTGTTTACTGTTGTTGTTTATGTTTGACCGTTGTTGCTGTTGCTTCTGTTACCATTATTGTTGTTGTCTTCGCACATACACAGTAAAAAAAAGTGGCAAAAAAACAAATGAGTAAAATAAGACGCGGCGGGAGGCAATAAAAAATTGATTCATAAATTCAAAAGCGCAACGTTCACGTAACAATAAAATACAACCATTTCATTATTTTTGAATTTAATTTGATTCAATTTTTGAAGCCGTGTTGTCCGCAAAATGATTTAATTGAATTATTTCACGTATTTCACCTCCGCATTATATGGATTCTTATTTTTGTATAATTCACGATTCTGATCAGCGTTTTGTGCCTTTTGATTCTGTTTTCTCGCTTCAGTCCTCTGTTTTTCGGTTTCTCGCCTTTATCCGCCTTTTCTCCTTCGCTGTTCTTTCCGCGCGCGCTGCGAAAAACAGAGTGAATTTTGGATTTGGTTTTGGTTTCACGAGGAGAGAATGAGCGTGGGAGCGAACGTGGTCCGATAGCGATAACATGGATATGGATAAATCGATTAACCGCCATTTACAAACATCTTTGCTGCTTTTGAAAAGTTTTCACGTGCAAATAAAAATATTGCATTTATTTATTTGCTCGAATAGTATTTTTGGTAATTTTTGGTAATTCCTGCAGTAGAGAGTTAATCCTAATTGGGAATCGGCCCCAAATACGATAAATATGAATGCCAATCGGTCGGAAACGGTTGAAATATATTTCACATATAAGGAATATACCTATGATTTCTAGGTAGTTACAAAAATTTGTACTAAATTGTGTGTCTTGCATCTGAAATGTGAAAGTTACTAGAGAAACTTGAATGTTTTCCAAATACAAAAATATCAAAACCGATAACGATTTCGATGTCGTGGCGATAGGTTTACTCTCTCAGTGAAGAACAGCTGATAGAAGGGAAATTTTGAGTTCTAATCGCTGGGCGCGTGTAGTACAGATTTTCAAATTTTCAAAACTGTTCGAAATGTAATGTTAATATAAAAATAATTACAATTGGAGAAGAAAATTCGGTTTTCAATGGGTTTCTGTTGTTTCTAGATCAATATAAAATGATAATATATCATCGTTTGACAGAAACGAGCTTGTGCTAATCATTATAACATTCATATGAAATAAGTTACTACGCGGTTTATTCTTACTCTTTTGCAAACTTAAGGTCGTTTAAATTAATTAAATAGACTGTTTTAAAAGTGAATTTTGTGTCTGTGTATAAAAAGCCGGTTAATTATTAAAAAACCCAGTTCCAGTGTGCCCAGAAGTACTAAAGTAAGTATTTGTTTTGGTATTTTTATTCGGTAATTGTAAAAACTTTTCGATATATCGATATACGAACAAACTATCGATAGTGACCGCAAAAACGATTCGCCATGCACTCTATCGTTGTTGGTATTCCATCTCTAAGCATCTGGCTTTGGTCACATTACCAGCCTTTCATAAAAAAAAAAAACAAAACAAAAAGACGATAAAACGCAATTAAAGCAACTGTAAAAAAACTTAACAATATAGAACTAGTGATAAACAAAACCAACTGCATTGCACACACCCCGCAAACAAACGAAAATGTGATGTTAAGTGTGAGTAAAAACCGATGGAAAAGCGAAAGGAGTGTGCGTGTTCAGCATCTGTGTGTGTGTGCGTGCGCGTGAAGTGCGAATAAAGTGTGAAGTAGAGAGGTCAAAAGAGCGGCGCCAGCTAAAAAATATAAACAATTAGGTTGACTGTATATATATATATATGTAAATATATATATATATATATATATAACCTATGCATGGGTGTACAATTCCAAGTAGTTGAAAAAGGGGAAAGGAAAAACAAAAGAACTAGTTCCCATTTCTTCGAGTGTGCGTGTATGTTTGTGTGGGGGAGAGGATTCCAGCTGCCTTTGTGTGTGAATTTCATTTATTTTTTTTATCTTATATTATTTTGTTGTGCGGATATTTTTTAACCCTTGTTAGCCCTTTATTTTGCTAATGTGTGCGTGAGAGTGTGTGTGTTTTCAACCCCCAACAACTTCACCACCCTTAGCCGCCCGGCGAAAAATCACTGAGCAATAAAACCACCCACTACCCCCCAAAAGAAAAGAAAAAAAACCAAGCGAATTATTTCCCACTGAAAATATTCTTCCAAGGTGATGATGTTTTCTTCCTCCCCATCTTGCTCCTCTTCTTTCCAGGAGCAGCGCTCGAAAAAAGGGAGAAGCAAGATGTAGAAGGAGAGTAAGAGAGAGAGAGAGAGAGCGCAATTCAAAAACTGTCGAAATAAAACGGCTTCTCCACCTCTCACCCTCTCTCACGCCTTTCCTCGCCCCCCGCCGCGAGCCCCATCGCACAGTGGGGTTAACGGTCTAGATGTTCCAACTAAATAGATGTCGAATTTAGTTTCATTAATTGCTTATAGCAATTTTAATTTCATAGCCACCGAATTTAAGTTCAATATATTTAGGGAGTAGTGTTTATATTTTCACCCATTTGTCCCACTGTGCAACGTACGACGCGCTAGCGTCCCCTCTTTCGCTCTCTCGTCATTCGACCATTTTCCATCCTTCTCGTTCACGCCGCCTGCCTTTTGGCGTGTTTCTTTTGTGCCTATGTATTTCCGCTTGTTAGGTCAGCTCTACCCCCCTATTCCCCCACCGACAACGTCCTCTTTTTGTGCTTCCTTTTTGGGCTCCAAGTTCTGGCAGTCCTTTAGAAACAGTTATGGCCAAGAAAGTAGGAAATTCGTTAAAACGGCCTTCACTGGGAAACATATTCTTGTTTTAAGTAAGATTTTAATAAATTTAAATTAACAACTAAATGTTGTTTTGCATCTTTATTCGAAAATAATCCTTTAAACTAAAAATCAATAGATGTCGAGTAATTTGTACAACATTAGTGTTTTAGATTTGATTATGCTATTCTGCTGGCCATTGATGTATATGTTTGGTTTTGCACTGGGAGCGAGAACGAAGTTGTTTGTGTGGGTGTGAGTAAGGGTAAGAAAGGCAAAGAAAAGACAGAAAGGAGAAGGACAAGAATTGAAAAGAAATCCAAATAAAAGTATCGTTGTTTTGTGTGCGACCCAACCGAAAACCGATTTACTTTAAATATTGGGCGAAATTGCGCGCAATCTTTCGTTCGTTTACCAACACTGACCGCCGAATGCAACCCTGCGCAACACTCACACACACACACAAGAGCTGTAAGACCCAGGGAGGCAAAATTTCACACACAAGCAAATATTTTTTTGTTATTATTGAACAGTAAAGAAGAACAACGCGAAAGGGAAAAACGAGCTTGCGGATGTGAAAAGCAAAGCGGGTGTGTGGAAAACGGCAACAACAAAAGGCGAACGGGGAAAGCCAAAGGAAAACTAATCGCGGGGGAGCGAAAATCGGCAGGGAAACACGGACAAGAAGAGGAAGAATAGGAGTCAGAATAGGAGAGCAAGCTGAAGAAGAAGCAGCGCAGCCGCTAATTGTCTCGTCGTTCGTTGTTGTTGCTGTTTGCAAAAAAAAAGAAACCGAAAAAGAAATTGCAGAAAAATAAAGCAAACAAATTCAATAAAACGATTTGAACGACTAACAAGTTAATAGACGCAACATAAAACCAAAGGAACGAACGGCAGTGGCAAAGGAAAAGGCAAAAAGAAGAACAACCGAAAAGGTCAAAAAATGTGAGCAAGGGAGAGGAGAGACTTCCCCAAAAAAAAAAAAACGAAAGAAAAATGGAGCAAAAGTGAAAAACCTGTAGGTGTGTGTGTGAGAGAGCAAGAGAGAAAGAGGGGGAAAAGCTAAAATTAATTTTTTGTTTTTATTTCCAAGGCGCGCTTGTGTGTGTGTGTGCGAGTGTGGGTGGAAAATCGGATTTCGTAAAACGCATTTAATTGTTAACAGCAAAACTAAGCGCGTATAAATTACCTGATTTTTCTACATCACTTACAGTTAGTAATCAAATTGCACAAAATGCCAGAGAAACGAGCAGATCAATAATAATAATAACAAAAAGGAAAGAAGCAAATGTAACGGTGTGTGTGTGTGCGTGAGGCAAACAACAAAAAACAGCAAAGAAACATTTTTAACTAAAATGTGGAAACCAAGCAAGAAAACAACAAAAGCTAAAATAACAACAACAACGACAGCTTGGAGCAGCGCAGCCAGCAGCGACGTCGCCGCATGGAAAGCACAAAAAACCGCATGACAAGGAAATGGAAAATTTTTGTGCAGCCCAAAAAACCAAATGTGAGCATAAAGGAAAGGCCGACAGCGAGGCGTTGAGCAAACGAAAAACAAAACATAATACAACAAAAATACAGAAACGTGTGTGTGTGTGTGTGCGTGTGTTTTTCATTCGAATAATCGAAGAATAATAGTAATAATAATAAGAGTCAAGGAAAAAGCGGCATTCGAAAGAGAACAAAATAAGCGAAAGAAGTAGCAGATGTAATAACTAAAGAAGAAGCACATCAGCAGATCTATGAGAAGAAGAAGAAGGCGAAGAGGAAGCGGCAACTTGAAAAATATACAACAAATAATAATTATGGCAGCTTCAACAAACAAAAATCTGTAGTAAACGAAACAAAAGACGCCCAAAGCACGATTTTTAAATAGAAGAAATAACAGAAACGCAAACTTTGGAAGCCAAAACCACAAATAAATTGTAAGTAAAAACAATTGCTCCTTTCGCAACAAAAACTCGTTTATGTTTCACTAAATTACCAAAGTTTTGCATTGCATTATTGAAAGGCTTTCGTTAGCATGGAGCTTCATTTAATAACTAAAAATGTAGTGATCAGAAACTTGAATAAAGGAAGCTCTAGATTGATACATTTTGTGACACAGAGTTCATACTATTATTCTCTTTCAGGCTAACAATATACATATAAAATATAGCTGAAGGTTCACGCCAAAGCAGGCGTCGCATCCTGAACAGCTCGAAAAAGAAAGTAAGTTGACCAATAGCCATGGTCAAAATAAATTGGTATAAACCATATGTTTGTTTTATTTGCAGATAAGAGTAAAGGAAAATATACAGAATATAGTATATCGCTGCCATGGCCAGCAGCGCGACGAACGTCGACGGCGGAAGCGGGACGTCGACGGCGCTGCCATCGCTCTTTCCCGCCGTTGGCGCCGCTGCCGGTGTGAAGGATATGGACGGACTAATGGCCATTAATGATAGCGCCCTATCGCAACAGATCGAATTTATACTGCAGGATGCTCCCATGGAGCAGGACGATGATCCTCACCAGCATTCGCATGTGCATCACCACCATCACTCGCAGCATCATCCTCACTCGCATTCGCATCAGCAGCAGCAGCAGCAGCATCTTCAGCAGCAACAGCAGCAGCAACACCACCATCCGCATCATCATCTGAAGCTGGACAACAGCAGCAACAACCACCCACCGACAGCAGCAGCAGCAGCAGCCGTAGCAGTAGCAACAACGGCAGCAACAGCAGCAGCCACATCAACCAACAACAGCAGCGCTTCCTTCAGCAGCAGCAGTAGCAATAGTAACAACAGCAATCACTTGGACAGCCAGCAACAGTTGCTCATACAGCAACAGCAACAGCAGCAACATCATTTGTTAAACGGACGCCGCATTATAATCCAGGCCACGGGCAACTCGTCCGTTTTGGCCGCCAGCGATATCAAGGAGGAGGACGAGGAGGAAGAAGATCCCGAGCTGAACGATGAGAATCTGCAGGATATAGAAGAGGAGGCTCAGGCAGCCGAGGCCGATGAGGAGCCCGAAACTACCGCGCATTTGTCCACGCAAGTGAAGCTGGAGCTGGAAGAGGATGAGGAAGTGCCCGACGAGGAGGAGGAAGAGGATGAGGACGATGACGAGGAATTGCAGCACGGCCAGCTGGAGTACCAAATTAGTGCGGCCACGCAAACAGCCACTGCAGCGACGAGTAGTGCTTCTGGTGGCTCTGCAACAACGGGAGGATCCCAGCAATTGGTACAACTGCCCGCCGGGAGTATCGTGAGCACTACCACCCACCGATTGTCGGTGCCCGTGACCGAGGCGGCTCTAGTGCAGCTGCAACGACGACCTGTCTACATAAGCAACGCTGTGGGCGGGTTAACAGCCGGCACAACCTATGTGAGAATGCCGGCGGCCGCCGTGATTAGCCGGAGTCCCATGACGGTGCTGAATGTGGTGCAACAGGCGTTGCCGGCCACTCAGCTGATATTGCAAACACAACAGCAACAGACGCCGGCAGCGGCAGCGGCAGCGGCTGAACAGCAATTGGCCTTGGCCTTGGAGCAGCAAAGGCAGCAGCAGGAGCAGCAGGCCCAGCAACAAAGGCAGCAACAGCAAGAACAGCAACGGCAGCAACAGCAGCAGGCGCAACAAGAACACCAGAGGCAGCAGCAACAGCAGCAGCAAACCCATCCTGTGAAACATTCAGCATCCAGCTCTTCCTCCACCAACAACAGCAACACAAGCTCCACCAACAGCAACAATAACCCGCCGGCAGCGACTGTGACCACCAGTTACCAGTGCGTCGAGTGTGTGGAGAAGTTCGATTCCAAGGAGCTCTTCGACATCCATCGCAGTGGCCATGCAAATAACATGAAGTGCGCCATCTGCAACATGGTGTTGAAGTCCCTGAAGAACTACGAGAAGCACTGCCTGCGCTGCAAGCCGTACGAGTGCCAGATATGCGGTCGAGTCGTCCGCTTCCGGCCGAACTTCATCAAGCATATGCGTGTGCATACGGGCCAGCAGTCGGAGCGGCACAAATACAAGTGCGAGGTGTGCCACAAGGAGTTTATGAGCTTCGAGTACTTCAAGGTGCACAAGAAGATCCACAACGAGAATGTGAACCTCACTTGCGAGATCTGCGGCAAGGTGTTCAGTGCCCTGGCATCGCTGCGCGGCCATTCCAAGCTGCATTCGGGTGTTAAGCTGCACAAATGCGACGTATGCGGCAAGGGTTTCGGACAGCGCTACAACCTGAAGATTCACGCCAGAACGCACACGGGTGACTTCCCCTTCGAGTGCAAGATCTGCAAGAAGAAGCTGCACACACAGTCCTCGCTGCAGACGCACATGCAGGTCCATCTGCGGGATCAACCTGGCGCGGTTGCGGCCGCCACAGCTGCCGGAGCAGCCTCCTCGAAGGCCAGTAATAGCAGCAATTCGAGCAACAGCAGCAATTCCAGCAGCAGCAATTCCAGCAGCAACGGCGTATCGGCAGCGGTTGCGGCGGCAGCCACAACGACTACAATTGTCAAGCTGGAGCCGCCGCACGAGATGGAGAGGCCAGGCACCAGTAGTAACCAGCAGTTGCAGCAGTCGCAACACCATCAAATGGAACTAGACGATCAGTCGGGACTGAGCGGGGACGAGGAGGATGGCAGCGGCGGCGGTATGAATTCCTCCTCGCATATTGTGAACGCAACCACCAATCGCTTGACCACCGGCGAGGACTCATCGGAGTCCTCGAATGCCTCGCTACACCTGAACCAGCACTCCTCCACCTCATCCTCGCCAGCCTCGCAGCACCAAGTGTCGTCGCACCAGCAGCATGTGCATCAGCAGCAGCAACAGCACTCGCAGCAGCAATATCTCGTTTCGGCACCAACACGAACGATCGTCATTAAGAACTACATGCAGCAGGGATCCCAGCAGCACCAGCAGCAGCAACATACCTCCGATCCAACGCCCGTGCTGCATGCACAGGTCATCCAGAGCGGTGCAGGCACCAGCAACGGCAGCGGCAACACCCCCTCCACCAATAGCAGCAGCAACAGTAGTACCAACATTGTCACCAGCAACTCTGGCGGCAATCTCAGCAATGGCTCGCAGTTGATACGAAAGACGCCAATCATACATCATTCAACTGGTAGCAGCAATGGCAGCGTTGGCTCCGCGCTGACCAGTGTGGTGCAGCAAACAGGTGGTGAGTTACTTCAATGGGTTTGATCTTTGGTCAGGCGTCTTGAAAAAGTTCGTTTTTATAAAAAAAAACAAAACCTTTCTACCTTGCAGTTATTTCGCCAGCTCAATCGCCGTCGTCATCCTCGACCTCTTGCTCCTCATCCACGGTGCTGGTTTCCAAGGCCACCGGTGTGCCACTATCGATAGCTTCCTCGGCGGCGGCTGCACTCGGAGGCTCCACTATCATACGCAGCACAAGGAATCACCAGCAGCAGCAACCAGCCCAACAACAGCAGCGGGCAACGCAGCGCAACAACCACCGAAATCACCACCGACGCCGTCATCTGGCGGATATGGATGACGATGAAGATGAAGACGAAGATCAGCCGCAGCAGCAGACGCAGCAAACGCAACAGCATCACCATCATCACAGTCATCATCACAACCATCACAATCATCATTTCGATGACGATGATGACGATGAGAAATCGTCACCGTCCCTGGCCACAGCAGCCATTATAAAAGTGGAACCGAATCTGTATTCTTCGGGCTCTGGTGACAACTCCAACGATATGTTCATCAAAGAGGAGGTCATGTTTGAGGATTCGGCTGCCCTGCATTCCCCGCAATCGCCGCCAAGCTCGAAATTCCGTATCTCCAATTTTGATAGTGATCTGGTTGATCATCATGTTGATCTGAATCATTCGCTGCCGCCGTATGGTAATTTGTTTGAACCGCATTCCATACCGGATAGCATACCGGTGCAGCTGTATCCGGATGATGACGATGACTTTCGGCTGGATCATAGTTCGCTGGGTGGACTGCACAACACAACGTCGTCGTCGACCACCGATGGGGACTTCATCAAGAAGGAATGGGTATACGGCACGGGCGCTAGTTCCTATGCCATGAACGGCAAGTTTGATGACGACAGCGATGCCCTGTGCGATGCGGCAAATTTCATTTACAATTGAGTGCAGGCAGCCACTGCCGTTGTGGTGGATCATCATCGTCATTCGTATTGGAAACGGAGGAGGCATCCGCGTCATCAGGTGAATCAGGTGTTTGATGTGGAGGAGCACGAGAAGGAGGAGGAGGTTGAGCATCACCAGCAGCAGCAGGAGGAAGAGCGAAATGTGCAGGAGGAACTGGAACAGGAACAGGATCAGCAACGCAATGTCCTGCGACGCGTCCACGATGCAGCCATGTGGAGCTGAGGATTCGGTTAACCCAGATTCATAGCTGTACCACGTATATATATATATATAACATATGTCCCCCCGATATACCCAAATTCACACACACCACAAAACACATCAAAGAGGGTGAATCGATTTGCGTAGGGTGCAAAAACCAATTTATGAACAATTCTAACTAATTTCGCTGTTCAAACTTTAGAGCTAATTACGTTTTAGTGCTGCTCGAATCGGAATCATGTCTAGTATAGGCAAAGGCATCAGGAAAATATCAACTTATTGGGCGGAAAAGAAAAAGTTAATTGTGTAATAGGCTTTTGTAATGGGCTTTAAAAACATAGATTTTTAGGAAAATTTATTTTGAGTGATTTATCAGCTGGTTTTAAAATATCTGGTATTATTCAAAAAAAAACAATGTGTATTTTTTTGAAATACCCAAATTATAGTTCTAAGCTGACATTTTGGATCTTCCCAAAGGAAAGAAAAAAATTTGCGGTTTTTTTTTGATTAAGATAAAAAATGTAAGGTTAAGGCCTAAAATCAATATTGTAACTAAAGTTTCCAGAGCCAAATTATTTAGAATTATCCATAGAAGACTCTTCCAAATTGTTCTATTTTACTTTTTTGCAACGCAAACATGTCGAGCCACCCTTCTATTTATACATATATATTGCTAATATATATTGAACACATACTTATCCTATATGTCCACCATATAGACAATTTGCTATCTCTGTTGCGCTCGTGATGATCTTATAACGTGATCTTAAGTCTTAATCAATGTGTAAAATTTAACGTTTGTTTTTAACTTGCTTCCGTTCAAACCTTTTCTCCCAGTGTGTAATTTTCCTCCGTTTCCGTTTGTTGTAGTTGTTTATCTTGTCTTCTCGCTCTCTCACTCTGTGTGTCTCTGTCTCTGTTGCTCTTGTGTCCTCTCTGTCACACTCCCCGTCTCACTCTGATCTGTTTATAAGAAGTGTGTACAATTTTCGCCCCACTTTTAGTGTAAAAATGAAGAAAATCTCAAATGAACTTGTAACTTGATGTGAAACACGAATTGTTTATTATAAGTTTTAAATTTTACATATCATTTATCCTTATTGTGTACTCTAATCTCTGTTTTTAACTTTCCGTATGGCCCAGCACATTGTATTTCCTATTGCGAACCCTAATTTTAGTTGTATAGTTTTGCATTTGATCTCTCGGCTTTAGTTTTTGCATTCAAAGCGAAAGAAAATTCAGTTCCTGCGTAATGGCAAAGATAACTTGAGAAATTGTATTATAATTTAATGGACTAGGCAATCAATGTGCTGCTTTTATGCGGAAAGGTATATGTATGAACCATATCTCTCTGTCACTCGAGGATCCTACAGTATTGGCTCCAAAAACAACCTAATCAAATCAAAAAAGATTAAATTAAGTGAAAACCCGCTTTAATTTTGCTTATCGCTTTTTTATTTTTGATTAACACTTTGTTTTCAATTACCTAAACCGCAGTATTTGTTCCATTTAATTCGAGAATCCGTATATATTATTTGCATAATTAGTTTGTAAAGTGTTAAGGTATATATATATATTTTTTTTTATTTTTTTTAACAGTTCTAATGTGCAATCTCCCCCCCATCACTGAACTTTGACCTCTTTCTCACCTTCGCTCGAACACCTTGTGGTTTCCTTAATTAGTTGCTAAGTACCCAAGATAAACACATGAATACCGAATACATTAAACACCCACACGATACTTGATTATGATTTGCATTACTATATTCTATAGGTAATCTGTAGCTACGTGTAAGCCTAATTTCTGTGTAGTCTCTAAGCTGAAAGAGCATGCTTTAGCTTTAGCTTTACCCTAACATACGAAACTGCATAAGCATACGAATATATAATATATACGAGTATATATATATAGCCGCTGTACAATTACTTGATTTTTAGCATTAACACTTGAAAACTTTTAATTTGCATTTACATCAACAATTGTTTGTGAATTCTTTTCGTTTTTTTTTTCGAAAATTAAAAATGATCTAAAACAATTATATATATATAGCCAACAAATATATATATATATAGAGATAGATATATATCTGGATGGGGAATCGGATACAATAAAGGAGGAGAAAAAGAATCCACATAACAAAAACTTCTATCAAAGCATTTAATGTTAACAACATATTGAATAAAATCTATATAAATTAAATAATTAAATTATAAATGTATAACAAACAAGTTAGCCAACAATTGTAAAACGTAGCTGAAAAAGTACACTTGTTTTTTTTTTCTGTGTATAGCATGGAAGAAAAAGCATATTTAATCGATTTTTCGTTTATTGAGAACGTTTTTTTTTGCTTTTTTGTGCTTAATAATAATAATTGTTGTTGCTTGCCAATTTTGTTTGTTACTAAAAATATAATAATTATATAACAAGAGCCGTTAATCATAAAAAAATAACACAAGCACTCACACATAGGCACGTGGTAAAGCTCAAAAGTTAAAACGCGCAAAGAAAAAATGTTTTTGTTTTCCAAAAAAAATATGAAGTTAATTACGGATTTGTCTTCCGCACGAGTTAGAAGTTCGATTTGAACGATGTACAAATTTCCAGTTTAGTGAATCGATAACCAGTCGAAGAAATCGATAAACAGTCGATGAATTCGATAACCAGTTGATGATACCATTGGTCCGCCCCATTTCCACGCGCTTTTCGCGGAAACACTGAATCTTAGCAAGCAATTAAATGAAGTTGATATCTCGATTTGAACGGTGTGAAGATTTCCAGTTTAATAAATCGATCACCAATATTTGAGTTCGATATGCCTACCTACCCTCCCCTTCCCCTTCTCCACACTGTATTCGGGAAAGCCCCGAATTTTGGGAAGCAATAAAAACGAGACAAACAGGTGGGAAATCCTCGCGGAAAGCCTCTCGGAAAACTCATCGTTCACTGCCCCACACGCCTTTTCTCACGCCCCCTTTTCCATACACTGAGAGCAATCAAGTGAATTCAAGAAAAAGTTATTTTCAGTTACACCGAAAAAATCAAGAATAGATGCGAATTTTTGTACATTTGCAGTGAGGAAAAAATAAGTATTGTAATATTGAAAACCAAACTCCAAAATATACTATTTTATATACCAAACAACAAATGGATAAAAAAAACGATGAATAACAAAAACCCAACAACTTTGCACCACAACAACAACAACCAACTAAATTTTTAAAAATTTAATCTCAACGACTGCGCACACAACAACAAACAAATTTTTTGTATTATATTAAAAAAAAATAGAAAAAGAACAAAAAAACGTAACTTTAAATAAGATCGAAGAGGAAACGGGTGAAGCGAAAGATAGAAAGCAAAGTGAAATATTTTTTTAAGTGAAAACCAGGTCAGTCAAAGGCTTGGGCGCCAAATTTTCTGCAATAAAAAATCTTTAATATAATAATATTGTAAACTTTATAGTGTACACACACAAAAACACCGTAAATTAGGATGGAAAATGGATGTATAATTGTGAAGCCAAGAAAAGTCCAATTAAGAACACATTCACACAATTTAAATGTGGTTTAGTTGTCGTTTTACAATTTTTTTAACATAAAAGTACCTAAAAATCAAATAATTGAGAAGAGAAAATCAACAACTAATTTCTATGTGTCTCCCTTGTGTGCAACTTTGCAAAATCTAAATTCTTGTAAGCAACAAACAAAAAAATAAATAACACATAATCATATTAACACCAGAAGAAAAACGGAAACAAATTAAAATTATATAAAAAAAATCGTAACTAAGCAAGATTATGATTATTTTTAAAGGGAAATCAATTTGTTATGCACAAAATATATATGCAGAAAAGCCAAGTTTTTAAGTTACGAATTTGTTAAAGGATCTAAGGAGTAGAAGGAAACCCGACTTTTTAAAGCATTTTCGAGAAATATTGAGGGAAAACCGAACAATTTCAATCTGAACAACAACATAAAGCCCACGAAAGTATATATATTATATATAAATAAAGGTAAATAAATATATTTAAATAAATTATCTATAAACAGAAACGGTAAAGTAAATTAAACAAATCGTATTTATACACTATGAATGTCTAGTCGTATTTTCAGTATTATGTAAACCGCCCCCCTCCCCTTTCCCTCCCCCACCACCCAAAAAAAAAAAAAAAAACAGCGTAAAAATATGAAAAACTAAAAAAAAAACTAGAAAGCTAAGCTAAATGAATGTGAAGTGAAAAAACAAATTTTTGAAAATGCAAACTAAAAGCAAAAATAAAAGTATAAATCAGAAATTATGTGTGTAGCGTGTACAATAAAACAGAATTAACAAAATATGGTAAACAATTTTTAGAAGCATTTTTAACACATATGGGAAACCAAACTTAACGTTTACATAACGACGATGAAGTGCAAGCGCAAAATTAAACGAAATGTGTATGTTTTTAGTGTTAGACTCGATGTAAGCGAAACCACAATAAAAAAGAACAACAGAATATATATATATATATATATATATATGTATATATATGTATATATATGTATATATATGTATATATATGTATGTATACATAAATATGTATATATATGTATACATAAATATATATATATATATTATGCATAAAAATCATTACGAATTACTAAATCAATGTGTGTAAACGAACGGTGAAGAGATTTCAAGAGCGATAGTGTGTTTAAAGTCCGTTCATCATTATGTTCAATTATGTTCTGTTCTTTGATGCCCTGACATAAATTCCCTGGCCAATTTTGTACAATTCGAAGTACTTGAAAGGAATTAATTATAGGTTTGAAAAGAACCATTCAAACAAATAGTTGGTTCATGGGCTTTAAGTCGGCGCATTGGTTGCGCGTTTGGTGGAAAACGCGAGTTGTATGTATTTCAAGATATCTATATTTTTTTATTACTCTTAGTTCTTGTGTATAAAAAATGCAATTGAAATGCAAAAAAAAAGAAATGAAAGGAAAAGAGTATCAACAAGTATGTTTAAATAATTTAATCTTAGTGCATAATTTAATTAACCATTTTAATTTCTCATTTATTTAGTACACATTTAATGGATCTTTATTTCTTAATTTAACACAAACAAAAAGAAAATATATATTTTGTCAGAGTACAATTTGTGTTTTCATTTATTCATTTATTACACTTTTATTCCCAGACGGGGTGGTTCATATCAGATATAAAGTATACATCTATTTGTATAAATATCTATCTGCGCATATAAATGTAAAGTGAGAAAGTTGTGTGGTAAGCAAAGAAATGGAAATTCAAATTTACAAATTGGCGCAATTTGCTCAACATATTAAGGGAAGATACATTATACGAAAACATAACATAAATCACATTTCAAAAATATGTTAGTTTCCCTGTTTTCAGTTTTCTTTAATTAATAGTGGAAATTTTAATGAATTTAGTTTAACTAAAAAAAATCGAAGTAGCCGAAGCAAAGCCATTTAAAAAAAAACTACTCCAAGAAAATTTAAATAAAGAACAAACAAACACATATATTCAAATTCATGATAATAACAGAGAATAATTAAAAAACAGAAAAAGAAACACATAAAACCGAAATGAAACCAAAAACAATCTAGATTTTATTGTAATTCCGTGTCTGTGTGTGTATTTCAGTAATTAATGTAAAAAATATATAAATTAAAACAAACAAAAAAAAAACCACAAAAATCTAACAATAAAATCGAGAAAAGCAACTTGAAAAAATGGAAGAAAAAAATCCGAGCAAAAAAATTGTAAAAAAACTAAATACAAACCTCTGAAAAAAAAAACACTGAACATAAAAAATGAAGGACAAAACATAAAGAAACTAGCGAAATAAATAAAATACAAAATATTTGAAAATATCAAGCGTTTTCAATTTTCCATTTTCTGGACTAAAAGTGGATAGCATTTTGTATACTCACCATTTCAATAATTAGTTCAGTTTGTATTTAATTTTTGTCATATGTATTATTTATTAATTAATTCGCTTCTCATAATCTTTATATATAGTATACATAAGTGATAGATTAAAAAAAAAACTGTTTCATTATCAACTAAACATTTTTTTCATTCCGTTCAAATTTTGTTATATATTTAATATATTTGTAATATTGTTTTTCTGGTTCGTTTTCGCATAAAATTCGATAAATATGATAATGAAAAAAATTTGGAATTTTTCATGGAAGTCTCAGATTTTCATTGATCAAATTTTCCGCTGCCGTCCTTGTTTAAGTTCAAGATATTGCCTAAACTAACTAACTTAATTTAAGTATATATTTAGGTGTGCGTTGTGTGTGTCTGTGTGTGTGGGTGCTGAACTGATATTTATATATGTGTGTAGTTATGTGTGAGTGAAAGTTTACTAGTTAAGAACTAAGTTAGGCGAGGGAGGAGATTGAAACAAGGACTCCTTCATTGCCAAGCTTCGATTTGCTCCCTCGTTCATCCGACCTCTTCTCCATTTCCTCGGAGGCTGTACAGCGGGCGGTGGGCGGTGGGCGTGGCGCCACAATGCACAGCCCCCGCATAAACCTTAAAGTACGATGCTTAAATCAGATTTGTCATTTTGTCCTTATATTCCATTTAACCAACACCAAGCGATTGCACAAAAAACCCGTTGTTGCTTACAACAAATTAAAAGAAAAAAAAAGCGCTAAGCTAAAACAGAAATAATAATGCAGTTTAATGTTACGAATTGGAAATCATGGTTTCCCTGCTATCGTAATCAAATTCAAACTCAAATTCGAATCCAGATTCAAAGTACATTACAACTAGGTCTTACAAATTATACCATCAGATACATAATGTTGTAAGATTATGTGTTTAGTGTTTAGTGTTTTGTTTGTTTGTTCATTTAAGATCAGTACAATTGGTGGTATTGCCTATGAGCTAAGATTAATGCAAACTATATATTCAGTAAATCATATTCTCGCAATTCGTTTTTCCATAACACGCTGGATATTGTTGGGCTTTGACTTCATTTATGAACAGCTTTAGTTTACGTTTCTCTCTCTAAAGATCCTAGCCTAGTTTATTCGAATGATTTGCCTCTTTGCAATGTGGTTTGTGATTAAGTAATAAATATTTATGCATATGGTTGGTGGTGTGTAAATATGTTAACCGCACTCATTGCTCTACGCTGTTTTTTTTTCTTGTTTTTGATTTTTGTTTTTTTTTGTTGAAGACAAATAAATGCAAACGTTTGCAGCTTGTTCGGTTGGTAGCTCTTAACATCTTAAAGCTAAATATTTTATATATTTTCTTGTAATATACGTAATATACGAGTGATCATCCATAATTTGTGTGTTGCTCAAAGCATTTTCAAACATTTCTTACGGCTAACGATACCTTT
Organism: Drosophila santomea; assembly: GCF_016746245.2. Taxonomy (NCBI): domain Eukaryota; kingdom Metazoa; phylum Arthropoda; class Insecta; order Diptera; family Drosophilidae; genus Drosophila; species Drosophila santomea. The sequence goes on from NC_053021.2 coordinate 3,638,919, forward strand.
TTTTTGACTAACAACGCGGTTTTCCGAAAAATCCATAATCGAAGTAAACGAAAATTCAAGATTAACTATAAAAATATGGGCTCAAGTTTTCAAGTGAGAGAGATTTGCACAGCAAAGTGAATTGGGGTAGCGTGATACAGTGGCGCCTAATGCAGCTAGTAACTAATTTTCTTAGGGCTAGGCAAAAATATACATAATAAGCATAATCTCCAAAAATTCCGTATCCTCCGCAAAAGGAGGAGGAGGGGGGCAGTTTTCAAAAAACTTCAAAGTCACAATGTTGGTTGGTTTGCTTAAGTGGTTCGAGTGGTTCGAGTGATTCCTATATATCTAAAAATCCATCAACTAGTTGTGGACTGGCATGGGCAGCTGGCCGAGCAGATTGTTGGCGAACTGCGAGTTGGTGAACTTAAAGTGTCGCTTGTCGTAAAACTTAAGCAGCGCCGGCGAGAACGGATGGTTGTTCTTCAGGTGCAGATAGTGGACCTCCGGCTCGCAGGTGGTGTGGCCGCACTCCTCGCACACGTACATCTGTGAAGAGAGAGTGGTATATGTGGATTACAGATAGAATCAATCACTTCCCATTTGCAGCATCCCAGAGGATGGATCGAAAAGCATGCTCACCTTGGCTCTGCGCTCCTTGTAGGCGTACTGGTGCTGAACGCTATGCACCTTCTGGCAATGCGACTCCAGGGAACAGCGCTGCGTGAAGCTTTTCTCGCACAGATTGCACTTGTACGGACGGACGCCGGTGTGGGTGCGCGTGTGGCGCTTGAGGTCGAAGGTGTCATTGAATCCCTTGCCGCAGAAGGTGCACAGATACCGCTTGATGTCCGAGTGGCATTTCATGTGCCGATTGAGCAGGCGCTGCAGCGAAAAGGTCTTCATGCAGACGCGGCATACGAACTTGTTGTTGCCCGAAGAGGAATCCTCGTTGGCTCCGCCGGATGAGCCCATGCAAAGGGCTTCGGCGGAACCGTGACTGCTGGCATTGCTGCTTGCACTGCTGTTGCTGTGGTGCTGATGGTGCTGCTGCTGCTGTTGCTGCTGGAGGGATTGCTGTTGCTGTTGCACCGACTGCTGTTGCTGCTGCTGCACCGATTGCTGCATACTTTGCTGCTGCGGCGAGCCTTGCTGCTGCTGCTGTTGCGAGTGGTGGCCATGCTTGCTGAGATCATCAATGCAATCGATATTGCGAATTCGGTGATGGCCACCATGGGCATTCTCCACGGCCAGCGGGTTCTTAATGCCATGGCCGCCGTTCACAAACTCCAGCTGCAGATCCGGCGGCAAGCCCAACTGTTGAAAAATGCATAGAATGATCATTAGTAATGGTTACGCATTGCGTTTATCTTGTAGAAGGAATCAACAAAACTAAGACTAAGACAATCACAGACAAGCACAAACTAGTGGCAAAGGTGAAATACACAAAAACGGGTTAGTTCCTAGAAAGAATCGTCAGTAAACTAAAAGCGCAGGCCTTCAATCCAATAAACTAGCACCAAAACTTTTCAATGAACTGCTTTTCCTAAAGTTTCGTGGAATTAAATATGATTTAAAACAAAAAGCCTTCGATAATCGCAGTCCATTGAAACGCAAATGATAGCCAATCTCTTAGAGAACCAACGCTGTCCGATTTCCGACTCTTCTTCCGCACTTACGCGCCGCTGCAACACTTTGCTCTCATTCAAAACGGAAACGGTGGGCGATGGCGCCAGCAAACCCGCTGCAGTGGCCGCCGCCGCCGAAGCCAAAGATCGCAGTGTGGTGCGATGCACCGTCTTGGTGGCCGGCACCTCTGGCGACGATTTCAGCGTGGATATCAACGTGATCATAGTGGAGCCATAGGCCACAGCTTTGGCGCGACCTCGCAGCTTTCTGCCGGACGACAATGGTGCCGGCGATGGTGCCAGAACATGAGTTCCCTCTGCAGCTGCTGCTGATGCTGCTGCTGTTGCTGCTAGGGTCTCCGCTTCCAATGTCAGCTCGTCGGTGGTGATCTCGGTAATTTCGGTTTTGGCTTCGTTAAATGGCTCTGGCTTGACCGTCACATCCATCGACACCATCTCGACGAATTCCGTGTACCTGGTGGTCTTCATCAAGGTGATTTGTTGTCCCTGCTTTTGCTGCTGTGATTGTGTATTTAGTGGTTGACCAAATGGATTACTTACGCTTTGGATGAGTGGCTTTGTGTCCAGCAAGGCAGCTGCTGCTGCTGCAGCAGCATTTGCGTCCAGAAGCGGACTGTTGCTGCTGCCCCCGCTGCTGTTGCTGCTATTTGTGCCGCCGGAGCTGCTACTGCTGCTCATTGGCCGCTGCAGGTGAGCGGCTGCGGCAGCCGCAGCAGCTGCAGCTGCAGCTGCAGCAGCAGTTGGCGAAGGCAGCGACATATTGCTGTTATCATGGCCATGGCCATGATGGTGCGAATGATGCGACTGTGGCTGCTGTTGTTGCTGGTGGTGAAAGTGATGATGTTGCTGCTGCTGCTGTTGATGATGCTGCTGTTGCTGCTGGGCATAGATGTTGTGCTGCTGGTAGGCAGCGGCATGTTGCTGCTGCTGCTGGTGGTGCGACTGCTGCTGCTGCTGGCTGAGCAATTGCTGCTGCTGTTGTGACATCATGGCAGCTTGCTGCTGATAGCCGCCGTGCTGCGGCTGCTGTTGCATCATCAGGCCACGCGTGGCATGCTGATACGAGGGCGGTGGTTGCTGCTGGACATGCTGCTGCTGCTGCACGCCATGCTGCTGTTGCACATTGTGCTGCTGCTGCTGTTGCACATTATGCTGCTGCTGTTGCTGCTGCACACCATGCTGCTGATGGTGCTGGTGCTGATTGCTGCTGCTCCGGGCCATATTGTGGGTGAGCTGCGTCAACAAATTCTCGTGCAGGGCATCCAGCTGGGATGTGTTGGCATTGTGCTGCTCCACCGGCGTCACTGAATCCGGCGTTAGCGAGGGCGTGGACACCAGCTCAAAGTCCTGCCGCGGACTGGTGGACTCCTCGTCGTCCACACAGCTCCGTTGCAGGAATGAGCTCAAGTCGACGGCATCGGACAGCTGCTCCAGTAGATGATCTGTCTGCGAACTCAGCATCAGAGTGGCCGTGAACTGCAGCGGATCGACGGCTCCATTTGGACACTGACCCGAACTGGCAAGGTCGGACATTATAGCATCCTCATAGGCGCTGGCATTGAACTGACCGGAGCTGCCCATCGTTGCCTGGATTATGTTCTGCGCAAAGGTGCCAATATCGATCTTGGCCTCGTCGTACTCAATGTCCGGCTCATCCTTGAGTATTATGCCGTAGGCTGAGGGATTACCGCCGTAAAAGGGATGACCCATCATTGATGTTTGACCACCACCATTGTTGTTGTTGTTGTTGTTGTTGTTGTTGTGTTGATGATGATGATTATGGAATTTGGAATTGGATTCGTTATAGTTAGAAACACTGGCGAAGTTCAATAGATTATTACCGTCGAGACTATTGTTTGGACCACCAACACCGCCACAGTTGATGTAACCATTGCCGCCACCACCACCACCACCACTATTTGCCGATGGGCCACCACCTGGCCCCGATGCTCCACCACCTCCGTTACCAGCACAGCCTCCACCACCGGAACCTGCCGACATAATGTACGCTGCCGCTGCGGCGTTTTGCAAGAAATTCGCTGGATTTGCGTTGAAATGCGAGTGATTGGCGCCGGGACTCTGACCCGTATTGTTGCTGGCCGTGCTCTGTTGGCCGCTCTTGAGGCTCTCGTAGAACGGAGGCAATGCTCCCGTTGGCGGTGAGTTGGGTCCGTAGTTCCCTCGGCCGTCGCGACCGCCGCCCATGCCACCACCGCCTCCGGCACCGGATCCAGGTGAACCAGCACCGCTACCGGCGTTCTGATTGCCACTGGACGACCCGCTGCCGCTGTTCTGGCTGCCAAAGCCGGACGATTGAAAGCCCTGGCCGGCGGCACCGCTGGAACTGCTGCTATTCCGTCCGTGTCCGGCTGCAGCAGCCAAAATGCCCGGCAATGATCGCACCAAGCGTGGATTTAGCCTTTGGGATTGGGCCAGCAGAACGCGGGCAGCCAAAATCGTGCTGCGACGCCTTGCCTCGCGCACCTGACGCGCTCGTTCCAGGCGCCTGGCGTTCAGCTCCTCATCGGAGTCGTACGAGGGGCTTCTTCGCTTCGGCACGTGATAATCGATGGGCTCCTGCTGCTCGGGTCCCAGCTGATCCAAGGGGGGCAGTAGGAAACCAGCCCGGCTGGTAGGCAATTGGGATTGCGGTGCCCGTTGAATCACCGAGCAACGGACGGCGGGCGCGGGATCACGCGGAGGCGGCGGACTTGGTCGCTGATCCGCCGGTGGCGGTGTGCTGCGCAGTCGCAGGGACAATGGTTTGATCACCGGCAATGGTGGCTTCTCGTCCACAATGAGCTTGCAGCCCCCATCAGAGTCCGAATCGGATTCGGAGTCACTGTGGATATGCGGTGAAGCTGGCGAGGTTTGGGCGAGGGTTAGGGACAAATCCTTAGGCTCTTGGGGATACTCTTTGCGTTGGGCCTGGGTTAAGACCACGCCGGTATTATAGAATCGTGGGCGTGGCGCCTCTACGCCCACATCCACCTCGTCGTCCTCTTCCTCCTCCTCTTCGCGCTCCACCTGCTCTTCGTTCTCTCGCTGTTCTGACCTCTCAACGGACTTCTCTCTCTCGCTCTCCGCGGGCTTCTCTTTCTCTTGCTCTTCTTGCTCTTCCTCGTCCTCTGCTCGCTGATTTTTTGGTATGCTTATTGGGGAATTTTCAATTGTACAGTCTTTAGTGGCTAAAACGGAGGCGGCTTTGCTATTATTAACCAAATTGTTAACAATATTATTTTGTGCAGTGGTGGCGGTGTTTGGTGTCAAACGCTGCAGCAACTCGGCGGCAAAGTTTTCTGCAAGAAAAGAGGAGAACAGTGAATTAGCATCAGGTGTCCAAAATAACTTAACTTAATACAAACTATCAAACTATATATATGAAAACCTTGTGGAACCTAATAGAACGAGTGCGGGCGAAAAAAGAAACAACGGAAAATCACCGAAAATGAGAGAAGCTAAGAGTTATGAGTCTCCGAAATTTTTCTGATCCGTTCGCTCGGACGATTGCCATTTAACTGTAAAAAGGAACGGACTTTCGATTACACCGCGTTTCTTCCTAATATTCGTCCATTCGCGTGTGTGTGTGTATGGTGGGTGGTTGGAAGCGCAGTTTCTAACTGTGTCTGCAAGTGCAGAGTTGTCAACAGAGTAAAGAAATTATGAAAATTGTACAGCAGCTTGTGTCTTTAAGAATTACATACAACTTATTAACTTGAAACTGACAAAACTAAAATAATAGTAATTAACCATTACATTTGAAATGTTTTAAGCCATTATTTAAAGCTTTTTACTAAAATTCGTTAACAGTGAGCATCTTTAATTTTCTAGTTCGCGGCTTCCCTTTTCGCCCGTTTTCGAACCAAAGCTTAAAGCGCCCTCTCTCGGATGTTCATGCAAGCAATCATTCTCGATAGCGTTCAGTTGCGAAGTGCTCGGATTTGTTAAAAGTTAACTTAAGTGGTGTTTTTTAATTAATTGCGCGAATCGCCAATTGCAAGTGCAAGTGCAAAGACAAAACGGGCAAAGACAAGGTTAGCCGCTGAAAAAGCCGTCTTGGCTTTAAATCAAAACAAGTGCAGCGAAAAAGGCAAACAAGAAAACCAACAACACTGCACAGTAAGTTGTTACTTTATTGCTATTTCGATCAAGATCAAGGCTTTTTCGTCGAAGTGTGAGTGTGTGTGTGTGCTTGGTGGCGTGGGTGTGCGTGTTTTTCTTGGCCCTTAGCGAGTGTGTAATTGCATTTGTACGTTTGCTTCTATGAATGTACATATGTATGTATATGCATGTACTGTTTGTGCAATTACAGGAGTGTGTGCAATTACAAATGCCGATCACGCATTTGCCATCTCGCTCTATTGGTCATGGCCAACTGTTGCAGTCGACGTCGCATAAATTCTAACTGTGTAATGCGCACACACAGCAACACACACACACATGCATACCCGCATTTTCTTATTTTCTAAAAACAAAAACGTTTAACTTTAAGGTATTATAATACGTTGAATATTATTTTAAAATGCGAATTTCATGCCACATTAAATTCGAAAATAATTGATTGCTTGCCTTGTCGATTTAACGCATTTTACCCCACCCCCACCAAATGCCTGACATGCCATTTCAGTTTTTTTAATGGGTTAAAATACGGGCCACGCCCACCTGGTCACATTCTACACGCCCACACTGGCATTCTACACGGCTTCTACATGTAACAAGTTTCAGTTGTTGATGTGTGCGTGCGTTTGCATTGGCCATAGTTGTAATTTATTTTATTGTGTTAAGGTCAAGGCGAATTGTAAAATGTTGATAATTACACAAGCACACACAGAAAACATGTTTGAGCTTGAGTTTTTCAAGTTGAAAATAAAATGCGAATAAGGCGGCATTTGTTTTTCAGCTTGTTGTGTTTTTTTCTTTTTTTTGTAGCATTTTTGTGTGTTGCTGCGATGAGGAAATGAATTTCAATTGATGTTGTATTGTACAATAAAAAAGCAAAAAACAAAGCACAAACATTGACCTCGAGCGAACAGCAATTAAAACAAAGTGAGAAAATAAAAAAAAAAGAGGAAAATCACTTAAACAATTAGAATTTTTCTAGCGAAAAAGAGAGGGCAATAATTGGCGATTAAATCGAGTCCCGTATCTGAGCATCTCGCTCTCGCCAGCGATCGCGGGTTCAATGGACGTTAGTTTTATCCTTTACCGTAAATCAATTTGCATAGTAGCGCCATCTCTCCCACACCCGCTTGTGTGATGAAATTTAAATTTATGCCCCACTGAAATCGGCGGCTTCCACCGATTTTGTCTAGCGCCAAATGCGTCGTAAACACACGCAACAAAAATGTAAAAAGTAAAGAAATAAAATCGGAGAAAAGGGAATATAACAAATACGCAAAACGTAGAAAGGTTCGAATTCAAATCAACAAAAAAAGTGAAATACTTGTGCACTGCGAAAAAATGTAAAGACTCGATCTTCCAATTTGGTCTATAAAGTTTATTATAAAAGAAATACCATTGCACAACTATCATCTAATGAATCGGGAAATTGTAAACCAAAAATTCTGTCAAATTGAACTGCATAGGAAATTCTTCCTGTGTATTATACAATATATATGTACATACACATATGTCAATAGTGCATGACAATGCCGACAAAGCAAAGCATTTCGAGTCGAACCGTTGAAGTTGTCGTCTAGAATTCGTAAGATATTTTGTATTCTTATTTTTTCGCGCCCTCTACATACGTATGTATGTATGTATGTATGTATGTATGTATGCATGTATGTATGTATGTATGTGCGTATGTATGTACATATGGATTTTTGATTTGACGGGTTTGCCGCCTGCTAATTGGGTAGATGAACCCAGGCTTTCAGTATTCTGCGGGAATTTCCAGGTGATTTAAATGAAGTAGTGTCCCTCTCAGTGGGTGGGTGGGGTCTTATCAATGTATATATTTAGTTTCTAGTTGCGTTTCATACATGTAATTAAATACACGTATTCGAACATTGAGGAAGTATTTTCACACTTTTTGTGTATTATAATTTTTATGCGGGTGACACCTGATCGCAGAGAACCTGTAAATTCCTTATAAAGGTGTAACCCTTCCAGCTGTGGGCGTTTCCACTTGTTCATCGAAGAGTAGGCAGAAAGTCAAAAGATATAATATAATAATATTTATATAATTTTTTAAACATTTATGTAATGTTTATGGTACAGAAAGAGAGGGATTATGCGAGAGAATGGAATAGAGATGGCGAGGTTCGTCAAATTCCAAACGCATTCTGAGCTTATCGCATATGGAATTCCTGGCATGCACGACAATTCGATGACGGCACACTCACACACACACACACCCACATCCACCTGCCTCCTCCTTTGAGTCAATCGTTCTTCTTGTATTAAATATTTTCAGTTTGTCTGCTTTTTTGTCGTGTGGTTGGTTCTGTGTGTCTAATTGCAAATGCCAAACACGTTGACAGAGGCGGTAACGTTTTCCAAGCAGCTCTGCCCATATACATAGTATGCATATACATATATAAAGCTAACTATATAGTTACTGATATATATATATACATTTATCGCTGGCTAAACAATGAGTAGATCCGGACCCAAACTATTGAAATCATCATGTTTTTCATAATCATACCGTTGATCATCATGCTGTACATACATATACTGTACATACATATATTGACCCCAATACGAATAACATGCACCAGGTGCTGTTCTCTTGATTAGCTATTGTTTAGACATTTAGCAATGATCGGATTTGCCAGATAATTGCTATTGGCTATACCGCAAAAAAGAAGAGTTAATACAACCGCCACATCTCCGATAAAAACTTAATTAATTGTGTCTTCATTTGAAGTTGGCAGTAGTAAATGAAAGAGAAAAGTACAAAGCAGTGGAGCAATGTCAGGCCTCCATGAACTTTTAGCCAATCTTCGGCTGGTGACACACTTGTAATACCCATTGATCCGCCCCAGCAGCCACCCATCGCAAAACTACAAAAAAAAAAAACCCGAAACGATTGCAAATGCTGAACGAAATTTAATAGAGCATGAAACTGAGCGGAGAACGTTGACAAATGCGACTAAAAAATGCTTAAATGCTTGGCTTAAAAATGAGATGGAAATAAATGCAAGAGTTGGTTGAAAGTGTCATCGATTAGCCGACAGACAGCTTATCACTTCCCTGGTTAACTGACAAGTGCGTGTTTTCAGTTCTGCTCCTTTTCAAATGTCCAGCAAAGAATCGAAACATATTAGGGGCAGAGAATAGAATAGCAGATGCAGAACCCTTGTCAAGAGAAGGGTGCAAAAATAAAGAGGAACGGCAGGAAGGTGCTTCCTGTGATCCTGCCAAATTGATGAATGCATCCGTTTGAAGGAAGAGGAAGTTCGAGCTTCTAACAGGTGCTTTTTTGGATCAGGTCCTCCTTTCCCTGGGATCCTTTTCCCTTTTCTTTTTTTTTGGTTTTTTTTTATCGTTTCATTCGCTGACCAAATGACCTAATGTGCGCGCGTTTCCCCTACAAATTATGTAGTGTAGTGTAAAAGCCTAAACAGCAAACCCTTCTGTTATTTCTTCCCTCCGATCTTGGCAGCATTTAGCAATTCTAATGCCAAAAGGAGCCAAGTGTTGTGCCAACCCATTTGCAACACGATCCAATCGGATATAATCGTATATCGTATATTTTTTTTCGGCTACTCTCTTTACTTTTTTGTCTGTATCGAGATTAAGATCGCAGGCCCTCGGGACAGTCTATAAATTTATGGGCTCCTTTTCTCGCTCCCCAAATGAATTTGTCTCTAACGCCCAATTTGGCTTTCGGTTTATATTTTTTGTGTTTTTGTTTTTTTTTTTATTTTAGGGTTTGCTCTTGCTCAATTTTTTGTTGTTGTATCCTTTCGGTGTCTTCCGCTTCAGCTGCTGTTGATAGTTCGATTTCTAAGGGCCTCCAAGGTCTTTATTAGGCTCTTCCGTCTCGGGTTACCCACTCATTTCATCCGCTGGCCGCAAAACTTAAAATGCATTAAGTGCCATGCAATTAAGTTTTATCGATCCTCGAAAATCTGCCCATCGCGATTGCCGCTTGTGTGTTATATATGTGTATTTATAAACATGCCCTGTTGTGTCCGCGCTCCACATATGTATTAAGTATATGAATTATAAATTGCCGACGCGTTAACAAAATAATTTCGTTTAACTTAATTACGTTTTCTTTGGTTAATGCTCTCTTCCTTGGGTGAGGAGTTCTTGTTTATGGTTTTTCTTTACAATTTTTTTTTTTTTTTGGGTCTTTTATCAAAAGTATTACCTTGACATATATAATGCCTCTTTCAACATGCTTTCCAACTTAATATGTTGTATTTAAAGTTTGCTGCCTAAGTCTTTTGTCTTAAGAAAACATGCATAATACAAAAACCGCTGTGAGTTGGGTTATTGGTTGAGTTCTGTACATTTCCCCACGATTCCAAACATTTAAATGTTTCTGCCGGCGCTGCTTCGTTTTCAAGGTCGAAATTGCAACGAATTATGGCCGCCACTAAATGTTGGTTAAGCATTTAATGTTTTTTTGTGTGAGATATCGCTGTTCGTCATCATCAACGTTGCCAACCACTCAGGGCCTCCGACTTGAAGCGTCTTAAATTGCAAACCACATGGAGCTTAAACATTTGTACACACGACAAAAATATGCATACGAATGCCTTTCAGATGCATTTTCTAAGATGGTTTGCCTTTGGTTAAGCAGCTAATATGTTATAAGCCATTTATTTTTGCAGTGTGGCGAACACAGTTACCAACAAGTTGTGCTAACATGTGCTACGTTTTGTGCAGCTGCTAATTACAGTTGCTTTTATTTATTCGCTGCCAGTTTGCGATTGTTGTTGTTGTTTCTGTTGCTGTCGCTGTTCTAATGCAGCTTTTATGTGCTTTTCAATTTGTTGTTGGCTGTTTTTGGTATTAATGTCAATGCTAACCTTGCTCTCTTTCATTTGACTCGTTTACATTGCAATTTGTGCTGTTATGTCGCCGCTTAGACCTGAACTAAATGTGGCATTGACAAGTGCCAAATATACTGTACACGCAGATAGATGGCCAACAGCTAGTTGTCCTGGCCAGAAGGCAAAACGGGCAAATCAAATCACACCCTTATCTTTATAATAGAAAATATAGTTAATTAGTTATATATAGTTTCGGTTTCAGCTTTGAAAGCAACCCTATCTCAACCCCACTTGACCACATTTAACCCAACTTTGCAAACAAATCGGGGACGCACTAAACAAAAGTGCAACAAACTGCTTAACAATAATGCTGAAAAAAGAAGCTGCGATAAAGTAAAACGGAAAAATGTTTGCTTGCACACGACTAGCTATACACACTCCTTTGGGGCAAAGTTTTAACGCAATTGCGTTAAATGATTTGTAAGCCAATGTGGCATGAAAAAAATTCAAAACAAAAATAGATGAGGCTGCACCCTGTTGTTTTTGTTGTCACCGTGAAATGTTAATGAGGCAGGCACGAACTGTGAACGGAAAATCGCTTTTCGGTTCTATATTTGTATATACATATATGTATATGTACATACATGTTCGTATAGACTAGATGTCTGTTTTTCGAGAAGAACTGTGTTAGGAAGGTGCGGTTTCAGAAATTGCGCCAAAAAAAAAGGAACCTTTTGGCCTTAAGTATAGATAATCCTTTTTGGCTATAATATATTGTAATATTGTATTTGATGTACCTACCAAATTTTGCATTCCATGATCTGAAAACTACTTGGCTAACTATAGATATTCATGAATAGTAGAGCATAAGTCAGACATATGTGGCTCTATTGGCTGTAACAATTAGCACATGCACATGGACAGCCTTCGATGCTGTTTCGGTTTTTTTTCCCCCCAGTTAGTCAGTCCATTTAGTACGTCAGTCAGTCAAACAGTTGTTCAATTCGCCCTGACTGCAATTGTATGGTTTTTAGTTGCTATTTAGCATGCTTCTTTGTGCAACTGACACACAGACAAATGAGACACCAAATTTAGGTCAACGCATATAATGTATTCATTCTGAAAACGCTTCTCAATTGGCAAGTGTTCGTGTGAGTTTTGTCTACATCAATATTTATATTTGTATTGGTCAGTTCCACAGCGTAGCAACAACAACTGTTGCAAAAAAATAAAAACAAAAACAAACAGTAAACATTTGGTTGACAAACTCATTTACAGCGTTTGAATAAAAGGCTGGAAAAAACGTAACGGAAATTCATCAAATACGATACAGAGAGTTCAGCAAAATCGTTAATATACGAGTATGTATGGCGTAAAACTAACTGGGGAATCAATTGAGTAACTAGTTCTTTTTAGCGGTTTCCTTTAGCCTTCGAAACAGGTGGCTTTAATTAATTGCAGGCACTTGTTAATGAGACAGTGATGAACCTTTTAAGAAACTAGTTTCGGGCTCTCATCCCCTGCGTGCACATTTAGATTATTTACATAGGTGCTGTGTTTTCGGGAAACTTTATTCCTATATTAACTGCTGGCTAGTTGACCTTATTTGGTTGTATTTAACACAATGTAACCTGCATTTTCTAACTCTATCGAATTAAAAGGGGCTTAAAAATATTTTGTTCGGATTCATGTAAATTCTCTAATTATAATTCTCTTATAAATCCACCGCTGATGCATTTAAAAAAGAGAAAAAATCATTTTTAACCGCATCTGGTTGACCTTGCCTTCCGTTATATAGGCCCCCGATTACAACATGGTATCATCAACTGTCAACGGCAAACGAGCACGTTGAAATTTTAGCAAAGGCAACTAAACAAAAGCTGAAACAGAAAACAACGAAAATCAATAATGATGATGATGATAATGATGATGATGATAATGATGCTGATGATGATGCGCATCGCACCGTCAACTTGCTTAACTCTTGCTCTCAATATCGATTGCTAAATGCGAACGGAGAGTGAAAAGCCAAGAGAAGCGCTCTGCCTTGTTTTAACTGTAAACATATAACAAAACTTTTTTTCCAGGAGTTGGGTGACCCACATTTGCATACAGAAACAAAAAAAAAAAGCAAATAAAAAAACCAAAAACAAAAATAAAAAACGAAACCGAAACACGTTAAGGAGGAAAACAATAATGCGAGATTATGTTAAGCAAACACCCACTTACAACACTTCTTTGCATCTTCTCCCCCATTTTTCATTTATTTTTTTCGTGTTTTGTCTTTTTTGGATTTTGTTACAAATATGAAATTATGCGTATAAATTTTATTTTGGGTCTGAGAAATGAAATGAGCCAAAACCGCAATCAAAAAACAAGACAAAAAAAATACAACAAAAGTATAAAGTGATTGTTGTTGCTGTAAATGCCGCTCTGTTCATTATGACGTAACTGCTGCTGTGATTACGGACCCGGTGTTAATACAGTTAAAGCGGCCTAACCTTGAAAACCGGTAGATTTTTTTTCTTTTTTTTTTTAACTTCATTTCATGTGTGCCCCACTGTTGTGTGGGTATGTGTGCATATCATTTATTACTTGGCTTTAATGTGTAGTTTCTTGTCGTTGTTTGTTGTCCTATTATTATTATTATTATTATTACTATTGGTATTATTAGATTTGTGTTTGTTGGTAATTTTCACTTGCAGTCCGCCACCAAAGAAAAGACTTAGGCAACGAACTTGATATTGATATTGAAATATTTGACACTTGTCAACAAACACACAATTTGGGAGAGTGTGTGTGAAGTGACGACAACTAGATTTTATTGTGATTTTGCGGTCATAAAAAGTGAAAATTACCCAAACGCTTAGTTTTGATGAATCAGTTGTTTAGAGTTAGATATTTAGAAAATAACGGTGCTAATATTAAATAAAAGTCAGCCATGAATAAGTCATCTTCCTATATATAATACATCACCAATCTGTCGTAATTATGTACATATATCTTTAAACAACAGGTATAATTTAATTCGTATTACTACCCACTCGAGACGGTTAGTGTGGGTGCGAGTGCGAGTGCGATAAAGATGCATTTGCAGAGTGGTAGAGAGAGAGAGAGGAAAGAGCGATGATCGCATATGGCATCTCGACAAAAAAGTTGCATACAAAACAAACATCTGCATACAAACAGACATGCAGGCGTGCATGATACGCATACACATGTAACAACATATTCATATGTATGTACAGATACATAAGTCTTTTCAGGTCAGGGTTGACTTGTGACTGACTAAATGAATGAATGAATGACTGCATGAAACTGCATTTAGCTGCGATTGTCTCTCTTTTCCTCGCACGACTAGCTAAAGCATTGACAACTCGTACTATATAGTCGAAACCCCCTTTCGATATCTGCCCCCGCACCCCCCTGATCCGCGATATACGCGATATACCATATGCGTTAAGCACATTGCATTGGAGGCTGAGGCTGCTGCACCTCTGAACTGGTTTTTTCCCCAGCTTTCGGCTTGACAAACGCAGCCATTGACAAACTGATCAAGCTCACAGTCAGTTGCGCATATATCGGCAACTATATAATGCGGACGTACCTATATAGATCTTCCTTCTTTTTTCTCTTTTTTTTTTGATTTTTTTTTTTGGCAGATATGTGAAATTTTATCGCCGTTTCGATTTTTGGTCGTTCAAAAGAAATTTCATCAGAGGCCAAAAACGAATAAGCACAAAACCTTTGTCTCATTCGAAAATTGTGCAATTTACGCAGCTCATCTGCCGCAAGCCAAAAGTATCACAAAATAGCCCCCCATTATTCAATTATGCTTAATACCTATGGATTTGTGAAATTTTTCGGCCATTCCGTTCCGTTTTTCTTTTATTTTGTATCCGGAGAAATTTGCATAAATTGTAAATTTGTGTGTCGATTTTAATGGCTGCAAAGTGTGGTCACCGTATTTCGCATTTTCGGGGGAAATCTAAAATAAGACTCAATTAATACAACAAAATTGTATTTTCTGATTAAGTTTCTCTATAAATATTAAATCCATTAAGGTACTACCCTAATGCGGAAATTCATTTGCAAACAATCAATAAATAAATCCTTTTTTCTCCTGTTGCTTAAAGCATTCAAAGCATTTCAAGTGCATTACTTTAACGTGCCAAATATTTAAGCTTGGTTTAATTGGAAGCTATGTTAGATTAATTCGCACACTTGAAAACGGTTCGCCATTGAAATAATGTCTACACCTATCACGTTACACCCCCCACCCCCACCCCCACTCCACACTCACTCACCTCATCGCTTATTATTTTTTTGCACATGTTTATTTTCGGATAGGGCAAATAAAAACCGTTTCGCTGCCCGCCTCTCGCGCCTTTTGTGGTTTTTGGCCAGGCCAAAACGTGTTTGTTTTTTTCCGCCGATCTTCTGCCAACAAAAACGCAAATATTTCACAAAAAAACAGTTAACTTTTTGTTTTTGCTGTTGTTAACATCAAACGAGAATGAAAACGAGTTCTATATTACTTGCGGCCTGCGCCTGTGCTTTTTGCTGCTTTGATTACAAATGGTTTAAAAACGTGTTTGAAACAATAAAGTAAAAATTAAAAATACACAAAAATATATCAAACGAAACAAGTTTTCCCCACAGTTTCGGCCGCATAAGAGTTGATAATAATAATTTGACAAAAATTATAAGAAATTCTCAGCTCAAGCGATTTACAAGTTATTGACACTTGTGCGATTGCAGAAAGGGAGGGGAGAAAGAATCAGAAATTCACAAAAATCAGAGACAAGAATTGCGAATATATTGTGCAATTTATTTGTTTTGACTGCGCTTCACTTGTCAACAGAGAAGTCGTTTTATTTATGGAACGTATCCAGAGCTAAGGCATAGCAGCTATTAAAAATAAATTGTATACATTTGAAAATTTTTAAATTCGGTCTGCTTGTATATTCTCTTAATTGAAACACATGCCATATTCAATTTTAGTCTTTCATGCATTTCGGATTCAATATTTATAATTGTTTAGCTTTTTTCCAAACTGTTTCTATTGTTTATTTGTTTTTCTAATTTTTCTCTATTTCCTTCTCGTTGACTGCTTCCATTGATCTTATCATTGCGTATCCATATCAAAACAAGGTAATTCAATTAGAAGTAGTTGCAGCCCACGGAAAAATAATGCATTTTCATGCCAGAAGAACAAAGGGAGATGGGTGTATGGTGTAGAGGGAGACAGGGACAAAGACAAAGAAAATACACGCACCATCATTATCATCATCATTGCGCTGATCATTGCCCATGATCACGAACATATATATATTTATATCTTCCCGCTGCCTTTCGTTCTTTCTTCGTTCTTTTGTTCTTCTTCAACATTGCTCCTTCTTTTCGTCTTCTTCTTCTTCTTTGACTGCATACCAAAAAAAGGCAAAAGAAAAACACCCAGCAAAGGCGGACAAAAAAAAACTCGCTTCCTTTTTTCAAATGTATACTCTACGTTCTTTTTGCTCTCTTCTTCTTCTGCTGCTGCTGCTTCTTCTTCTCGGTTGGCAGCACTTGAGACCTGTTTTCTTGTCAGTCTCTCCCTCTCTCTCTCTTTCTTTCAGTGTTCCTCTCTGCCGTTTCCTTTGTGCTGAGTATTCTTGTTTGTTGATTCACTGCACAAATAAATCTCGGCTTTGAATGTTATCGAGGTGTGCAGGATTCTCTGGTTGCCCTTTTTCGCTTTTCTCTCTCTCTCTCGTTCCGATTGTCAAATATCGTTTTTGGTTGGGAGATTAAAAAAACCTTTAGCACAGGTAGTTCAGTTCCACACGCACACACCTACACATACATACACATAGTGCATTGTTTTATCAGTCCTTCGGCAGGTAAAACTAATGCCAAAAAATAAAGGTACGCATACGAGGGAAAAGGAAGAAAAAAGAGGAGGCGAAAAAGAACTCATTTGGACGGCCTATTGGAGAAATCAAGTTTGCTGCCGGAGTCTTTCGATTAAAAACTACTAAGGTAGCCAACTTGAGCTTGCCAAAAGTTCCATGATATGCAAGTTAATATGCATATATTTACTCAAAATATAAATATTCCAATTCTAGTGTTAATTGTTTATATTTTTTCAATAGGCCTGCTCGCTACCATCAGGGATTTTTAATTGCTACACTTGTTTTTTCTTCTTGATCAATGAGTGCTGAAACTATTTGATTCTAATAAGCTTTTGATAATGAAAAGGGTTACCAATATGAGGCTTGATTAATCAATGCAGAAAGAGGTCTCATCAGCCTATATTCCATTTACATATGCTCAATCAAGTGGAGATGCCCATCTAAACTCCAATTAGTTGAGGATTGGAGAGCGAATGATCTGGGGGGATCAAGCGCTTAATTGAATAAACAATAGAATTGATTTGATTTTCGAAGAAAATCTCAGCACTGGCACTATGAAGTAATGGGTTTTGGGTTTTGTTTTCTGTTACTGCCCCCTTGTCTTTCTCTTTTTGCATTTACCTTACCATTTACCTCATTTACCACTTGACTTTTGCTTTTGACTCGTCGTCGTCGTCTGTGTTTTATTTTTTTTTGGTTTTGTTTGAGATGGTGAGTGTTGTTTGGAGAGGGTTCGCTGAACTTGTCTCTGGAGAAGGGTCGCGAGGTCTTTAAGGGAACCTTTCGCTAACTTCCGCTCGAGGATTGCAACATCTGCGTGTAAGCAGTGTGTGCAATTGAACTTGCAGTTCTAACAGCTGCAGAATTTGCATGGATCGCTCGCTCTCCTTTATTTTTGGAAATTTCTTTATCGCCGATCGGTCGATCAATGAATTTCCTTTCGGTTATTTATTAACTTTTACTAGCGGCCCAAGAGAAATTCGCGGCATAAAGATCGCTGGCCAAAGATAGAGGAAAATGTAACAGGAAGTTATATGCTCATAACTTCCAGCTGTGGAGGGCGAAGAAACTAGGAGGAATTCTTGTCCATATATGCATGAAGTTCAGTTCAGTTCGGTTTGGTTCGGTTCGGTTTGGATTTCTCGGGCATCTTGGCTCGCATTTTGCTTTTTCTCCTGTGCCAATGTTCATCCTCCAAGGCCCTTTAGCATTTCACAAGCTCTGTTCTTTTTGCCTTTCCTGCCTCTTCTGGTGGGTTTCTTCTCTGCAGTCTTCAATTCGACTGGTTCTACAAGTTTTATTATGGCCAGTTGCCTTGACTTTGCTTAGGCCAAATGGCAGACGACGTACCTACAATGCACCCCACCCAACGTCCTCATTCCCAACCCCCAACCCCCATTCTCCTGCTCCACCTCCAACCAACTGAACTTGGCTCTCATGATCGTCATGATGATCTTCTTAGTCATTGTGTGTAGTTGGGACTTTAGCGCAAGTCTAGGCTGCAAAACCAAACAAAAAGAAGTTATTTTTCTGCTCCACACTCTTTTCTTTTCGCTTTGGCTGTGGTTCTTCATCTTCTGGCAAAACTTGTACTTTTGCGTGGTTGAGAGGAGATTTTTTCTTGTATCTGGCTTTTAGTACCTTGTACTTTGCTAGTTATATAATTTTTTTCGCTCATTCTAGCTTCCCTCTAGTGTGCGAGTGTGCGCTCAAGTGTGTGAAGTTCTTGGCCATGGGCACAGCCCACTAAAGCCAAGAAAAACACGAACAGCAAGCGGTAATTGAACAAAAAAGTGAACAGGCAGTGTGACCAGAGGGTTCTTTGGAATCAGAGCAGCATGAGAACACATGGTAATGGACAAGAGCTAGGAGCAGAATTATTAAAATAATACCTAAAACAATAGTAAAACCTGCACAGATTGATTAAAGTTAAAAATCAGAACTTCAAAGGGGCTTTTATAGTATAGTATAGTATAACTGTTGAAGGAAGGTATGCTATAAAACATTCTACGAATCAGATGAGGTCATAAACTACTGTGCAATTCTATCCTATTTTTTAATTGGTTCCTCGAGAGTATAAGGTTGCGAAACGATTTCCCTTCAAATAACTTCCAACACAATATCCGCAGAACTCATAAAAATTATACAGCGGAAGCGTTCATAATACATTTTTAAGTGGATGGGCGATAGAGATGATGAAGGGAACTTGGACGGCGATAAACCGGGAGGAACCGAGAACGCAACATGTTATTTAATTTAATAAATGTATATAACACTCTACAACACGCTCCGTGAAAATAATATATATATAAGCTATAACCATGAAATATAATGCCTGCGTAAGGGGCAAAATTATGAGGCTGCGTGTGAGAGACGACGCTTTTCTTGAAGTGACTTCGAGCTATGGTTGAATAAAAATATAGATATAATTATGGCCAGACAAAGGGCAGTTAAAAAACCTTAGAAACAAAAGACTTTAGCGAAAAACGTGGAAAGAACGCTGAATGAAATTCACTTTCAAATAAAATCGAAATGAACTTAATTAATAAAACCCGACCCGGAATCGAAGAAAGTTATTCTCGCCTAATCATTTATGAAAATTTTAAACCTTTAACCTAAGTCCAGCGCCTAAATCGAAATGACTTAATAAGCATGCTGGGCGATTATATAACAGAAACAGACAAAAAATAAAAAGAAAACTGAAAACAGAAAACGGAGAACAGAACCGAAAACAGAACAGAGACTGGGGAACTTTGGTTGGCTTTTGGCTAAAAAAAATAAATAAATAAAACAAAATAAAACGCTTACGAAATTCAATGAAAGTGATTGATGTCGAAGTAAAACCATAGCTCCGTTTTGGAGAATGGAAGATAGACAGGGCAGATATAGATACAAAGATACACTGGGGACGAGTTCGTCATGGTGTGGGCGAAAAGCAATAACAAAAGCTGCCCAAAAGTGTAGCTTGAAATTTGAAAAGATTTCCAGGCAATAGATATGGCACATTGTATTATTGCTACCCGATGTCCCATCGGCAAACAAAAATTGACTGACTGACAGATTTGTAGCAATTATTTATCCAAGTAAATTAAAATTCTTTGCGTTGTTCTCTGATATTTTTTTGCTCAAAATATTCCAAACGAGTCACAAAAAGCATTGTTGTCAGAACGGTTAAGTAAACGTAAAGAAAATATATTTATAAGGTGTATTCGGTAAGCCGTGTCGTTTTAGAAAAATGTAACTTACCATTTTGAACTTGGCCAGTGGCGCGTTCGACTTCCAATTCCGCAGGATTTTGTGTTTGATTGGGATTTGCATTTGGATTCGGGCTCTGATTTTGATTGAGATGTTCGAGACTGTGGCGCGATTGTCCGAAGTAGTGACGACGATGGTGGAATCGCTTGCGTGTGAGGCTCAGTGGCTGTTGATCTGAATCGGGCACCTGTCCGAGCACCTGTTGTCCCTGACCTTGCGGTTCCGGTGGTGGCGGTGGTTGGGATGTGGGCGTTGGCGTGGGCGTGTGCGAGGGCGATGGACCGCTGCCACTCCCACTTGGACTGAGGGGCGGCACCAAGCGCTCATCATCCTGATTCTTGTGCTGCAGCAAATTCTGCGATTCAAGCAAGCGCTGTTGCTGCTGATGCAGGCGATTTTTGATCAGGAAAATCTTCGGCATGATGGATTATCGATTGACTTGCGATGAACGATAAGCGATTTTACGAAACGCGACGGCGACACGCGACGAATTCAAGGAGGCGACGTATTGGTTATTTTTGGGTGGACGAGGGACAGTTACAGTGGGTCCGAAATAAACAAAACACTAATCCAATTGTGTGTGTATGTTTGTTCGCCGCTCGTCCACTGTGTTGACAAAAAAAAAAATTGTTTAATTTTAGTTTTGATTTTGTCATGAGCCGAGCTCAAGTTAACTTTTGTTTTGCCCTCTTCATGTCTTTTGAAAGTTCTTCGGTCTTGTAAGTCAAAGTAGTCAATTGAAAATGAGGGATTGTTTTTGGGGGTCCTTTCGTGAGTTCCTTTTTTAGTTATTTGGATCGAGAATTTTTCTTTGTTTCCTCAAAACACTTGGAAAAAATGTACTTGAAAAAAATTGCCTATTTGGCAGAGTATTTTTTTTCTTTTTGAAAAATCAATTTTTGTTAGGGTTTCTCTTAAGTTTTCAAAAAATTTGTTTAAAGAAAATTTTTTGTTTTTCCCAATTTGCTTGGGTTCTCAAACACTTTGTGGGTTCTTGATTTATATGTGTTATTCAGCGCACTTGTAAAAAATATTACTCGAAAAAAATTTGTTTCTGTTTTGTAATGGATTTATTTCAATATATTTTTATATTGTTTGATGCACAACACAGTGTTTTCGTATTTATAAATTATATTGTTTTATGTATGTTTTATGGTTTGCTTTGGTCTTTGGGGTTCGCCCAGGTGAGTTAAGCGAAAACACGTGCATTCACAACGCCGGCTCGCAACTTACTGTATTCGAGGTAGTCAGTTAGGCCAAACCAAAGTCAAGCGATCGATCTCGCCGCTACAACAAACTCAGTTAGACGGCGAATTTAAAACACCGTAAATCGAGAGAGAGAAAGAGCGAAACTTCGCTTTCGTATGAGTCAGAAAATAACGAGATATTCGCCGTGGCCCAGGTGAGAAAACAGCGGCGAAACGGCGAACCAAGCGCACCTGTGTGAGAAAGAGTGAGAGTGTTTTGTGTGCGTTGCCTCATTTCGCTCACATAACGTTTCTCATGCAGTTTCTCGCTCTCTCTGTCTCTCTTACTCTCTTTCCCTCGTCAGAGTCAAGGTAGTGATCATAATGATGATCACGCTCATGATCAAGATTCTTCGCCTTGGCCATTTGCCGGCTAAGATGGCTTTTACTCGATACCGAGAGCTGTACTTGTGGTACTTACAGTTTCGGTGGATCGGTAAGTTAATAGAACATTTAGAAAAATGTCAATTTGAAAATTTTTACTTTGGATTCGTTAATTTTGAACTATAGTTCCGAACTTGGGACATCCTTGATACTTGAGTTACAGAAAAAATAATGTTTTAATTTTGAAATTATAATAATGTGATAACATAAAATTATTAGAAAGACATTTAAAAAGATTTGCCCTTAAACAAAATTTGTTTCTAAAAACACTTCTTATTATTGTAAATATTCTGGCTAGTTCGTTTCCTAAGTCATTTGATTTTCGATTAAAAGATTCCAATAGTTTATTTTCTATGGCCCTTCAAGAATTTCATCATGACTATATTTGTGAGAGTGTATTTGTGTATATCGATGGAAAGAGAAGCGCGGCTAATACAATAAGAAGAAATAACGAGCCAAATAAGTAGAAGCAACAGCGGGCAAGTAAGATGGAAAAAAGTACCCATATAAGCGAAATTAAACGGCAAAATAGTTGGCAACGCAGGCATTTCTCGCTCTCAGGTGTGCGTCTCACTCTTCTGCTCTCTCTCTTTCACCTGCTCTCTCTCTTCCCCTCCTTCCCCTAAATCCTTGCGCGGATGCGTGTGTATGTGAGAGAAGATCGCTTAGAATGCTCTTAGAATGGCAAATAAGAAGGCCTAGCTCCATCTCTTTTCAACCCGCACAGGTGCGCTGCCAACGGATAACTAACGTTATTTCACCGACACACACACACATGCAGAGCAAGTGATGTAAGCGACGGCGAATTCAGAGCGTCGCACACCTGTGTGACACTCACACGCAAATACATACACGCACGCATACGCTCTTTTGCGGCGACGTAACAAATTTACAGCTAACTTTGAGCTGGTGTGCGGAGGTAGAGAGAAAGAGACACAGAGAGAGAGAGAGAGAGTAACGAGCCGAAGGTAAAAACGAAGACGAACTCACATACAAAACTGAAAACGAAGCCTCTTTCGCAGGTGAGAGAGGTGCACCATAAGAAAATAGTGCTGCCTTTTCAGATATCGTAATAAAAGAAAAACATAAGACAGCTATGAAATAAACCTAATACTTTTCTTCTTACTATTTGCATAAAATGTTGGAAAATACAAATTGTTAAAATCTTAGTATCTGGCTCAAAATGAAAGGTAGACTTAATTAAGCTACTATCAGAAACATATTTTATTTCTGTGCACCGATGTGTATCGTGAGAGAGTTTGAGAAAGAGCGGCTTGGAGAATCAGAGGCCGAAGTGGCAGGCTCAGAAAACCTGTTGCTAACTTTGGCTTTGACTGTGACTTTGCCTTGCCGTTGAGGGAGCGGCAATGTTAATGTCATGATGTTGGCGTTAGTAGAGGTTTTCCGATGGGTCTTCTCCTTCTTCTTCTTCTTTTTCTCGGCCGGTGGAGCCTTCTGAAGAACATCCCCCTGCGTTGTTGTTGCTGCATTGTTCCTGCGCCAACTTCACTCTCACTCAAAAAGCCGCTCGTTGGCCAAAATGCAAGTGTTCTGGTCCAGAACCAACATATGCACAGATTTTGGTTGTTCTGAAAGTTTGATTAAATGTACATAATGCGCATACTTATGTTCTTGAAAGCGAGAGTATTGTATTATGTTTTCATTATTTGCACAAGCGCAGTTCAAATTGCACATTTATTTATGTTTGTGAGATGAACCAATGACACTAAATAATTGTTTTTATTTTTCAAAGAAAACTATTTAACATAATAATTGATTTTTTTAAATTTATTTTCAGGAACAAATTTGCAGATATCGGGTGAGCTAAAACTTTCAGCTAAAATATAAAATGAAACTAGTCTTTTATAGCTATTCTTATTCCACAATTGTTGTTGAAGCGATTATAATATAAGCCCAAAGTGGTTTGGGATCTCTAACCAAAAGCGAATCTCAAGTTCTTGATCGCGAACCCAATGAGAATCGAGCGGGTTTTTGTTGTTGGCCCAGACCTAGGCCACCAAAGGTATAGACCACGACCAGCACTGCTCTCCAGATCCATATATATCTTTTCTATATGTATACCTCTATACAAGTGTGTAGATGTAAGTGTAGAATTGCACATGGCAAGTGTGTGCGTGTGTTCACTGGGCTGTTAATGCCTTGACTTTGGCTTTGGTAGTTGGGTTCTTGTTTAGTAGGGTAGAGTAGGGTATGGTGGGGTTCGTTTGTTGAAGAAGAAGGGGGCGGAATGGGCGTAGAAGAGGGCCCACGGTGCCAGCAGAATATACTCGTTTTCAGTGTCTGCATCTTCTGCTCTCCGGGCGGCAGCACCCCCCATTGCCCACCAACACACATTTCGCTGGGTAATTGCTGTGTTTAAGAATGTGTTCCTTTGGGCCTCAATGCGCTTGGATCGTTCGATCTCATTCACTCCTTCTTGGCTGGTAGTTTTTGCCATTGTTTGATGTTGTTGTACACTCGGAAAAATTATCTGTATATTTTTAGTTTATTTCAAAACAGCAAAGTACTGACATAGGTAAATTATTATTTTGGTAATCATATCTGGTATTTACAAGTCTGGAATGAACAAATTTAAGTGTTACCAATTGCAGTTCTTGTTTAGTAGGGTTTACTTGGATTTTTTTTTAATAAAAAAAGAAATAGCTAATAAATATCCAAGATTGTTCTATGCAATGTGTATATCTTCAGGAAGTAGTTTCGCAATCATTTCGCATTTCAATATAGAAATATTTTTTTTTCTACCTTTTTTTTTTTTTTGGTTCTTATCTTTATTTGCTCAATTGTCGTCATCGACGGCGACTTGCTAAAATAATGCTTCAAGTGAAGCAAGAAGCAGATAGCTAGCCAGCCCATTGTGGTGGTAAAAGAGCAAAAGCAGCAACAGCAACAGCAGCAGCAAAAGAACATAATCATCGCGGTGATCGTGATGATGAGCATGGCAGAGCGGCTGGGAATACCTGTTTTACCTGTTTGTATACCTACTAACGTACTAACACTGTTATAGCGGATTCAACGCGCACCGCACACGCCTGACAACAACAACAACAACAACAACAACAACAACAACAACAACAACATCAACAAGAACAACAACAAGAACAGCAATTGAAGACGCGACCAAAGCGGAGGAAGCACATGAAAAAAAGAGGAAGAAGCCGCTGGAAAAAGAAGAAGAAGTTCTTGCAGTACCAATCCCAACGCCCAAAACCCCACACACATGGATACATGAACCGGCAGCCAGTCGGACTTGCTCGATATCTTGATACTCACTAAATAGAATACGAAGTATATGATAGTCGTGTGATAGGGCAATCTTAATTGATAGAATCTTATAAGGATTACTTGAGTAGATTGATCAGTATTTATGTGATCAGTTTAGATAGACAAAATGCATACGTTCCAATTTTCTGATCCAAACCACTTTAAGCAAATGGTATTCCTGCGCCCTTATGCCGAAGGCGAATCCAAGTTCTTATGTCTCTTATTTCTTTAAAATCTTTCACATCTTCTCGCGTCACTCTTTGTTTTGGAGCTTCACTGGGTTCTTTTGCAACATAATGATGATGCTGATGCTGTTGATGATGCCGTTGATGATGATGACGATGATCTTGGGCCTGGACTTTGGTTACATCTTGTGCAGACTCCCGACTTGGTCCCGGCCACGCCGCCCGTGCCTGTCCGCCCCTTTTAACCCGTTGTGTTCGTTTGCTGTGTGTTCCTTTAGTGCCGTTTTATTAACGCTTCACTTTTTTCCAATGCCTGTTTTGTCCACGTTCCTTTCTGACGCCAGGAATTTTGCTCTTGGCCTAACCGATGTCTATTTCTGGCCAAGAAGAGCGAAAAGAGGCAAGCGAATTGGCAAGAAGGAGAAGAACTTGTGTTGGGGGTCACTGGGAGACGGCTAATTTATGTTGAAAATGCAAAAAATTGAAAATATGCAACGGCGATCGAAGCGAAGTGGACGAAAGCATAAAGAAGGAAAGAATGGAAAATATAGGGAGGACTTGAAGCAGAACCATGAGGATACCATGGTGTTGGGAAGAAGTCGATTTAGCCGCCAAATGAATTGAAGAAATTAGAGGATCCGAATAGGCGATCTTCAAAGGCCAAAAGCTTATAGTTCTAATATGATAATACGACAATTGGAATATAATCAGTCGTGCAATTGCCCAGTTGAACTTGATCATTTTCGCGGTTTTCCTTGTCCACTTTTTATAGTTCAAGTTGAAGCCAACACGTAAAAAACGTAATACGAAATTAACTTTTGCTTACAAATTATCATTGTCATCAGCGGGGCTGTCGACACCCTTCTGTTTCTGCTGCTGCCTCTTCTTTATGGTATGTGTGATATATATACAAAACAAATGTATAACCATGTGCACATGAACGGACGCAAAAAAAACTTAATTAAAATTGTATGCAAGGTCGAAATTAGTTGCCAACGTGGCCCTCAAGAAAAAACAAAAAACTGATTGCTTTATTCATAATTCATTTAAGAGAGCGCACGCATTCGAGCAGGGCGTCCCACCCCCAAGAAAGATTCGCCCCCCATGCGCACGTTTTTTGACTAATTTTCAAAAACGAAACGAAAATGAACTGAACTGAACATCAAGAAAACCTGATTGCCATAATAATGAGATTGTTTCAGAATGAGATATACTTGTGCGCCAACACGCTGTCTATAAAGTAAAAACAATTATACTCTTAAATTGATATTGCTACTTATCTTGTGTGCTTTATTTTGGATCAATTTTTGCTTAAGCAAACGAAAGGCTCAATATTTTATAGGTACATTATTAATAGCATTTTATTTGTGGCGTTCTTTCCACTTAAATCTTCGATTTATTTCACTTTTAAATGAATGACTATGATTAAATGAGGTTATTAATTATATTGATATATATTCAGAGTTTGGCTGTTTTAAGAATAAGTTTTTGGAATTTTATTTTACTGATAAATGCTGAGATATGCTTTTAATTAAAACCAAATGTTCAGGACGCGAACTGCAACGTTGATACGAAAGACTTAGGACACAAACTTGGACCATTCGATTTCAGAGAAAAGATTCAATTTGAAGTCTTTGGTCAATTAATTTAAATATCCAAATACTTACATCGATTTCCTTATCTTATCTTTCTATTTGACAATTTTCTTCGAAAAGGATTTAAGTGTTTTTGCGTTTTCCCAGTTGCCACCCACAAAACAAAAGCCAACACAATAGTTAGGTTTCTGTCAACAGATTTTCGCAGGTTGCGCACAAGTGGGCGTACTGCGCCTTTCTGAGGGGGCGTGGCATTGCAAAACCTTGCGGCTGAGCTGGGATAAGCTAGCCCTGTTTTGTTTTCGGTGTTCGGCTCAGCGGGGAAGTCCTCAGCGTTATATGGTACAATAATGGTCATGATGATGATGACGATAAAGACGCAGACAAGACAGCAGCGCAACAAGTGCAAGTGACAACAACAAAAGCAATCGCTGCAATTGTCGGCTCTTTGCCTCGGCCCAAAAACAAAAATCGCTGGAAAAAAAGAGGCCCAGACACAAAAACGAGAAATAACAAAAGCAGCAGCAACAACAGCAGCAATGGTAACAAGTGCTCGCAAATTGTTGCCTGCACAAGAAACACCAGCAGAAACAACACCAACAACAGCCACAATGGATTAACCATTAAACTTAAAATTCAAATTCAAGTTCATGATGAATGTATCACGTGCAAAGAGCCGGAGTCTGGCATTTTTTTTCGTTTTTTTTTTTTGGTCTTTTGACTCCATCGTTTGGCTGTCGGTTGGTTTTTTCACTCTTTTTACCCAATGTCTGTACTTTTTGTTGGCGCTATTTTTGGTTTGTTTTTTGTTTTTGTATTATTTTTTCTGTGTTTCGCAGTCGAACACGACAAGTACAACAACAGCAAACAGCAGCAACGAGAACAAGCTGACTGGCTGCTTTGTACCTTGTGGTAATAATAAGTGGCTTGATTTTTGTTGGCTTTTGGTCATAACCAAAGAGTGCGCTACATCGTTTTGGGCATTTCTGTTTTCACAAAAAGAAAATATCAGATCGCTCTCCTTATATACAAATATTTATGTCGAACTTTCGGGGTAGTAACGAAATCCATTTAAGAAATAAAATAACTTTACTTTTTAGCAAATATGTAGGTCATTTTGGCGGTTGCTATGGCAGAACCTTTTTACACCTTTTGATTTTTCCGCCTTGCGAGTCGGAATGGGGCGGGTTTTTGGGTGTCTGCACGTACACACACCGATACACACGCACACAGAGAACGCGTCTTAGACTTAGACACAGACACCAGTGCAAAAAGACGTACAACAAGCGGCAACTTGACTTGCCAGCGTTGTTTATTTTTACCTTTATACATATTTTTAATATTTTTTTTATTTTTGGTGTTTTTGTTGACCATTTACCGCAGTTAAGCATTTTTTGCGCTTAGTTGTAGTAGTTGCTGTTGTTGTTGTTGTCATTACCGTAGTACGTCTGTTTTTCTTTTCCTCTTTCTTTGGAACATTGTCTGCCGGCGAAGTTTACATCATACTTCTACATCACACTGACTTTGGGCAACACAAATTTCCCACTCTCTTTCTTAACCTTTTATTGCTTTCTTATGTAATTTTCGTCGACGTTGTTGTGCTTGCTGTTGTTCATTGGCAGCAATTATGCAATGATCAGGTAGCACTTCCAGTATATTTACCATGAGGTACCGCCCTTTTTTCTTTTCTTTTTTTAATGTGTGTGTGTGTGTGCTGTTCTCAAGGTGATCCAAAATTAAGTTTGACTTTGAGAGCATTACAAGAGCGATTCGGTGTTGATGCCAATCGAAATCCATGTGAAACGATAGCAATTTGGATAATTGAATTTGCCTCTGCACATGAGCTGAGCTGAGCTCGGTGCTGTGGCTTCCATTATCTTGTTGTGTTTGATTTGGCTTAGCTTAATTGTGCCATGCGACCGTTAATTTGACTAATCGCAAATTTCCTGCCAGCTTCCTGTTGCTCGATGGTAAGTGGTTGGCAGCATTGTGAGTGGATTCGTCAAGGCGTTACTCATTTGTGGAATTTTATTTGATAGGAACTCACCCGAGTGAGATTTAAGTGAACCTACGCATTTAAATTCTAGAAAATTCCTGCTACGTAATTATTTATGCAACTTAAAGTAGAATGGGCAAATGGCAGAGCAAGAGAGATTCACATTTACCACATTCACTATCTACCATCCAATGTCGAGCGGAGTTTAGCTAAGCCCACCTTAGAAACTCCAACTTCTCAACTTCCCAACTTGCCGCTCCCGTTTCGTCTAGTATTATGACACACCCTAACACCTTGAGTCAACATCGATGTCATGAGACATTTAATAGGGCTAATACGCCATAATCATGCTGTTGTAATAAGAGAGACGTCAACACGCCGCACCGCAGGGAACTTGATTGATAAAAAGCAAACCCAATACCCAACACCGAATGCCCAAAGAAATGGGGATAGGTAAACCGATCTCCGATATTCATGTATTAGTTGGCAGTGACTATTGGAATACCAAGAAAAGTCAACTGCAGTTTAGCATATCAATGCCCATTGCCTATCGATGATAAATGCGTTCGTCTTTAGCATTGCATTGAAATCAGCTCTTGGGCTGTTGGCATTGGGCTTTGGCCACTAAGCCTTTGGCCACTAAGCTCACGCAATACAAACAAACAAACGAATATCGAACTGAAGACCAAAAACCAAATGAATGTTAATGCTAATTTAGTGGACAAGCTCCACTCACTCGTTGAGTGAAAGAAGGTTCCAAATATCAATGAATGGGCTGCTGGTCTCGTCGAAAGGAATAAATAGAAATGTCCAAACGCCCCTTTTAGTTTGGTGGGAGGTGGTCAATAAAATGGGATTCTGGTTTTCTGGGACCGCGCACTCTATTCTCTTCGGAATCGATAGAGTAGCTATAATTTATTTGCTCTCCTTTTTAATTTCTTATGTATATAAATTTAAAAATTTATAAATTTCAAACTATTTTGTCTGTTTAAGTAAAATATATTTTCTCTATATATGTATGTACTGGATATAAAATATATTTTATATATTGTTAGAATACAAATCAA
Source organism: Drosophila santomea (assembly GCF_016746245.2). Taxonomy (NCBI): domain Eukaryota; kingdom Metazoa; phylum Arthropoda; class Insecta; order Diptera; family Drosophilidae; genus Drosophila; species Drosophila santomea. Next base: position 3,668,412 of record NC_053021.2, read on the forward strand.
ATACAAATCTGATTTAAGACAATGGAAATCGTGTGATATTTTGTAGAAAAATTCAATGAAAATCGTAGGGTAGAGGAAAAAAGTGCCGTTTGAAGCAGAAGCCGTCATCGCTGATACATAAACCACTAAATATCGCATCTAAAATGTATAAATGCACTCACAAAACAAATACCGCCTTGATGATAATAAAAGCAATGATGATGTCGCTGAGAATATCTGTCTGTCTGTCCCATAAATTTATGCTAAAATTTAAATTTTCTTTCAAGTAGTTGACCGACCGGCCGACCGACCGGCGTAGAGAGAAAGGTCACCACGAATGGTGTCGCGGTGACAAAATGCCACATAAATATTACACGAAGCCCCAGTCTGATAAGCGAATGTCACTCTTATTAAAAATAAAAGAAGGCAAACGCCCAACAAAGCGAACCGATACCAATACCGATACCCGAAAATGGAAATGAGTACGAACAAAGCGCACTAAAAAGCGTATTGGGAATGGAAGAAAGAACTTCCGAAAAAGCTAAGGGGTCATAAAATTGAATGTCGGAATTTGTGGGAAGGGATTTGTGCATTTCACCTGCTTTGATAAGATTTTGTTTTATTTGTCAGCGAAAGAGAATAAAATGCTGAACTTAAGCAAAGCGTTAGAAAGAATAATTTATATAATAAATAAACAGTCAAGTGAGAGAAAAGTGCACCTAAATGTTTACTTGAAAACTCTGTAGCTTTTGTCCCAGTCAAAAAACAAAAACACTAAGATCCAGCGATAATGTAATCCCTGCATTATCCAACTACTCTAACCATTGACTCCAAAAGGCGATCTTGAGGTGCCGCAGAACGGTGGTCAGCTAATCGGATTTCCCAATGTAATTTTTCAGCCTGTTGCGATTGTTGTTCGGTTTTTTTCGCCGGCTTCCTCTGCGCTTAAGCTTACACTTTGTCGCTATTTTGTAGTTCTTAACGCCTTCGGGCAACAGTAGCGAAAATAGCAACAATAATAATAATGGCATTAACAATGGCATTAGCATTGGGCTCGCGCTTGTCATGGCCGGAGAATCTCATTCAGGCACTCAACGAAATGCACAGAAAGAAATCTTAACTAATGGTGCATAAAAACAATATTCATGTAGATGCTATAGCTGTTTCTTAAACGATATTGAATGATTTACAAAGCTACCAGCCTATACACGATATACGTATATATCAGCATAGCAATTGATCTTAGTTTTTCTCAGTGCCTGCACTTGGGCAGAGGGACAAGTGTAATGGACACGCTCGGTTCCCATCCACATCACGATGAACTTGAAGTTTCGCACTCGCTTGATTGAGTTGTTCTTCATCTTCTTCTTGCACTCCGGTCAGCTGGCATGGCTCAGCAGATCGGCCTAGCTGTACTTTATATATAACGATTCGGCCATGGGAACTGGCGGATCTTCATCATCTTGATCATCTTCCTCATCATTCGCGGCCATGCCGGCAAATGTGACAGACAGCATCTATTACCCTAACGATAATTGGCCAGGGTATACGATTTCCAGATCTCCATTGAGACCATTGAGCGAGTCCAGCACAACAACGGATTATATTTATCTCGCAAATCAGTTTCTAACATAAGATACGATTACAGTATGAACATTTGGTTCAAATTGAGTAAGTGAGTAGCTTGATTTGCTTGGAATTGATTAAGCTTAGGTATATCATGAATGAACTCCTAAATTTTCATCGACAAACTTGGACTTTTCTTTTACTAATTTACAATCGCATTATTTGCATATTACATGAATATATGGTTATAGGATATTTGCCTGTGCCTTACTTTTCCCCTTCGCATTTGCGGCATGCACTGTGACAGTGTCGTAAACCCAACTACTGGCAATCACAACAAAAAGAGCAAGTACAGTACTGAGTACTCAGTACGGAGTACTGAGCTCTGTGGGGTTCTTGTTTTTTGTTATCTTATTCGACTAATACTTGTTCTTTTTCTACAAAACCGACTCTAAGCTCGCTTTTTGTATTTTTCGTTTTTTTTTTCGTTTTGTTGGCCCGGAGACTCGGACAAATGACTTCCGTTGTGGCTGGCTACGCTCTCATCATAAACTAAAGTCACACTGCGTATGCGCAATAAAAATAAATATAAACCGATTTCGTTGTATATAAAATTGATATCTGCTTGGGCTATTTGCATTCCCATCATCTTTCGATGGTGCACCTGTTCTAACACCTTTTTGAGTGTAGCTGTAAAGATAAACCCTAGGATGATTTTGTAAGTACTAGCAAGAAGAAAAAAAAGTTTTCCTTCTTAGCTCTCAGTTTTTGTTTGTTTTTACGACACTAGCGGGCTCGTAATGTCACTTTGATTAGTTCTTTAAAAATCTTCCTTTTTTTTTTTAGTTATATCTTTTATTGATTTATGTAGATTCGGCTTTCAGATGTGTGTGAAAAGATTTGATTTTAGTCTAACTTTGTTGTTGGTATTTTTGGTTTCCCAAGCTGTCGTCGACACTCATTAGACTGTGATTTAAGCTCCACTCAGCACTTTAGACCATAAAACCCAAATATAATAATGGAGCGACCTAAAGACGTTTCGTTCGTTGATGTTTTTCATTCAAAAGTTTTCACTTCCTCGTGGTGAAAAACCCGGGAGAATGGATAAAGCTCATTTGATTGATTTCCGTCAATTGATGACAAAACGAAAAACACGTGTGAGAAGTATAAAAAAAGAGCTATTTTTAAAGCTATCGTACAGATTAGTACAACTTAAGAGGTTGTTATCATAGATCGAGAAACTATTAAATGGGCCTAACTGTGATATGTATGGTATTGGTATATTATCAGATGTCAACTTAAAAGCTGATGGAGTAGGGGAAAAACTACATGGTTCCCAGCATGATAAGGAATCCAAAATTAGTTCAAAAAGTTCTGTTTTTGGTATGCAAGTGGTGGTATGCGAGATCCCTTGGGTTTTCGCTGACCAACAGGTGTGTCAGGTGTGTGTGGCTGATAAGACTGTGGACTGTAGTCAATGCATCGCCGTGCAGGCTGTTCTTTTGTGTTCGGTTTCGTTGCCCGGTATGGTTGGCTTATTGCTGTTCTGATTGTTGTATAATTCTCTTTATACAGTCCAACGGACTGTCCATCAAACGGCACCGTCACCGTCACCGGCAATTAGATGAATTGCTACCATTGCAGAAAGTGGTCAAACTCAGAGTCGAAGAGTCGAAGAGTCTAAGAGTGTAAGAGTCTAGGAGTCTATGTCTAAGTCCCAGACTGAAACGCGAGTGTGGAATCAGTATTATTGCTTTGGCTTACATAAAAGGCCATAAATTAGTCACTTAACCGCTCCAACTGATGCGGCTGCTGCTCCTGTTTGATATAAGTATGGCCAGAAATGGCATATGGCCGAATGCCAATACTGTTCTTCTATTCTGGCAAGCCAATCTCGCAATTCTTTAACAATTCAACAATCTATCACTGCCACTCAAAATGCTTTCTATCCTTTTTGTTGTCTCTAATGATCTCTCTAGCGCTTTTGCTCTAATTGACTGACAGTTTGAAAGAGATGGCTACAGAGTGTTCGAAAGAGATGGCGCGGTGGGCGGCAGTGTGAGGGGGTGATTTCTGTTGAGATCTCTGGATCGTTCGCAATTTCTGCAACAATTAGTCCAAAGATCGTTTTTGGCCTCGACAGCAATTAGCTCGTTATGTTGGGCCCGCCTCCTCCCACTCTCTCTACTCATCTAAAAATGTAGCGATGAGTTCGTGATTAGAGCGAATATCGTTCATTTCTTATTTCATATATTAGTTTTCATTGATGTTAAGGAGCAGTCCTAAGTATTCTTAGTTTAAAAAAGATTTCGCTTTTTCCAATGTGTTTTTCGGGTCAGCTTTATTTGCCAAAGAAATATCACAAGTTTTTCTTGAATAAAACAATTGATAATCAACATTTTTCTTTAATGCAATTACGAACCATATTAACCATTGAAAAGAGATAAATCCACTTGAAATGTTCAGCTAAAATGAACTTTTAAATCACTGTAGAGAGAGTATGGTAGTTTTAACACCTCTGCACCCACTTAATTTTCTTCCTAGACGGTTTTATTCCACCTGAGTGGATGATTGACTTTCTTGATTTATTTATAGACCAACACTTACACTTCAACACATACGTTTGATCTATTTATGGCGTACCTTTCTTTTTGCGAGAAACGGAAGAGAACTGCGATTAGTGGCGAAGACTTGTATACAAATTCCTGTGCGTATTTATAAATGTAGCCATATAATTTTGAGCGCTTTATTCTTTGCGCAAATTATTGTTATTTCGATGTCTGCATTCATTCACAAAAATCGGTTGCGAGCCACGCAACAAATGCTTAAGTGTAAAGATTTTTCGGCGCTCGGTTGCGGATCGATCTTAAGCGGCTTTAACTTGGATATCGCCCCGAGCTCGTCGTTTAAGTTATATTGATGAGCTACAGCCCAAAAATGTTGCTGGCTGATCTAAAAGCACGATATAAATGCAGCTATTAATATATATATTTATGCATTTAGCATATTTTTTTCTCCAGAATCGTTCAGCTCGTGTGTCGTGTGTAAATGCTTTGGATTTTTATTTGATTTGGTTTATGACAGCGCAGGTTGATTTTGAAACACGTTTTAGAAATGCTATCGCACAAGTGAATGACATCACGAATGATTAAACATCTAATCAAAAATTGTATCTTTTGAATCGAGCTCATTATGTTTATGACGGCAGTTTATGTATATTTCGGTTTACTTTGCATTTTCAAAATCTATTCAGAACTTTAGAAAATGTCTTTAAAAAATTTGGAAGAAACAAAAATGAAAGATAACATTAAAGTAAGCTCACAAGAAACTTTGACCAACCAAACATAATTTTGAAATTTAGTTAAAGAAACTACAGCTCATATACTCAGTCGGAAGTTTTCTCCAAAGTTTTTTTTTTGCACAGATTATTTTTATTTATCTTTTTCTTTTTGGCTGGCCTGCAGATTTTTGCAGTTCATTGGACTGAGTCAAAATCCAAGTCGCCAGTGTCTGCTGACTAAGTGAATGAGTCGCCATTGTTGTTGTTGTTATTATTATTATTATTATTTTTCTCCTCCTCGATGTTGTTGTTTGAGCGGCGCATCAGCAGCGAGAAGAAAGAAATGTAGCCCAACAGAGCAAAAATACAAATAAAATACAGGAAAAAAAGAGACAAGACGAAAAGCTTTACTTATAAGAGATAAATTAGCGCGATTTCCGAGATGCTTGGCTTGGCTCACACGCAACAAGTCGAAAGTCATAATGACTAATGATTTCAATGTGGCCAGAAATTGTTTAGCTCACTGATTAAAAATAAAACACATTTGGCATCTTTATGCCGCCTGTGCATGCCTGTGTGTGTGTGTGTGTGTATGTGTGTGTGTGTATCAATTTAAAACTAACATTTATTTTAATTCCACTTTGATTGCGAAATTCCGCCTCAATTATGGCATTAATCAAAATGTGAAGCATATTTTATGGCAAGCGTTAAACAGTTAACTAGCCAATGTATGCAAATCACTTGATTGCAACTTAAATCGCTTGTTAATTCAATATTTGCGATTTCCTTGACGCAGGCTGGGCTGTTTTTGTGGATTTGATCGATGATGATTAGTTTCAAGAATAATTGGTCAACTTGACTGAAAAGATATGTAATGTAACTTATAAATAAACACATCTATACTACTTGCTTACAGGTTTTCCAACCGGAGTCTTTGTTTTTAGATATATTGTTGTTTCTGGTTGATTTGATCGAGAAAGAAACCTTCCTGTTGGTCATTTCCGATGGCATTCAAATACCGCTGAACTCTTTAGTGTCTCGAGCGGCAATTAGCATCCAAAAGATTGCTCTGCGCTGATCTCGTTAGATGATATTCAATTTTAATTTCAGTTTCGGTTCAGTTTCGGTTTCGTGCGGGACGTGAGGCACGCACAAAACGGCAACTCCAAGACAAATTGTAGGCTCAACTACACTTATTTTCCTCACTTTTTGTATTTGGTATTTTTTTGTTTTTTTTTTTTTCGGTAGTTGAAGCGGTTTAGAAAATAACGAAGCAAACGATTGTCTGTCGACCGGCCTTTTTGGCCTTGGCCTTGACGTCGGTTATTGGCAGCCATAAACTAAAATTAAGCGAAACGTTTTCAACAAAAAATGCCACACATACAACTAGGAAAAAAACACATCTCTGCAAATTGCGTAAAGAGTTTTTTAATTGCCCCCCGCACTGAAAAGCTCAAATCTCGAAATTAAACAAAGCCCAAAACTTCAGGCTGGCAAAACGTACCGACTATATACTATATGTGTACATACATATATGTATAAATAAAAAGTGTGAGAGCCAGTGTGCATATATGAATATAGATTTATAGACAGCCAAAAATGTTTTTCCCGGATGTACCTGTTGCTGCAGGAAATTCACACGTGAAATGTTTAATTAATGAACAAGAAAATGAACAAAAATCAGAAATCGAAATCTCGGTGACAAAATTCAAAGGAAATCATTTCGGGGGCTAAGATACTTGTCTAACGGTAACTGGTTGTTCTCCACATTTTTTTTTGTTGTTCAATTGGCTTTAAAACTGTATTTGACTCAGATACTTTAAGATGCTTTTATTTAATAAAGATATTTGCGCAAAAACATGAAGAAATGACAATAAATAGCGGTATAGTTAAGTTACTTAACGGTTGAAACGGCAATTAAAACTATTCGATAGGTAAAACTTATGAAATTCCACAAACGATCAGTAAATAAAGCTGTGAGGGCAATGGACACAGTTGTCGGCAATTCGTCATCGCGAAATGATGAAATTGTCAATATACAGAGAAGTGATTGCAGAGAAATGTTGGTTGGTGACAATACGATACAAATGCCATGTATATGTACATACATACATGAGGAAAAATAAAAGCTAATCTAGAAAGAATCAACTGAAGTTCGCAAATTTCAAAAATATACAACGGAAACGCCGCCCAATCGAAAATAAACATTAATTATCGCTATCAAAATCCATTTCCTTTACTTTTCAGCTATGCGAACTGTTCAAACATTTCGAACTCAAAGTAACCGCAAGCAAAGATTATTATTTGTGCGACGTGAAACAGAAAACTTTGCCAGATGGTCGGCGCTTTAATTAGATGGTGTAAGAATAAGCATACATACATATAGGTCTGTCTTTCCATATGTACTTTGTGTTATATAAACTACCACACAACATGCGAAATTCTCACGCAACAGAGCAAGACGCTGAGGAAAAAAAAACAAGAGGGAAATAGACAAATAATAAACGAGTTGAAAGAGCGCAGAGAAGCAGAAATTCTGGCCAATAAATTTCAATGTCACTTACACTTGATTTATAAGCCAACAGCAAATTGGATAAAGACGGCAGCAAAAAAAGAAAAAGGGGAATATCCAGAACTGTAAATGAATAAAGAAAAGAAGAGTTAATCTAATTACTTCCTCATTGATTTCAAGTGCATTTGAGCGTGTTGAAATTAACTTCTTGGAAAGGAAAAAGTGCAATCAAAATGTAATATAGAAAATGCTCATTATGATGAATTCATTACGCGTTAAACTAGAATTAACTAAGTAATTGCTACCATTAATGTTGAATCAAAAAAATCCCCAAAGATGTTTTAAATTATAACTCCAAATAAATAATTCTGATATTGCCTTGAAAAGTAAGCAAAGTATTTGAAAAATCCCCTCAAGAATCGCTTTATGATCCTTTAATGGACCAAATTAAAGTGCTGTTCTTTCTGTGTTTTTCGTTCTGGTAACGATGCACACAGCTACGAATAAAAAAGTTAAGCATTGTAACATTTTAATGGAGCAACATTTTGTGGCCAAAAATGGACTGCAGTTGTTGTTTTTGAGGCTTTAGGCCAATGAAAAGCACTTGTTGCCAACTTGTGGTTCTTCTGATTCGAATTCAGATTCAGATTTAGATGCCTCTTTGCCACAATGAGCTTTCATTGTAATAAAAAAACAGACGAAAAAAAAAACAAAACAATGGGCAAAGATTCTCGATGTTGTTGCTGTTGTATTTGTTGTTGTTGCCCCTGACTTTGTGGCATGATAATGATGTTGTTGGTTACTGCAAAAAAGCAACAACAGAGCGATTCACACGAACTTCAACACTCGAGGCAGCAACAACAATCATGGCAGGCAAAGTGTTTGCCTTTGTTGTGATACTCTAACACTAGGGTACTTCTAATTTTATGTGACTTTGTGACTCTATGTAAATAGTATTTTTATACCGAATTGAAAAGTACGGAATTAGTATTAGTATTATTATACATAATACTAATTTATGCATTTATTTATGTTCTAATGGAAATTAATGGAGTAGAATATTCGACTTGCCGAACTCTGATTTTTGACTCCTATTTTTGTTGCAAATCACACAATAGTCTCGACAACAACAACAAGTTTACGTAGTAGCAGCTATGCTGCAAAAATCTATTTCCATTTCAATAAGAAACGAAAAATGTTGTATTTTGTTTTTATACTTTTTTGCAGTAGTTTTGTTGTATTTTTTTTTGTAGCTGCTACCTTTGCTGTTGCTCATTGTTTGTTCTTGTCACGCTGCTCCGCACAAAGCAGGGGGGAAACGGGGGGTAGGCGTAGGTAAGCGGCTTGAGGGGCGTGGCTTTGTGTGTTCGTTAGAATTCGCAATCATAGAATTTGTGCTAAGTACACAACACACAATGAATTTGAGTTTGTTCTGGTCAGTTGATGTGTAATTTGGTATTTAAATTCTTTTGTTGGTTTCCCAAAATGCAAAAACCTGCCACTTTATCACCGCCTTTTTTCTCGCACACCTATCTTCTCGTTTTGTAAGTCAAGCAAAAGAGGGCATTTGTTCAAAATTAAATTAAATAAAAAACTTGCACTGCCTGTTTTCTTTTATTTTATCCAGTAAATCCCAGGCATCTACATATGTATGTATGTACACTTTAGTGACTATTTTCAAGTTCGTTGCCTAAGTCTTTCGTTTTCCTGCCGGGAAAAAAAAGCAAACACTGAGACGGTTCACTTCAGTTCATTTCACTTCGTTCGACTACAGTTAGCCAAGTCAAGTTCGCCCCTTTGCCCGGTTTCTGGCCAAGTACAAGTTCTAATGAAATTTGTCAATATAAATTCGCAGAATTCCAACGAGCGCGAAACACAAAAAGCAGCCAAAACAGGGATCATAAAAATAAAGCGAGTCAACAAGCAAAAGCATTTGCTGTTGTTACGTGCCAGTATGAATCAAATTTACTTTTTTACCGTTTTAAGCGAAAGGAGAAGATTGCAAATATATATGTACGTTCAAATTTGTTAAATCAACACACAAAAAAATTAAAAAACAATGTTTACGGCAAGACACAAAGTATGCGACACTGAAAAAATACATATAAAATTTATATTCGGAATTTTGTCTGTCACTTAAGGAGAACATGATAGGTACAACTCGCAAATATAAATGGATTAGAACCAATTACATTTATATATATATTTAATTAATTTTTTTTATTATTTAAACTGTTTTTGAAGTTAGAAATTTCGTTCAAATTAAATGTGATGAATTGTATGTGCGTACGTATGTACATAAGTGGAACAGTCGAGAGTCCAGTGGAGCTTGAGTTCGCTTCAGTCATTGTCATTCTCGAAGAATTTTGTGATTTTTTGGGGACGTATGAAGGAACCACCTTAAAATACGGATTTTGCTGCGTATATGAAAAAACTGGTCAGACATGCCCAACAATATGTGGGCGTGATACATTTCTGCCGCGGATTTTGGTGAGTCTCAGGACAAGGTCGTCAGAGAAATGTCGGTAGCAAAGGTTCTCTAAAAAATTTATTAATATTTTTTGACTTATGGTATCCCTAACAATACGAACAATATGTCTGCTTTTAATAATGTATTCTATGAAAGCAAACAAATTACTCTCTTATCGTGCTGCATTCATCTGTAAATTCTTGAGTGATTACGGTGCAGGAAAATTGAACTTACGAGACTGATGTAGAACAGCCTAGCCTATAAAGCGACTGACTTAAATTAGATATGCGCTTAATGCGATGAAAACATTAAAAATGCATCGCATCGCATCGCAGCCGACATGGCTGTCGAGTCGGCTCCTCAGTTCCTCAGCTCCCACAACATTGGCTAGGCAAAATTTATATATATATATATATATATATACTATATAGTATAAATGTTGTACGGCGGGAATACCCCACTCAGAAGGTGCCACACCAAACCGCCAGGCCACTGCAGCAAAAAAAAAAAAAAAGAAAAAATGGAAAAAAGAGAAAAACAATTGCTCACCCACCGACGCCACCGCAATGAACTCATGGAATAATTATCCTATGAATGAGCAGTTTGCATGATCATTGCCAAAGCTTCCGCTTTTGTTTTCTTCTCTTTTATTTTTCCCTTTTGTTGTTGGTCTGGTTTGTTTTTATTTTAGTGCTGCCGTAGTTTTTTGCAATTACCGCATGAAAATGTTGCATTTAAGAGGCATTTTCCTATGTCATAGACACGAGAATTACTCACAGAATATACCAACTAATTCAGCGCCTTTTTCCCATCAGTATATGTGCATATGTATGTGTATGTATATACATGTTGTGCCTATATAGTGAGTTGAATTTGCCTTTTATGAATTCCGCTCATGGTAAAAGAAGTTCGACTAAGTGATGCGCATATAAATGTCGAGCACTCGACTCTGATCCACTCCGAAAGTCTTGAGTTCCTAAGTTCTGGTGGTATGGTGTTCGGGTAACGAGTGGTACATTCCACGTTCTGCAATAAAACTATGCAAAATTATGTGTAGCATTCGCTGCTAGAATTCTCCCATCATGTTTGCCCACCGAATCTTGCACAAATTTTAAAAGCCAAAGACCTGCAATGATGAAATATGCCCAGACATTCCTTTATGGCCATCTAAATATATTTGTAAGAGCCTGTATATTTGGCCAATTATTATGCCCAGATGCAACGTGCTGCGGCTCAATATGTTGCATAGAAAGCAGCTGAAAGAAGTCGACAAAATGTGACCCTTAGCTAATCGTAGATGCCAAGCATTATCTTCTTTTTCGGTCCTCTGGAAGAAATCGTAAATAATTTATTTATTAAATCTGAAATGCTGTTCCTCTAGCGTTCTTGAACTTCAAATAATTTTGTAACATTGAGGAAAAAAATTGCACTTACTCACATACATCATTTGGTGTAAAAATAGAATAGAAATAGAATAATAACCATATGTAGGTTTTTAAAAACACCACAAAATTGATACCTCTTTTTTTTTTTAATCGTATGACATGTAAGAATCAGTTTGCAACCTTAATCCCCTTCAGTTTATTTGGCGCATTGACTGTCATATATCAGAGCCCGGTTTTAATTGGCTTCCCATGGTTTTTTTGTGCTTTTAATGTGTGACTTACTTCTGCTGGGTTTTCGGTTTCCCAATGATTCAGTGGCTGCCACCAGTGCCACCCCACCCACTCTCCATTTCTCGATATCGCCTGGAAACGCGGAGAATCGTGCTGGATGTGGGTCTGGGTCTGGATTTTGGGACCGTTGTCAAATTCGACTCGCAATATGCATAAATATTCGAGAAAAAAAGAAGAGAATTGCTTCGATGCGCGAAGCGAGTGAACAAAGAAAAACGTTTGTCATATGATTAATGAGCAACACCCCCTCTCTTTGTTGCTGTTTTTTAAGCCTGTAAGATATTGGCCATAATATTCAGCACAGATGTTGCGCCGTCGTAAAAGTAGCATAATTATAAAAGATTTTGTTGCAACAAAGGAGGTAATGCAAATTTGCAATATGATATTTCATAATAATCACAGTTCTCAAGATCCTCGAATGAATCAAATTGTAAGGTGTTACAAGGATTAAAGGTCTTTCGCATGCGATCCAACCGCAAAAGGGGCGGCACCATGATGGGCGTGTCCTTGTCTGCTCAATTGAACGTAATTAATTTGCGGTCACTGTGTGAATGGAGAATGAATGCGAAAAAAAGAAAAAGACAATCATAATAATTTAGCACGAAACTCAAGCAAGTGTTCTTATTAATAGCTAAATTCCGTTAATAAAGTTTCCAAGCAGCACAATTTTATAAAATATGATTTATGACACACTTTTAGCGTAGTTTTTTTTCTCTGACATGAGCTAAAAGTATTTTTGTACGTATACTGATTATATTTTTTGGAGTGGCTTTTGTCGCATGGGCGTTGTCACAATTTGTCGAAAGTCGGTTCAACGAATTTCTTGGCCGGGCGCTTCAGCATGACCTTGAAATGATTTTCACCCCTCTCCCTCCCCCTCCCCCATCCGATTCGCTCCAGACCCCAAACGCCGAATCGCGGTTGCAGCTGTTACTGACTTTCATTTGTCAGACCGTTTTCAATTTGTATTTGCCGCAATTTACTTTATTTGGCTTACGTGTGGTTTGTTAACAACAAAAGCAACATCACTGCATTTCGGCATCGTCTTCGTCATCGTCATCGTCGTCGAGTCAACGTCATTTTCTACCAGAGCCCCCATCCCCCAATCCCCAGTCCCCTTTCCAATCTCCAATCCCGAATCCCGAATCCCGATTCCCGAATTCCCAATCCCAACTTATCATCCTCAAGCTGCTTCGCCATGTGGGATGGTTCAGCTATCAGTTATAGTTATAAATACACTTTTTTTTACACAAAATTTAAAACATTTTACACTTTGAAATTATAATCGTTGTTGTAGCTTTTTCATTAATTTTATTTTAGCTAAATATATATTAAAAACAATATAAGTTTGAAAAGTTTTTAAACTTTTCTTTTATTACACTTTTCCCTTGGTATATGTTTGATGATATTTACCTATAAAACGTTTTGCATATAAATACTATTTATTTTAGTAGTTTAAAAGAAAGAATATTAAAGCGTCGATTTCCAAAAGCATAGCATCAAACTCCATGAAAATACCCTCTATACTTTCAACTCACTAAGTTCCCGAAAAAAGCCGGAAAAAATAAGAAGAAAAATTACCAAAAATGTTCTGCGTTTTAATTTGAAAGCCGCGCACACACAAAAATTGTAACAATCAGCGCCGCACGAACAAAAAAATAGCCAGAATAAAATAATGCACAGAATAACAAAAAAAAAAAAGCAGAGCAAAGTGCAGAAATAATGCCGAAAGAGGAGGAAAATGTGCGGACAACAATTTGTGGCGAGCGCACAGCTGCCTGCCTCCAGTGGCTCTCATGTTGCACCTTGCAACTGCAGTGGTGCAGCGGTGCGGTGGTGCAGTGGTGCAGGCCAACAACGCCCCACAAACAATCACTTACAAGCTGCTAAATTGCATAATCACCCAAAAAGGAATCAACGGCCGCAAGGAGTTGAAATCGTTTTGCACTGCCAGAAAAAAAGGCTATACAACTTTCGAGGGACAAAAGTGCGCTCACAAAATGGTGCCACATTCATTATGTTTTTACATTCAAAGCGCCTTTTGCAGTATTTACAAATATAAAATTGGCTTAAAATTAGCTTTCATTTGACTTGACCTATCAAGGTTTCAATTGAGAGAACAGAACTATTTGAATTAATATGATTTTTTGCGAGTGCAAAAGAGGAGTCCCCGATATCTTGGGTTGGCTGCATTTGCCGGAATAATTGTTGCCATTATTTGCTCAAGGAATGACACACGCAAACGCGCGCAGATGCAGATGCAGGAGCAGCTGCTCCGATTAACCACAGATAAGATATCATAAAGCAGCGATACCCCGCCGCCCCCTCTGCGAGCGGCCTCCCCTTTTGGCCAGAATTTGCACTGATTATCTCGGAGGCGCACTTGAGCGCAATTTGCAAAGCAAACAAAGACCAAAAGGAGTCAAAATCTCTTGGCTAAGTTATTCTTTTTTTTTTTTATTCCTTTTTTTGTGTTTTGGTGTTTCTGGCTGCTGCCACAAATGAAATGCAATCAAAATGCCGCCGCATCTCCACTGCCTCCCTCCCCCTCCCTTTCTTTCTCTTTATCTTTATCTCTTTCCGTCTCTTTCGCGCGGTGATCAGTGCTTTTGTTTTGCGGCTGCTCTTTAATTTATTTACACTGGCCAAAATGCCACACCCCATTAACATTAGCTGCGGACGTAAGTGCATTTGCTGCACCCTGGAAATTTGATTTCCAAATTGCGAGCATATTGGCTAACAGCATTATAAGTTTTACGAGATCAAAGCGATCAATGCTCAATGAGCTGATAAATAGTTGTCTGAGTGGATAAACATTTTTATGTGCGGCTTAAATGCTCAATATATTTTATACATTAAATGCCAGATAAAGGATATGCATGCAGTCGAGTTGCCTTTTGCCGAGTGCAGCTGTTGCAGGTCCACATTAGGGCAAGAGCCTTTTATTAAATTTATGTTTGATCAACTTGCGGCGTAAAATCATTTTGTGCGATTTTTTCGTTGCTTTATATTCTTGTTGTTCATGTTTTTTTTTTAAATTTATTTTTTATATTTCCTCGTGTTTGTTATTTTCTGGCCAAATGGCATGAAAGCGAAAATTTGATTGCAGACTTGGAAACAGATTGCAGGCACTAAAAGGCAGCTGGATGAGATAGTGGGCATCATCCGGCGAGATTTCAAAAAGGTGGAAGAGAAGGGGGCGGGGGCTTGGGGTCCGTCTTTTGTAAGCCATATATTGACGATGCTCCAAATGCTCCAAGTAACGGTGCCGCGAAGCCAAAGCCGCCAAACTATAAAATCATTTAAAATGCATAAAAACTAATTTCGCTGATTAATTGCCACCTTGTGTGCTGATGCTGTGCTGTCGCTCGTGGCTTTTGATGGAACTGGTGTGTATGGTGTGCATGAAAATCGATCGGGTGGATCGATCCCCCATCCAAAGTCATTGATTTTATTTTCTCCTATTTAATATCCTTAGTCTAGTGGCAGTCCATAAATTGTTGGAGTCTCTTGGCTCTGGGGCTACGTTGAGTGTTTTATGAGGCAGTTTGGGTTTGTCTTGGGGAAAACTAATTTTTCTGTTAAATTGGCTTAAAATTGGCAATTGACTGTTTATTAGTTACCTCCAATTGTAATTAGGAAATCATGCTGCTTCTGAAATGATATAAAGTGCAATTAAATACAACATTTTTAAGTTCTTGCCTCCGAAGATAAGAAACAAATATAAGCTTATAAAAGTTATAATAATAAATTTACCAAAATACTTCCCACAACTTAGAGAATGACTGCTTAGTGCAGCTAAATCAAAGAGTATCTGAAGTACCACAGAAAAGTTGTTGGAGCTTTCTGCGTTATCTCGGGTTGCGGTATCATCGGCTCCTCAAGATCTGGTTGCCTCATATGTAATGCAAATCGAGTTGATTGAAAATTAATGTAAACACGTATGGGACACTCCACTTTGTTGTTGTCGCTACTGGCGCAAACGTTTGATTTGTTTTTTCCATTAAAAACTAAATAAATAAGACGAGGGGTGGGGGAATTTTCCTCAGTAGTCAACTTGATTTTTAAATGCCATATCAGCCCTTTTGTTAAACGACGATGAGAAAAATACGCTTTTAAATACTTTCGATGTCTCGAATGTGTTGATAACACCTCCCGAAAATGTCGGCTCTTTGTCCACGCATATTAACCTATCACGAGAAACATAAGAAAAGCTATACTATAACGGCTATTCTTTTGTCCACTGCACTAATCTAGCATTTTCATTTTTCTTTCGGCCTAATGAGTTTGAAACGTTTAATTTCGTTCGAGAGGAGCTGCGAAACCCGTTTCAAATACTTAAATTATGGACTTAATCAATATTTATAAATGCAGCTGCGACGATGTTGGTGGAATCTGTAAGTTGGGCTAAACTTAATGGATTTTCATTGCCGATTTATTTAAATTATTTGCTAGTCCCTTTGACTCTTGACGCTTTTATTTTCGTATATGTATTACAGTTGATTTGTATTAACCAATTTACTTTTTTTAAGCTTTCAAATAATACTGCATGATTTTTCTTTAGAAAATAAGTAAGACTGTAGTTTTGTTGATGTCTAAAAAAGGGTTTCCTATTCACGAAGTGTGAACAAACTTGTATCTTGATTTGCATTAGCATAATACTATTAAAGCCCCCTCCTTCCTCTATCGCATTTCGGTGTAATTAAAGTATTATTCACACCGTGTGTTCGCACAATCCAACGGTATTTTGCTAAAATAATAATAATGCAAAAAAAGAGAAAAATAAAATGTATATACAAAACAAAACAACCAAACCAAAAAGGAAGAACAAAACACAGCACAACAATGCCAAAAAAAAGAGTTGTCGTTCGTTGCTTCCGTTGAGTTCGTCCAACTGGAAGAAGAAGCAGCCACGGCTCCCCTTCAATGAGTCAACATAAACAAAAAAACAAAAAAAAAAAAAACAACAAAAAATTAGAAAAACATTCTTTAACCCCTTCAAATTACTAGGTATTTTTTCCTTCCCCAACAACGAATTGTTTGAAATTTCGCCAACTCTTCACCAGCACAAAATAATAATATATAAAAATTATATTATCGCTTCTAAATATTTTAAGTTCTTTGCGAAATATTTCAATTACTACATTCTACGTAAAATAAAAAAAATGTAAAATTTTCTAATTTCTGACTATTTTTTTTCTCTGTGATTTTTTTTTTGTTATTTGCTGATGGCCGCTGTGCGCTCTACCAACCTGTCCACGGTTGACAATTCTTTTAGTCTTTGACCTTTGGGGGTTCATAATTGTTTAGCGCCGTCTCTTTCTGTCCCCCTATCTAGCCCTCTCTTTCCCTCTGGGACAATTAACATGAACTTTTAGCTTTGCTTAATTACTCGACGCTGAAGTTGTCGTTGTTCTAAAAGTGACGCAAATAAAAAAAATGTAAGAAAAAGTATATACAAAACCAAAGGGCCGAAAAAATGCCAAGAAATAAAGAAACTTGAGGTTAATTACATTTTGAAGAGCACAACAAAAACAAATTGAAATGTTGCCTGCTTTTTTTTTTTGGTTTTTGTTTATGCCACAGACATAAGTCGGCAAAAAAAACAACAATGCAAGAAGTACACAAAATCAGTGTGACAATTATGTAAATGGACGCACTTGGAGCTGTGTGAACTTCTTATACTTTGTTGCTGTTGCTGCTGCTAAAAGGCTTGGTTAAGTGAATTGTTGTCATTGTTGTTGTTGTTGTTGCTGTTACTGTCGTTGCTGAAGGTCACACGAAAGCACGTTGATGGGGAAGTTACCGTTAAGTGTTTCGGGTCAAATGCATCGCGTTTGTGTCGCAAGTCATTTGTTTGCCAGCAGGGCGATTAGCAAGAATATCCAAAAAGAATGGAATATTCTTAGGCTTCAGTAGTATTTGTATCTCATTGGTTTTATTTACAATATTTCATATTTAAGTAACTAAATATTTAACTTAATTAACTAAACTCTTTTTAAGAAGCTTTTATTGAGGGCCCAAGCTTAGCCACTTCCCTTCAACGGCCATTGAAATGACCCTCACCCAAATGGCTATTCACTCAGCCCTGAGGCACGCAAACTACAATTATAAAATATATGTTACATAAAGCAAAAGCCGAACGAAATTAAACCAAAGTTGAGAAGCACTCGAGCCCAGCTGTATTTACACACATACATATTTATAAATATGCGGCCTGCCAAGCACGAGAATTTCGCATAAAATTATCCAGCTGCGGAGGATGAGAAAGATCTGCTGACTTCAATATGGAGTTAATGCGCTGATAGGAAGATCACACAAAAACGTATAGATATACATATATATATAAAGCGACTTTGTGGGAATAACAGCAAACGTCGTAAGCTGCAAGAACTTGAAAGGCGGAAGAACGACGGAAGCAGGCGACAAAACATGAATAAATATGGATACACTTGAAAATATATTGGCTTCTGCATATGCTATAAGAATACTATGCTATATAAACAGGAAGGTGTACTATGAACTGTACACAAAGGCAGATTAAAACTTTTATTTCTTGCAGTGCACTGGGTAAGCCACAACCAGCAGTAGGTAGTCGCGTAATAAAGAAGAACAAACAAGCAGCTCAGGAATTATGAACTACAACAACTTGGGCGGCCGGCCACTTTAAAAGCAATAAAAAAACCTCTCAATCGAACTTCCGAACTTTCGACAAGTTTTGATCGCCTTTTTTGTCAATGTTTTTTATTGTGTTCATTGACCAAAAACTACAAATTATGTGCATGCCAGCGCGGCTTAAAGTCCCATTTTTATCGGGTCAACAAATCAGCAACTAAACGATCGCACCGGATAAGAAAGAGATCGCATCGGGGAGCCCACACGTCTGAAAGTTCTTGTTAGATGCGATGCGTAGGATAAAGATCGTCGATCGGAATGGAAATGCCTTTTCTCATCGTTTTGTTGTCTTGTCTTGGCTTGGTTTGAATGAAGGATTTTCGGAACCTGGTCTTTAAAACATTATTGGACTTTAGGAGATCAGCATAATTTGTTGTCGATCTGTTGTTTGTGCGAGCATTACGTACGTGGGGGAAACTTCCTGTGGGCAGTGAAAAAGCCTAAGCTATTGAATGAGTTTTCATAGCGTCTGATTTCTGAGAGAATTTCCCAAAGATTTAACAAAATGGAGTAGCCCTAACATAATTTGTAATATGCATTACCAAACTGAACACATCAGTCCAAGAACTGTGTCCAATTTGAGATCCAAAATGTCTTGCAAATGAAAACGCCACCACCCAAAGGCCATAAAGCGATTTAACAGCAAAATAGTTCACATAATTCCATTTTATGGATCAAGAAACAAGACGTGCGGAGAGATCGTGTCTGGGGATTTCAGCAAAGGATGTTTAGCATTGGTAAATGTGCGTTTATAAATTTAAAAACCTATAATAAAGTCATTTGCTGTGGTCGGCCACTTGGCCACTTGGCCACTTGGCCAGCAGCAATACGCTCGAAAAGTTGGCAGCAAGGAGGGGAGTGAGTCTCGGACGCAGTCTTTTGGCCAAGTTGATCGTTGATCGTTACGCATGCGTCGAAAGAGGGAGAAGGAAGCTAAAGCACCAACAGCAAACACACAGCAGACAGAGCAGACAGAACAGACAGCAAAGTGAGTAAAACAGACACGGACACAAAACCAGAACAACAGTCGACAGGCGACAAGTGCCTTGGCAACAACAAATGGCCAAGGAAAATAGTTCCTGGAGTAAAATCTACTCGAACGCCGAAAGGACAAGTCGACGAGTCTAGTGATCTCTATTTATCTGATTCAAAATGGATGGTTGGGTGTTAAAATATTTAAAGATATTTATTTAGCGAGCATTTTGGATTTACATTCAGTGTTTGTTTTATGTTCACGGCTTTCGAAAAATATATTAAAAATGTTTTTAAAGCCTATATTTCGTGAATAAAATATTCACTAACATTATGTTTTTTTGTAACCGCCTGGGGTATCTTTGTCGTCGATTAGAATCGTGTGTTTTCATTGAAATCTTTTGCTTTACACTCCCTGCAGATATAGACAACGACTGCAACAACATGTCACACTGATTATTGTGTTCAATTTTAATTTGTGCAACATTTTGCGTTGTTTGCCGCACGATGCCATTGCCATGGCCATTGCGATGTGGCTGTTGTGTTGCACTCGTTTCATTTGATGGCCCCAAAAGTTTGGTCCGCAGCTGACGATTGCCAGAGGATATCGGAGATCGGAGGGGCACCTATGTAGCTATAGCTCGAGCTTGGAGTTTCGGTCTTGGACCGATGCAATCTACTCTGGCCAGTTATCGACTTTCTTTTAACCGTTCGAACAATGTCAAGAACTTTGCCACTTGTTTTTTTTTTTATTGTTTGATTCGGTTTCGCCTTTTGTTTGGCCGCTCAATTGCCGATTCGCAATTGATTATTTCAAGTTTTTAATCCCATGCGACACCCACCGATGAAGCGAGTAAATCGAATCGATCAAATCGAAATGCAAATGACAAAAGACCCGTGTACTTAGACATTGTTTTGTGGTGTTTCTGCTTTTTGTTTGCCTTTTTCATTCCATTTGATCTGCCTTTGTTGCCCGGCTGCCGTTGATATATTTTCTCACAATTAAGCGGACAAACGAGCGCGCAGGCGAACCAGCCATCAGTAATCAGCATCAGTGGACAGTGGAACAAATGCTCGATGTACAGTGGTAGCCACAGATTCAAACTAGAGTATAAAATTTATTGCGAAAAAAATACATACAATTGTAGAGCTATTTAAACATGAAATAATATATGTTTTTCATGAAACAAATTCGAATAGTTCACCCTTTTAGACATATGTAAGTAAGCCAGCAAATGGTTGTACACACGGGCGTATCAAATACGTTTCGCATATGGCGCCTTAGATCGCCCATTGTTGGTCTTTTTATTGTTTTTATCGTTTTTATCGTTGGTGGTGCAGCTGCTGCCCAAGAAACTTGGAAACTTGGAGAGCCACCAAAATGGCAATCGGCAGTCAAGTCAAGTTGAGTCGGGCCCCAAGCCAAGTGTACGAAACTCGGCG
This sequence comes from Drosophila santomea, assembly GCF_016746245.2. Classification (NCBI taxonomy): domain Eukaryota; kingdom Metazoa; phylum Arthropoda; class Insecta; order Diptera; family Drosophilidae; genus Drosophila; species Drosophila santomea. The sequence goes on from NC_053021.2 coordinate 3,688,985, forward strand.
ATGGAGGGGGAGAGGGGGCAAGGGCCTCAAGTGCTGTTCGAATGTGTGAACTTAATAAATCTTTGTGAATACGAGTATCTCGCTTTGATTTCTCTTCACACACTCACAGGAAAAGTCTTCTGATTTATTTAATGTGAGCAATTTAGAGAAATTTCAAAAATCCAATAAGTAATTTCTGTTTGTAAGAAAATCATTGTATTTTTAAATTGCTTAAAATTCATTGAATCATGATTTTTTTTTCGTGGTGTAGCAATTGACAATTGCTGGAGTTATTTTCATAATACCTTAATTGAAACGCGACAACAAAACCGAATAATGATTATGCATATCAATTATGCTCTCCACCATGTGGGGGCGTTACTTGGATGATGGATGGCGGCTGGTGGATGGCGGATGGTAGATTGTGGTGCGATGGTGGATCAGTGGATCGCCCTTGGCTATCAATTGGTTGAACAGGTGCTTGAGCTCCACTCAACTCCCGCTGAGATCTCAATTCAAATCCACTTGCGGCCTGATTGAAATGGTTCCTTCCCGTCCGGATTGGATTGCAAGTGGTTTTTTCGTTTCGGACAACAGTTGATAGACGGTCTGGCAATTAGCCATGATAAGTTTTGAATTGACCAGAAAACAGAGTGATTTCTAAGGCGGAAGATAAAACAACTAAGCTTTGTAGAGCTATACGTTTGTTACCGAAAAATGGTTGCAACATTTCGGTATACTCATACTTATAAGCGTAAAAAAAAAAAAAACATGTATTTTGTAATTATTGCTCCAACTTATTGCATTTATGTGATGCTTAAGTGTCTATGTATACCAATGCCAGTTGTCCATTTAAGCACTGAAATCTGTGCTGCAGAACATCTAAATCTTTCAAAGAATTACCGGATACCTGTTAAAAATTGGCTCGCTATTTATTCAACAGCTAGTTGTGGCAATTCCAATCCGCATTCTGGCGACAAAGTTGCCGCTAAAATACGAATACTTGGCAAATTATAATTTGTGCGGCCATCGAACAGTTGGCCGTTAGCATCAGTTGGCCAATTGGAGCAGCAAACGGGCCAGCGGGCATATAAACAATGGTTAATTGTGGCAGACTTTCGACATAAGTTGCTGAATTATTGGGCAGTGGCCGGGATTATCGATCGCCGCCTCTGCCTGTCAGCCGATATCGAGCCAATATGTTTAGGAATTTACTGCGTGCAAATGGATACTCATGGATGGCTCTCAACCTTCTTCTTTTTCGGCTCCTTTTTTTGCTTTTTGCTGCTTTTTGAAATTTTGTTGGAGGTTCTGGCTGGCTGCTTGATTTCTTCAACTTTGTGCGTCTGGCTAATAGAATCATTTGGCAAAGTTGCCAGCCCGGTTGTGCAGCATTTTGACTAATTAACTGCAAAGTTTTATTGCAGCCAGCGGAGAAAAGATAGAAATGCTGCAGATGGAAGTTGCTCGTTGCTCGCTTCTCAAGCGCATTTTGCACCGAACAAAAAAGTATGCAAAGTATAAAATAGCAAATATACAAAATGCCACCAAAAGCCAACTTAAAACTGCCACAATTATTGTTCGATGGGTTTTCTCGATACAATCGACATTATTTCACACACAGCTAGTTATCGAACTGTAATTTCTCTATCTACTTTCATTAAAAATGTCATCTTTCTGACATTGCGAATCGCATTTTATGGAAATTTAATTGTATGAAATTCTTGTAAAGCGGCTGCATTTTTTTCCGCGTGTTCTTGCTTCTGGCGCGTTCAGCATTTCCTGTCCATAATGTGGAGGCTCCTCTCGATGGGTTTTCCTCGTTTTTCAATCTCCTTCCCCCACCCCCCCGGAAAAGCGTTGTGAGCGGGGCGACGACAATCATAATCGGCATTGACAAACGCACATTGCGTATACTTATCGAGTGTAGCGCGTACGAGTATATGCATTTCTACGAGTATTTTCAACTGGTATTACATGGTCTTTGCGACGAAGGTGGACAGGGGAAATGGCTTTCAAAACATTCCCAAAGGTGTCAAGATTATGTGCATAAATAATGAGATTTTCAGACAGCACTGAGTGGGCTAATTAATTGATTTTGGCCAAAGGTTACCGCTGGACAAATACGACTAGCCGATGGTGAAGAATACTTCTTGTTCATTTTTTCATTTTAAAATTGACTTAAAACTCCAAATGCATGCGAATCACATATTCTGTTTGCTCATTAATGTTGTCCGATATTTAACTCTCTTCTATGGAAGCCGAAAGACCGAGTGTTTTTTTTTTTGATCCTGCTTTCAGCTCTCCGATCCACTTCAAGTGCGACTTTTCATTTACATGTTCGTGTCCGTAATGGAAAAGCGTAATTTTTCAACTACTTCAAGGAGTTGCGAATGAACTGGAATGAAATGTTTATCAATTTGCGTGCAAAAATGGTAAATATTTGGATCGATTAGTGGAGCTCCAGTTTGCTCGATCGTTTTAACCATTACAAAGTAGTAATCAAAACGAGTTCTGGAAGTCTGGCATGAAGAGTTTTCGTTTTAATATTAGTTTTGCTAATACGAGTAAAGCTTTAGTTCTGTTAGGAAATTCACTCTAATTCAATTACAGTTTTCAATTATAAACAACTTATTTCATTTGTCTCTTGTCTGATGTGTGAATTGATATCTTAATTTAAGCAACAACTTTTTTAGCTAGCGCTCCATTTTCGAATCCTTTTTGCCTCGTCTTTTTGTTGTTGGCAATTTCGTAGTGCAAATTTTAACATAAAATTGATAGCACAAACATGGACAAGCGACAAGGAAAATCTGCAGACAATAAGCTAGGCAGCAATTGCAATTGTCAGCGGCACGTTATCAGCCAGTGGAAAATCGGAAAAGGTGGGGGAAACTGTTGTGGAAATGGTTACAAAACAAAAACAACCAGAGGGATCGCTAAAGTGGAGTTCCTCGACTATTGGATACCCGGGGAAATAAGGGGAAACTTATAAAGCCGCAACGATAAAGCCCAAGTGTTTACGAGCTGTTTAGTGTTTGATGATCGTCGCTACGCGGAGCGGGACGAATAAAAAAACTCTCTGTCCTGTCTCCCCGCCTCTTCAGTCCCCCTTTCCATTTCCCCCTTATTTTTCTCGATCTGGAAAAACTTGTAACCTTGCAGCCTTGTCATTGTCATCATGCAGACAGCATAAAAGAGCTGAGAGCTGGGAGCTGGAGCTCTGGCCACTGCCAAAGCCAATGCGAAAGTCAAAACCAAAACCAAAGCCAAGATCCCAAGCCAGAGGTTGGCAGGCGGATCGTGCAAATCTTGTTAGCATTTTTCAGCCATTTCCTTTTTACATACAAACCCCCCAGAAGAGTGGGGGCAAAATACATATATTTATAAACATATACATTTATAAGCTATAAGCCTATAGTAGAGGTAGAACAGCCACGAATAAAAGCGGTATTGCTGTATTTTTAATATTTCGACTCGCTGGCTACCCGTTATGAATAAACGTAAATTTGAAACGTGCCAATAATTTGAAAATGATCTATTGGATAGAGCTTGCGCAATAGGAAACTTTAAAGTATTCCAATTGTTACTAGATTAACTGCAAAATCATATTCAAAATCATAATTCATATACCCCACCAGAATCAGCCGTTGCGAGGTATACTCGTACAAAAATATGTTTAAAAGAAAAACAAAAAATTATGTTCGATATCAATTTCGCGTGGACACATGCCAAGAGACACGCAACGCCACCAAACACGCGCACCACATTTTTCCGAAGCCCCTTCTTCTTCCCACCGACGTTTTTCTCTGATCGGTGGTAATTGAAAATCCCCAATGAGAGAGAGACCAAAAAAAACCCGATGTTGTTTGCCTCTACTGCCCTCCATTGGAAAATGCAGATGCGAAGCAGGATGGAGGATGGGATTTGGGCATGGGTAGGAAGTAATTACGTCTGCCAGCGGATGGAATAGTTGTATACACCGGGGGAAAAACAATTTAACAGCTAAATAGTATGTTAATTAATGGCACACCCGTTTAATATAAAGGTTTTGATATATTTTTAGCACATTTACTGCGAACTTGCGCATTTCAATTGTATTGAAATATATCATTTTCTTCTCTGTATAGAATGGGCGATTTAAGATCTTGAAAGTCGAGCAGGCAGCAGAAATTTGAATTAGCCGCCCGTCCGTGGGTAAATACATACATGCAAGATTTGTGCGTGTTATAGGCTGGAAAAACAGTTTTTCTCGCCCCTTCCCACCACCAAAAAAAAAAGGAAAAGAAGCCAGAATTCACAAAAAATATAAATAAATGAGCGCAAAGCGCAGCCCATCGTGGTTTTTATTTTGCTGGCCCGAGGTTGTGGGCGTGTTGGATCGGCTGGCGAGTGGGCTTAGCTTCGCAGATTGTTGGCTTATACCAGTACACGTCTGTCCAACAGCCAACAACCAACAGCCAACAGTTGTTGCCTTCTTGTAAATGACCGTTTAATGGAATTGTCATAAAATTCGATTACTAAAACCGATGCGTAGTGTTTATATGCTGCGACTCTGGAGTAGCAAAATGATTTGCTGTGTGGGTCGTTTTGACTTTATCTGATGGTTTTGGTTTTATTTGATGGCTTTGGATCACCTGGAACCGGTAAGAAAAGAAGAGATTTTACCATTAATAGATTTAGCTGAATGTGCACTTCTATTGCTCTTTTTTATGTCCAGGGTGATAATATGATTTAAGCATATATTTAGATTCTAGCAAACTTTGTATTTTTGTATCCTTTACATAGTTTTTGGCGAATCTAAACCAAAGTCCACTGGTTTTTGTTGTTCTGCTTGGTAGGAGTGTTCCGTTAAAAGCTAGAAACTACTCATTATTCCAAACATTTCACCCACTTTTGGTGTATTACGACTCCTCTTCTCCTCCCACTTTTTTTGTATGGACATTATGACCAAACGATTTTACATAATTCCCGCTCGGCAAAAAGTCTGCAAATGTGGACCACTCGTGCCACGCCCCCTTTTAGAGAAGGCAAGCGGCAACAAAGGAATAATCAAGAGCGTTCCCATTTCGCAAAAACATATGAGGCGTTCTTGTAAGCAGTTCGCCTAATAAAGTGATCGAAAAAAAAAACTTAAGCGCTGGGATGAGCACAGATTTGATGGTGTCCAGGCTGAGCGTGCGTGCAGCACATGCATAAAACATCATTCCATAATGCCATGGAAGTCGAGTCGAGTCGCAGACTACAGACTACAGACTACAGGCTATAGACTCTAGAATCCACAATCCAGACTCCAGACTCCAGAATCGAGAACCGAGTATTGAGAGCCGAGAATGGGGAATCATCTGATCCGTGATGAGAGTGCGGCAAGCCGGGCATTTTTGCTTTTATCTCGGGCTCTGATATCTGTGGCTAATGCATAAAATCTTATAATTTGCGCACGTGTTAATCAGACATTATGATGCACACACAACACACGGCGCACAGCACAGCTGCAAGACACAAACAGTTTGAAACTGTGGCCAGCCACACTGCAAGAAGTGGGATAAACACCGTTTTATTTGGGCCTTTCTTAGCTTAGAATATGCACTTTCGATGAAATTATAACATTTAATTGTCAGTTTGTCCTATGAAGACAACAAAGGTTTCAGTTTTCAATTTACCTCCAAAGAAAATGGTTTCGTACCACACTTATTCGTTTTTTTCTGTGCAAGCCCAGCTTAGAAGAAAATCTGTCGGCCAAGGCGTCTGCTGGCCATGACCAAGTCGGCAAACTAACAATTTTAGGCTAATGATGTGCTCATATTTAAGTTAGTTGAAACGCTTTTAGTGCAAGGCATAACTCAAGTTGAGACGGCGAATCTGGAAGTATCTCCTAAGCCAGGTGCCATGGAAGTGGAGATCGGGAGCAGGGAGTAGGGAGCACGGAGAATCGGAGAATCGGAGACAGGGGGAACCACTGGAGACACTGAGACTGGGGAATCGGGACCGCATGCTGTTGCATTTAATGATTGCACGCCTTGACTTTGGCAATAAAACAAATTTGTGGCCATAATTTTCGAAATTCAAATAACAAATGCTGAGGCAGCCGCTGCCGCTGCCGGACTTGGTTTGCTTTTGGCCAGGATGGCCTGGCCGTCTTGGCCAAAGACTCCTCTTCGCTTACCAGCTTGTTTGCATTGAAAATTTATTGTTACGCAGCCACGAGCGGAACTTCTGGGGAAAACGAGGGGGGGAATCGCGTCTTCGAATGCTTGTCCAACGATTTATGGCATTGCTGCAATTGTTGCCAACTGTAAATGCTGCGGCAAACAAGTCAATTGAATTTATTTCGTTTATAAATTGCCAACAGCAGCTGGCCGCGGGGCGGGGCCCAATCTCAAGTGTCAATTGGCCAGCGGGAAGGCTGAAGTGCGACTTCTTCCAAACCCCAATCCCAATACCAATCCCAATCCGAGCGCGGATACGAATCCGCATCCCCATCGAATCCAACCACGAGACTACCGATTGGAGACAAATCACTGCCCGATTTGACAACGCTGCAACGTTCACTCGAGATAAACAGCAATGCTCTAGAGATGCGTTTCTGCTGCCCGGCATTATGCTTATGCAACTTGCAATAATCGCATCTGGCAAATCCATAAAGAGTGCTACGTTTTAATGGTAACTTCTCTCGATTGCTTACCGCCTAGCCAATTGGCACGCGTCTACACTGAATTCCTTATAAAGCTGCTGCCGTCTGTCGATAATTGTAAATAATAATGCAAGTAAACAAGAAATGAAACTAATTTCAGTAACATATACCTAAGCTTATGACTTAGTAGTGCCAAATCCGCTAGAACACTCAACCTAAAGGGTTTATAAAATATTTCACATTATGTATCTTTCAGTTACATAGAAAGATTGCTTACTTTAGAATACTTGATGCATGTGTGTGCTAAGTATAATGGCATGGCATGCATTTGTTTTTAAATCGATTCGCCTGAATTTCGTGTCACCACAATCACGCTGCCATCTCCGGAAAATTCCAAGATTGGCAGCGAATTCTAAGCGTGGCTTTTGAGAATGGTCGATGGGGTTGTGGCTCGGAAACTCGGCCCGAAACTCGCAGGATGGCGATGATGTTGGCAGTGTGGTGCAGCTGCACTTCTGTGATTTACAATTTTTTCCGTTTGCCTATTTTCTTTCCCGCCAGCCAACTGTCTCTTTGGCCATTTGCTTTTCTATCTTCTTTTTTTCTGTGTTTAGCAGCAGCAAAATTTGCATACGATCTACGGACTTCCTTTCACAACAAAGACCAACAACTCATGGGCTAATATAAAGAGTCGAAAAATCTTTAAATACTTTCGAAATGCGAGCAGAGCACAACGAATTATCAATATAAATACAAAGTGATTTATTGGCATATAGGCAAGAAGAAGAAGAAGAAGAAGAAGAAGAAAAGGCAGTTTCCTTGCTGACCAAACAAAAGACTTAGGCAACGAACTTGCTTTCACAAGTTCGTAGCTAGCGCCTCTTAACAAATTATTGATTTATTGCCCCTAACACACACACAACGCACGCATTCGTATGTTTGTAGGCAAACGGCGTTTACAAAGAATGGTAGATCATAAAATATATTTTTATATCGAGTTATAAATATCAGTATATTACCCGAGCCCGATTGATAGCTCTCTAAAATATATTTTTGAGTGCCTCACAATTAGTCAGGTCTATTTGTCATAAAAACATCCCAAAGCCATACGAAATCATTAATATTTTTTGTTTGTTTTTGAACGAGAGAGTTCATAAAATTTCCTATACAATCATGGATCTTATGGGAGGGCTTTTCTTTTTGTTTTTTTGTTTATCACTACTCGAAAAGTAGGCTATAAATTGTTAAAGCTTTTGATTAATTATTTTATATTCGTATGCGGTGGGTGGTCTTCCTTTCAAATCTTAAAAATCCAATTAAAACAATTAAAACTAAGCAATTTAATGAGACTGAAAGGGAAGATTGCTTTTCTAAACCCATACAAATTATAATGTCGCGTGCACTGAGTTCTTATCCTACATTTTCGATATCTTCAATATATGCTCCTTAATTATATTGTGTACTTTTTGTATTTTGGTTTTGGAGCTCCACGAGTTCTTTGACCTTCTTATTCTCACCCCAACCACTGAGAACGACAAATAAATAATAGATGAAACAAGTCCGTTTTGGCTGGTTGGACTCATCGATCCATCGATTCATCTGAGAATGTGGTACTAGTTATGTAATGTCAACAGATCTTACAGCCGGCGGACTGGGAGCTGCGAACCAAAAGCACACTTTAAGCAGCTTTATGATGTGTTAAAACTGTTGCAGCAACAACCGCCGCCATGACAAGCATCGGCAGGAAAAAGATAAAAAAAAAAGAAGGATGACGACGACGATGACTGGCCAACGTCATCGTCATTGTCGTTGTCGTTGTCATTGTCATTGTCGTCATCGTGGAAATGTTGAACGGACGGAGCACGGACGGTTTCGCTTTGGCCGGGATCAAGTGTTCAAGTTCTCGGCTATTTGTGCACAGAAAATCGAATACTTTTAAACGGTAACAATTAATCAAATTCATAACAGAAGCAAAAAAAAACAAAAGATAAATGGTGAGGTAAATAAAATGTTGTGAACACAATAGATACACTTTTGATTTACATTTTCAAAAGTATTCATTTGAGGTTGTTTCAATTTATATCTAATAAATTCTTCCTTTTTTTGCGGTGCATTTTCAAATCAAGATCAGGCCAGCTTCTTCACTTTGGTCTTCATCTTTCGCCGATAATTGATCATCATCAGTCGGTTTTAATTGATCGCTCTTGCCTTGCCCCGCCGCTCCTTGCATTTTATTGTATTACATTTAGTTGGATCTGCGATCGCTGGATAAATGAATCGGTGGATCCGTGGATCGCTGCATCGATTGTAATCAATCACTTTCGTGGAATTGTGGCCGCTGAATGAAATGAACTGTGCTACAGCCGCCGTTCCGTCGGTGGCCCAATAATCCGACCCATAAGTTGCAGCTCCAGTTCTCCACTTCTCCTTAGTACGAAGGCGTTGTCAACGGGCCACGACTTTGACTTTGGCATTTTCCTTCCAATCATCAGCCACAATTGCGTACGTGAGCTGCACTCCAACTGGCGATCCCCATTCGATTCGATTTGATTCGATCAGCGATCCACGATCCACGGTCCACAAGATCCCCGTTTCAGTTGCAGGTTGCCTTTGCCACATGCTGCGTCAATAAGTCACTCGTTGGCATTTGTGAAATGCATTAGATCAGAGCACATATCGAAAAAAGCGATCGATGAAAAACCAATCGGAGCCGCACAAATTCCTATGCAAATTGTTGTAAGATTTTTTTTTTTTTTTTTGCTTTTTATTGATCTTCAGCGACTTCTTGAATCTGGACCGCCCACGGCGAAAACATGTAGATAAGGTGCAGGTCAAGGTCTCCAATTGTTTTATTCAAACAAAGCAGTATGGTAGTATAGAAATTATGCCATAAATAATGGCAAAATTATATTCAAGTGGTATATACATAAAAATTTCCATTTTTCTTATCACTGCAATTAGCCGTGGCATTTCCCTGAGAATTTTCGGCTTCAATTTGAAGTCGCGCTTGGATTGGATTCTTCCATTAGCACCGCTGTCAATTAGAGCGAAATGTCTGGCGATGTCAGCCAGATGTTTAGGCCCAAACGGAATGCACTCGATCTTTGGATGTCTAATTAGCATTCGTTTTAGTGGACCCCAAGGCCAGCCAGCGACCCCTCCCACTTTACCTCCAACTGAAAACTGCATGCCGAAATGGGGAAATCGTGAAATGGTAAAATAAAAGTAGAACCCACCCATTTGAACATCGAACCAAATCGAACAGGAACCGAAGCCAATAAACAAAGACATCAGTGGCCCAGAGGCTATAGTTGCCCGATTCTTCGGCGATTGGTGCTTCTTCTGCGTCTTCAGCGTCTTCTGAATTAGATGCAGTCCCATAAATAATAATTCGACAGCGAATGCAAAGTGGAAAAGCAAATACTCGCCATGGCGACAAACGCTTAGCGCAGCAGCAGTGGCCGGTGGGCGAATGAGAGAGAGGATTCTATTAGAGGAGGAATGAGAGAGGTAGAGCCACTGCTTGGCACACGTTTGCCCAGAGACCCAGAGCAATCAATAATCCAAAGCGCAGTATCAAGGGGGGGAAGTGCGGGGATCAGACTTAGATCGCAATGAATCCGCGCACTGGAAGAGCTCAGCTAGAAGCACAGCGGCGCAGAGAGGTCCGAAGACTGCTGAATAGAGCCACAGATAGGTGGCTTAAAGAGAGATCCCAAGAATGGGGTGGTGCGGGGTTGGGGGGTGGAGGAGGGTTCAGAACCTGTTCAGCCAACGGGCCGCACATTAGGAGGTAGTTGAGAAGTAAGGCAGATTCTTCGGTCTTTTTTTCGTGCTGGTATCCTTTGGGTTCGGAAGCTGCAGATAATGTGTCAGCAAGGGGTTTCGACGTACAGACTACCCTGTACAAATTAGAGACGTTTCGAAAAAAAGAAACCTGTCTTCCTCTAAAAATGCACTATTTTGGTAAAAACTTCCACTATTCTTCAACTATTTCTTAAAAACCGAATTTTTGAAATACCAGAACAAAAGTTATTAAAAAAGTTAAAATAAAATAGTGGATAGATAGCTGCATAAAATAGTCATTCTTTTGTTTCTGGGATCACTTTGAGGCAAGTTATGACTTAAATCGCCAATAAAATATTCATATTTTTGCGAAAAATTCGTATTCCAATTTTCTGCCCAAAAATAATCAGCTTTTTGTCTACAACAACAAAAATAGTTGTCCAAACATGGAATGTCATACATCATTGAATTCGTTATAAAATTTCCAACAAAATGGCATTTCAGCCTAAAAATGTAAAATTTGGACGATTTTTCGCAAAAATATGTAGATGATGTTACCCCATACCGAAAATGCAAAAATTGGAAATTTTTTTTTATGGAAATCCGTAGGAAAGTAGTAGGAATCGTTAGCGCTATTCATTTGCAGCACAAAACAGTTATTTATAGGGTAAAATAAATATATGCCATTCTTTTCTAACGTGTTGACCCATTCATATTTTTAAAATTAATATCATCAAGTTGTAGATACAACTGATATGAATGTGCATATATTTAGTAATAATTTGATCAATCTTAATGAAAAAACTGTAATTTTAAGAAAAAAAAAACAAAGTTGTTAATACTATTATCTTATTTGTAACCATATAATTCAGCAAATGTTTTGTTAGCCAACCACTCCGTGCCATAATCTCTTATCGCGCTAGTCATCGATCCCTGTTCGGCCCCCAATGAGTATACCCCATTATTGCCCAGTTATTTCGATCTTGCTGATTATAAAAATAGCAAACGAGTCACGGCCAGATCGACAAGCAGCGCCAGTTCAAGGAGACACCACAACAAAAATAAAGAACTTACACAAAACAAAAAACAAAAAAAAAGGAATGAGAGTTGGGGAAGACCGGAGAATTGACCAATCGAGAATCGAGCAGAAGAACCAAGAAGAACGTAGGTATATCGTATCGTATCGTCTTTCAAAGTTCTTTCAGTCGCGGATTCCTGTTTGATATGGCCATCTCGTTTGCTCTCGGCATTTTTAGGCATTAGAAGTGCCTCACATCCTCCGAAGAATCTGCTGCAAAGAAGGAGAAAAATTATTATAATAAAAATAATAGCAAACCGGAATTTCCTGATCCTGTTTGTCTGCCTATCAACCTACCAACGAACCAACCGACCAACAAACCATCTAAGCAAACTACCAACTGTGATTCCTTTTTGCATGTAAACTTCGCTGCCCGCAGATGTTTTCTTCTTCCTTTACAGAGTTCCGCAGAGTACCGCGATTCGCTTGGATTTCCTATGTAAGGCAATGGGTTTGCCCCAAGATAAGATTTAAAAAAAAAAAAAAAAAAAAAAAGAGAGGGTTAACTGGCAGTCGGGATTACCCTTTGCCATCGTTTCGCTTTCGTTTGCAGTTGTGGGGTTTTAAATTCGATACCGAAAAGTTGCTCATTTGCCTTTGATATGGTACCTAATATCTCATATTTAATATCTCTAATATCCTTTTTTAAAAAGTCCACAAATAAGTTGCGTTACACTGAAAATGCCATTTGCACGGCTACTATTAAATAGTATTAATTCTACGTCATTTTGTAGAAGTTTACTAATCTCATTTACACATCGTTATATTTATGATAATGGATCTTCGAAAGAACTTTGTTGTGCTTATTTACACACGCACACACACATCTATTGCAATTTAATGCGATAGTAACAGCTGTTCATTTTTGCATTTTGATTGCTTTTTGCATTCTATTTTAAACCAGGTTTGCGCTTGGTTGGGATCCCATTTTGCTATTGCATCTGCCACCTGATCAGCTGCAGCTTCGGTGTTAGCTTTAGCATTGGACACTGAATCCCCTCCACAAAAAACAAGAAAGAACGCTATAGTCGAGTTCCCCGACTATCTGATACCCGTTACTCAGCTAGTGAAAGTGCGAAGGAGAGTCTTCAACACTGACAGTTTTTGGCGGTTTGCGGGCGTTAGAGTGGGCGTGGCAAAAAGTTTTCTTGCAAGTCGATAGAAATTTACAAAACTGATACAAAAATGAAAAAATATCAAAACATTTTTCAAAACTGTGGGCGTGGCAGCTTTGGGCGGTTTGTGGGCGTTAGAGTGGGCGTGGCAAAAAGTTGTTTAACAAATCGATAGAAATATACAAGACCAATACAGAAATGAAAAAATATTTAAACATTTTTCAAAAGTGTGGGCGTGGCAGTTTGATGCGGTTTGTGGGCGTTAGAGTGGGCGTGGCAGCATGATTCGACAAACTTGCGCTGCGTCTATGTCCCTGGAGTCTGTATGCCTAATCTCAACTTTCTAGCTTTTGTAGTTCCTGAGATCTCGACGTTCATACGGACAGACAGACGGACAGACGGACAGACGGACGGACGGACGGACGGACAGACGGACAGACGGACGGACAGACGGACATGGTCAAATCGACTCGGCTATTGATCCTGATCAAGAATATATATACTTTATATGGTCGGAAACGCTTCCTTCTGCCTGTTACATACTTTTCAACGAATCTAGTATACCCTTTTACTCTACGAGTAACGGGTATAAAAACTGGCCAGGAAGAAGTCAGACGGCTTTAAACTTGGCAGCAATATTTATGAGTGGCTCCACGGTGCCGGCAATTAATACGATTATCGGGCAGATTAATTGGCAATACGAGTGCAATTAATACTTGGCTGGATCTGCACTTGTCTACCATAATGTACAATATTATATGTCTAAAAGACTATTCTTAATGCCAAAATCTTCCCGCCTTTTCTATCATCTTGGGTGTTCAAATCGTTCCAAAAATAAATGATTTTCTCTTTCATTTTATTTTTGCGTAAATTACATATTTATCCATAAATATTATTCATCATTTACACGGATAAGCACACCAGCAATATTTTTAATATTTATTTAACGGTTCTTCAAAACGAAAACGAAGGCAAATATATATCGTAATTTTAAGAATATGAGAAGTAAATTCAATCGGGTTTCTTATTCCATTTTTGTTCATTTTTTTCTTTCAGCCAGCCGTCAAGTGCAATATGCTGATAAGACGGGAGAATCCAAAGGAGGAAGAAGAACTCAAATCCAGACGGATTTTATGGCCAAAATAAATGACGAACAGCAAACACGGCAAACGGCAAACGGCAAATGGCAAATGGCATCGAAAGGAACAGGCTAATAAAAAGCCATTAAAACCAAGTTCAGGCAGGTCATGTGAGTCAGTTCGTTTGTTTTGTTTGGGGCCTTTCGGGAATTCTCAGATGCCGATTTTTGGGTGGGTCCCTTAGCGTCTCTCACTGCCGTTTCCATAAATCAAAGGAATTAGAAAAATTAAAACCAAAAAATAAATTGCAAAACGAAAAGGAAAAGCAACGCAAGAAGCGTAAGACAAATGAGGGAAAATACATTTTGAAAAACTCTTCCCTTGGGGAACCAGCCTCCACTTTGGTTTGCACTTTGTGAGCCTTTTTTGGAGGTATTCCTTTACCCTTTCCCATCGGGTTTCTCCGCTTGAGAAGCAACTGTATTTGAAAAGGAAAAGGGAGAAACCAGTTTCAGTTTTGTTCTGCCTCGTAACTAACTTCCAATTTCCTTTTAGGTATTTAGTTCTCAACAAATGTGTTATTTGCTAATCAGGAAATCAGAGAAGAATACAAATTTATTTTCAAAATCCCGTAAGAACAATAACAAATTTTAAGATTATTTAATGTTTTCCTATAAAGAACAATCGTTTACATTTTGAATGCAATTTTTGGGGAATTTTTGTGAGTTCCTTTTGGATTTATTTTATTTCTGTTTTAATCATGATGACATCAGTGAATGCAAATTCCAGACAATTCCGAGACAATGCGCAGACGCAGAAACAAAAAAGACAGTCGAAGAACAATGAAATAACAATGAAACCCGCTGGACAAAAGTCTGGAAAATCGTATCTTTTTGCCATGGCTGAAAATTCCTAAGATCTTCCAAGAGCGAGAATAAAACTCATAATATTTGCATAACAAATTGGGTCAAATGAGCGAGCAGCAGCGCACACGTAATGCTAAACAAATCAAAACACAAATCAATATATATATATATATATATATATTGTATCAATATATATACTTTGATATGTACAAAGATATAGATTTATATGCAGATGTACGACTCCTCCCTCCATGTGTATGCTAATCAAATGAGCGTGTCCATATGGAAATGAATGAACGACGACACAAACAAACTGTAAACGTTGTACAATAATCTAAAGTCGCTGGTAATTCGAGGGGGCTTTTCGAGTCTTTGGGGGGTATATAATTATATACATATGTATGTATATATAAGTATATATAAGTATCCAGCGAGAGACAATGCACAATTGAACATTAGCATAATGATGCCATAAAGTGCGATTGATTGGATGGCTTTTGGGCGGTAGTTGACCAAAAGAATGCGGTGAATGCCAAACGGAATGTGAACAGGCCAAAAGCAGTGCTTATCAACGGCCCCATAGACACCTCATCAAGGTGGTATAGTCCCCCTATACATATAAATATATATGTATATGTATATGTATATGTTTATATAAATTCCTTCCAGTATATATGTATGTATGCTTATATGTATGCTTATTGCTCTACGCATCGTTTCGTTTTATGACAATTAACACCGCTCAAGAAGGCAAACAAACAGCGACATCGTCTGCTTGTCTCCGCTTTATGGACAGGTTAACCGAGTTGCCGGCAAGGGGCTTTCGGTAATGTTTGTGCAAATATGGCGTAATAAAGCGCAGTGTATGCAGCCAAGAAAATACTTCCTAGTAATGGCAGACGGCCATTGGCGTTCTCGCCACTCACAGTACTGTTAAATTGCTTGTATATATGGTTCTCTGACTTTTACCCATCCGCAATTATGTTTTATAAGAGTGCTTAATTAAGTTGCAGCTTGTATTTGTAGTAGCCAAAGCATTGAGCCTATTAAGATTGCTTATAATAATGTATTCCAAATATTAAAAGCTAACGAACATAGTGTAACAATGTTCTTTGTCACGTTGGCACGGTTGCCACTAGCTTGTTGCATCTCACCGTCGGCTGTCGTGTCCATCAATCAATTTCCCAGCTTCAATCTGTTAACATATCGCAGATATATCTGATGCTAATGCATCTGTGTGCGTGTCTGTTATCGCTGGCAACAAAGTGGCTGGCAACATGTTGCATATTGCATATAGTATATAGCATGTTGCATGTTGCCGGCCGGGTGTCACATGTATAAGAAAGGAACGATCAGGAATTAATATGGAGTATAGCGCGTGTCTTGGCCGGCCGGTTGGACTTGACTCAATTCGTCATTTAAATGATGGACCGCAGCTTCCCCTCAATCCGAATCCGATGTCCCCTTGTCCCCTTGCCCCCTTACCCCCTTATCACACCCCTGGGGCAATGGCAGCACTTAGCGCAACATCAACTTAAATTGCAGAAGCTGAATACAAAAAAATGGGAAAAATCACAACTGGAAGCAGACGAAACCGGAGCTACGATCCACGCCACTACCGGGGAACGTGCCAGGCAAAATTAATTGCTTCGTTAGATCGAAGAGGATGGCTTATGGGGCAAAACGGGAAAAGGGGGGGGGGGGGGGGGGGGGGGGGCGGGGTGGTCGCTTCTGCCCCAGAAGAACCGCTTTGGCCAATTTTTTAGCTCTTCCGCTGCAGCGGAAAAAGGGGGTAACACGAGCTGTTACTGCCACTGCCACTGCCCAACAACGATTGACAAATTTCCAAATGCCATTAAGCAGGCGTTGCATGCAACCAGCCCCAGACCCCAAACCCCAAGCGCCAAATGCCGAACGCCAAACCCCTGAGACAAAGAGGCAAACAAGAGGTTCGATGCAGAGGAAGATGGCTAATGGATGACAAAACAGGTGGCCAACAACAGCGGTAGCCACGAATCTGGACCGTAGAGGTTGCCACAGCACTTGGAAAAATAGATAGAAGCTGCTAATACTTTATTAAATCAGCTTAACAGCTTAGTTCACTGTAGATCCATTCACCCCACTTGCACTTTTTAATATAATTTAATAATTTTAGTTTAAAAAGTAGATACATATTATTTGAGAGTCCTTTTAAATGTTGCCCATATTTTGCTTTGTGATTATTTTCTCGAAGTGTGTCTTGTTTTGCTATAGCAAAACGCCCCGCTGGCGTTTGCAATTACCGTGTGGATGCCACCACCACACAGCCATTAAATCACATTGCTGAAATATTTCATCTGTTTGCAAATTTTCGACAATCAACTTAATCGGAAATGCTCCGTTTTTTATAACTTTATCATCGCCCTGGATTGTGGATTGCCGAACAGGCTCCAGATTTTGCCGCGATGCTGTTGATGCTGTTGTAGATGTTGATGTTGCAGGCTGCAGGTGGCAGGTGGCAGGTGGCAGTTGGCTCCATCGCAGTTGCCGGTGATAAGAATCTTGTTGCGGCAATCTCTCCTGGGCATCTATGAATGTCTTTGCCCGCCCGCCCGGATCCCCAGTTCCTCCCATTTCCCCCCCAGTTGCCCCCGCCTCATCGAGACTCACGCTTTCGTTCTATAGCTTCATTTTTCTGCCCATCTAGCGCGAGTCCATTTTGAGGCATGCTCGCTGCCATTTGTTTCTTAATTAATGCTGCAGGTGACGCTGCTAACGAGATGGAAGCCACGCCCAAATATAGATGTACACAAATGTAGGCTCGTATTCGAGGCAGGTGAATTCAAATAAATCATATTCAGCCAGCCGGCAATTTCTGAATGCGCCGTTAAAATAAGGCAAGATAAGGCAGCTCTATGTTTCTGCAATTGCGTTCCTGTAATGCAAATATCAATTTATTAACTTTATTTGATTTATATTTTATACTAAATTATTCAAGTGCAAGACTTAGGTAACAACTACGAGTATTATAAAGAGCCAATTAGACTTGTGGTATTCCAAACACAAGGGCCTAGAAAAACGTTTACTTATTGATGGGTTGGTGGTTTGGTGGAGGTGCGGAGTTAGTATAGACAAATATTTATATAGAAAAAAAGTCCGGAGTCCAGTCACCTTCACGCACTTTGCATAAGACGAAAGTCGCGAACAAAGGGTCCAAAAATAGATTGCGAAAAATAAGGAGACAATAAATATATTGAAATCAGCAAAGAAATGTTAAACCAATTTTCTATCAGATATACACAGGCTACCAAGAAAACAAAGCCACAGCCCTTTCAAGATGATATAATCCAACGAAACCCGCCACACAATGCGTCTCTGCGAATGTGTCGGTATTGTTAAAAATAAAAATAAACAGCACTTGTGGAATCGAAATAGAAAAGTGGCGGTGCAATACCGATTGCGATGGTGTTTATAGGACAGACGAGGAGGCTGTTAATCGTATCGAATCGATTTATTTGTTGTATTTTTCTATATTCCCAACGATGGGCGACGATGGGTGACAAAAGTCAACGAACAGCGAAACGAACCAAACAAAAGGTTTGATCAAGATTTCAAATTGTCTATTGTTGCCACAAATCGTTGGGGTGACAAAGGGCCAGAAGTAGCCCCCAAAGTAGCCAAAAAAGATCCGAAAAGCTGCTGAGGAAGATGACCACCACTCCCCGCCCTCCACTCCCCTCCGCCGAACGGTACTTTCTTCAAACCCACCGTCCACATTCTTTTTTGGGGAGGGGGGGCATTCTTTTACTCTCGCTCGTGTTCCATTAATAGTCAAAGTTCATGTGTCAGGGACGTCGGAAAACGAAATCGATTGGCGGTCAAAGATCTTCATCGATCGACAGTGAAACCTGCCTTTAATCTACGGTTCTTATGCTACTTTTTAAGTTACAGATATCGAGTCTGTTATAAATGGATCAACACTGAAAGCTAACCAATAGTTATTTGTGTTACATCAAGGCGATTGTTCTTGTTGCGTTTCTATAATGTGCATTTCTATACATGGACATGTGTAAATTGCTTTTGACAATTATACAATTTACCAGCGCTGCTAGCGAGGCTCCACTGTAAATTTGTTTATCTCGATATGAGAGCTCTTAGGGCTCTTTGACAAACTTTATTTATGTTTTTCTTCACGCTCTACCGTTAAGTTAACTGCATATTCGCTTTGTTTGGCTTATTGGCCGCTTATTGTTTTAACGCCAAGAGATGTCCGATCTCTGGGCATGAATTGTCTTCCATCGTCACCATCAAAGAGAATGTTTTAATTATTGCCCAGACGACAGGAGCCCCGAAACTAACTTATCGACTGATTAATGTCCCTTTTCAGTGGGGGCCCCCCTCTAAATTTAGATAACTTGCCACCAGTCTTCTTAGCCAATTTGCCACGCCCATCGATCTCCTTCTGTTAAGGTGTCGTCGATGGGTCCTAATGAATAACTAAGCATCCATTTAATAGTCGGCTACAGCAATTAGCTGTCACTAAGTAGGCGTGTCCAAATCGCCAAAGAATACCACTTTGATTGCCGCCGCCGCGAGGATTGGGCGGCACGTGTGGGAAGATTCACTGTGGAATAATATAAACTATTTTAAATTATTCATATAATGCACAGAACTCTTCAACACTACAGAAAACCTATTTCAGTGGTTGGTAAATCATTAAATTAAACTCAAATGCAGGGGGCAAGTCGATGGTATAATACCATCAATTTCGCTTACGGAAAGCATTAGGGAAATCAAATGGCTAAATACTCGCACATACATACATTTAATGAGCGGCAGCAACATTCCGCGAATCTGCGAAACGAAACTCATTTGTGGCGGGAATCTCTTCGGTAGCCGTTCACAATGTTCCCAAAGCCCCCGGAGATGTCCGTCTTTGGATTCAAGCACTACTGTTTCTGCTGCCTTGTTACTGATTTGTTCTGAAAAACTCCGTCTATGGGAGATTTTCTCCATCCAACCTACCATCCTGCCCGGTCACCCCTCACAGGTGTGCTGGTAAAATAGTTGACTAATTAATTTATAATGCAATTTCACTGCCATCGAAGTCAGCAGAGGATAGATGAGAGGAGGGAGGAGAGGAGGCAGCAGGGGGAGGATGATCGCTACCATTTGCAACATGGAAACCGTTTTAATACACACCACTACTAGCACCACTAGAACCACCAGCACCACCAGAACCACCAGCAGCCACCTAATCATTGTTTATGACATGGTTAGCCACTGGCCAACCATTTGGCTGCACAGAAAAAAGCATAAGCATATTAGCATATGTTTCTTAAATTCCCTAAAAATAACTTTTAAATTAAGTTACACTTTTATTGCATTTCACTAAACTGCGTCAAGCTGAAGGCGGCATCTATACTCGTACAGCAAGTACAGAATCAGAAAGCCATGTTCAAGTGAAGCGATAATAAAAATATGTAAAAATTGTTTCTCGTGTGGAGAAGTGAAGTCAGGTCTCTGTGGAGTCCCAGTTTGTGTGGTCGTCGCCATCGCTTCCCTCCTCCAGAGTCTTTGCTTTCGCAAGGGAAATTTATGCAAATGGCTGGACAGATCGTTCCAAAGCCTTTGCGCAATTATCACCGTAAAGCACAAAGTGCGAGGAGTCGGGGAGTTGGAGAGTCGAGGAGTTGGGGGAAAGAACAGACCCCACCTGCTGCAGCATTTGGCATTTGATTGAACTCAAGTGTGCCAGATGCGTAATGAGTTGATGGGGCAAGGGATCCTGATGTGGGTCGCATTGCGGGCTGTGAAGGGTGGCTGTAAAGAAGTGGAGAAGAGGGCGTGGAAAAATGCAGGGAATGAGGGGCTGACCAGCCCCAACACGTGACAACTGCGGTGCGAGGCGGTGCGGTGCGGTCAATAGAAACTGAAAATCAATTGGCAATTCCTATGAATACCAGAAGAATACCAGAATTTAAAACAACCGAAACCACGGCAAGTAGAAGAAAAACCACTTGCATGTGGGTGCTTTTCTTGTGGCACAGTGGATGGCGTCCTGAAAATATTCAATTCAAATCAAAGCATACTACTTTTAAGCAAGACTTGCACTGTTTGCAACACATTCAAAGTATGGTGTTGCATACTTTCAGACACCTTGTTAAATAATTTGACTGTTGTTTCCTAAATACAGTGGACTAAGTGGTAACTGTGACCACTGTGCGGACAACGGCATTTGTGCACACAGCACAACTGTTGCTGAAACCCATGATTCTCCTTAACCCGGGCCAATGCCCAAAATGCAAATCGTCGCAAAGCGATCGAACTGGAGTACTCGATATATATGTACATATATATTCGAGAGTATATATCTGATGCTGATACTGATGCTGATGCCGATGTTGATGTTCTGCATTCAGATCGCCGCATCGACAATTTGGTCGATGGTCGCGCCAAGGCTTTTCCTTGCAGTCGGGGGAAACCGCTAGACGCGACTACAAGCGACCGGATGAATGGGAATTAGAGGACCGAGACTTGGAGATTTGGTTTGGATATGTATGAAAAGCGCAGATCGACGATCGCGCCTAAGGTTTTGCAATGTGGATGGAAATTTGGCGAGTACGCATGCCAGGCCGGCGCAGGTGACCGATCTTTGGATCACCAACTGCAACGTGATGTGGTCAGTTATACGATGTGCTAGTTATACATGTGTAACCAGAAATGGGTGCAATGGGAAAAGGTTTTTGTAATTACGGCAGCATTACTCTTGGATAATTTTAATTAAATCTAGCACCTTATTTCACTTAAGATCTATAAAGGAAAATCAGAAAACTAATCAGCACTATGAAGACGTAACAAGATTGTTTGCTCTCGAATTCCATGCAAGCGGAAGAGGTTAACGCTTGCCTTGGCTTTAGCCATGGAAACTCAGACGCCTGCCCTCCGCCTCCTGCGTCATCCAATGAAAACAAACAATGCGTTAATACAGTTTCATTCGTTTTGCCATAAAGTAAATACACAACAAGGGCCGGCGGCTGAAAGGACATGGAGATGGAGATGGCCAGGAGCAAGGCCAACGATAAGAGATGGCAATTCACATATATATTTACTCAGCTTTAGCGTTTTTGTTTTAAGCAATTTTTACTTAATGCATAAGCGATCCCCTTTTGGCATAACCGATCAATCTTTATGGCAGCTCGCATAAAAATTAACGACTCATCATCGATAGCAGGAGGAGAGGATGAGCAGGAGGAGGAGCAGGAGCAGGAGATTCGGCCAGAAATATCCACAAATGAGCCGATGGCCCCGACTATCGCCAAAGGTATAGTGGATGATGCCGCGTCGAGTGCGGAGGACATCGTTCAGATAGCCATTGGTCATCTTGTTCTCAATGAGGCACTCGTGCATCAGATCATCCGGCAGCTGGATGTGAAATGGGAAGCAATACATGTGGGCCACCTTCAGTTTGATCGTCTCATTGCTGCTATCGTCCAGGCAAAAGAACGTGGTTGTATCGCCCACTTGAATACGCGCACAGTTCTGCAATGGCGAATCCTTCATCAGCACCATGACCAGATCCAACGAGCTGGGCATATACAGGGCAAATGGCTCGCCGGTCTTCACGAAGGTATCCCGATATTTGGTGAAGGCCATTAGCGGATAGGTGCCGCCGCACTTTCGCTCAAACACCTGTACCTCCTCCACCAAATACGCGCATCTCTCCGGCAGTTGCCCCTTGTACTGCGAACAATCGGTGCATGTGTCGTGGGCAGCGATGACCATGATACGGCTGAAATGGAGCAGAAGCCACAAGCTGATCCCAATCCAAATCCCGGCAAGCTCCATCTATTCACTGTGTGTGTCTCGAAATCGATTCATTTCGATTTCGAACTGCGGCAAATACCAAAATAATTACACACTAAGGTAGACAGATGGCCAGCAGTTTGCTGGGGTCGAATGACTCACACAATCTGGGTCGTGACTTGAATACGAAGTGCCCTGAAAAAGTGGCGATTCCATTAGCTCCCTAATAGGTTTTGGGGAATTTATGCATTTGGGATTTAGTAAATCCAATCATTAATTGTTATTAAATAATTTTCTAACATGATATCTTCACTTTATTTCTTTAATCCATACAGATTTTGAAACTCCTCGATTTCGAAAACTGTGCGCTGAGAGGAAGATTCAAGCATATTGATAGCAGAGAGGTGAGTCTTTAATTTAATTTAAAATATTAAGCCGAATGTCTCGATTCGTATAGGATTGTGCTTTATTTGTTAAGACGCCACTCATAGATACCCAACAGTGGTGTTATTCATTTGCTGGTGCTGATTTGCTGCCGATTTAATTGATTCAATTACGGGCGGCATTATTTCAATTAAGCAATATAACGAGAGAGGAGGGGGGTGCTTGACATGACACGTTGGAGTCGAGTCGAGTTGAGTCGAGTTGAGTTGAGTAGAGTCGAGCTATCATCGATAATTATGACGAGTGCGATGGATGCGATGGATCGGTTCTGATTTGCCTGCAAAGCATTGGGTGATTAATGCAACGGCAGTCTGCAGACTGCCAACTGTTTGGCTTCCTTCAATCCTCAATCGTCGATTGAGTGATGGACTGATTGACTTTTCCGGAAGAAAACACTCGGCAGATTGTGATTGCATAATCCGTTCGAATGCAGCAGCAGTGGTTTTTATTTAATTGATTTTCAGCCACAGTCAAATTTAATTAATTAATAGAAGGAATCGATGGCAGGATTTATTAGAGTAGTAAAATTCTTTCTCACATTCCCCATTTTCAGATGTGCCACCTCATTTATTCTGTCACAGATAATCTTCAATCGTAGAAGATAAAACTCCAGCTTTTCTTCAATATATTGTATATTGATCTCGAGTCTTTAATCTTAGGATTTCAGTCCCTAAAATCGTCGAACAAAGTTCTTGAATTCTTTGTGCAAGCTTCGGTTTCTGTTTATGTTTTCTTGGCTGCAGACCCTGTTGTTTAGATCACTTTTTGATTTATCTGACAAATCAATTTCATTCTCGCCTCCCCTCCCGTTGAGTTTGCATTTAAATTATTTGGTTTCTGTTCCCGCGCATTGGAGAATTTGGTGGGTCTTTAATTTAATATTGTACTTAAGGCGCTGATTTAACGGCATTCTGTCTGCCAATGCTCGTTCGGTTTTTGTGTATATATCTTCTCGATTTGTTTATTTTACATTTGTGATGCCTTTGGTGCTTTGGATGGAATTATGAATTTATTGATTTTGTCATTAATGGGATTTCCTTTCGGCGCAGCAGGTGGCAATTGTCATGCTGCCAGTGTTGTCAACATACACAACATACGCTCTTGTGATTTATGGTTTGGGCTCTTCTTCTCGCCGCCTTCTTTTCGATTTTCGATTTGTATATAGACGTACTTTTGATCGGAAGTTGGCACACCATTTGCGGCAAGTGCTGTCGTTCTCCATATTAATCGGCGGGCCACGAAGTCTGATACTTCCGTCATCCGTCGCCCTTCGCTCCTTTGACTCGAAATTGTGTCACGGAGAATCGGAGAACTGGAGAACTGTAGAATCATATTGATTTTTGACTACACAGTATCTAGTGCTATATTCCTGGAAACGCTCAATGATGCCAAAGATATCCGCCATATCCGCACAATTTAAGCTCAAGTTTATTCTAATCCCACCGACGGAGAGGCAACCCCAAAAAAAACCTATAATAGTTGAGTTTTAGAATTAAAATAGTTAATAGTTAATATAGTTAAACTAGTTAAATTAATGGGTATCTAGGGTATTTCAACAGTCGTCTTCCCTACGCAACGGCTATTTCGTTTTCAGCCTTTGCAGTTTTCTTCGATAGTTATATTCAATTTGGGATTCCATCAGTTTATGGTTTATTGCACTTGATATTGCTCTTTGTTTTAGCTTTATTTTTGTAGCCATATATTGGAAGTGTAGGATATGCATACATATACATATTCACAAGTATGTATACATTTTCATGACGACGGCGACCTTCCAATTGCCAATGGAATGGAGTTCGTTGGCCATTTGGCTGCCGGCGATTTTCGTGTTAATTTTGTTGTAAGCTTTTTGGATTGTTTCGCTTTTCATGTGGTGTTTTTTTTTTCTTTGGATTTTTGTGGATTTTCTGTTGTTGTTGGGTTTCTTGCGTTGATTGGTGGCTGGGAGAACCGTTAAACTTTTGCCCCTTGCCCTGACACCTGACACTTGACACATAACACCTGACACAGGCGACGACAGCAGAGCGGCTACACTAGGAAAAAAAAAACAGAAAAAAGAAGCCGATTGCCCTGGGCACCTCGAAACTGGGCATTGGATTTGGATTTTGGGGAATGGGAAATGGGAAATGGGGGATCGGGGATTCTTGCTTCATTAATCGCTCGCAATTAAGCGCCACTTTATATCCCAACTTCACACTTTGTTGGAGGCTGCCTTTTTGTTTTTTATTTATTTACTTTCGCAGATGCCCCTTTCTTTATTTTCATTGGGTTTCGGTTTCGAATGCATTCAATCAGCGCAATTGATTGATGTCTCGCTGGCTTGTGTGGTGGTGGCTCCCTTGGCACGTGTCGCGATATTTTGAATCTTTTGAATCAATGTGAAAACATTCCAAGCTTCCAAACTGCTAACGGATATGGAAAACGTATTCAGAGGCATCTTCGTGTTGGCCAAGATTAATTGGCTTTTGGCCCTTAATGCAGAGATGCGAGATGTGGCCAACAAAAGGCCCACAAAATTGGTGCAAGTCTGTTCGATTAAATATTGGATTAATTAAATGTGAAAAGGAATTAAATTAGATATCAATATAAGTAATTGTTGTAGATAGCAAAACGGTTATTCTGTCAATCTAAACCGTAGCAATTAATAACTTCCCCTCAAAGTTTCCCCTCATTAATAAATCATAAAAGCCATTCATTTCGGGAAAAGTAGTAATAAAAGTAAAACCCACTTAACGCGGCATTATTAAACCGAAAGAATCATTTTCAATTGCCGGAAGACGGATCCGATCTTTCACCTCAGATGACTGACTTAACAGCAAGCCCAAGCGGCTAAGGATGGTGCTATATGTAGCGATACATGTCTAAATAGATACATATAAATCTGCAGATATCTGTATATATCTGTATATATCTGTATATATCTGTATATATCTGTATATCTGTATACATGTGCGCAAGGCGCACTTTAATCTGGTTCTGCGCACTGAGCGCATTAATTATGCGTTCCAAGGCGATGTCTGGAATATATATGCGAGTATACGAGTATACGACTTTAACTCAACGTACATAGATGTGTTCTTCTTTCTTTCTTGGTTTGCTGCTCATCTGCTGCGGTATGAAATTCTTGGCACGAGTTGGTTAATTAATTTAATTAATGTTTTACCAAAGAGACGCCGGCGCTGGCGAAGCGTCGACTTTGACGCCGCCCCCTTAACAATTTCCCCTCCCCGCTTTCCACGAATTTTCCACACCACTCTGCGCTGTTGATTCTAACGGTAGCACGAATATTAAAACCGACAAAAAATCAACTTCTTTTACCACACACACGGAGCGAAAGAGAGGTTAATAAATAGGCATGCACTGGGGCAAAAATATTCTCGATCTTTAGCTTAAATTAGTCATTCAAAGTGATACGTAACAAATATATTCTTAGTATATACAAATACCAACTTAATATGAAATGAATACAATTTGTATTATCCCAATATATTACATTTGTAATCTTTTTCACCACATTTGTTTTGGTGTACTTGGGGCAAAGAAGATGCATTAATTTACCAGATGTAGATATAGTCTTCTTTACGATGATGCCCTTTGTTTGCTTCTTTTTCCACGCCACTTTGATGCTCCACAAGAAGAAACAAAAAGAAAAAAAAACAGTGTTTCATTAAAAATTATTTAAATTTCATTTCAATAATTCCAGCTCTTCTGCGTTTTTATTTTCAATTAAAGCCAGATTTTATATCAACAAGGGTCATAAAGTCTCTTATCATTTAGCTGCAGCCGCATGCATTTCTAATGAAAATTTATGGAACCCACCTCCACCTCCACCTCCACCTGTGTGCATTTTTTGATTTCTTGGTTTTCAGCCCATTTTGGTTATTTGGGAATTTTTCTCTTGCCTTTCGATGGCATTTTAAACTTGTTCACTGATTCCTATCGCCAGTTTTTGGGGGAAGAAAGTTTCATTTGTCACGAGATTCCCAGTCGTAAAAATTGCAATTTGTTGTTTCTGAAACCGAAACCGAATAACCATTATATATCATTAGGTTCTCTACGCTTCTGAACGGATCGTTGTGATGAACATCGTTACCAAATCTAAATGTTTATATACATTCTTCGTTAGTTTTATGAAAGATAAACTATGTGGAAAAGTGCGTAGAAGGAATAAAGTTATGTTGCCTTCCGCCATCTGAAATTTATTAAAGTTGATAGCTATTTTATCTGGCCTCCACCAAATTATTCCTTATCTGTCAAGACATGGAAATTTCGCCGCATTTTCCTAGCTTTTCGTGGTCCTCCTTTGGCAGTTGTTGTTCCTGTTGTTGTTGCTGGTGTTGTAATTGTTGTTGCCTTAGCTGCTGTTGCTGCTGCTTCTCGTTCTTCCTCTTCTTGAGCGGCTGCACTTTTATTGATTTATGCGAATGCGGCGACCATCAAAGCGAAATTCAAGGCATGACTGCAACTACAACGGCCACCACAACTACGATTACAATTTAGCCAGCGACCGTGGGTTGCACGGCCCAAGATGCAATTGAAAATGCAAAAGAAACCAAAAAATTGTTGCTCAAAAACCTGCAGTGAAATAATGAAAGACTGCAAATGGCTCCTTGTTTTATTCAGCCTAATTGAATAAATATAACACAAACCATGCTGAGATTACTAACGTCTTGGCCACGACTGTAAGTGTGCAATAGTGGACGGCGTTCTGCCGCACTTGTAGATGATCAATTTTCTTTGATTTTTAAAATTATAGCATATAAATGCCTTTTGGGCAGTCAAACACACACACACACACACATACATACACTGTTGCGATAACCCAAGGCGTACGCGGCGTATACGTAATGTGCTCAAGAGTGGGACGACGGCGACTTTAGCAAGTGGGATGCTTGAGTTTTTTAGCAAAACAAATAAAACAACAAGGAAATGCTGAGCAGAAGAGGCATTGGCAGTGCAGAGGTATTCAGAAATCAGAAGCAGTACTAACGCAAATTCACCGCTACAGAGCATTGACACTACTGCGCATAGCATCATTATCATTATCGGGAATGGAATGGTATGGAATGGAATGGAATGGAATGGAATGGCAGGGGGGGATAGCATATCTTATATAGACGGATGACTGCCATCAGTCGAGCGACTATTGACAGCGGCAGTTAACAAGAGCGTTTGCCAGAATTTATCTTTCAAGCATCATAAATCATAAGCACAGCGCACCAACGAAAATGAACCGAGCCAAGTGGTTTTAGAGCCCCGAAAGTATAAGACTACCAAATATCCTAGGTGCGCAAGATATCAGCCACTTTTGCTAGCAATTTTCTTTCTCTCTTAACTTATTGTAAAGCCTCATAGTTTGTTACTTTTCATGCTAATTCCTTCTATTGAAATAACCAAATGTCTAACAAACCCCCACGTTGCAGGGTATACAGCTGGCTTAAGTTATATAACATTCTTCTAACCAGCTACTACTGCAAGGGCAGAGCACTTGCCATGCTCATTGCCTCCCAACTAACTCGTATATATGTATGTATATCATCAAGTAATATATATAGCAATAATTACTCCATAGAACGGTGTACTCCTCATCTTCTTCCTCATCAAAATCATCATCATCAGCTGCTGCTTCTTCGTCGTCGTCGTCGTTTTGATCATCTTTTGCCTTTTTTTGACTGATTAAGAAAAGGAAAACGCAGCCAAGCGTCGCAAAATGTGGCTGATAAAAACCAAAGGCACATGCACAACAAAATTTCGTGCGCAGTCAATGAAAAGTCAGCGAAGTTATATAGTAACCACAACTACTCGCATCAATTATGAACTTGTCTACATTTTTTAAATCACCATTTTCAACTACAACTCAAGTAATCGAAATTTTGTTGGCTAAACACCAAGCAATTGCTGTCTAATCATTATTAGCAACTTATAGTTAGAATGCACAGACCAAATTTGTCGCCAATACCGCGTTCGCATTTGTCCATTACTCATTCATTGTGAATTGTTTCATTGCCCCATAATTTGAGGCAACAAAAGGCACCCCACCCGGCACCAAATCGCCATCTCACGTATAGCATTTGTGTGTATATATATATGAGTGTTGTCTAATCATAATTCAGGGTCTTATCGCAGTGCTGGGCATCTCCAGTTTCGATTCGGTTCGTTTCCTTGGGATTGGGATTGGGATTGCTATTAGTACTGGGATGTTCATCATGATGATGATGATAATGATGACGATGCTCCTGCTGCGGGGAGTTACCTCATCTTCATCTTTAACTTCTTGGAGTTGCATCTGTTGCCTGTCGTCGACCGTAAACTTGCGACAAAATGTCGCGTGCTCTAAACTGCAGTTATGTAACTTTACTATGCCTGACAACTTGCTGGCAACTCGCTCATAAAATCATTGGCTTTATCGCAATAAGTACAGGAGTACAGGCCCCACCCCGTTGAGAGAAGTGCCCCCCTTATCCCCATATTCTGCCATATTCTGACCCCCCTTGGGATCCTTCGGCTGCGCGATCCCACATTCTCTATGGCCTCCGTTCGATCGTTAATTCTTGATTGACAAATTATTGGCCAAATTGTTTGCTCTGCTTCCGCCTTTCGTGCGCCAAATGTGAGAGAGCTACACTGAGAGTGCAGCACTTTTAAAACCAAGCAAACCAGTGCAATATCTGCTAATTGAATTCTCAGACAAGAATGGCTACTAAAAAAAAAGTTAAAAATATGGAAATAACATCGTTTGAAGTGATGCAAACATGATCGAAAAATATGTTTTTTCGCAGTGCCTAACGGGAGAGCCGATGCAATTAAAACCAATTTTCCCGCAGTGAAGTGAAGTGGACAAAATGATTGAAAAGCGACGACACCTGATAATAAACGTTGCCACATGCTAAATTCAAATTCAGGCCAGTGGCGTTGGGCTGGCAGATTTCACGGGGGGATCGGGGAACGGGGATCGGGAATTGAGCTCTGCCTGACAGCCTGGCGTGGGTGTTAAATTACAGAGGCCAGGGGCAAACTGCAGCAATCTGCGCCTGACAGACGGGACTCAAATTCAGGTCCCAGCTCTCAGTTCCGCGCGTTCCAAGCTCCAATCTTCAGATGGATGGCTTCGCCTGGCTCGCGTCAATGTCATCCGCATTACGCCCGCGGTTGTTGAGCCAAAAAAAAAAAGAGAAGTACACTGAATAAAAAACTAAGAATCGCATCCCATCTGGATCGCGTATCCTACATGGAATGGAAAACAACGTTTGGTGTAGGCCATTTGTTTAGATTGCTGTTCCATGTTGTTGGCGTCAATGTTCCTCTCATCGCGTGGCTCAAGTTGCTCCTAACCAAACAACAAGACACACTTGAGGAGTTGCAGCGACTGCTTATACCCTTTAATCCACCTTTAGCTTTCCCTTAGAAATTGTTGAATGATTTTATGGCGTACATCTGTAAAGTTTGATGCATTCTTATAGTATAGTTATGGCGGCCAGGCAACTTGTTGCGCATTCTATGCTACCCGCAGCCTAGGGTAGCCAGAAAAGTTAATAATTGTTATTTGCCACACTTGTGGGCTGCAGTGGGCGTGGCCGTTGCTGTGGCAGTGGCAGCTATACCCGTTGCCATGGCTTTGACACTTTGCGGTTAATTGCATGGAGTGGAGGATGGGCTCCTTGGCCTTAGATCGCTTCAATTCAATTCATCTCGTCTCGTCTCGTCTCACGTGTCGTATACGTAATGTGGGGAATTTGGTGACTTTGGCCAGCATTTGTGGCATCGCATCTCCATAGAGACGATCATTAAGGCCCGGCCACATAATTTGACCAAATGCAGACCCACAGCCGCACTGAAAACGAACGAGTCGAACTGAAAACTCGAACTGAAAGACAAAGTCAAAGTCAATAAAAATTCTAGAGTCGGCAAAGATGAGACAACAGCAGTGAGTCGGGCCGGGCCGATCAGTGGGTATAAAACCAAAAGGAAAAAACAGAAAGCTGAAAACAGCGCTGCAAATAAATGCAGGCAAACTTCGATCACAAAAGATCGAAAGAGCGACCAAGAAGCCGGCTAAATTAGTTGTCATGGGAATTTATTGTGCTCAAGTGTGAGTCGTAGAGTCCCGGCCTCGGAGATCGGGAATCGAGAATAGAGAATCGGGACTCCGAGAATCCGAGAATCGGAGAATCGGGTATCGGGAATCAGGGGGCGGAGAGTGCTAACCCTAATGTGCCCACATGCATCCATCCCAAAGATCATGCGCATGATTAGCTGGCAAAAAAATAAACATATAACCACAGAACGCGCAAATGAAAAGAAAAAAGAATTGCAAAGCTTTTGGTTCTCAGCGTAGAGATGGTAGGAATTTGCTCGAGACCAACATAAAATACCAAATACATATGGGATATTTGAAATGTCCTATGCCAGCTCTAATATCTATTTTTCCATACATTTTAATGTTCAATATATATATTCAA
Organism: Drosophila santomea; assembly: GCF_016746245.2. Lineage (NCBI taxonomy): Eukaryota > Metazoa > Arthropoda > Insecta > Diptera > Drosophilidae > Drosophila > Drosophila santomea. The sequence goes on from NC_053021.2 coordinate 3,720,207, forward strand.
ATAGAAGCGATCCTGCATACGCACATCTCTAATGTCCAGATCGCCGTGTAAAAGTGTCCAAGTGAATGTGTGGCCGTCCAAGCGCAAATTGTTCGAGTTGCCAATTTGTATTAAAGTTGAATTATGCAAATAATGCCGAGACTTTGCGATGAACTCGCAACTCCCAGTCAATTTCAGTCGCCAGCTCTTCGCTTCTCTTCTCGTCTCTGCCCGTCACTTTTTGCGTGGCGAAGACACTCTTCTGCAGCTTCTTCTCCTCCTAACTGTCAACTGTCACACAAACACTTAAAAAAAAAGGAAAATACCGAAGAGTCTGCGAAATTTGTTTAGTGGCAAACATCATTTGTCTCAGGGCATCTCGCTGGCAGCTCCATCTTAATCTACTGTTGTCGTCGCCAGCGTCGTAATCTATTATTAAAATGCCATTAGAGCGGTGCAGTCTGCCCTCTCACCTCGCCTCCCCCAAACTTTCCACCTCCCAAACTCGCCCGCGGATCTTCGAAACATCGACTCTTCGCATCTGCGAATCTGCGAATCTGCGGATCTTCGGATCTGCGGATCTTGGGATCTGCGGCTCCAGGTGGCAGCTGTCGTCCGTCTCCACGGCCAACGGCAAATGTAATTATTGATGAAAACATATTTCAATACATTCATTTCATACATCCCTGCCTTCACTATCTCTGCAGTTTGGTTCACTCTTTCCGCGAGACAGCATTGTTTTTTTCTCCTAAAATTGTACTTTCTTTAATGTCCAATTCTTGGGTACTTTTTTAACCCTTTATTCATTTGTTTTTTGCATATTAAAGGGTATCACATTGTTCGTACACGCGCAAAGCCGCCATTTCCGCAGGCCTTTCGTAAATGTTGTCAAATTTGGCGCGAGCAAATCGCACGCGTTTCCTCGGGGCGAAAGCCGGCGACTCAGATTGTTGGTTTTCGCGGTGTGGAAATTAATTATGGTATGGGTAAGTTCGAGAGCCGAGATCCGAGATCCGAGACCTTTGCATAATCAAGTGTCAGAAATAGGTAAGAGCTTAACCCATTAACTGCAATTAAGCGGCCAGTATTGGGGCTCTCTGGGCAATTAACAGTTCATTAGCTAAAGTTTTGGCAAATATTTTAACTTTGTCGCCGATCGGTGTGGAGTTTTAGGTGCCCCGGGATAAATTTGTGTATTTAAGCGGCCGCAAATCATTTTGGGAAGCTGACAACAACAAAAATGTATGTATATGTATATCAAAAGCCGTTAGATAAATTTAAAAGCCATGGCATATGGCATACACCTTTTCCCAATTTACAATGCCCTTGGGTTCTGTGAAACTGACCCCTGGTCGTGGAAGAATTTCAAATATAAATCTATGCAGCTCTTCTGGGTTTTTACCAAACATTTAGTACTGGCCACCCATTTATTTGATTTTTCTATAACTATTGTTTTGTGCTCCCGTTCTAATTGTTTGCTACTTTTTGTACTTTTATACTTTTCACCTCGACCTTCCATATCCCCCTATATTCAACTCAAACTCGTTTGATCTTCTTTTTATGGGCAGATGATTCAATTGGCTTTGCCAAGCGATAGCAGCAGCTATAGAATCAACCAAATTGAGTGTGTATAATTGATTGCTCATCACTGTTCACTCATTAAATTCGCATTAAATTGGCATGAAAATCGGGAACACATCGCGAAATACAATCTTCTTGACTTGATCGGGGATTTCGGATCTTGGCTTGTGGTTTTTTCTTGGCCCCAATAGCCGATGATCAACAAAAGAGCCATGGGACAAAGCTGAAATCGATCGAATTCAGTTCGGGGAGTCGTTAAAAACATAATGGCAATAGAAACCATTTCCATTGTCTTTAAAGACTATCAAAACATTTCTAATTCATTTAATAATCTATTTGTTTCTTTTCCCCAAATCACCTCAAAGTGATTAAAATATCCAGAGTTGCACAGGGAGAAAATATTCCCATATATTATGACACCTTTTTTTGGGTTTTGCAACTAAGCTACAAGCTAAATAAAATGCATTGCATTTTTTCCTTCTGTTTGAAGAGGACTTTGGAGCTTGTGACTAGGATCGGGGGGATCTAGGTCTAACTCTCCTTCTGCCTAATTGGCATGCGTAAGGCGGTCAGTTTGGTCTGTTTGGTCAGTTTGGTGTGTGGAGCTTGGAGTTGGATACTAAATCCGAATCCGAATCCCAATCGGAGTTCGAATCCGAGTCCCAGTCGACGCCTGTCACCCCAGGAATTTTGTGCGCCCAAATTGGCAGCTATTGTTGGTTTTATTTTCATTGTCTTTGCCGCCGAGTGACCCACTTTGGCGCCAAGGCAGAGTCGCCTTTTTTTTGTTGTTGCCTTTGCCTTTGGCTTTTGGCTAAAATCCAAAAACAGTCGGCGAACGAGACAGGCGAACAACGTTCAGCAAATTGCAGTTGAATGCAATGCTCAATGCCCAATGCCCCCGCCACCGTTTTGGTGGCCAGCTTCTTTTGTTTATTTTGCCATATTGTTGCTGTTCAGCGATCCTGATGTCCGGACTGACAAATTATAATGCGTATGATATGCAACAGACAGGGGCGTCGTAAAAGGATAAATAAATAAATCATGGCTTGCAATTTTGGCGCTTGGATCCAAAGTAGTTTTCGTAATTCAAACTACACTTGGGTGGGAAAATATACCAGAAATGCACTTAAATTAAATCTAAAGAAAGCACCAAGTCATTACATCGAAAAGGCACTACAAGTACAGTATTCATACGCTATACAGTACATATCGCCAGCCAGAGATCAACTCAATCAAGCAACTCAAGTCTACCGTTCGTCTGTCCCAAAATGGGCACAACTTGTGGGCATTAAAATGTTGGGGGTTTTTGCCTGTTCATTTCTTTTGTGCTCTTAAGCCTTATTTTCGGTTTCGATTGCTCTTGTCGCAGTGTTTAACTTATAATTGATTGATTTATTGTTTTATTGTTTGCAAAATAAGTCATCTCGCAGCAAAAGGCACAAGAATTTAGCGCTGTGGCGCTCCATAAAATCGACATTAAATAAAGATCAACGCAAAAACCCGAAATAAATGTAAAATGAAAAAGACGAAGGACAGAAACCGCCAAAATATAAAAAACAAAACGAAAAGAACTGAATATGCCGACTCCGACTGACAGGCAAAAGTCCGAAAAAAACGAAACCTTGCTAATCAATTGACAAGAAACTGCAGAATCTCTTTTTTTGTTGTTCCCCGATTTTAACAACTTTTTGAATAGCTTTAAATTTATTTATCTTGGTTACTTTGAAGTTAACATAAGTGCAGCATATACGAAGTAGTAACCTATATTGGCCACTTCCAGCATTTATTTTCATTACTTTAAACGTAAATTGGCAGCCAAGAAGTTCCGTTTATTAAACAATTAGTCGCAGCATAAGTTGAAGGTGCCATGTGCCATTTGACACATTTCTCCAGCAGTTTTCCCTCGCCGATGTACATGATTTTCCGTTAATTGTTTGCTAACAACTTCGATTAGTTCCATCCCATGCTTGTTCTACCCAACGCAACGAATGAGGATGTGGATGTGGATGAGGAGTTTTAGCTTGGAACTTCGAGTTGAGTGGAGTGTCAAGTGGAGTGTCGCCCATGGGATTTAGCATGGTTTTAGAAACAGTAAATGCATTTAGCATTTACCATTTCGCATTTAGCGATTGATTCGCCAACCGGGTGCATAAATAAATAATTGCACGCAAACGCAAACCATTTTAATCGCTCTCAATCGATATTGCACTCGGCACTCTGCACTCTTGCAGGGAATGAAATGAAATGGCGATGGAATGGAATCCAAGGCAAAGACAGTCGGTGGGCTCCATGGAGGCCGGAACCGAGCTCATAATCATGCAAATGTGTCGCCAAATGAGATGCGGCGGATGTCGGCAGCTGGAGCGCCGTAATCTCGAAGCTATCCACTTTATTTATCGCATTCAATGCGATCCGATGTCGCTGTTGTCGATCAATGTCAATTTTATGTAATGCAGAGCTAAATGTTTCATTGATACACATAAAAAAAATTGAACAGCTCCTTGGCTGCGTAGTTCAAAATTTGGTAAAACAAACTTTTTGTATTTTCCTAATGGAAGCGTTTGGTTGCTCATTTAAAAGACATAACGAGGTTACAATTTCATAGGCATATGATATGCTATTGATTTATTGATATATATTGATATATATTAAAATATATTAATATCTGAAAGTATTCATTTCAAAATTCATGACAACGCCGCGTTTTTTCCGTGCAGTTAAGTGCTTATTAGGCGTCTCTTTAATTTGCAGATAATTAGAGGCTAATTCCTAGCTAATTGAAAGCCATCGCCGTATTGGCATATGCATATGCCCCTCCTGCCAGCACAGCATCCTCTTTTATTATGCGGAAACGGAAGTGTGACTTAAAGTGAATAAAATGAGACACAAAGTCGCAGAGTTGTAAAATCAAATCAAAAACATTTATAATTATCGCCAGAGAGATGCGAATAAATGATAAATAAAAAAAAACGCGCCCGGTTCTTCCTCTTTTTCCAATATTAGTTCATATATTTTCGATTTTTTCAATATTTTTTGTTGTACAACGCCTTGTTGTTGAGCTTGTGTAAACAAGTATTTTAATAACTCAATCAAAATAAATGAGCCAAAGGAGGCAAACAGAATGAAAAACCTGCACATGCAGAGGCGCAAGGGGCGTGGCTAACTGTTTGTTAGTTGGCTGTTTGGTTGGTTGTTTGGTTGACTAGTTAGTTGGTTGGTTAGTTGGTTGGTTGGTTGGTCTACGGTCCACGAAAGGCCGTTCCTGAGCGACTGTCAAACGCATGCCAACAACAGTTTAGTGGCAACAATTAGCAACGCATTTTGCCAAAGCGCTACAAAAGTTAAGGAGACAACTAGTAAAAAATCTGTCGACAATCTCAGAAGCACTGAGATAAAGTTGGGAATTTTTAGAACCACGAAAGGCATGCAATATGATCAGTTTTCTGCGTAAATTGAGCAGTTAAATCTGAAATAAAAATAAAACGTATACATTATTATTATATTTAGATGGAGTAAGCACATGTATGTACCTGTAATCTTTTTGTGCACTTGAGTTGCAACATAATGGCATCTTTTCTCTCACTGATGAGCCAACATATCTGGCTAAAATTGTTCCTAATCAAGCGTTAATTGGCCGGCCAACAACGGCAGCGTAGAGAATCGGAAGGCAAAGTGAATATCTTGTACACTCTGGAATGGGATGGAACGGATCGGATTGGATGGGATTAGTTTGAGTCGGATTAATTCGGATGCGATTAGATGGCAATCCTTTTATCAGTATACGAGTTGGGGCATCCAAACCACGATTCTAACAAAGTCCACCATCGAATGGGCCTCTCTCTTTGCAGCGAAGGTTCAATAACCCAATCAATCGACTGATCGTGAGTCTACGACTGATATATTCAACCAAACGAACAATTTATTAATAAAAACACAGAACCTGATAACAATGAAATCAAATTTTGTATGCAATGACATATTTTGTTGTTGCAGCTTCTGCTTCCTATTTGTAAAACAGATCGACTGAAAAGCAAAAAAATGACAAAACCAAACTAAAAAACAAACAACAAACCAAAAAGCCAACAGGCAGAAAGAGATGGATAGACGCCACTTTAAACTAAAGACAAAACTACGGTAAAATATAATAAAAATTTATGGCGGGCCATTGTTCAATTTTATTGTTATTATTTCGCTAACTTTTTCGTCTTTTCCCCCATTCACATCTGTCTTGTGTCTTGTGTTCTTAGGCCAGCGTTGAGACAATAAAAATTTCAGGACTATTGTTTGGCAATCTAAATCAATACACAAAAGACGCAAATTGTTTTCAAAATATTTGTGGCGTAAAAAGTTACAAATTTAACAGTTTGCTTTGCTAACGAAATAGTTGAAATATTATCCAATTAGTTGAGGGTGTTGCAAATCAAGCAAATATTTTAGGCCGCAAACGAGGCAATTTCAAGTGATCAACCGATCAAATTCATTATTACCTGTAGTCTGCATAAATCGTTGGGTGTCTTTATGTTCTAGCCCATTAACTTTGCATAATTCCGAAATGCCATCAAATGCCTAATTTATTTAGCATCTCCTGGCTTCACAAGGGAGCCAATCATCATCATCGTCATAATCACTATCATCGACGTTGTGGTGTTCGCGTTGACAATCTCTTTTTATTTATCACGTTTACTTATTTATTTCATCTGAGAGATGTGCTTTTTTATGCTGCCGAAATGCGAAGCGTGAAGCTTTATCAATTTCGACAAACACCTGGCTACCTGGGCAAAAAAAAAAAAAGAGAAGAGAAGAGAGAAGATAAATGAATTCACAACCGATTGGAAATATTGATCAATAGAATGGCAGCAGCGAATCAAGACGAAAAGTTTAGCCAAGGCGATAACAATCGAAAGAAAGATCCAATAAACATCATCATTAGCATCCGCGATGAAGAGTGAATCGTATTAGAGCTTCTCTTCGCCAAGAATGTTAACGAGAATGTAAACGGCACAAATTCTGAAATAGTTATAGTCTTGTGTATAAAACTAAGGTTTTTAACTCTTCAATCGCTTAAAAACAATTGAGTTCATATGTAAACACCCAAAGTATCCCCCAAAATCCGGAAGAGAACTGAATATCGATTTAGTATCGATTTCCCAAACGACATGCGGCTGATAATTATTTCCCGTTCACTTTATGAATACTAAAAGCCACAATGATCAGTCATAAATATCAATAAGCCAACAAGATGTGCACAATGCATAACTCGAGCAAAGATCGTGAGAAATGCCCGAATTTACGTATTACGAAAGCAAACAGCTCTTTAAACTCTCCATATGAAGGGTACATTAATTGTTAGCTTTTCCGGCGAAAGAATATACAAGTTATTCGATCAACAAAAATTTACATACGCCATGAACATACGACTTTGATTAAGTTGTTAGTATTTCTTATGCTGTGCTGTAAAGACCGAAACCGAAGCAAGGCAATCTTCATCTCCCGAAACCCCATCTTCAAGTCCAAGTCCAAGTTCCTGGGGAAAGGTGTGAAATATTACAGCTTTTCTTCGTCTCCCTGGGCAGCGGGAAATGTTTTGATTTTGAACAAAACAAACGCCACGGGTGGAACTGAAAAAAAAAGAAAAAAAAGGAGACGAGGGGAGGGCCTTTCAAAAATATTCAAATCATTTTGAAATACGAGTCTGTATTTATTAGCGATTAGTTAGTTTGAGATGGGCAGCCGTGGGGACGTGTTGGGATTATGGTAGATTTGGAATTTACTGTGAACATATGCAAATCGCCGCTAACAAATTTTCGAAAGTGTCAAAAGGCAAAGGCTGGCGAAGTCCAAGAACTGGCCTCAGAACAGGTGCCTCTCCACTCCACTGCTGTCCACTGCTGTCCATTGAAAACTGATATCTTTATCTGTCGCCCGGGCCTTTCCTCCGATATTATTCTTGTTAGCATCGTTCTTGAATTTATTCAGCCAGTGGAAGGTGTTAAAAACTCGGCGGAGAGGGTATGGGATCACTGGTGAGCTTGGCGCACGCTAAAGTTCAGCACTCGTGTGGGTCACCTGCGATCAATTGAAATGCTAATGCCACCGACAGTCGACAGCCAACAGCCAACAGCTAACAGCCTCAAGTTGAAATATTTAAATGCAAAATGACAAATCGATGAATTATGAAACGAAATCTAGAGTCGCTGAGAACAAGTGGAGTGAAGCATTTTCCTTACAAACTATATGAACTCAACTAATAGTAAATGCAAGTTCGGTTGCTTAGTAGCCTTAAATGTGTGAAACTTTTTGAAAAACTCCACTTGGCGTCTCAAGAATATGCCCGCAACATTCTTGGGTATCATCTTTGTATCTCATTTGATTTCAATAAAGATTTCAAGATGCCCCCCAATTCCCCGTTTTTAATATGAATTAATATGATTCGAATCGAATGCTTTTGACTAGACTCTTTCTTGTTTTTTTTTGTTTTGTTCTATATAACAACAATTTATTGAACCATTCAGCCAGTCGGAATGGAGAAAGGAAGGTGAATAAATATCATTGGTTTGGGTTATGAATAATGATATATTTCGATTTAAACTGTTGAAATATGAGAGCAGCTGAAAATGTATAAGAAATCAGAACTTAACAAATTCACCCAATATAAGTTTATTACTATGCCTTGACGTTGTGTGTGTGTGTGTGTGTTGCACATGGCGCGACAACTGCCGCCACTTTTGCCATGAAAACCATGAAACTGCGAACGAGGCACGTTGCCAGCTGAAGTCGAAAAGTCGGGAAAGTCGGGAAATCGGAAAATCAGAAGATCGGGAGGAGAACTCGGGGTCTGGGAGTCGCTCAGTTAGCAGCCGTGCGGCAAATGAAAATATTTATACACAGACTCGCACATTGATTCCTCCTCGACTAACGGTAAGTGCACTCTATGCAAACATCAGCGTTACGAGTACGAATACGAGTACCAGGGTACTTGCAACATGATGAGCCGTCTGAAGCTTAGCGCAACTTAAGCTGCTGCCCGCGTAATCCCTATCCAGATAATTCCCTGACTCCGCACACGTGGCGTATGCGTAATCTGGCGCTAATTTTAATTGGGCCCCGAGGTGCAAAACGAAGTCGAGAACAACGGCGCAGATCTGGCGGGGAATCAAAAGGCGTCTGCTTAATTAATTTATTACTGCTGCTGCGGCATGTTGCCACAGTTGCTGTAGTTGCTGCAGTTGCCGCAGTGGCCGCAGTTGCTGCAGTTGATATTGTTGATGCTCAGAGATGTTGCCGCTGTTTTTGCTCCCGGTCAAAGCATTAATTGCTGTTTTAGTAGCTCAAGCTATGGCTAGCGACTGATGTCCCGGTTTTTGTTTTCCAGTTGCCCACATTTTTTGTGCGCTAATAAATTCTAGTTGGTGGTACATCTCTTCACGCAGTTGTACTTAGTGGTCTGCTTAGAGTATTCAATAGTACGAGTATTTTGTAGCAAATGGCTAATTTCTATATGGGTTCTAGCCGCGTTGCTTTCGAGAATCTATTTGTGCTAGCACTGCCTTGATCACCTGTTTGATAAACCATTAAATGCCGGCCAAAGAACAACCTTCACCAATCGAGATTTTCAGAGGTTGCTGCTGTTGCTGTTGGCAGCCTGTTGCTGATAATCTATCGTCGTCTATCAGCATGCATCATGTTGCAAGTTGCTGAACTGTTTGGGAAAATGTTGCAAATGCAACAACTTATATGTAGTAGTAGTACGTACATACGTCGGTCGTCTGGAGCTGCAGCTGCAGCTCCAGCACATGCAGTCTGGTCTGCAGAATTTGCCGAGATTTTCCCGGCAATCATTCACTTTTAGCCATAGCATAATAACAATATTTCAACTAGTCGCAGTCGCCTGGCACGCGATCCATCTTTTCCATACGCGCGAGGGGATTATATTTTCCATCTTTTTCATTCCATTTTTTGAGACGCCGAAGGAGAAGGAGGAGCGCTCGTTCAATGGCGCATAGAATTTCGATTTAATCGCGTTCGTTGCTGCTGCTGCTGCTGCTGCTGCTGCTCTGGCTGCAATTGCTGCTTTTGATCTGATCTAAGTTGCATTTAATAATCGTTGTCGTCTGCAGCAGCAGCATCAGCCAGAGCAGCCACAGAAACAGCAAGAAAACAGGCAAAACAGGCTGCGAATTCTGCAGATGCTGCATGTTACTACTACTGCTGCTGCTGCTGTTGCCGCTGTCAACGTCAAAGTCAAGGCATTTGTTGCTGCTGCTGCTGCTGCTGCTGCTGCGCCTACATTCATATTTCAGCAATTAAAAATCTAATTGACAAATACTCGAGAGACAACGTGAAGGCAGCCGCAATCGCGACTAGACGAGTTCGAGTTCACAGTTGTTGCAGCTGCTCCACATGCAACATTCACTGCACTCCCCACACTCCCCACTGTCTCCTTAATAGAGATGTGCAGCATGTGGGCCTCGTGCGTGTTGCGTGTCCCCTGCCCGTTAATTGAATTAGGACATGTTACATGTAAATGTATTTGCAATTAGGTTAGCTTTGTGGGAAGGACCAATATTTGTTATTCCGAATCTTGAAGTTCAAAAGGATACATTTAACTGCAGATTTATAAATCCAATTGTATTCTCACGCGAGCAGCGCCAGTCACAGCTTCTCTCTATAATATATTTATTTGCAACCAGTTTTAATAGCTTCATGCTTTTGTAGCAAATCCATGTGATTTTTCGATTATTTCCCCTTATGACACCGCCTGATTAGATGATCATGCAGAGTTGTCACTGTACCCGTACCTCTGTGCCGCCGAGAGGAGGGGGAGTTTCCACAATGTACAGTTGAGCAGTCCAGCTTAACGGCCGGCTGACTGCCATGATTGACCATCAAGCGTGCTCCATGCTCCATGCTCGATCTCTGAAAGAAAACAACGCCACTTGGAAAGAAACGCCAGAGGGTCAGCGCGATAAGGATGGAGGGTCGGTCTAGAGGTCTAGAGGTCTAGACGTGTGGGTGGGGCTTTGGATGGGCACGCGACCAAGACGAACGCAGGTCAGCACGTGGCCCACTAAGGAAAGTGCACACCGAGTTAGAGATACAATACCCCCTTTGCATAAATCAAATGCCAGTTGTGGCTTTTTAGACTGCGACTTTAATGCACATTAATTATGCCAGAGCAGCAGTGCAACAGACCAACTTGTCATTAGCCATCGAGTGGCAGTGGCTGGAGTTGGCTAAGAAAGTGGGTCTACCTTGACCCACCACCCATTTACACAGAACAAAAAATGTTGTATTTATCAGTTACTTTACTACTTAACTTTAGTAATTCTGCATATTTTTGTAGCCTTCTTCATCTACATTTCTGGCAGTGCACGCTTTTGTTTCGAGCTGAAGGAAAAGCAACTGCTTAATTAGAGAATAGAGCCATGAAATGGCTTTCAACACTTGAACTTCTTGGAATCAGCAGCTGTCTCGTTTAGTTTAGTTTAGTTTGGGGGGTTATGGAAAATTGCTCAGCCATGTAATGGCTCGGCCAAACAAAAAATTACCATAATTTAATGTTAGTTCACTGGCAGAGGGTGCAGGCAATTTTGTTCTACTCACTGAGCTCATTAAGATAAGATTAAGATTGTGCCGAGAAGTGAAAGTGAAAGTGGGTCAAGGACAATGGAAAAGCAAAAAAGGAAACGAAACGAAACAAGGACCCTGATTGAAATACAATTTTTGGCAAGAGTACAGGTAAGATGTGTCGCAACTGACTGCCTGGATCTCCACCTTCCACTACCTCACTACCTGCTGAAAAACGGAGTTCTACCTGAGAAGAGAAGAGGCGTGAAGTGAATGAGAAATCGAGACGAGGTCCTTTTTCGGGGCTGCTCCTTTCTTTGCTTCCCAGTTCAGTTATCGTGAGAAACTCCATTGCGTTGACAGGATGTTTTCTATGCTATGCCATATTCCTAGCGACTAAAACAAAATAAAAAACGAAAAAAATGAACAAACCAAAACGCTGATATATCACACACCTGCACATGCACTGCACATGCGGCTGGTTTTCCGCTTTTCCTTGGGCCATTTGCATATACTTATGAGTAAGTATATCTCCGTGCATTTGAGCCGCGGACGCATGTAACCGTGAAAACCCATTTTTCTTGTTCATTGACCAAAAAGCAACAACCAAAACATTTTGCCATTGAGTTGTGGCCACAAAGTGCAGCCTGGACTCGGTCTTTTTGACTTGCTCGTGGACTTTTGGCTCTTTCACTTGGCCACTTGACTCCAGCTTACACTAAGCCAAAAAGAAGACATAGTTTATATATGCAGCTCTACTTACAAAGTATTTAGACTAGTACTAAAGCTATAACGCCTAGGCGGTGAACACTCGAAATCTTTTAATTCTAATTGTTGTTGATCTTGAATCTGGAAATTATATTGTTTTTCACTCCAAGGATTGCCCGATTTTCCACTGTACTTTTGTGTCTGTGATTAACGTTGACTTGGCTCTTCGGTCTGCCCATCCACAGCCAGAGTCACAGTCACATCTACAGTCACATACAATTCCCGCAGACTCTTCTGGGCCTGGTCTTCTCTGGTCTGTGGTGTAGTCAGTCACGAGTTATGACCAACTTGTTGATATTGTTGCCATTGTCAGTATGGTTGTTGGTGCCGGCGGTTGGAGGTTGGAGGTACGCGTGCTGTCGGCTCAATGACAGACAAGAAAGCAATCGCAGTTCTTTGGCAGATCCAACAGAGCTGGGAATACACTATTCTCGCGGACTAAGTATGCTGGAAAATAGTGTTACGACGGCACTGAGATATGGCAAATGCTTTGCGGACTCTATGGCACAGAGTTTTCTATAGTTTATGGTAACAGCTGGAAACGAACAAGTTGTGTAGGGTCACCAAATGTGCCAAAAACAATATATTTGTATCATTTATTATTGGTAAAAATGGGATATATAAATGGTCAATTACTCAGTGCGCCATACTCATATTCACCTTTTGCAATGCGAGTGTGTCTGCGCATTCGAGTGAGGGTATGGCAAACGGTAATCATAGTTTAGTTGGCAAACAAACAGGTGCCCTAATGTCAATAATGTTGCAGATTTTGCTGCTGTTGCTGCTTTGTGCTGTTCGTAGTCGGTTGTTGGGCTTAACTCGGCTCGGTTGTCATGTGATGTTGACAAATTGCTTACACATTTTGGCCACATTTCGTTTTGGCTGGTACTTGTTCTACAAACAACGTTTTCTTGTTATTCTTGTTAAACATGCGCCATGACAAAATTCAGTGGCAACATTCGATAGGGTATCATTATGCGCACGGGCATTACAGTTTTGTTTTAAGACTGCAAAATGAATTTAAGCCCATCTATATCTTCTAATATCGCAAGAAATCCAAAGATTGACGTGGTTTTGTGTGCTTAAACATGCCCGTTCTTAGGTTGTACAAGAGTATTTCAAGTTTGCAATCCACCTATAAACGTTTATTTTGAAATATGTAGGGTTAAAGAGATTGGGAATAGCAATTCTCAGTTTGGCCAAGGGTTTGTTGCTGTTGTTAGATTGCCTGCTTTTTGGCTACTGTTTCAGCTGCCTGTGCTCTTCCCATTTCTTTTTCTCGATGGCATTGATATTTGGGTACAAGAAATCGTGATTTTCGTGTGATCGTGATTTGTTGATTTGTCCGACTGTCATTATTGCGGTTGTCGTTTTGTCCAGCTTCTGTTCTGTTTCATCAAATCATTTTTGTTAATTGCCAGATCTGTTTGATTCTTTTGTAAATCCCATTGACCACACAAGACCGAAGATGCGAAGGGGGAAGGGAAAAACCTATACGAAATCCTCTTTAGCAAAAAAATTATCCAACGCACACGCCCATAAATGAAGAATTCTCACAAAACAAATCGGATTAAGCAAATATTTGCAACAATGTTTGAGGTAAATGGAAATATGAGTGAGCAAAAGTATCGAGTTTCATATGGGCCATTTGGAAACAGCACCTGTGAGCATTTCCCACGACTTGCAAATGGGAAAAAATGGGAAATGGATGTGGAGGTGGATGTGGAGGTGGATGTGGATGTGGAAAATCTGGCGAGGGTGCCAACGAAATGCGAATCAAATTGTGTTGATCGATTTGTGAGAACCGGAGCGCATTTCTTTTTGCATCCGCATACGCAGGCAGGTAGCACTAGTCAAATATTCACCTATTCTAGGATATCAACAACCCTCTACTTTCCTTATACCCCATTCCCCATTTACCATTTACCATTTACCTGTGACAGATCCTCGGCTAGACAACAACAGCAGATGATCAAGGGTGCGCAGAAGGGTTGATGGATCTGGATGTATGGGAATGAATAGATGCTGCTCCCCCTATTAAACTACATATAAACTATATCTGTTCCGTGAACTTATTCAGCAAGCTAACGGACATGGGAATTTCCGAGGAAAGGTGGAACAGGGGCGGGAACTGAGTTTTTTGGGTTAGAAAATCACTCAAGTTGCTGCCCTTTTCATGGGTTAACTTCCGCAGAGGGGAATCATAACCGATGGGATCGCGATCCATGAGAAGCGGAAATCCTAAAATGATCATAAAATGGTTTATCAAAAACCCTGACAAAAAATACACGAAACTGCGCGTGTTAAGAGGTATATAAATATTGTTTATTTTACTTAGAAATAGCTTTACATTTCTAACGATTCATTAAACCCCAATATCGATCAATACGAAGAATGCTCAAAAAACACCCAATATTAGGCCTCATTCCTCAGTCCCATTATTATGCAAAGCAAATAGTTGCCAAAATGTGATGTTCAGCAGTGTGCGATGATCAGAAGTGTTGTATTCCCCAATTTCGTTCTCCGATTTCGACGGCCCCATAAACATAAAACTAAGAAAACCAGAAATGTTTGCTTTATTCGAACATTTTGGACATTCGTGGCGGCTTTGTGTTTTCCATTTTGAGGGCGACCTTGCCCACCTTTCCCAAACTCATCGTGTCGTTTCAATCGATTGCAACTCAAGTTGACTCAAGTTGACATTTCCCCGCCGCCGGCCGCCCAATTAGAAACACATCAAAATCAGAGGGCCAACAATGGCCCTCCAATGCGTGGACTTGGAATTGCATTCATTAAAAGCCAATAAAACGAAATAAACCCATTGGCTTTCTATAGAAAATCCTAATTGGGCAACAAAACCAAAGAGGGACAATTAAAAAATGAAAAGAAACAAAGCCAGGCGAAATGTAAAGAATAATGAAACGAGTCGGATCGAAGAAAAGAAAATAAACCAAACCAAAATAAATAAATAAATATACGCATATCAATTCGGGTTCTTAAATGCAAGCGGCATAGCAGCGGACAGTGCGCGCCAGCAATGTAAGGCACTAAGGCAAGTCCATAAAACTTTTATTCGAGAACTAGTGGAAGTCCATGGAGCAGATGAATCTGCATTATCAATTTACATTTTTTTGTTTTCCACTGATTCGATTCTTTCAACAGGGAAACACTTTTAGTTCCCTGGCTGCATTAATACAAATGGAAATCAAGGGAAACTGCAGAAAAACAAGGAAAAACAATTAACTTTAATTAATCTAGTTATGCTGAATTAGCTTAGAATTAAGCTTAGAATCAAGCTTGCAAGATTTCATTGGCAACTTGGGCCAATATTCGTCTTTATTTGTGTATTTTAATTGACATTTTTGTATTGCCAGAAAAATGCCAAATTGGGGGGAAAACTCTCAGCTAATCGACCGAGTTCAATTCCATTCACTTTAATTTCAATTAAATAAGATGAACTGCAGGGAGATGAGTGCTTAGATGATTTATTTGGCGAAAGAAGAGCCGCAGCTGGGGGGAAAATGGCACTGGAAAATGGGAAATGAATGGGCCAACGTTGACGGCAATGAATGGAATGGAAATTCGCCTCGGACTTGGACTCAGTTTCGGATTCGGACTCAGACTCGGCTCAAAAGCTGGCTAATTGAGCCTGAGAACAATCCCAAGTGGGCCAACGCTGAACGGTAAACGATGGCTATGGCTGGGTTGCAAGTCGCTCTTTGACAGCGAATATAAGTATATGATAAATCAATTGATGCCGGACCCTCGGGCCTCAGTCTTTTGCATTAGCTCCGCCATGGTTTTTTTCTCCTTTATTTTTGAGTATCAGGTGTATGGTTATACCCAAGTCCAAACTCGACTCGGGAATGCTCTTTAAAACTTAAATCGCTGGCATATATTATTTGCGTAGCCCAGCAAAGGATCTACTTCGTTTTCAAGTAGATATATTCAGGATTCAAAGCTGTTGCCTTTCCTACATCTCGTCAAGTGCCATTTGCCCATTTCTGTGGCCTGTAAGAGGGTACCAGGCGATACGAAATAGCCTTTACAACGATCTTTCCACAGAACTTTCAGTACGGATCGCAGATCACAATGATGGGGGGAGGCCCAAGGAGATGCACATATTTAAGCGCAAATACGACAGTTATTATTGTTAGCCAAGCAATTGCGGAGAATGCAATCAATTAATTGACAAACTGCGATGATCAGTGAAGAAGTAAGTGAGATCGGCGAAGGCCAAGGAGAGGGAAAAAAAACTAAAGGAAAGATATGTGGCTAAGCAGCGACGATCAACTTTTTATTGGCTTTGCTGCGAACCGCGATCGTTCTTCGATACTTGCACTGCGCAAAAAAATTACAAACTTGAAGTAAATTAAACGAAATGAAATTTAAAGCGAGCGCTAAAAATACTTAACTAAACCATGTTATTTTATTCCAGTACAGCTATAAGTTTCTTTATTTCTACAAGTTATATCCTTTCCTCTTGAGTAGTAACACATTTGTAGTGTGCACACTTCAGCTTACTTTGTGGGTATCCGTGTCCGTGTGTGTTGGCTTTGTCTCGCTTCAAACACGTCGTAATTGAAAAATAAAAGAAAATGCGCGAAAATCGCAAACGCATTTACTAGAAGACCCTCTCTTAGATATTTTTTGTCTTTCGTTTTTTTTATTATTTTTTTGTACCTTGGAGCGAAGCGTGCGAACAATTTGCTGTCCATTCGATCCGCCTTTTCCCTGAGGCTACCACACAGGTGGGGGGCTAAGGGAGGGGAAACCCGGAGGGGGTGAGCAGGAAAACTCGGTGCTGGGATTTCGCATTTGCATTCGTAATTTGTATGCGTGCAACGGCTGCGACTGCAACTGCACGAAATGAAAAACGTTGCGAGCTTTTGGCGCCTTTCGACTGGGTCGTCGACATGGACACTTTGCCACCTGAGTCTGGCCAAAACCCCACCCCCCACCACCGCTCGGTTGCCTGATAAAATTTCCTTATTAAATAACGGTCACAATCGATCGCTTGCCAAAATGTGCGCTTGCGAATTCTCTCATGACCAACCGAGGGGTCTGAAGCAGCTGAGAACTAGAAATTATCGCACCAATGCATTGCAATGATTGGCAACCAATCCAAAAGTTTCCTACCAAAAGTCCACATCCTCATTTTTCGCCCAAAAATTATCGGTATTTTGTTTACAACAATAAAAGTATTGGTCCAAATATAGAAAGGCATACATCGTTGAATTCGTTATAAAATTTCCAATAAAATGGCATTTCAGCCTAAAAATGTAAAATGTTGACGATTTTTTTCAAAAATATATGATGTTACCCCTTAGCAAAAATGCAAAAAATGGCGAATTTTTTTTTTTTTTAAACCAGAACAAAAGGTTTTAAAGTAGTTAGCGTGGGTAAATAGCTGCATAAAATAGTCATCCTTTTGTTTTTTGGATCATTTTCAGTTAAGTTATGACTAAAATCGCCAATAAAATATTCATATTTTTGTGAAAAATTCGTATTCCAATTTTCTGCCCAAAAATAATCAGTTTTTTGTCTACAACACCGAAAACAGGTTTCCAAACATTGAATGTCATATATCGTTGAATTCGTTATAAAAATTCCAACAATGTGTCATTTCAGCCTAAAAATGAAAAATTTTGAAGTTTTTTTGCAAAAATTAAAATTTTTTTTTTTTTAATCAGTACAAAAGTGATAGGAATCGTAAGAGTTGGTAGTAAGCTGCATAAAACAGTGATTCCTTTAGATCTTTGATAGTTTTCCAGCAAGCTATGACAAAAACGCTTATTAAAAATGAATATTTTTTATCTACAGTAAAGAAGTTCTGTAAATTAATTTACTTGCTGTTTGGTATGCCGTTCCTTGATTGAGCACTTTGCAAATGGCAAAGCTTTAAAGACTCGGCTTAAATCGCCGGCAGATAGACAACTTCATTAGAAAACGCGGGGGATATTTGCATGGGAAATGTGCGGCAGAAGAGCGGAGAGCAGGGGGGTGGTGGTGGAAAATCAAGCTGGTAGCTGGTAGTCAGGGGCATCAAAAGCCCGCATCGATCACGAAACCACTTTTTGGACCAGTGCCAATGGCGACGGAGGAGTCACTAGTCACCAGTCACCAGTCACCTAGTCACTCGTCACCAAGTGAATTTGCGGCGCCTCTTTTTCCAGCGATTTTCCAGCTCGCAGCCCCTCCCCCGCCGACTGGCCACCCGCCCATGGACCCATGGACGTCTGGGTAACAGTAATTTGGTGTCTTTCTTGTTCTTGCGCGCCGGCAATCACACCTATGGGAATGTCTCTAACACATGTCCAAACGTCTATACCACGATCATTACCAGCTGGCAATGATCATGATCAGCGCAACGCGGTGGGATTCCAGCATGCACTTTGGACAACATATTAGAGATCCCATCCCATTCGATCCCATACCATTCGATCCCATCCCATCCCCAACCTCGTCCCTAGTCCCCTGGCCCGTCGCATCATTAAAAATTTATCAGTTGATTGGAAAATTATAATTCTTTGCCTTTACGCTTTAGCAGCGCTATGATTTTTACAAGTCCACCTCTTTTGCCATCTCATCTCATCTTTCCTTTTCCTATTTTTTTTTTCTGTGCTGCTCGTTGTTTGTTGTATTTTCTTCTGCCGCACACAACAAACACAACAATCCCATTCGCAATTCGCAATTGTGCCCGCTGTTATGTAATAACTCGCCGTAACTGCCCTCTTATCGTCCGCCTGTGTCTGGTGTTGTTTCTATTTCTTATGGTCACATTTAATAACTGACTGACTGACTGACTAACTGACTAACTGACTGACTAAATGGATGACTAACTGACTGACTTATGGCGCTGTTCTGATGGATGCACCGCACCGATCCCAGCCGAGCCGATCCAATCCGATGCCATCCTATCCAATCTGATCCTAGACCTAGACCCCACTGGTTCCCCACTCCCCCAACACACTGCACGTCGGAAAATCGCCTTCTTTGCTTTGCTTTTGATCGGTGTGTAGCTTTTGATTGCATCTGGAAAAGTATATTCGACCAGATGGTAACTAAAGTTTTATGTTTCAAAGTCAAGCATCATTAGAAAACACTTGCCCAAATAAACTAATAATTCTGCGAGTCGCGCAAAACAGAGGCACTTGCGGAAAACTCTTTCTACAGGATATCACCAGGTCGATGCAGCCAGCGTTTGGCATTATTTTTTATGCGCTGGCTTCTCCACTTAGTTCCAGATGCGGAAATAAATGCACTTGAATTCCTCAACTTGTTACATAAATCGTAATTTTCTATAGACTTGTTCTATATCTAATGTATATTGCATTATTCGCTTCTCGTTGTTTCTTCTCCCAGTTGTTTCTGTTTCT